>NW_024096460.1:3830000-4565000 GCF_016545835.1 Crotalus tigris | reverse complement strand
TCACATGGACATTTCATCCCTATTACTGCAGCAGTGGAATGAGTTTTAGGTCGGTCACCTCTTAGGGACTGAGGTGGTGGCTGATTCAGGAGTGGAATAGAGGAGAAAGTAGTACAGTAGTAATTCAGTACTTCTCTTTGTTGTTCTGACTCATGCTTCCACCATGCCTCCTATCAGGCCCACACATAACCACAGTTTTTCTCTTAAACCTTGAGGTATGGATCAAGGGAAAGCAGGCCATAATTGTTTGTCTAAACATATAATGAAGTCTTGTCAGTATTGTCTTCTGGTCCCAGGAATGAATAAACACAATGCATATGTACATGTGTATATAATGACATTCTTGGTGGCATTCAAGAAGATGCTGAGAACCAAACTGTTCCAGAAAGCATTCTAACTTGATGAGGAGTTTTACCTTTTACCTTTATTTTTATCTTGTCATCTTTACTTACTGTCATTACTTCAACTTGGACTTTATGATTTATTTTGTTGCAAATCATTTACCATATTACTATGGATGTTTGGATATTATGGTTTATTTCTGTTTTCTGCATATTTTCACGTAATATTCCAAATTCTTCAGACTTATACAGGTTGATCCCATTGAGCCAGCAGTTTTCTGTAGCTGCCAAAAAAGCCAACACAATCCTAGGTTGCATTAACAGAGGGATAGAATTAAGATCTTGTGAGGTGTTAGTACCACTTTATAATGCCTTGGTAAGATTATGCTTGGAATATTGTATCCAGTTTTGGTTGCCACAATATAAAAAAGATGTGTCTCTACAAAGAGTGGAAAGAGAAGAGCAACAAAGATAATTAGGGGACTGAAGGCTAAAAGAAGAATGAAGAATATGAAGAATGTTGCAGGAATTGGGTATGTCTAGTTTAATGAAAAGAATGGCTAGGAATGACATGATAGCAATGTTCCAATATTTGAGGGGCAAGACAAGAAACAATGGATGGAAACTAATCAAACTGATCAAGAACCATCCTAGAACTAAGGAGAAATTTCCTGACACAACAATTAATTAGTAAAATGACTTGCGTCCAGAAGTTGTGTGTGCTGCAACACTGGAGGTTCTTAAGAAGAGATTGGACAATCATTTGTCTAAAATGGTATAGGGTTTCTATCTGAGCAGGGAGTTGGACTAGATGACCTCCAAGGTCCCGTCCAACTCTGGTAATCTGTTAGTCAGTGGAAACTGGATAAAAGTGGCCTTTGTAACAGTTTTACATATATTTAAAAGTGGAAACTGGATAAAAGTGGCCTTTGTAACAGTTTTACATATATTTAAAAGTAATGGAATTTTCTCTCTACCTTCTCTTCTCCTACCAGAGCTGATCTTTTTAGCAATTTGCTTCAGTTACAGAGATTAATTCCTGTCACCAAAGTGAGTGGTTCAGCAGGCAGCCCTAACAATACATCCGAAGACTTTCAGCAATCTAGATTCAGAAGGATGTGATTTTGAGAAGCAAATATGAATAAAGGCAGTGAAAAATCTAGATCATGCCTCCTTTAAAAATGACAACTGATCCCACTTTTATGATTTTGTATTACACATTGCCCATTTGCAGATAAAATCATAACATTTGTAAAATGTCACCTCTAGAAGGACTGTGGTTCAGTTCTGCTGGCTACATATTTTGCTGCCTGCATTATATTCCTTGTATTACTTCATCTGGAATGAACACAGAGCCGCTTTGCTTCCTGTACATTTCTATGATTTATACAAATACTTCTGCAGCTATATTGCATTTTATTTTTATCTTCCACATTTTATTGGCACCAAACTACTTGTGCATTTACAGTGCTCCCATGCGTATTTACCTATTTATACCATGATTATGTCTTGAAAGCTATCTCATGCTCAGTTACTTTCCCACTTTCTTTTGCTTTGAACATTAAACATTGTGTATTTTCAAATCATTTTCACATAATGCCTTATAAGTGAATTTGTTCTCTCATTCTCTCTCTCTCTGATTATTTTTGCTGTGTCAGTAGTGTTGCTTTCTGGAGTGTTCATTTTTACAGTTATCACAACCTGCACATGACTGTGCAACATGGCGGTATCTATCGCTATCTTTACCTATCCCTATCTTTATTGTAATAAGACAAAATACAGTTTTATTCCTCGATTAGCTGAATTAATAATGTTAAGTGAGTCTATTTCTTCACAGAAATTATTGAAGGTCTACATACTGCACAATGTCTTGATATGGCACCACAGCCCACATTGCTTGGTTTCCATGGCTTTCTCAGAAATAGCCTGCTCTCTTGATTTAAAAGCCAAAAGAAGCATTCAAAAAAATATCAAAAATCTAGCTCTCGAGAATTCAACACATAGAATGAGTATCTGAACAACCATTCAGTATAAAGTTTATGTAAAGATGCCTTTGGGAAGGTACATACAATTTGTACACTGAAACGAACATATTTACAATCTCTATGCATAGAAAATGGATGAAGAATGCCATAATTGTCCAACAAAATTTGATTGGATGTATGTTAATAATATACCCCTTTAATAGTTGTCAAGTAGTTGTCAAATAGTTGCCAAACTATTAAGGGGAAATTCTTCTTCAGATATAGGTAATCCTCAACTTACGACCACAACTGAGCCCAACATTTCTGTTGCTAAGTGAGACAGCTGTAAGTGAGTTTTGCCCATTTTGCAATTTTTCTTGCAACAGTTCTTAAGTAACTCACCGCAACTGTTAAGATAGTAACACAGTTGTTAAGTGAACCTGGCTTCCCCCATTGACTTTGCTTGTCAGAAGGTTGCAGAAAGTGATGATATGACCCCAGCAAGCTACAACCATCATAAATATGTGACAGTTGCCAAACATCTGAATTTTGATCATGTGACCATGGGGATGCTGCAACTGTCAGAAGTCACGTTTTTCAGTGTCATTATAACTTCAAACGGTCACTAAATGAACTCTTTTTATAGATTCTCCCTTGAGAAAAAGTGTGCATAGAGCATGGAGGAAGAGAAGGATGACATGCTAAAATTACCTCTCAATGTGTAAGTCCCATTGGCTCCTTCCCCATGTACTTGGTGCCACTAGTCATACACAGTTATGAAAATATTACGCCCATTTTCTTAGCATCTCATGGAAGTATTTTTTTAAATCAAGATAATGAGTAGTGATATTTGGGCAAGGCTAATAGTATGGTCCCATACTCCTAATATATTTTGTATGCTTGGAGAACATATAATGATATTCCTATTGTATATAATAATTCAAATGCATGTACTGTATATATTGTTATAATGTAATGTGTATATTGTATATAATAACTCAAAACATGTTTATATTGTTATAATGTAATGTATACATAGTTGTATATAATAATTCAAGTATAAATAATGTAATGTATATATTGCATACAATAGTTCAAATGCATGTTACCAGCTGTGGTTGTGCATAAAATTGTGTCATGACGGTTACGTGCCTATATTTTCTTGGATGTGCACTGGGACAATGGACATCCCTTTCAACTCCAGAAACTCTAGGAGGGAGCTGAAGTATAAATAGCAATGTTAGAAAATCTTACTAACAATATTTTGCTACGAACCTGTAAAAAAAAAAATCAGGGGTACAGATTTCGCAGTGATCAATGACTGAAAAAGGGATAGCCTCTGTAAAAAGAGACAGGTAAAATGCACGCAAGCTCAAAAGCCAGCCCGTATGAGAAAATATGAGCAGCCTAAGGCCATCTGGTGTGCTTATAACTCAGCAATGGCTTTACTAGCCAAATGGCTCTAGGGGGGACATTTGGCCTTTTGTAAAATGTGGTGGAAAATTTTGACCTAACAGTAAATTATTTGGATATCTACAGGGGCTGCAGCTTGAAGCTTTGGCTTGGACTATGTTTCAATAGTACCCCAACAGCAAGTCCACACACATCCTGGAAAATTTCAGGCTCTAAGTAGACTCTAATCAATGGATTACCAAGTTCCCTCACACACTCATACCTCCCAAATGTAGGCTCCTATATCAAAGCATTCTCGACAAGAGGGGAAAGGCTATTTAGAAGAGACGACTTATAAACCAAACCCAGGTAATTCTCAGAGGATTCCTGTGAACAAAAATACTTTGGGGAATGGAACCTAAATCTCATTGAAATTCATGGCAGCGTTTCCAACAGTGCTCCCCTTAATATTTTTGAAGAGTTCTTTGGGGAAATATAGCTATTTGAAACTAAAACTAAAGGTTTCATCTTATTTTATGGTATCAATATTTCTCATCAGCAGTCACTGCAGAGTGACAATAATTTATTGTTCACAGGGCAGTATTCCGGAAATGTGACTTTTCCTCTGTACAGGTCCCCACAGAACCAAATTTCTAAAACTGTATATTTGCAAGGTGGGTGGAACTGAGCAAAGGAAGGATTTTACTTGAATTTATGTATATACAGTACAATACTCTTCTTTCAGGGCATTACATATAAATTCTCGATGGCCATCTAAGGGATAATCCTAAACATATTTGCAGATGCCACTTGTTTCAGAAGGACTTCTATGAATGCTTTGGGCTCTAGCAACACATTCATATGTATGCACTTAAACCAGAAACACATTAACCTCTGTAATGGAAATTATTAGTGCTTTCTGTCATTTACATCAGGGGTCTCTAACCTTGGCAACTTTAAGACTTGTGGACTTCAACTCCTAGAATTTCCCTGACCAGCATGGTTGGTTGGGGAATTCTGGGAGTTGAAGTCTGTTGAGTCCGTCGCGAAATGGTAAGACACGAGAAACAGTTGTAGTTCTCAGGAAACCTTTATTCTTCAGTTCAGCTTACATTGGAATATGGTGGCAACGCCCAAAACTCTCGGCCTCCTTTTATAGGCCTTTCCTGGGTCAATCTGCTACTTTTGGCGCGCCAGCACCCGCGCATGCGCACACGTACTGGCGACAGCCTGTCTGGTCCCGGGCAGCTTGCACCTGCCCAGAACCGCCTGCAATGCCCCGAGCCTGCTTGCAAGGCTCAGGATATAACACCCCTTTCCCCCGGGCTAAAACTACGACCAATGCCATAATAATACACAACCCATTCTTAGTACAATGCTCTGCTCCCCCAATGTTCGGAGTTCCCCCCGTTTCCATTGCCTTAGTGTTTCTACCTTTCTACTGGCTCTTTTTAGCCAATAGTGTTATGTAATCCTCTAAGTACTTAGGAGATTTCCTTGCTCTCTGTGACCTCCTAAACTCTGGGTGTCTGACAGGTACCCCCTGACTGAGGGGTGATGTGTGCCTGTTCCCCTTGTTATGCCTTGGTGATTCCCAAGGACTGTGCTCCAATGCCTGGCCTGCTTGCTTGCCCACCGGGCTCGTCAGGCCAGGGCTTCTTCTAGTGTATGACCTGGTTGTCCCGCCTAGCTGTAGCCTCTCTGGCCCTTCTAAGTGACTGTCACTGTTGGGCGTTTCTGTAGAACCTCCTAGGTCCGTCCAAGACCTGTCAGGAGGCTGTCTATTCCCTGAATCCCGTTCTGTGTCCGGGCTTGTGTGGGTTTCAGTACTGTCCCAAAACTCAGTTGTCCCCTGAGTGTAGTCAGAGGTGTTGTAGTCGGGATTTGGTTCCTCGACCACCTCCCTGTGTGTTTGCCCGCTTCTAGGGACAGGGTTTAAGTCAGGCCAACTAGGAGGAGTGTGTGCCAGCTCTCTTGCAGGGAATGGATTGTTGGGATGCTCCCGGGTATTTTCTCTGACTGGAGTACTGACTGATACGGGTGAAAAGTGATCATGCCCCCAGGGTGACTCCCTGGCTGGAGTAACAGGTTCTAGAATTCCTTGTTGGATCAGTTTGTCCAACTCAGTGTCAATTTTACTCTTTAAAGCAAAAGAGACCCTTCTTGCTTTAATTCTAATGGGAGTGACCGTGGGGTCTAACTTTAATGACACAGGGGGTCCTTTGAATGTGCCCAGCTGGGGGCTGAAAACGTCTGCAAATTCTTTGCAGACTTCCTGTAGGTCGAGTGTTTGTAAGCTGTTGAGCCCTGTGACGTGTATCCCCAAGGCCTCAAACCACTCGAGTCCTATGAGACTCGTTCGTTCACCCTCTACTACTAGTAGGTCTAGTGGACTCTCAAAATCCTTATACTGTACATTAAGGGTGGCCTCCCCCTTAACACACACTCTGGAGTTTTGAAAATCCGTTAGCACAATGTCAGAAGGCCTCAACTTGGCCTGGGTTCCGCTGCCGGAACAAATCTTCCTAAATGTGTGCATAGAAATGATCGAAAGTGCAGACCCCGTGTCCAGTTCCATAGTTAATGGAACCCCTTGTAGCTTCACCTTAAGTGACAGCTTTTTCTTAATGGGCTTGTGTGTGCCTGTCCTGTAGATGCTTCTTCGCGAAGCACAAAACCCCACCCTATTCTGGCTGGGGACCCTGGTACCTTTCAGGCGCAATTCTTCCTGAGGTTGTACCTTCTGACGGCCCAGGCACACAGCTGCAATGTGTCCTTGTTTTCCGCACGCCCGGCAGATAGCGGAGCGGAACTTGCAGTCGGCTCTCTTGTGGCGACCTCCACAACCGATGCACTTGGGGAGAGCTGAAGAGCTTCCTCTTGGTTTTCCTTCCTTTGTGGGGCGGAGACGGTCCACTTCCTCGTCCGGATCCTCCTCGGAGTTTCTTTGGACTTCTTCCTGGTGCACGGATGCAGCATCTGGACTGTTTCTGATCGGCCGCATGTTCTTGATGGCGCCGCCCGCTGCTTCTTCTGCGGTGACCTCTCTCAAGGCATCTTGGAAAGACAAGTCCTCCTTGGCGAAAAGTCTCTGTTGCAACTCTCGATGCCTTAGCCCGCACACAAATCGGTCCCTCAGTCGTTCTTCGAGGTCCTTGAACTCGCAATGTTTGGCGGCTTTCCTCAGTGCGGCGATGTACTCCTTGGCCGATTCTCCGGGTCGTTGATCCCTCTGCTCGAAGGTGTGGCGCCACGCGATGACGGACATCTTAGGTTGGAAGTGCTCCTTCAGTAACTTCTTTAGATCTGCGTAGCTGACAGACTCTAAAGGAACAGGTGCTGCGAGGTTCTCAGCGATTTCGAATGCGTCTTGACCGCAAACGCACAGCAGGGTGGCAGCCTTCAAGCTCTCTTCCCTCACCTGGTTCACTTTGAGGTAGTTTTCCACCCTGGCTACGTAGGACTCCCACCTGTCTGGATGTGAGACGTCGAATTCCGAAAGCCTTCCAATCTTCGCCATTTCGTATCAGGAAGGGTCTATCAGCCAGCCTACCCCCGAATGCACGCTGGATTGGTGGGTAGCTGCCGAGTCAACACCGTTCCTGCCGCTCCGGACTCACTCGGGTAAGCTTACACCTTCTCTTTTCCGATGTAAGGCATCCCACCTTCGTCACCAGTGTTGAGTCCGTCGTGAAATGGTAAGACACGAGAAACAGTTGTAGTTCTCAGGAAACCTTTATTCTTCAGTTCAGCTTACATTGGAATATGACGGCAACGCCCAAAACTCTCGGCCTCCTTTTATAGGCCTTTCCCGGGTCAATCTGCTACTTTTGGCGCGTCAGCACCCGCGCATGCGCAGACGTACTGGCGACAGCCTGTCTGGTCCTGGGCAGCTTGCACCTGCCCGGAACCGCCTGCAATGCCCCGAGTCTGCTTGCAAGGCTCAGGACATAACAAAGTCCACAAATCTTAAAGTTTTTAAGGTTGGAGACCTCTGATTTACATGATTCCTTTTGACTCAGCAGTATTGCAGCTGTTTTTTGTATTCTACAAGATATTTTTTTGATTGGTTGCAAGGGCTAATAAGCCCTTTATCTTTAATATTAAGAAAAATCAATGGTTATTGGGAGGCAGAATATTACAGTTGTGAAGAGGTAGAAAATTTTCCCAAAGGCCTAGTTTCTTACAAAGCCCAATGGCTGTGAAACCCACTCAGGACAAAGTTAAAGCTTCAGATCCACTGATCTTTCACTTTGGGGCCCTACAGAAATAAGACCTTTCAGAAATCAGTGATGGCCGAAAAAATATAAAAACAAAAAGGGAAGAGGATATAGGTTTTTACTGCAAGCCATACACAAGGTTCCAAGGTTTGGATATGTCGGCCAAATTTTTAAAAGTACAACTGCCTCAAATTTGTAAAATAATTTCCTACTTCTATTCAGGCATGTGAAACTTCTGGCCCGCAGGCCAGATGCGTCATGCCAAAACTGCGCCCACCCCATTGCCAGCAATGGGGAAAAAGTCGTGGTACATCATGCGATGTCACGTGATGTTGTGAGTTTGACATGCCTGTATTAGGTTATCAGATGTTGTCCAAGGTAAGGGCAGTGGGGGAGAAAACAATTCTGGAAATAAATGGGGCAACTTTTTTCCCCACTCTGAAGGAACTGAATAACTCTCTGTAGGCAATTCCACATTTTTATGGATTGGTTGCAATTATGCATCTCCCTAAGCAATTTTAGAGTAGATATCATTCTCACAATGATCACACAAATAGATTAAACTAAGAGATAGATTATTCTTGATTACCTCATCAGTTTAGCATATGAGGCACAATCTAAAAATGGATTTTCTCTTCAAAATCCTATACTAACCATCTGGGTTCATCTCATTGACAGTAATCCAAGGAAATCTGAAGAAGAAGAAAATGCTACTTCATCCTCTATTAATTTCATATTTTTCTTGGGTCTGTCCCCCTTAGTGTTTGGAAAAACTGGATTCAGAGGCATGTTATGATCTCAAAGAGAATTTTATTTAATGATTTATGGTTGGTATATGATGCCAGAGAAATTATCTAGAATTTATAAAGGCACATGAAATGTATATTGGAAATGTGAACAGCATGAAGTTATCATACTTGGTGGACATTTTAAAAAGGTAAAAATACTTGGATCCAAATAGGTATTTTGATACAAAGAATTTTAAAGATTAATATTTAATTGAAGCCAGAACTTTTCCTTTTAGGATTAATGGATAAACAGTTAGAAAAAAAGCCATGGAAATTATTTCAATATATGATCATAGCACAAAATTACTGTATGAACAGAGATGGAAATATTTGACTCCATCCACTATATAGGAATGGTTGATGAAGTTGACAGATTTTGCTAAAATGGATAAATTAACTTTTCTGATTAGACAAAGGACTTTATATTTATTGCAAACTGGGAGCCTCTTGTAGACTTTTTGAGTAAAAATGAAAAAGTGAACTTGTGACTTACGGTTTTGGTGATTAGGCAGTATAGATTATAGAAAGAAGAATAAAATGATGTAACTAGAGAGAGGTCAAAATATATTTGTATTTATAATTGCTGTGAACAGTATTGAAAGCCACTAAAAGCTGCTAAAAGGAATTTGTCTGTTCCTTGAAGGAATTTGATCACAATGAATAACAGGTACATGAATTTAGATTTAGTATGGCCAAAGAACTGTGAAAAAATATCTGCCAATTAATAGGAAGGCTAAAATGTGATGTGGTTTTAATGGCATCTTGTTATGGGAGTTTAAACAATATGCGTCAGGCTGTTGTTTTTTTCCCATTCGACTTGCATTTTTCTGTTAAAACTGTAAAAAAGAAAGCCTTTTCTGAAAAAAGAGGAAGTCACCACATTTGTTGGCTTCTCATATGAAGTACAAGGCATAACCTGAAAGGCCTTTAGTATTTTATCCAAGCACAGAGGAACATTTGCATTGCAGTAGCATACAGACCTGATATAGAAAAATGTTTGTGATCATTTTTACCTGTTCAGAAAATTGGTATCAAAAGACAAATGATTAGTCAGGCCACAGATCCTCAAAACTTTTACAATCTGAAGCAGCTTCATTCAACCTATTTATTTTTAGGAGTTGGAAGGATATGGTATTATATGATACGATTTTTCGGAGGCAAAGGGAGAGATGATTTTTTTTCTTTGAAAGATCGCTGCCAGATACTTTATCTCTCTGTCCATTTTCATTTTTATTGTTTTCCCATTAACTTTACTCATCCATCTGTTCATCTGTGTAAACCCATTTTTTAAAATTTTAATTTTTATTTATAGACTGACCTTAATAAACTCTCCTCAAGTACCCCGTGTTTATCACTGTCATAGATGAAAACATTATTAATGGCAGGCAAATTGAAGAGGGAAGATGACGACCCTTTAAATTCCTTTTCAGCTGACTGGGCTGGAGCAACTCAGCTGGTTGGGGGGGTGTCGGATCAATAAGGTCAGAGATCAGTCACTGTTCCCAGGGCTTCTATCATCCTCATCATTGCCAGTTAACGATGCCTGCAGGTGGACGAATGCACTTTCTACGTTTATGAATTGCCTGGTTTCATACAGAACACTGCAGGACGTGTGTGTGTGTGTGTGTGTGTGTGTGTGTGTGTGTGTGTGTGCGTGTGTGTATGGAGAATCAGGAATACATAAGAAACAAATGTACAAAGGAACTGACAGTATTTGGGGGGATTGCAAGAGATACTATAGCCCTTTCCTAACTCAGTATTTTTCAAGTGATGTTGGGCTACAACCCTCTTCACCCCCAGGCAATAGAGCAGGAGTGTCAAACTGCTGGCCTGCAGGCCAGTTTCATCATACGGAAGCTACGCCCACCCCATTGCCGGCAATAGAAAAAAAGTCATGATATGTTGCGACACGTCACATGATGTGGCGAGTTTAACACCCCTGCAATAGAACTTTTCTCCTTTGTTGATTTCAGAGTGATGGGTAATTTGAGTCCAAAGTATTTTCTTAATGTATAGATTGTACTTGGCCTTGAAGCCTCTTTGCTCCCAAGCAGTAGAGCCTATTTATGTATTTATGTATTGATTTTTATCCCACCTTTATTACTTTTATAAATAACTCAAGATGGCGAACATACTTATCTCTTCTTTATTCTCCCATTTTTCCCACATCAACTCAGTGAGGTCAATTGGGGTAAGAGAGAGTGACTGGCCTAAAGTCATCTAGTTGGCTTTCATGGTTAAGGTGGGACTAGAACCATAGTTTCCTTTTTTCTAAGCCAGCACCTTGATCACTGGGGCAGCGCAATGGCTCAGTGGTTAAAGATGCTGGGCTTGTTGGCTGGAAAAAGGATAGACTTTATAACATCAGGGTTACATCATCAAATGTCAAGGATCCAGAGGGAGTTAATATGGAAATAATACTGAAAATTGCAAGTAAAAGCAGCAGGAATTTGCATGATGGTAAGAGTGAGAATTCTTCCTTCAGGATGCTGATGCTCACTTTAAAATTTCAGTTTGTGAAATTTTATCTATGCATTTTACTTCTTTGTATTATATGTATAATAGAAAAATCTTTCAGCCCTTCCTCTGAAATGAAGAATTTTGTGTGTGGAAAATTGGTGTGCCTTTTGCAATTTATATTTATGCACATATGTAAATACATGTACTGCATATTTCTACATAAATATGTCTAGAAATAAAATGTACCTTTATCTGGTTATTTCTCTATCCAAAACAATTTGCATGTAATAAAAATAATTAGCATGTTCAGCTTAGTTAATGACCTAACAATTTTCTTCCATATTAAATGAAAAGGGCCTGTTTTCATATCCCCAAAAGTATACAGCAGTCCTCGACTTATGACCACAATTGAGCCCAAAATTTCTCTTGATTTGTTAAGTGAGTTTTGCCCCATTTTACAACCTTTCTTGCCACAGTTGTTAAGTAAATCACTGAAGTTGTTAGGTTAGTAACCTGGTTGTTATGTGAATTTGGTTCCCCCATTGACTTTGCTTGTCAGAAGGTCGCAAAAGAGGATCACATGACCCCCGGGCACTGCAACCGTCATGAATATGAGTCAGTTGCCAAGCATCTGAATTTTGATCATGTGACCATGGAGATACTGCAATGGTCGTAAGTCACTTTTTTTAGTGCCATTAGGTCTTTGAACAGTCACTGAGTGAACTGTTGTAAGTTAAGGACTACTTATAATTATTCTATATTGTGGATAATTTCCAGTTCAGTTTACACCTGGTATATTCTCAGACAATCCCTATATTTACTTATTTAGAACACTATAAAACTGTCAAAAATGTGTTAGCTACTATGTCTTACTATTTACAGGCACACTGTGAAGAAATCCATCTAGGGGACTGTAGAGAGTTAGCAAGACAACCTTGAAAGGAATATACAAGAAGCATTACCTAGGCAAAATGGGCTGAAATGTTTTTTAAGTCCAGAATAGTCCAGATAACATTTGGAAATGGCTCAGGCAGACACCTCTCTCATTCATTAGCTTATAAGAAGGTTTGTATTGATGTGTGAGTTCTGTATGTGTGTGTAGGTTTGCGTACAGCACAATCAGACTTGCAAGTTTCTGTTATTGTAGCCTACTTCAATAAAACTAGTTTTAACTTTCCTGTTGAGTTAATTTGGTCTACCTAGTAGGGTAGAGGAGATTTTAAAAAATTGCATAGTCAGCTGGTCTTAAAATTACCAAGATGAAGAGATAAATGAAAACCACATTCCGTTTTCAGCATTCAAAGAAACACTGGAAGAAGACTTAAGAGTGCATTGCTCAAGTATAAGAGTCTATAATACAGCCTTCAATAATTAGCATTATAATTATTGAGCCAATCCTGGTGGTAACAGTATATTTAACAGCACTCAGATCTAGAACATGTAGCAGGTTGTTATCGCATTACATTTATAATTATATTTACATTATAATTATTATAATTCACAAGTTATTTTTTTTCTCCTATAAGCAGCACCATCATCATTGATGTACCTTCCTCTTTTAAGTTTATGACGAAGCCGGATCAAGCAGGGCCAAAATCCTCCTACTAGACATAATTGTACTACTTTTCTGTTATGCATGATCATAAGTTCTAGAGACTCAGTTATCTCATCAATCCAGCAAGTAAAGCATAATTTCTCTCCTTTGAATCAGGTTTTATTAATGTTATTCCCATTATTCAACTCTACCTCTTAAATAAAAAATAGACTGCAAAAACATTAGATGATAAAAGAGTAGGACTGTGTTTCTACTTATTCTTCATTCAGTTTTTGCAATTGGTAGGTCCAGTAGAAACTGATGCAAAGCTTTCAATATGATTTACAAGTAGTTGTCCACTTATAAGCATTTGTTTAGTAACAGTTTGAAATTACAATGGCATTGAAAAAGTGACTTATGACCGGTCTTCATACTTACAATTGTTGCGGCAGCCCCATGATCATCTGATCAAAATTTTGGTGCTTGGCAATTGGCATGTATGTATGAAAGTTGCACTGTCCTGGGATTATGTGATCACTATTTGTAACCTTCCCAGCCAGCTTCCAACAAGCATAGTCAACAGGGGAAACCAGATTTGCTGAATGACAGTATGAGTCACTTAACAACTACAGTGATTTGCTTAACAACTGTGGCAAAAAAAGTCATAAAGTGGGGCACAACTTACTTAACAATGGTCCTGCTTAGCCACAGAAATTTTGGGCTCAGCTGTGGTTGTAATTTGAGGACTAGCTATACTAGATCTCTGAGAGTCCTATAGCACACCTGGCCATTTGCCTGAAACACATTCTGATTTGCTCTGCTAGCCTTCTGACTATATTGCAATTCATTTACGAATATGACTTTAGAAGAATGACATCTTCTGTCACATCCATAAAGCAGACCCATTAATATATTTCAAAATGGAACAAAATATATGTTGCATTTGTGCAGGTTGTGATTGCATTAGGCTTCTACTACTCTTCTCTCCACCTTCAAAATGGACACATGGATATAATAATAGCTTGACTTCTTATTAATCAGCAAACACATAAATAGACTAACTCAATATATAGCATCTATATAGGTGCGTATAATATCATTAGAAGTTGAAAGTCACATTAATTTCAAAATCATATATTTCATGGAGAAAATTGAGTTCAGATTTATGGAAAATAATGGTTTAAAGGTGGCTATAAATGCTTTATGAGTTCAGTAGGTTGACACAAGAGCAAAGCTTGCTGCATAGACAAAAAGGGATTGTTTTATTCAGACAGCTTAAAATAGCCTTGACAAACATTTGGCAAACATTTACCTTGTGCTTTTATCTTTGAATGTTATAGCTATGTCTTTATTTTTGGTTAGTGATACTGTTTGTTCATGATGTGTGTGTGTTTGTCTCTGCATGTTTAAGCCTTGTATTCATAGTGACATTGAAACCAAAGATGGAAAATCATGAGAATGCCGAACTTTATGGCATGCATCTTAATATTCACAGAGTCACATAAAAAAATGAGCCATGGAGATATTTAATCTAATATCTACCATTCTGACAGTGAAATAAGCAACAGAAGTTCATAAGATAGTTTGTGACCCTTTATTTTAACTTCATTCAGTCACTTTGCTCTTGAGCCATGGTTATCTGCAGGAGAGGGCCATAAAACAAAGATGTAGAAGAATATGTCAAACGTAGGGCTTCCCTAAATTACAGTCAAAGGCACAGATTAATACATTTAATACATTCCAGTCATGAGTGAAGTACTTATAGCAGCACAACGTGCTCCTTCAGTGACATCATTCATAGGAATGAACTACAGCTAACAGTGACAAGCTGGAAAAATGCCCCCACTTTTCAAACCGTACAAATGGCATTTGGACACAGTAACTCAAAACTGGACACTTCATTTCAAGTTTAAAGCTAGTGGCCCAGTCAAAAGCTATTACTCCATCTTCTTTATTTGTAGTCCATGCTTTTGTGCTCTTTAAGAATCAAATAAATACTGGTGTAATGGTTAGCAACTGCCACTTCAACGAAAAATACTGTTAAATTCACCAATAAGTCTTCTTTCTACATGTTCAGATTTATGACAGAAGAAGTGGAGCCATTCCTATTACGATGTCTGGATAGGGTTTCCTTTTCTTAATACAGAGGGAGGCACACTTTAGAGAGAAAGGTTTAATCCTGATCTACTTCTTCTTTGTTTCTTTATAATACATCTTTTTTTCTCTTGAGAACTTTGAAGTAAACAATCAGTACCTGGAAACCAAGTCATAGAGAGCTGATCCACTATGCCTCAAGATTTAGTCCAAAGTGCATAATCTCATTGAGACACCAGTGTGATTATCAAAAAGGGTTTATTATTATCCTGAATACAAAGCTTTGAACTCTTCCATTTATTTTAATGACACTAGAAGACTGCATAAGCTTGAGTGGGAGCAGAACGGAGAGAATCTATATATAGACATGGCTGCTTTATTGATTGCTTTTGACTTCAAGTCTTTGATAGCCCTCTTTTCCCATTAGAAAGGTGCAATGAAACTCCATGAAAGATGAAAGCCACGTGCAGAATAACCCATTTTTGAACGTCGCCTTGTATGCATGCCTGCTGTTAAAAACCTTAAAAAACAGTTGTGAGCCAAGAAGGGGAGTGATTGCTTACAGGAAAGAGCTTGTGGATAGTATTTATTGCAATGGAGAAAGAGGTAAGTACTCTAGAGTTAGTCCTACCTTATGACTATTAGTTTTCTTCCACGACCACATTCCTTTACCTGTTTAAAATGCCCTTATTTGTTAGGGGAATTTGGATCATCTCCAATCTTATGCAAATTGTTCGTTCAGTTGATTCAGTTTAGATGATTTGAGATTTAAATGCAAAGAGAGGGAGGCTTTGGAAGTGGGAGAAAGAGAAGAAAAGCCAAATTAGAAGAAAAATCATGGGAAGACTAGCTCATGATGAAAATCCTGTAGTCTTCTAAGGGATTGGCCCATGACTGGCTTTCTTCCATCTCTCCTCTTCACTCTCAGAGATTACATTTACAGTAGTTCTAACGTGGCCTGACTAAAGTTAGTTTAGGATTAGGTTTAGTTAGTCACATTCTTTGGCTTGAGTAGGCCTATAGGTAGTAGTAATTCTCCCCATTGCAGCCCATCATATTAACTATGCTAACTGCTTATTATCAAATTACCACTAATCAGGTTTGGGGGGGGGGGAATCAGAAGTGGCTTATGAAAGAACCTTGCTATGACATTTATTTGATTGAGTAGGTTAGTAAGAATTCAAGGTAGCCAACCAAATTAAAACACAAAGCATAATGCTAAAAAGTTAAAAATGTTAATTAAATTACTGGTGTAATCAAATAACAAATAAAAGCCTGGTAAAGAGATATGTCTTTAAAAATGTTCTGACTTGTTTGAGAGTAGAGGCCAAGCAGCTACCTGCGAAGTGCATTCCTTAATTGAGGAGCAAAACAGGATCTCTTCCATGTTCCAGAAAGATACCCTGCAACGACAGGAACATCTCCAAAAGAACCTCTCCTGTAGATCTTAACAACTAGAGATATTCAGAATGGAGAGGCAGTCCTGCAGATAATCAACCCCTAAACCTTTTAATGTTTGAAGGTTAGTGCTCTGTCTTTAAACTGGACTGTAAGTACTTGGCAATCCATACACAACTTTAAATATCTCTGTACCTTCTGCTGGTATTCAGCCTAACTACTGCATTTTGCATCAACTAAACTTTTGCATGATGTCTATGGTGGTTCTCAATCATCCAAATCATGGTTGTCCCAAAGATGTTTTTTTCAGGAGGCAACTGGACTTTCTTGTTTTTTTCTTTGAAGATGTTTTGCTTCTCATCCAAGAAGCTTCTTCAGCTCTGACTGAATGGTGAGGAATGGAATGGTAGTTGATCGGTTGGAGATTGCAGGCTCCTGCATGAGACAATCTATGCTATGATTGGTTACTGGATGTAAAGGGAGGCATTCCTTCCCCCTCCTGATGATCATTTCCCTGATGATTTACCTCATGATATAGTGATGTGACTGACTATCTTATTTGATGTAAATATAGATGTTAAATATATTTATTTATATAAAACTGCATCTCTGACTTCATTTGGACATCTGCTACACAATTCTCTGACACTCTACATGGGGCTAAAATGCTACTATGGCCATAAGATGATTTTTTTAAAGAAAAATTGAATTGTTATTGGCAACATTTAAAGCTTTAAACAAGGTTACTTATCCAGCACATTATTCTGTAGTTGGTTTATTTGTCCATTTTCCCTGTTATTATTTGTTTTAATTAGCAGCTGTTCTCTAAGCTGGGGTTAGATGTTTCATCTGCTACTTGTAAATTCAAAATGCTGAGGATTGGGGCCTCAATACACTGGACCAAAAGCTGTATGCCTCTAGATCAGGCATGTCAAACTGCAGGCCAGATGCGTCATGCCAAAACCGCACCCACCTCATTGCCGGCAATGGGAAAAAAGTCATGATACGTCGCAGCACGTCACATGACATCACGAGTTTGACACCCGTGCTCTAGATGGTTCTGTTCCACAAAGTTGCAAGTCCATTTTAAATCTCATTGAATAAACTGTACAGATGTTGTAAGTCAGATGTACTTGCAAAAACTGATTTACACTAGGGTGGGAAGAGGGATCTTTCAGCTTCAGCGCCCTTTCTGATTCATATAATATTAGAAGGATAACGCAATACACAAGCACTGGAGAAATTTATAGGCCTCTTTCTCTCTGATGTCACAGGTATTAAACACATTTCTTCTGCTGCTTCTTGAAGGCATGTTGTTGAGCAGAATGACTCAATAAGTTGTTCATAAATTTCCACAGCAGTTTCGCACAAAGATTTGTATATTTTTTAAATATGATATTTCTGAACTTCCTTAAAGAAAACAACCATCAAGTTTTTATGCCAAACATGAGATGCAATTGTTCATTTATTGAACTATAAAACTGGAATGGTTTTTAGACATGATTATGTACAGTTTTGAAAAAAAAAAGGGGTGGAATAGTCAGCCAAATTATACCACTACATTTTTGCAATGTAACTTCTTAAAAATGTAAGCAATGAATTCACACTAGAAATTTAGGTAAAGTGCCTTTATTCAAAACCATGCATTTTAGATTTTTGACAGTTGAATATTGAACTGCTCCTTCGTAGCCCTGATTAATCTAGTGCATAAAAGTCATAAAAGGACTTATGTATTACGATCAACAAATGCTTTTGTAAAAATCATTATGACGCTACTGTCCTTTTAGATTTTCACCTGCTTGTCAAAATAAGCAAATTAGACTAGAATATATTAAACTCTAAAAGTAACTACTTTTGAATTATGATATGCCCAAAATGTGGTTTTAAAGCCTTCAGAGTCATCAGTGTAGTTTCACGTCAAGCAAAGAAATAAACAGTTGCAACTGTGTTAATTTAAATGTTATGCAGCAGTTTTCCATATTGCCAGACATATAATGCCGTACACAAAGATGAGAGACAATTTGGTCTAGTGGTTAAAGTGCTGGCCTAGAAACCAGGAGATCATCAGTTCTTGTCCTGCTTTATGCATGAAAGCTAGGTAACTTTGCATCACTCTCTCTCTCTCAGCCCAACTCACCTGAAGGGTTGTTATTATGGGGAAACTTGGAGGAGGAAAGAATATAGGTATGTTAGCTGCATTGAGTTATTTATAAAAATAATAAAACTGGAATATAAATATAGGTAGTCCTCAACTTACAACAGTTTATTTAGTTACAACAGCACTGGAAAAACAGCACTGACTTATGCTCATTTTTCACCCTTATAGCCATTGCAACATCCCCCTGGTCACATGATCAAAATTCAGATGCTTGGCAACTGGTTGGCCACTGGCTCATAGTTGCCTGCAATGATTCACTTAACAACTGTGACAAGAAAGGTCGTAAAATGGGGCAAAACTAACTTAACAAATGTCTCGTTTAGCTACAGAAATTTTTGGCTCAGTTGTGGTTGTAGGTTGAGGACTACCTATACATGCTGGCTGGGGAGTTCTGGGAGTTGGTCTTAAAGTGGCCAATTTTGAGGACCTCTGGGATAGATAGCATAAAATCCCAGCTGTTTTATATAATTATTCCTTACTACCTTACAAAAAGGTTAGCTCTGGTCCCTAATTATTAAAAAGGTTTCACATCTTTGGTGCTCAGCCTTTCGTATAACTTGCATTTAAATAATATGCAGTGAATCACACTAATAGTTCTCTGTATTATAAAGTCATATTTAGATCTATGCTGCAATTGTTTATAGGCAAGGTAGGTTAATAGACTCCCAATGTAGAGTCTCGTAATTTTAAAATATTTTTTTTATCTTGTTAACAGTTGTTATTGATAAATACCGAGGATATTTCTGTGGTCCAAGATCCTAACAGTTTTTTAACTGCACTAAAGGGCATAGCACATTTTTCTCTATCCTTTTAAAGCATAGAACTCTTTTGTCTTCCTTCAAACATATAGAGTTGTCTAAAAGGCCACTGACTATGAAGCAGTATCTGAGCAGCTTTGATCCCAGACTAGTGAAGGGCAGTGATTTAAAATTACACCATCCTGTTGGACCTTGATGATGCTCTCAGAGCTGTTTTCTCCCGCTTTCACTCTGAATGCCTCCTCTCACCTTCCCTCATTGTCTTCCTCTGTCTTGCCCTGGGGTTAGGATAGTTATTGTGTAAGATTGAGCAAAAGAAGTTCTGGTTGAGTGACTGCATTCAGTAGTTGAGAAATAAGGGATATCTAGGAAAATGAGGAGACAGCTGTCTTGTACTGTGGTGTTATATTATATCGGAAGCTGGAATAAGAGAAATCTAGCCATACTCATAGCATGGACATAGTCTCTGTCTCTCTCTCCCTCTCCCTCTCTCCCTCTCCCCCCCCCCCTTCTCTCTATGTATGTGTGTATACAGACACATAGCTGAGGGGAAAAGAAACAATGGCAATCATTTCCGATTGGAAAGAAATAACTAAGCATAATTAGGTAGAATTTTATTTTTGATTAAAAAAATAGCACAACCGAACAATACTTACATGGTTTCTCACAAACAGATAGAGCGATGTGTATCCACAAAGTCAATTAATTATAGAAGCTACTCAGTGACAACGGCAAATGCTTTCTAATTTTCCATTTCCTGATATGCTTTGATTATAAACAATTCTCCCCTCAAAGTTAATGTGCCATTGCTACCTAATTCATAGGACTGTTTAGAAATACATGATTTATCAATCTCTGAGACACCAGAATGAGTGATCTTTATACATGTGTACTGGAATAGCCAGTATGGTTCATAAAGTATTTGCAATGTTTCTGTATGCTGCCCATTTTTAGGCTCTTCAATGTCTTATCCTTATTCAGGCACTGAGGGAAAAGAAGCAGACCAATAAAACTAAATAAAAACAAAAGCAGTTAGGTGTAGTCTGGTTAAGAAACCAGACTAGGAACTGGGAGATTGTGAGTTTTAATCTTGCCTTAGTCATGAAAGCTGACCAGGTGACTTTGGACCAGTCATGCTCCCTCAGTCCAACTCGCCCACAGGATTGTTGTTGTGGGGAAAATAGGAAGAGGAAGGAGTATTATAGGTATTGTATGTTTGCTGCCTTGAATTATTTATCAAAATAATAAAGGTGGAGTAAAAAATAAATCTAAAAAAACCCTTAGACTGCAGGAAAATGCACAGGAAAAAGTATGTAGAACTATATAGCACAGCTTCTCCTAAGTTTAGTTTATAAAAGTAAAGTTTCCTTCACCAATATCTAACCATAAATAGTCTGAAAATTCCCTCCAATTATATAGTTACATCATTGTTCTACTTCTTGTCCTTGATTGTCCATATATAGGCAGATAGATATAGAGCAGTGGCTCTCAACCTTTTTAATGCCGCGACCCCCAACCGGTCGTAAGTCGAGGACTACTCAACTGGTGCAGCACCGTTTGCAGAATGGGACTTTTCGCGGGCTAAGCAGGGCAGAGACAGCCTGGACAATTCCTATTGGCTTTTGAAAGCCAATAGAATTAGACTCTATTCAAGAGAGTCTATTCTATTGGCTTTCAAAAGCCAATAGAATAAAAGGGAGTAGCACAGCTAAAGAAAAGGGGGAAAAATGGTGGACTGCGTTATTTGGCAACCCCCGTGAAATAGTCGTTCGACCCCAAATGGGATCCCGACCCACAGGTTGAGAACCACTGATGTAGAGAAAGAGCAATAAATTGATAGTGATAGATAGAAACAGGATTGCTTAATTCAGTTTTTGCATAATAATCATACTCATTTTATTTTGCATCCCATTTCTTTCTGGTTTCATTGTTTACAATTTTTTCCTCTCTGTTCATGGATGAAATATGGTGGCATGAATGCTAGACTACCAAGGTTAATGCCATATGTTTTGTTGGTCTTCATGTTTACGGTCTACTTTATTGTTGCTTATGTGTTCTGCAACCTAAAACCTGACATCTTGTTTTCACTGTTTTATGACACAGCTTAGAATCTGAATAACATTAAATTACATTTTTGTTCCTATATGAAATGTTATAAATTTAAGAATCTCAAATCTCATGCTACATTTTTATGAAGTACAGCTGAAAGATCACTGCATTCTTCCCTTTCTCTGACATTCAATCCAAGAATATTCCAGGAATGAGAAAATGGGAGGCAGGAGAGGACAAGCAAACTCAGGCACCAGTCTACATAATCTGGTTTTTAGTTCATAGTAGAATCAATTCAGGAAAAGAGAGAGTGATTGAGTGGCCTTTCAACAGAAATAGCCTGTTCCTCATTTCAACCTGATAAAATCACTTGAGTAGAGCTCAGTCTTTAAATATTGGAGATATAACTATCCCACATATCGACAAATCATATTGCCTTTTTCCCTTATGATTTGGAGAGGAACTGACTGAAAGATCAAAAGGAAAACAAATTAATAGACAACACATTGAAGCTTGTATACCTGGAAAGGGGGCCTTTTAAAATATTCCTTTTTTCAAAGACTCCAGAGAACAGGAATAGAACTGAAATACAGTTATGAGTATTCCTAGAAAGCACAGCCATTGGATAATCATGCATAATAGCAATAGTAATAGCACTTAGACTTATATACTGCTCCATAAAGCTTTATAGCACTTCTTGGGTGGTTTACAATGCAGCATATTGCCCCCAACAATCTGGGTCCTCATTTTACCAACCTCAGAAGGATGGAAGGCTGAGTTAATTGGGACCCGTGTCAGGAATGAACTCCAGACTGTGGGCAGAGTTAGCCTGAAATGCTGCATTCTAATCACTGTACCATCAGGGCTTCTTCATCCAAGGAGGATTAACCAAGTCCATAATAATCAAGAAACAAAGATTAAATAATGAATGTGACCCCCATATATGTTATTAACAGCTGGAAGACATATAACAAGGGCAGAGGCAAAGACCCCATGAGATGAGAAAAAGAGCAAACTGGCAAAAAAGACATTTAGAAAGATAAGTTAGCCATGGGCTATTTTTATGCCTATAGACTAGAAAGTTGACAGAAGATCTGGGGTGAAACCTAATGGGTAAAGACTTCCATAGCCTTCCTATGAAAGCTTCATGCATGTAGTCAACAGGAATCAAGCAAAATTCTTGGGTAATGTGTGGTTAAAAGAATTGAAATTTACATTATGTTATAATTTAAAAGAGAATTTTTATAAAATGATGTACTATTTGTATATCACTCTATAAAAATTTTTTAGAAGGTATAAAGATCCTTCAAATTTATGTTGGAAAAGTGGACCACAGGAAGGACATTTTATCATGCCTAGTGGACATATCGTTCAAATAATATAATGAAACCAAGGTTAACATTTAACTGAAACCAGAACTTTTCTTAGTGGGATTAATGGAAATCAATTACAAAACAGCCATGGCAGATTATTTTTATACATGATTACAGCTGTGAGAATATTATATGCACAAAAATGGAAAAACTCTAAAATACTCACAAGGGAGGAATAATTGGGGACGATGACAGAACTATCAGAGATAGCAAAATTAACTTGTTTGTTAGAGAAAGATCAACAACTATATTTATCAGTGACTGGAAACCCCTTATGGACTTTTTGCCAAATGAAAAGTGAACTTGTGATTTATGGGTTTGAAGATTAGAAATGGTAGCTTAGGGAAAGAAAAAAAATTATGTAACCTTGGACAGAGAGAGTAAAATATAAATGGAATTATATCATATGTCAAAAAGATGGGAAGCTGTTTCTTTATAATTTTTCTATATTTTTTTCTATTTTCTTTCTTTCTTATTTATTATTCTTGTTTTTTTCTTATATTTGTATTGTTTTTTAATTCTTCTATAAAATTATATTAAAACAGAATCAAGCAAAACTCAAGAAGTTTTTAGCTTTTTGGACTTCTGGTGAAGACATGGCCAACTGCTGACACACCCAGAGAACCCCCACTTTCTGGACTGTCATTTTTCCAACTTAACAACAGAAGAAACAAGCTTCCTCTTGTTTATTTGACATCCCTTGGGTTAGGGAGAGTCCCAGAATCATCCCTCAAGATTCTCCGATAACAGCAACAGTTTGCAAGCAGTTTTAGAAGCCAACCTTCAAAATAGCTGGTGAGCTGAAACTGGAGGGGTGGGGCTGAAATCACATTGTTGTTGGATAAAACAGCCATTTTTTAATATATTTTTCAAATGGACAATAATTTGTGTCCTTCATATCTTAATCAATTTATGAGACTATTATCTTAATGAGCTAAAGGAGGCTCTCTTTAGTTACAGCTTATCACTCCTTTTTGAAGCTACCCGCCATCTTTGAGATTCCTTTATTGTTAAACGACAAGGAAGAGGGTTGCTGGAGGCAGCCAAAATAAGAAACCGTGGAGTATTTTTTCTTTTAAAATATAAGGATAAAAGTTGTGATTTTAATTTACTACTTTTAAAATAAGCTGTAGCCCTGTATTGTGTTGTGCTGGTGGTTGAAATTTTCCAATTTTCATGAACTCTGATTGGCTAGAAAAAGGAAAAAAACAAAAAAATAAAGCAATAAATAACATTTTTGACCACTAGAGGGAACTACAAAGATGTTTACCTCTCAGCTGGAGTCTGTCATCAAAGAAATCCTTGAAAGATCCATACAGAAAATTAGTTATACCATAAACCACATAAGTTTCAAAGATGCTAATTATACAATCCACTGTGTTAACTCTATAAATGCTGGACAATGATGGTTTCAATATAACCCAGTGCAACTGAAACAAGAGTGTCAAGTAAACTCACAACTCTTAAGGGATCAAATTTGGGATTTCATCATGGATACCAACAAGGTCAAGAACTCTTTGAGAAAAAAAGATATGTTAGATACAGAGATGGAAACTTCATTCTACAAGGATTTGCTCCAGGTTAATCTATAATATCTAATAGAACAATCTTGGGACATTTTTTATGACTTTTCTTCTTGAAGAAAAGACACTTGATAAACACCCTCAAGAAGAAAAAGATTTCATTCTATGAAGACAAGCTGGAGGGAGTGACTTAAATTTAATGATTTCATTAGTTAGGATGGATTTTTATAAGTTTGATATATGTATTGAAAGAAAGCATTAAGATAGATTATACCAACAACAACGACAACAATAATAATAAAGTTGGAAGGGATTTTGAAGGTCATCTAGTCCAACACTTGCTCATTTCAGACAACACTTACCATTTCAGACAAATAGTTGTCCAGTGCCTTCTTAAAAACTTCCAGTGTTGGAGCATTCGCAGCTTCCGAGGCAGGTTGTTCCACTGATTAATTGTTCTGTCAGGAAATTTATCCTTAGTTCTAGGTCAGACATGTCAAACATGCGATGTCATGTGACATCGTGCAACATATCGGGACAGTTTTGCCATTGCCGGCAATGGGGTGGGCGCAGCTTTTGTGTGACGCATCCGGCCCACGGGCCAGCAGTTTGACACCCTGTTCTAGGTTGCTTCTCTCCTTGGTTATTTCCATCCGTTGCTTCTTATCTTGCCTTCAGGTGCTTTGGAGAATAGCTTGTGACCCCCTCTTCTTTGTTGCAACCCCTGAGATATTGGAACACTGCTTATCATGCCCCCCCTCATCCTTCTCTTCATTAAACTAGACATACCTAATTGCAGCAACCGTTCCTTATATGTTTTAGCCTCCAGTCCCCTAATCATCTTTGTTGCTCTTCTCTATACTTTTTCTAGAGTCTCAACATCTTTTTTACATTGTGGTGACCAAAACTGGATGCAGTATTCCAAGTGTGGCCTTACCAAGGCATTGTAAAGTGGTATTAACACTTCACTTGATCTTGATTCTATCCCTCTGTTAATGGAGCCTAGCACTGTGTTGGCTTTTTTGGCAGCTGCAGCACACTGCTGGCTCATATTTAAGTGATTGTCCACTAGGACTCTGAATCCCTCCCACAGTTACTACTATTGAGCAAGGTACCACCTATATGTATAAAATGAGTTTGTAAATTCATGTCCTCTTTTTTATGTAATGCTGGTGAAAGCTCTAATGTAGTTTTGTGTTTTGGGTTCTGAGTTTAAAATGAAGAGGTTTTTTTTTCCCCTTCCCCTTCATATATAATATTTGACTATTGTTTAAAGTTAGTGAAATATTCAAATTAGAAAAAGTGTTTTCTCCCTTTAAGGCTAAAAAAAACCCTGAAATTATATAGAGGATTCCCTTAATGTGAATTATGATAAAGATCAATGAGTCAATAGAAGTATATATTATTCCCCATAGGAAAGAGAAGGAGAGATGGTCAAACTGATTCTTTTATCCAAAGAAGAGAATATATCTAACCTTGTTTCTATTTTGAAATTGCTTCCAGATTTTGTGCTTGCAATAAAAAAAATGAAATCTTTGTTTTTTTGCTAGATAGGTTTATTGTTATAGAAATGGTTTGTACATACTGTCGTGCAAAAGTAAAAAGTTGTGATTGTAATGTTACCTTCCACTGTGCTAAAGACAGTTGGAAGTTGGTGCCTTTTTTTCTTTTCTCTCTTTACATTATCTTTTTTTCTCTCTCTACCCCTTCTCCTAGTTTTCTATTACTTTTTGGTATTTCCCTTGTATTTTATATTTTGATAAACCAATAAAACTATTTAAAAATAGTTTTTAGCTTTTTATTGATTCCAATCAATAGTTACTGAGCATCTCATTATGCCCCTTGGAGATACATCTAGCTGTTTAATTTATTACATAATGGTGTAATGTTTCATATTCTCTCTCAGTTCATATGTCTCTGTGTGTGTGTTTCTGTTCTACTATAAAGATAATGTGCAATGTTAGGAAAATAATACTACCACTCCACTCTTAATGTAATAAGTAGAAGTAATTGATGAATGTTTTAAAGACCAAGTAAGGAAACTTTTTTTTTAAAAAAAAAATCATGGTTTAAAAAAAGAGCAAAATTAATTTGGACAATGTAACAGAGGAATGTTATTGCTAGTTGCTCTGACTGTGCCACATTATTTATTTGTTTTCTTTTCTATTGCTATAAAACTAAAACTATTGCAGACCTTAGTCTTAACTAGGCAATGTTTCTTAAACTATATTATCATGAACAATGCTTTCCACTGGCTACATTGCATTAAAAGAGTTTTGATTTAAAAATTAGATTCTATAGAGTGAAATACAGATTTAGAGCTAGCAAAGATGCTCCTTGGCTTCTGATTTCTATGGAGAAGTCAGTTTTTCTTTGTTCCCTATTCCTGAAAAGCTTGTAGTACTTATTTACATATGAAAAGAGAAGTTTATCAAAAGAGCTTTCCTCTTTAAATTATTAACTATTAGACCAAAATCTGCAGCCATTATCATCCTATAGATGAGCACAAGCGGCATATGGATCATTCTGGAGCTGAGGGTTCAGTTTCTATTTTAAAAGAGAATTGTTTTAGTTTTTGCAGGAAATTAATCAGGGGAATGGGCATTGTGCCTCTTGGAGCACATCTAATCTGTCCTTTGTTCAAATTTGCCTTGCTCCAATTCCTAGCAATTGTAGACAACATGGTCTTTTGTTCAGGAGCCACTTGTTACATGCATAATTAGAGACCTCAGTAGCAGTGTTTAAAGAAAAAAACTGTTTTCCAATGTAATGTGTGATCTTGATAATAGTATTTTCATCAAAGGTAGCAATTATATTCATTAAGTAAGGACTGGCATGGCAGCAAGGAAATTAAGTGGAAGGTGAATAAAAAGCTCTCCCATTTCTTTCTTTCTTACTTTTTTTTCTTTTAAATCTCTCTTAATAATTTGAAATACACCACGTTGAGCTGCTACTGCCAAATACATACTGAATATGTTTTTTTTAAAAAAAGAAATACAAAATACAAAAAATAAAGTCCCCTTAACCTTTCTGAATAATGATCCTACAGATATCCCAGGGACAGCCACCACTGCTGCACTTTTCAAATGAAAGGGCTTGAGTCTACATTAATTTCTTATGCAAGTTTTAAACGAGCTCAACATACGATGCAGGTCTCAAAAGCCTCCAGGGCTCACTAGGATTAATTCACTGTTCTTTTCACACATAAATTAATTGTTTTGTGTTCTCAAAAACAGAAACAGCGCATAAATCAGCCAGTTTTAGAGGACAGGCCTGGCTTTCATTATCTGTGTAGAAATTACTATGGGCGTACTTTTAACAGGAGACACAAGCCAGTTCAACACTAGGCCTCATTCTCCCCTAATTAAAAATATCCTGAACATGTAGTTCAAAGTCTTGAGAAGTTTTACTTTGTAAAGGAAATGTTCTAGATCAATTAATTTCTTTAGAACATAAAGGAAGAAAAAGGAATTATTTGTTTAGAACTGAAGAGTTTCTAAGGTTGACTTAAACTAAAGAATCTCAACTTTGTAGCTACTTATAAAAACATACATAACAAAGAATAGAACTTAGATTTATCTACCATTTCATAGTGCTTTACAGCCCTTTATAAGCAGTCTACAGAATCAGCATATTGCCCCCAACGTGGGTTCTCATTTTACTGACCTCGGAAGGATGGAAGGCTGAGTCAATCTTAAGACAGTCAGGATCGAACTGCTGACAGTTGGCAGAGTTAGCCTGCAATACTGCATTCTAACTACTGCGTCACCACATCCCAAGACTATTAAAAGGGAAAATGCAAGTGACGGAGAGGAGTAGAGTTTTGAACACAAAAATGACAGAGGAATGTCTTTTCTCTTTAACTTTTGTTCTACACCAAACTGCTTTGCAGGGACAGTTTTCTACTCTGAGTTTCAACATTTGCATTCTCTCATGATTTGGACTCTCAGAGGAGAAAAAGTAGGATGTCAGAGAAATAAATGCAAAACTTAAAATATTACAGAAGGTGTGGAAGCCTTTAATGGCTGTTCTGTTACATAGCTTTGGTTGTATGGTGCTACAATTTTCTCCAATCTGAGGTAGGAAATAAATAAATGCAAAGCATGGTGTTGTATATACCCTATAGTAATTATTGTTCAGTTGAAAAGAAAGATACTCCCAAACTTTTCCTCATCACATATCTGCCCAGGGAAGATATGACCACCTTCATCTGGCAGCCATCAGTTCCTTCATCATGTATTAAGAGTTACCTGTGGTCATCAGGAGCTGGTCCATATCTATATTATTGCATAACATCTCCAAGGTCATTTCTGAGTTCCTCTACACACACTTTCTTAGATGAGTTGTGTTTTCAAATGAACATGATGGTTCCCCTACTTAACTTCAGAATCTAATCCATGACGATTTTTTTTTTTTTTTAAGAAAAGCAAATGCTCAAACTAGGGAGAAGGTAAAGAAAAAAAATGCCAACTGCCTCCTGTAATGCTGATCATTTTCTGTAGTCTCAATTCAATGAAGGTTTCTCCAGTTTCATTGCAATAACAGTGTTCCAAAGCAACAACTGTAACAGCTTGTCAGTTTGGATAGGACTGGCATATACTTTTGACTCAAGAAATCTAGAAATGCAATGCTCTTGCTTCTTCTGAATGATCTTCTTAAAATGCTGATTTGATACCCAGCATATTAAGTATTGATTTACATTGTGCTGGAGAAACCTGCATGTTTTCATTTCTTTCACTGTAATAGACAAAGGGAAGACACTGAGATAGAGAGACATATGCAATGGGGCATTATACGGTATGAGGAGATCTCAATCTTCTCCTGCATCTGCATTCCTTAGGTCACAATTAAAGGTTCTTTTCAGAATAAGGCAGCTGACATCCAAGAAAACATCTGTAATATACAATTAGTTCTCAGCTTAGCAAGTGTTCAAAATTCCGGTGGACCTACCTGGGGGTACTTATGGCCCCAAATTTGAAATTCTAATGGGTGCCCCCCCTCTGCAGTCACATGACCACACTGAGGACACTTGGCAACCAGGCCACATTTATGGTTGTTTGAAACATCCTGTGGTCCTGGCCAGGTTTTACAATAGTTTTCCCAAAATCTGCATTGATTTCTACTTTTTGGCAAAACTGTGCTCATAGCAAACCATGGGTTCCCTTTATGTGTTCATTTAACGATCACAGTGTTTTCTTAATGACCACCATAAAAAAGTTGTGACATTAGGTCAGTCATAGGGCCGACTTGCTGTACCACCATCATAAATTATTTATTATTTATTTATTAAATTTGTTTGCTGCCCATCTGATTGCCAGGCGACTCTGAGTTGCGACTGTGATGGGCAAACTCTATTATGGTCATAACTCAAAGTTTACCTATACCTCTTTCTTTATGTAAATCTCAAGTGATTATTTCTTCCCTTCCAGGCAATGTTGAAGGTTAACATACTTATAGTGCTGTGCTAAATTTCTTGTTTGCTGCCTTTTTTGTTGTTTTAAAACCAGGCTGCAATGTCATTTATAGCATAGGATAGGATATTATAGGATCATGTAATTGTAGTGTTCCAACCAGATTATTGAACCAAACTTTCTAGTCAATAATGGACTCTAGACTGAAAGCATCTTTAGGAATTGGCAGTCTAAGCTCCATTTGAACATGTCCTCTGAAAGGGATCCCACCACTCTGTTAGGCAATTTTTCTAGTGTCACCCATTGTTACTGACTTTTTCTAACAATCAGAACCTGCCTTTCTTTCATTTTAATCCATGATTCTGTGTCCTGCAGTGTGGAATAACAGACTAGTGTCCTGTGGTATTGATCCTCCTCAGTTTGATCTCCTTTTAGATACTTGAAGAGTGATTTGCATTTGTCTTCTCTTTGAAATTTTCCTATTTTTTTAACCGCTTCTTACGGGATATTGATTTTACTGCTCTGATCATTCTTATTGCTCTTCTCTGAACATGTTCTACTTTGCCTTACTCCTTATAATGTGAGGTGCCCAGAACAGGGCACAATATTTGAGAGGTGGTCTGACTAATACCAAATAAAATGAATTGGAAACTATACTTCATGCTGCTAATTGTATGCAGTTTGTAATCTATAAATAGAAAGGGAAGGGACCTAGAGGGGGGCACTCACCACTGAAGGTAGCTGACAGGGTAAGAATATCTCATCCCCATCCTATTTGTCTCTTGGCTCTTGTAGGCATGGTTTTAGCCCAGTTTTTAATAATATTTTAATGTTGGTTTATTTTAATCTTTCACTCTTTTAATTATTTTTTACCTGCTTTTTAAATCTGTAAGTTGCCCAGAATCACCTTGTAGGAGAGATGGGCATCATAGAAATTTAATAAATAAATACATAGGGAAGATAAATATGTCAGGGAAATCCTTGTCACTACTAATAGAAAATGAAGCTTGTTGGGACACAGAAATAATATCTAATGTAATCACTGAAATGCTATCAGAAGGAATTGTGGTTAGGTTCCTGGTGAGAACCAAACGTTCCTAATATTTTGTGTTGTAGAAATATCTCCTACCCAAAAAAATACAAATCAGCACTGGTTTTAAAGATCAAGAGACAATAGTATACCCCAAAAAATTAAGGAAAATATATCTGGGGGGGGGGGGAGTAGAAGTCAATATATCCCTACCCTTATTTAAATTTAGAATACTGTGGCATGTACTGTATATAAAAGCAAAACACCTATAATTTTATTTAAATTTTTTACCCGTGACCTTGAACTAAGTTTTGGGCAATTTTTTATTATATGTTTTTTTCAACATATTTGCTACCATGTGGAAATATTGAAGTCCTTTCTGTTTTCTGGGATCTTGCTTCTCTGTCAGAGTGCAACCTATAAGAAAACTATCAACTCTTTGTATTTCAAGGTGTCACTTAGATTATTTTTAAAAATAATAAAGCCAATCTTAAGTCTAAATTGTGATTTGTCCTGCTTCAATAAAAATGGATTGAACAACTGGGCAATCATTTAAATATGAGCCAGCAGTGTGCTGCAGCTGCCAAAAAAGCCAACACAGTGCTGGGCTGCATTAACAGAGGGATAGAATCAAGATCACATGAAGTATTAATACCACTTTACAATGCCTTGGTAAGGCCACACTTGGAATACTGCATTCAGTTTTGGTCACCATGATGTAAAAAAGATATTGAGACTCTAGAAAGAGTACAGAGAAGAGCAACAAAGATGATTAGGGGACTGGAGGCTAAAAGATATAAGGAACGGTTGCTGGAATTGGGTATGTCTAGTTTAATGAAGAAAAGGACGAGAGGGGACATGTTCCAATATCTCAGGGGCTGCCACAAAGAAGAGGGAGTCAAACTATTTTCCAAAGTGCCTGAAGGCAGGACAAGAAGCAATGGATGGAAACTAAAGAGAGAAGCAACCTAGAACTAAGGAGAAACTTCCTGACAGTTAGAACAAGTAGCCAGTGGAACAACCTGCTTCCAGAAGCGGTGAATGCTCCAACATTGGAAGTTTTTAAGAAGAAACTGGACAGCCATTTGTCTGACATGGTATAGGGTTACCTGTCTGAGCAGGGGGTTGGACTTGATGACCTCCAAGGTCCCTTCCAACTTTATTATTATTATTATTACAATTCCACCACATATTATTATATGGATCTATTTCTTTATATTTTTTACATATCCTAAAATTTATCCCAGAGTTTTCCTTAATTTTGTCCAAAATTGATTTCAGTGGTTTTCTGTCAGCCAGAAAAGAGGCTTTTATACCTGATTCCCATAATGCTTTAATCAATTTCAAAAGTTTATCTTATTCTCTAACAGAACATTGTACGTTTTAAAAATTCTTCCCTTCTCCCAAGTAGGAAATTATTTCAGCTGAATTTTAAATTTGTTATGGCTCTAGTTGCAAGTAGCTTAACTTCTGGAATTGTAGTGAAATACAGGAGCTGATTATTTAAAACTATGAATGAATAAAATTGCCTAAAATTATTTGTATTTTTTTCTTCCATTATAAGAATTTCCTTATTAAGTAACCTTTTAAATGTTCAGGTTCTTTCATTTCCCAGCCTTGACACTGTTTAATTTTATCTTTGTAATAAAAGGCATGATGAAATATAAAAGGTTGAAGTTAATGGTCTAGAGTTAATTTAGTGGGCCATGTTTTCCAAATTTTGAACATGTTCAGAAGAAATGTTTTAATACTTTGTAAATATTTTTGGCAAAAGGAAATGCCCAAATTTTTGCTAGTGATATATTTATGCATTCCATCTTTAACTAGGGTGTTAATTCTCCTGACTTTATCAAGCCAAATAGGTCACTGATAAGATTAGTATTATAATAAGATTTAGTCTTAGAATTTGAAGGCTACCTTCATTGGCGGTTTCATAGAAAACCTTTGAATATATTCTTGCTTTTTATCACTATGTATAAATGTATCATTAATTTTATTTTTAATAAAAAAATAGAATGTGTTTGCTGTCATTTCACTGCCTACTATACAGTATATTTTAAGCAGAAATAATATTTTGACAATTTAGAAAATAAGCAAGTGTTCATATCAAAGGAATTATATACTTTCCTACCATGTTTCCCCAAAAACAAGACAGAGTCTTATATTTATTTTTGCTCCAAAAGATGCGTTAGGGCTTATTTTCCAGTTAGGTCTTATTTTGGGGGAGATATGGTACTAAATGCATTCGTTTGATTGATAATCTTAACTGGGGCTTATTTTTGGATGGGGTTTATATTATGAGCATCCTGAAAAATCATGCTAGGGCTTATTTTCCAGTTGGGTCTTATTTTCGGGGAAGCACAGTATATAGAGAGCCAGTTTGGTCTAGTGCAGGGGTAGGCAACCTTGGCTCTTTTATGACTCGTGGACTTCAATTCCTAGAATTCCTGAGCCAGCCATGCTGAGGGGAAAGGGAGAGGTTTCCAAGTTGAGCCATGCTGGCTCAGGAATTCTGGGAGTTGAAGTCCACGAGTCATAAAAGAGCCAAGGTTGCCTATCCCTGGTCTAGTGATTAAGGTATCATGCAAGAAACCAGGAAGCTGTGAGTTCTAGTCTCACCATGAAAGTCAGACCTTGGGCCAATCACTTTCCCTTAGCCCAACTCACCTCACAGTTGTTATAGTAGGGAAAATAGGAGGAGGAAGATGTGTTTGATATGTTTGCCATCTTGAGTTATTTGTAAAAATAATAAAGGCAGGATATAAATAAAATAAAAATAGAAACCCTTAACTCATATCAAAAGAACTGAAGATAGATTGTAAGAGAACTTGTAATCAAGATTTGCAGCAAAGAGACGCAGCAAAGGGAGGAACTCCGCCCAGTAAGCTTTTCAGCTCCTCGGAGAACACTTCCAACAGAAACCTGTCCTCGGCTTGAGATGTTCAAAACGGGTATCATAAAGCTCGCCCGCCAGAAGCGACAGCAGAAACGAGAGCTGAGGGAAACTTGGAGCCGTTTCTGAGGGAAGCTTGGAGGAAGCCTCCGCCAACACCAACCCCGGGTAGCTGCAAACCGAGGGCTTTGCGGAAAGTTCTACGACGAGGAGCGGCTCTGCCTTGGACGCCGAAACTCCAGGCTGAGGAGCCGAACTTCGCCTGGGTGCAACGGCCGCTTCTGTTTGTCTCTGAAGACTGAGAGCCCCCAAGCCCAGCGCGGGGGGGCGCGGTTTCTTTCAACCGACAGAGGCCCGTTTGCGCCCTCTTCGTGCAGCCCGCGGCAGCTTGCAAAGGTTGAAGGACGAAGGAAAGCAGATTTTACAATCCACCCCACCCCCGCTGTCCCATCACTTCAGCCGAGAAAACCAACCACCGGTGACTGTAGCATAAGGATTATTTTGCCGGCCAGCGCCAAGGCCGATGCCGCCATTGCTGCACCGGAGTTGAAGATAGGCGGGGACTAGAGCCGGGCTAGCGGCGGCGTTCGGGCCTATCAACGAGTTTGGAAAAGAGGCTGGGCTCGGGCAAAGCAGGCGGCGGAGCTGCCAGGTAGCTTCCTGGGCGGAGGAAAATTTTTCAACCTTCGCCAAGGAGAAGGGCAGGGCGTGCCTCGTCCGGGGCTTTTCCAGCTGCCACTGCCCTGCCTTACCCTGCTACCCTGCCTTACCCCGCCTTACCCTGCCCGCCTTACCCCACCTTACCCTCCCCAGCTCAGCGTTCTTACCCTCATGGCTTCCTTTCCACTGAAGCTTGGTCTGGTTAGCCAGTTTTCTAACTGGGTTTGTGTAGGGCTTTTGTCTTTCGCTTCAGCTGCTTTGTTGTGCCTGGAGGCCGCCACCGCTTCGTCCCCGCTACCCGGCATATCCCGCGTTCCGCATGGCAGCGACCCACAGCCTGACTTTCTGCCGCTGGAGAGTGTCGGCCTGCTCCATCAGCAGCCACAGCCCCCCCCCCATGGCGGCAGGCCTCGCCGCAGCAGCCCGCCTGGGACATAGAGGGGCAATACTATTTTTTAGAGAATGTTTGTTGTGGGTGTGAGTATGCATGTAGATGAATGGTGGCCCTATTATATATAAATTTATTATTGTATTTAGGGCGTATGAATGTGAAATCTTTTTACTTTTTTATGTATATAAACTGAGTGTGAATGTGTATTGAGTGTTTGGGGTATGAGAATGGTGGAGTCGGGGGTGGAGCCTGGTACCCCCTCTGCTGAGTGCAATAGCAAAAGTAGGGGGGCAGGACTTACCCTTGGGCTTGGTTTGTATGGAAAGCGAGTCCAGTCAGGAAGGGAGAAGGCTGGTGAGGGTGGGGATATTCCGGGGAGGGGAGAAGGTCGGAGCATCCCGGTCATGACTGGGATGGGCAGATATGGCGGGAGCCGAGGGGCAGGCCATCTTTGGGGAATGAGGACTCGCTATGTTAGAGCGATTTCTTGTTCCGGCCCCTCAAAAGGCTCATCCTGTAGTACTGGTGACAGGGGAGTACAGGGCCCTAATTGTAGGCTGCTGTTGCTTAATGCCAGGTCCATTGTCAGCAAAGCCCCCCTTGTCCGTGATTTAGTATTGGACAGCGGGGCGGACCTGGCATGTATAACCGAAACCTGGCTGGGCCCTGAGGGGGGTGTTTCCCTCTCGGAGATGTGCCCGGACGGGTTTGTGGTGCTTCATTAGCCTCGACATCAGGGCAGGGGTGGGGGAAGTCCTTGAGTCCTCGTGGGATTCCTGCCCCGGAGGTTGTTGGATGTGAGTCCCTCCTATTGAAGTTGGGTTCACGGGTTCAGTTGGGCTTGTTGCTGACGTACCTACCTCCCAGCTGCATTGCAACAGCCCTGCCTGCGTTGCTGGAGTCAGTAGCCGGGTTGGCTGTGGAGTTCCCCAGACTTATAGTACTGGGGGACTTTAACCTGCCATCACTCGGCGATCGCTCAGAGGCGGCGCAGGAGTTCATGGCTTCCATGGCAACCATGGACCTGACCCAGGTAATTCAGGATCCAACTCATAGGGGTGGTCACACACTCGACCTTGTGTTTCTCTCGGGGCAATGGAGACATGATCTGGAATTAAGGGGAATAGAGATCTCGCCCTTGTCATGGACAGATCATTTCCTATTGAGGCTGGACTTCAGAGCATCACTCCCCCATCGCAGGGAGAGGGAGCCGACTAGGTGGTTCCGCCCCAGGCGCCTAATGGACCCAGATCGGTTCCAGGAGGAGCTTGGGGAAATACCTGACTCCCTTGTCCACAACTCGTCCGGGTCCCTGGTTGCGGCCTGGAATGAGGCGGCGTCCGGGGCCCTGGATCGAATTGCGCCTTTGCGACCTCTCTGTGGTGGTGGTCCCCGGAGGGCCCCTTGGTTTACTGAGGAGCTCCGGGAGATGAAGAGCCACAAGAGACGTCTAGAGCGACGTTGGAGGGCCAGTAACTCTGAATCTGACCGATCACTATTAAGAGCCTATCTTAGGACTTATTTAGTGGCGATAAGGGCGGCAAAGCGTGTTCACTTTTCCGCACTTATTGCGTCCGCAGAATCTCGCCCGGCCGCCTTGTTTAGGGTGACCCGCTCCCTTCTTAAAGTGGAGGAGGCGGAGGAACCCTTGCAGGGGAGAGCTGAGGAGTTTGTTCAGTTTCTTTCGGACAAAATCGCTCAGATTCAGAGAGACCTGGACTCCGACTGGGCAGTGCCAGCCGAGTTGCCAGGGGCTGGTCTTAGTCATGTTATCTGGAGCGAGTTTGAGCCTGTGACCCCTGATGAAGTGGACAAGGCCATGAGGGCAATGAATGCCGCCACCTGTTTATTGGACCCGTGCCCCTCCTGGCTGGTTTCTGCCAGTAGGGAGGTGACACGAGGCTGGCTCCAGGCGATAATCAACGCCTCCTTGATGGAGGGGTCTTTCCCGCAACCTTTAAAGGAAGCGGTGGTGAGGCCCCTCCTCAAGAAGCCTTCCCTGGACCCAGCTGTTTTGAAGAACTTTCGTCCTGTCTCCAACCTCCCCTTTGTGGGGAAGGTTGTAGAGAAGGTGGTGGCGTCTCAACTCTTGCGATCCTTGGAGGAAACCAATTATCTGGACCCTTTTCAATCTGGTTTCAGGCCCGGCTACAGCACTGAGACTGCTTTGGTCGCACTGACCGATGACCTCTGGCGAGCCCGGGATAGGGGTTATTCCTCTATCCTGGTGCTTCTTGACCTCTCAGCGGCTTTCGATACCATCGACCATGGTATCCTTCTGCGTCGTCTCGGAGAGGTGGGGGTGGGCGGCACCGTATTGCGGTGGTTCTCCTCCTACCTCTCTGACAGGTCGCAGTCGGTGTTGGCGGGCAGACAGAGATCGACCCCTAGGCGCCTCGATTATGGGGTGCCTCAGGGCTCAGTCCTGTCCCCCCTCCTTTTTAACATCTACATGAAACCGCTGGGTGAGATCATTCGGCGACACGGGGTGAGGTATCATCAGTATGCGGATGATACTCAATTGTATATCTCCACCCCGTGTCCTTTCAGTGAAGCAGTCGACGTGATGTGCCGGTGCCTGGAAGATGTGAGGGTCTGGATGGGGGTGAACAGGCTTAGACTCAACCCTGACAAAACCGAGTGGCTCTGGGTCTTGCCTCCCAAAGACCAACTGGATGGTCCATCTTTAGTCCTGGGGGGGGCAAATTTACCTCCCTCAGTGCAGGCATGCAACTTGGGTGTCCTCCTGGACTCACAGCTAAATTTGGAACAACATCTATCGGCTGTGGCCAGGGGGACCTTTGCACAGGTTCGCCTAGTGCACCAGTTGCGGCCTTATTTGGACCGGGAGGCTTTACTCACAGTCACTCATGCCCTTGTCACCTCAAGACTGGATTACTGTAACGCGCTCTACATGGGGCTACCCTTGAAGAGCGTTCGGAGGCTGCAGTTGGTTCAGAACGCAGCCGCGAGAGCGATTGTGGGCGCGTCAAGGTACGCCCACGTGTCACCTATCGTCCGCGAGCTGCACTGGCTTTCTGTGGGTCTCCGGACACAATTCAAGGTGTTGGTTATCACCTTTAAAGCCCTTCATGGCATAGGGCCAGGTTACCTACAGGACCGCATTCTGCCGCACAGCTCCCAGAGACCGGTGAGGTCCCATAGATTGGGCCTCCTTCGGGTCCCGTCGGCCAGACAATGTCGGCTGGCAGGCCCTCGGGGAAGGGCCTTTTCTGTGGTGGCTCCGACCTGGTGGAATCAACTTCCCCCCGAGGTGCGAACTACTCCCATCCTGCCGGCCTTTAAGAAAGCGTTAAAACTCTCCTGTTCCGGCAGGCCTGGGGCTGATGTCCCCGGGGGGCCGGGATATGATCGGACTCGTGGTATGACTGGATTATTTTATTGTTTTACGACTGTTTTTAATTTTGTACGCCACCCTGAGTCCTTTGGGATTGGGCGGCATATAAATATTTGTAAATAAATAAATAAATAAATAGGTTATCTGAGCAATATATCCTCTGTTTCTTCTGTTGGATTGATTGATCAAATTTATTTTAGATTAATATTTTATGTATTCTTACCACATACTTTAAATGAGATAAAAAGAATATAAACTAAAAGATAAGACATTTTCATTTTTAAGTTAAGGATTATTGTTCTCAGAACCTATTACCTTTGCAGAGCAACTCTTAAGACTTCAACCTTAACACCTCCATAGGAGAAATAGAGAATCAGAAAATGTGTAACCTATATCAACTTTTTCCCAACAGTTTTTTTCACAAGTTACTATTACCGAGCCAGTTACCCTTCAGTCTACACCTCAGCATTTTTAAGGGAACTGTCATTAACAGTCATTATTGGAAGTATAAAATCCCTGGAGCAGAACTCTTTGGCCTCACACTCAATTTGTCAAGATGACTAGGAATCTCAGCTGAGCACTCTCTGAATAAGGGCTTCCACTCAAATACATCCACAAGTGTACCATCCAGTCCACACTTCACTAGCTTGTAAACCAGAATGCTATGGGATACTTTGTCAAGTCAAATACTTTTTGTCCCAGCTGAAATTGTGTTTTAATAGTTCCCTTTTTTGGAAACCTATACTGAATTCTTTTTCCCATTAATTTTTGCCATGGAATCCTACTTGCCTTTGCATAGGATTCTTTGAACTCTCCTTTTTTGAAGTTACACATATACCTGATTACAGATTTAGTTTTTCTTAGAATGAACAACCCCAACATTCTCTAACTTTCCTGCCGCTTGCAAATCCTTGACTGTGTTTCTTCCTCATTAGTTAGTATCGAATCAATGGTAATTGACTCTATTATCCACTCCTCCACCCTCAGAAGGAAAAAAGTTGTCAGCAAGACAAATCAAGAAGGTCTAGATTTGTCTCGCAGTTGATACTGAAGTAATTAAAAGCTGCCATTTATCATTGCTACTTTATATATGTTTATAGGATCTGCTATTTGTTTTGGGAAAGCATCACCCATATTCTGTTCTTGTATGGAAAATGCCAGAAAGCAATACTGAATTCCAATAGTACAGCGTATCTTCTATAGATCTTATTTCTGGCTGCTCCCTTTTTTCTGCTCGTTTCTTTGATTCTGTCTTGCAAAACATTGATTACTCTATCAGTTCATGTTAGTGGTCTTCCTTTGTTGGATCTAATACAGCTTCATCCTCATATGCTTTATCCAATCTTACAGTTTTTAAAACATTGTCAGAAGTTTTCTCTTGGGTTTTTTTCTCCAGAAATGAACACAAACAAGCCTTTAAATGGCTAGCTATGACTGCATGTTCATTTTTCTTTCTTAAAATGCTACAAATAGAATTATCTCAGGCTATCAGATTATCTAAATATATATTATTGTTTCAGAGGTAACTTTTCAGAGACTCTCAAATTTCACTGATGAATTCTGGCAAATGCATCCTGTTTACTCACTCCATGCTGATGGTTATCGTATTTTATCTAATAAACTGGCCTGTGAAACATAAATGTTAATCAAATAATCAAGCTAAAATGGAATACTTTATAAAGCACAGTTGGATCAAATAAAATGTTTCTATGGAACTAGAAACTCTTCTAGGGCAAGAAGAGTCACACTACTTCACAATTGGTCTGAATCTATCATACCTGTCCTCAATCTGGTTCTTAAACTACAAAATCCATTGGTATCAGTCAATATGACTGTCAGGAAAGATGGGATCTATAATCCCAAGTACCTCGAATCTGTGAGTTTGGGGAAGGCTGTTCTACAATATGCTTGCAAAACCAAATATGTAAGTACTTTGTAAATATGTGAAGTTCTTTTGGATAAAATGAAGACATCGGTTGGAGGAAAAGCTCTAAATTCTTGCTTTTTAAAAAGTTTTGAAACGTTTTCCTTTCAAAATATGCACAATCATGAAAAAAAAATCTGTGAATTGAACATAAGCTAAAAGTTTCTATTCCTTAAAAGATAATTTGTGAGCAGATCTTCTGATCACCCTAGGTAATTAAATTTTTCATATGATTCCAGGAGGCAGATTCAGGCTGAAGGCTATCATCCACTCATCCCAACTACAGTCCAATTTCTTTACCATTCCTTTCACCAACAAGCAATGGATTTACAAGAGAAAGCTTTTCAATAGAAATTATCACAACCAAGTCTTATGCAAGTGAACTGTAAGTCACAAAAAGATAGTTAAATATCTATATGAAACAAGCTTTTCTGAATATTTGGTACAAGAACAATTGCACCAAATGGCAAAGAGAAAAAACCAAAAGAAACTATATCAAAATTGTTGCCAGTTAATATAGATCAAGAGAAAGGAATTTTTTTGTGGCTTGGAGAAAATAAAAATGAAAAATTTAGATAGCCAAGGCTGATAATGGTGGCATGGTGGTAATGTGCCACTGGAAACCACAGTGTTTTACTTTTCATCCCTTTTCTCCCACGTTGTTGGTTTGTAACTATGAAAAATGTGCAGCAGCACAATACTAGAGAATGGGGCTCCAGGGCCACCAAAAAAAAAAAAAAGATGGACAAATGGCCTGACTTCCACTGTGAAAAACAGAGGAGGGAAACATACTTAATTTTCTATTCATGGGGAGAAAAAGCAGCTGCATTTTTAGAATTAATGAAAATTTGGCACCAAACAGTAAGAAGAAGAAAAACACATAATGAACACTGTACTCTTTGAAAAGTCATCTCACTTCAGTGCCAAAGAGAACTTATTATCAACCTTCAAAAAATGTTAACTCGGGAAACAAATACATTTAATTATTCCCAGAATGGCAGGCTTTCTTGGCACTTTTCCCCATGCTTTTCTCCCCTTCAGTACCTTCCATGCAACACAGATTTAATAATTTTGGGATTGAATGGAAGCGCTCCTGTGCCCTCTGCCGTATAGATTCCAGTATGTTCCATTTCTTTACAATACTGAGAAATGCACAGCCCTCTAGTGGCCGGCTTAAGTGGAGGAAAATGCTAAACAACACGGTTGGTTGTTTTCTGCGCAACATTTCATGCTTATGTAATGAGTTTTAGAAATTGTCCCATGAGGAAGAACGTGGCCATGTTAAACTTGAATAACTTATCAGTGCATTTTTTTTTCCTCCTGAAATGGACTTCAGGACTGGGAAAGTCTCTTGGAAAGCTTAGGGCAACTTCTTAAATCACTCTGACAATGACAGAAACCTTAGCAAGTCATACAGATAAAATTACAGCAAGAACAGTCCTAACAACCCCACTTCTAGCCAGTTTCATAGGTGATACTGGAAAAAGATGGCATTAGGCACAACACCAAGTAGTTGGAAGGAAACTGTATTCATCGAAGGACCTAAACAATTCAAAATAAATTTGATCCTTTGGGATTGTGAGTAAATAACTCCAGCAAAAGATACATAGTGATGAGTTATGGTGATGAGTTATGTATTCTTACCTAATTGTACCAGCTAGGATATTGGATATTAAGGCTGCTGTTTACTATTTATTGGGCTTGGATCTCTTTTCAATCAATTTACAAGGCAGGCTACAAGATCATTGAAAACACAATATAACTGGACAAGGTTTTTTGTTTTTTTTAATGCTGTAACTAGTTCACCCTATGCATTTCTTTCAAACAAGGCTCACAGACAAGAAATAATATTTTGGAAATAACAGCTGTTGGTGAGCATAAGAAAAGGTAAAAAAGAGTTCTGATTCTTTTGTTTTCCCAGCCACGCTTCAGAACTACAACCTTCCCTACAGAAAGTTAACATATATTATGTTATCCTACAATAATTGTTAACCTGGTTTTTGGTCTGCAGACATCCTGATCCTGATAGACACTTTGTTCAATACTGTATTTCACTCTCTGTATTCCTCTAAGAACTGACCCAGCTCTTCCAACCTTTAGTTATCAAGCTTAACAGGATCTTCTTTCCCTGTCTGCCCTGATCCTGTGATATCCAAATATTTTATATCAAATGTAAGTTAGAGGAACAATAGCCCAACACCAACTGACACCAGTAGGTTGGGAAAGAGAATTTGATCAGAGAATTAATCAGAACCTTTTTAGGGGTCCAAGTAAATAGTGTCAATGAATCACACCAATTCACATACGTCTTGATGTGGTCAAATTTAAAAAGTTAGTAATGCAAGATTTATTTTTATTTTTATTTTTTTAAGAAGCAAGTTTTCTTCAGCAAGCTTTCTCCTTCTATAGAGTTTTATTTTACAGCACATTTCATCAAAAGGGTCAGCAATTTTATGCATCACCCCAGTTCTTTATAAAAAAATATTATAACTACATTTTAGTGTTTTGGTAAAAATGCCAACCTTAAGAATACATTATTTAAATATAAACCATTTTATATTTGATCTCAATATTTTGGTTAAGATTATTATTAAATCTATTTGCCACCTATCTTGCTACTCTAGGCTGTTCACAACCATAAAAAATGAAGAAATAAAAAGAAAGTTTAAACAAAGCAAAAGTAATAGAACAATAAATAGATAGCACAAGAAAAAGAAAACAAAATGCATCAATATGACTAGTAAAAAAAACTGATAGCAACTGGATGGATTTAACTGGTCGAAATAATTCAAAACCTAATGCTCAATATGATGATGATGATGATGAATGTTGCTTTGCATGTACACTGAGAGCTTCTGCACCCGAGACAAATTCTTTGTATGTCTAATCATACGTGGCCAAATAAAATATTCAATTCCATTCCTGGGATAATTTCAGTTGAAGTATCTACTTTGCAATTTCCATTATAAAAATTGTTATTGTCCATTAATATTAATGTATATCTTTGATATATTTATTTGGTTGATGTTCTGTTATATATATATTGTAAGTTTATTGTAAAACTATCTTGGAGGTTTTTAAACTGAGCAGTATACAAATCTGTGGAAGTAAGATTTGTAGTTCAACCATCTCCCTGATGGGTTTCCTAGTTGTGATGCATTTGAAGCTTTTCCAGTTGTTTTGTTATGTCCTCTTCAAAAACCTCTTTTTGGCGTCTCTTTTCTACTTGCATCTCTTTGGTGGATATGTTGCTTTTATTTTGTGAAGGAAAAATTTCCTTCTCTAATAGCTTCCTTGGCACTATTGCCACTGCTTATTAACTGCATTGATGAGCTGGTGGACTTGTGGAGACCTTTCCTGACCTGCAATATTTATCCTAGCTGAGTTTCTATTCCTGCGGTTTGAGTAACCCCAGATGCAGTGGAGACATTTGACCTTTTTGGCTTTAATTTCATTTTTGAGAAGTTTCCTTTTCTGAAGTCAAAAGGAACTATTTTGGATTTACTTGGCAATTTTCCACATAAATATACATTAAGTTTGATAATGTTATACTCATTCTTTCCAATTGATTCAACAACATTCCCATCTTATATAAGGTCAGAGGTGGGCTACCAGCAGCCCTCAAGGGCCTTTGATGTAGCCTTTGCTCTCTGTCATTTGCCAGCCCTTTCCTGACTTACTGATACTGCAACTGCAGCTGATTTTCTGGAAAGCTGTTTTTGCAAGATCCAGTTTCCAGAGTCTTATCCATACTGACACCAACAATGCTTTACTTCTGTAATAAGAATATTCAATGGTCAGCATGTCTTGTTAAGGAAAACTGGCATTATAGCAATGGCTGCAGCAATGGTAAATCAGAAGATGACAGAGAAGTACAAAGGAACAGAAAATCTTTAAATTTTCCTCCTAGCAGACTAAACTGTATTGGGATCAAGAGAGGATCAGGCTTCAAATAACTTCAAACATTAAAAACCTTAATATGGTATTTTTGCTTTTCTGTAAACATCACTCAATACACCATATGAGAAAGACACACAATAACCAACTCAGCTATCCACTCAACTGGAATCAATCTTTTTTCATCCACGATACTAGTATCAACTGCTCTTTGGAAAAGTTCCTATAAGTTAGTTTTAAAATATTTACTGTACATTTATTTACAATACATTATTTTTATGGGGTTTTTTAAGTATCCCATTAAAAATACATACATAAACCAGCAGAATTTGAAAAGAAAAATGCTATCTACCTTCTTTGCTGCAACTACGTGACTGAATATATGGATGCCTGATAGGCTGCCAGCATGGATTTGGGAATGGGAATGTAGCTTGAACGGCCATGTTGTGCAAAAATAGTTAGCCTGCAAACCACTTCACTCTGTGTGTGCATGTGTCTGGACTGAATGAATGTAACCTCCGTCCTACCATAATAGCAATAGCATTTGACTTACATACCGCTTTACAGTCCTTTACAGCCCTCTCTAAGTGGTTTACAGAGTCAGCCTATTGCCCCCAACAATCTGGATCCTCATTTTATCAACCTCGGAAGGATGGAAGGCTGAGTCAACCTTGAGCCATTCAGAATCGAACTCCTGGAGCCTGCAGTACTGCATTCTAACCGCTGCGCCATCACAGTTCTAATTACCATACAGTATGTTGTCCTTAACATAAGCAAGTTTCCCATCCTGCACCAGGATGTTATGTCCAATGTCACTTTCTCTATGGCTAGTTGTGTGTCGGCTATTTCAGGATACAATAAACTAGATGAGACATCTGACACGTATTTGATTTTTTTATGAATACCTGGCAAGAAGAATGGAAGAGGCAAATGAGGTCTATGCCATAGGAAGAAGGTAAAGGAACATGGAACTTTGTGCTGTTTGTGATCCTTGTGTGTGAGAGACCACATACCTTATATGATTTCATTACTCTTTTACTTTTGCACTTAATTACCTTTTCAGATTACAGCATTATTTTCCAGATGAAGCTTATAATCACTATGTGAAAATTACAAAATACATATCCAAGAATCAAGTTTGCATCACTAATACAAACATACAAGCAATACAAACATATTGCCCGTATTAGATGTTCTGTTTCAAAAATGTACCTCTAAGTTGGAAAAAAAATCATCTTTTTTTTTTAAAAAAATGAATACAGTTCATTACATGTAGCCCAAAGTAAACAGGATAATATTTATCCAAGAAAGGAATGCTTGATACAAAATCATTTCAAATAAAAAGTTAATATGTTGGATTTAGAGTTAGCTGTCTAGGTCTAGAGGAGATTGCCTGTCAGCAGTACAAACCGGGTACAGCAAGAAATTTTGTTAGTATCTTCTCAATTGCCAACCACCTTCAGCTACTCCCCCACACAGTATAGAGTTGTTCAAACTTCCAAAATATTGAGTGGGAGGACGCTGATGCCTACAACAGAGAAGGAAAAATTGCTTTTGCACATACGATCCATCCGCTGACCATATTTCCCACTTGGAAAATATTTTTTGACTTTTACAGATAACAACAGAGGTAAACTTCTTAAAAAGATGTAAAACTCTCCAAAATGGCTATCTGACACACCAGTTTAATTTGTATTTATATTTCTGTTATTGTTGGGCTCAGAGCTACTTGAGAAGGGGAAGGCAAGCAATGCCTTTTCATGTAGCATTAAAGATTTAGAGGAAAAAGTAGAATACATATGTGTGTACTATGTGCACATGTATGTATGTATCTTTCCCAGTCAAGAGTAGGATGTTACTCATCCCGAAGACAATTTAAAAATGAGACAAAGTGCTGCAGCACTTGACATTTAAAAGACATAACCAATAGGCCTGCATATGTTCTGGAAAGTTTGCGTTCTTATCCTTAGAACTGTCTCTCTCCTACCATCCGTGGGACCTCTAAATACATCATGACTCCATAGCGCACCACTTCTTCCTAGCCAGGCATATAAAATGTCAGCACAAGCTAAGCAACTTTCACAAGTGTCATTTACAAGAGATTATGTTACACTCCCTGTGCAAATCATATCTCATTTTCACTCCCTTCTCTAAGAGGCTTGGGCCAATAAGCATTTAGGAATGTTGAACGGCAATAGCAATAGCACTTAGAGGTTAAATACTGTCCCATAGTGCTTTATAACTATCTAGGGACAGTTTACAATGTCAGTATATTGCCCAATGTTCTACGGTTGCTTCTTTTCTCATGTCCTTTTTGTCTTCTTTGCTCCTCTGTGCAAATGTGATGAATAATCCCCTTTTCAAGTGATTAGTCTTACTTACCGGGTTTTCCCGAAAATAAGACCTGGTCTTATTTTTTTATTTTTTTTTTGTCTCCGAAAGAGGCACCAGATCTTATTTTTTGGGGGGGGGGTGTTGTCTTTTCCATTCATCTCTGGCACTGACAGCCCTGCCCAGCCGGCCCATTCCTTTTGCGGCCAAAGAAGCAGCTTCATTCTGCAGCTAAGAATGGAGCTCTGGCTTGCATTTTGCAATCAAAGGCCTTTCCAGAAGGCTACTGCAGCTGAGAACCAAGCTATGGATTCAATCTTACTGCAAAAAACAAACCAAATATGAACACCAGGAAAAATTTAAACTAGAAAAGTTTAATAAATAACCAAGCTTTCGTCGGAAAACTACCGACATCGTCAGGGTTTAATGCTAGTCAATGGGGGAAACTTTTATAGGATTAATCCGAGTTTGCATCCGGCTCCTGGACCTCGTCACTGGTCCTAGCTGATTGGGTTGTGTTTTTGATGTATCCTTAGCATCTATATCTTTTCTACTCCCCTTAACTGTATATGTATCACCACTCACCCCCTTGTCACAGGTTCTTAAGTCAGAAGACACCCTTCCCCCCCTTTTTTGGCTGTTGCCTCCATATTCTTTGTCCCCTTTTCATCTAAGCTCCCATTATTTCTCACCCCACTAAACTACGTATTGGGTGTCTCCCCCTGCTCTTTTCCTTCTGTTCCCCTCCCCCCACCTACATGGGTGTGATTCATGTGTGTATCATTGCTCCTGGCCTCTACTCTCTTCACCCTTTTTTCGATGTTCCCTGCACTCGTATCATCTCGGGCGTCGCCTCGCAATTCTCGCTGGGATCCGCAGTTCTTGCTCAACACCGGGCATCCGTGCTTGCCTCTCACGGAGGCACCGTTGCGCCGCGCGCATGGATCCACATGCTCTTCGCCCGTGGTCCTGCGCCTACACACCAAATGGGTTGGTGAGGTGACTTTCCTTCCTCTTGGGCGCAATCGTGTTACCATCACGGGTAGAACCTTGCATAACCAAGCTATGGACTGAATCCATAGCTTGGTTCTCGGCTGCAGTGTCCTTCCGGAAAGGCTGCTGATTCTGAAATGCAAGCCTTGGGATGCCATAGAAGTAGACCAGCGAGGAGAGGTAAGTGGGTATAGGGCACATGGGACACCTTCACACCCCCACCCCAGCTTTATTTTTAGGTGTGTGCCTCACCCTAAAACTAGGGCTTATTTTGGGGGAAGGGCTTATATTAGGCCAACCCCCCAAAATCAAGCTAGGGCTTATTTTCGAGGTAGGTCTTACTTTTGGGGAAACACGGGTACTAGTAAGGGCACATATCATATACAGGTGATTTAAATATGTAAGACACATCTATATTTCAAATATGGCACTAAATAAAGCAGGCACTTTCATCTGATAAGTCTGTTGCCACAATTCCTCCCAATGAGGTAGAATACATTCTATAATCCAATAAAGGCAAAGATTGTGATGGCAGCTAAGGCAAGCTCACTGATTTAACTGTAACTTTTATCTTTTCTTATCTGCACTTTCAAGAAGCCAACATTTCCACACATTGTTCAATGTAAAACACAAGTTCTTGTTGACTTTATATATCATCTATGCTTTCTAACACAGGGGTCCCCAACCCCTGGTCATGAACCGGCACTGGGCCTCAGCATGCCAGAAACCGGTCCATGCAAACAAGCAAAGCCCATCCACAGGATGCAGGAAGCACGTAAAACCACGCCGTCTCTGGTCCGCAGAAAAAACTCTCTCCATGGAACCGGTCCCTGGTGTCCAAAAGGTTGCGGGCCTCTGTTCTAACACATTATTCTAGAACACATTGTAACAGTTCATATGTCAAAATAAATAGAATTCTTCAGAAACGAGTGTTCTGTTAATTGGGAATACTGGTACTTATGTTTAATTTATGCAGAATGCTGAGGATCAAACACAGAGTGTTGTATAGGGATAAAAGGGCTGCAATTGCAGGACTGTAGTAAAGACTGGGAATCCCTCTTTGAGATTTAAGAGAGAGTTCTGAATTGAAAGTAGTATCTCCGCTCCCTGCCTTCATAGAAAAATCTCTGGCATAAGGAAAGGAGAAACAGGATAAAATTGGCAGGCTTTTGTATACTGTATATAAGAACCAAAATTTTCCCTGTCCTCAACTATGTCCCTGATGGAGAAAATTTAGAACTCTGAAGCTCCTAGAAAAAAAAACCCAAACCCTACAATATTGGTTCTACTGGGTGGGATTAAGAAACCTGGAACAAAGCGATAAAACTGCTGCTTCTGAATGACTTTCATCTTGTCATTAAACACTGGATACTTCAAACAAAGGTAACAGGGTTCCCGTTAGGAAATCTACCATACTACTAACAAATATATATGTGTGCATACATGCATACATACATACAGTATCACTTTCTGAACAGCATAGGATAAAAATCTGCTTCATCTCCCCAATTACCCAATCATTGAGTAGCTGGCAGTAGCACGTAGATTTATATACTGCTTCACAGTGCTTCACAGCCCTATCTAAGCAGTTTACAGAGTTAGTCTATTGCCCCCAACAATCTGGGTCCTCATTTTACTGATCTCGGAAGGATGGAAAACTGAGTCAACCTTAAGTCGGTGAGAATCAAACTGCCAAACTGCTGGCAGCCGACAGTCAACAGAATTAGCCTGCAATATTGCATTCTAACCATTGCACCACCACGGCTGTTAACTATTTACTTTGTCATTTTCTAAATAGTAAAATAATCTTTTCAAGGACTGATTGTTACTATTAGCACTAACATGCAAGTGCTGCAGAGTATTGGAACATTCTTGAATATGCTCAGGCTTATCACTTTGATAAACAGAATTATAAAGACGTCTTAAATATTTGATAGGCTAATACAGTGGTTCTCAACCTGTGGTCCGCGGACCTGAGGGGCCTCAATGTCGTCATGGGGTCCACGAAGGCTTAAAGAAATGTTATGATTTAAATCTTGAGTTAAGTCTTGGGGGGATCCGTGGCCACAAAAGATATTTAAAGGGGTATCCATGGTGAAGAAAAAGTTGAGAACCACTGGTCTAGTACAAAAGCAGACGAGATTGTTTCTTTGCTTGTTTAAAAGGGAGTGTGGAAGTGCATAACCTCTTATTTCACAGTGATTGGAAAAATAAGTAAGAATTCTTAGGGTGATTCCAAATAGTCCAGCCATTTACATTGTACACTTGTACAGAAAGTTGCACGATGATTAAAAATTACTGTAATTTGTTTCCTTGTCCTAAAACCCGCAATCTGCAATCCCACAAAGAAGTAAAACCAGATTTAACTTTCTGAGAAGTAATCAGGTTGGCAACAGTCACTTAATTCCTGGAATTTCAATATTCTTGGGCAATGCATTTTGCAATAGTGTTTAACTGGATATTTGAAGTTCCTTCGTATATGGTACCTGAAACAAACCATCAGGGGGAAAAAAATGAATCAGGGAGGCATACAAAAACTGATTAAAGCACTTTCAGCAAACACCCTTCTGTAAAGATTCAATACGTAATCAAGGGCGAGCTAAACATTCTATAATGTATTTTAATAGGAATGTTTGCAACCTGCGGTTTGTTAGCCTTTCAGTAGATACATAAAACTTTATCACAAGGTAAATGTAAGGGAGGCAATCAATTGCTGTTAGCCCTTTGTATAGTCCAGACACAAAGCTCAACCATGAGTACAAACGTTATCTTTACTGTAAGCTTACATTAACATAATTTTGCAAGACTGAACATATTTCTCCTCTATGTTCCTTTTACTCCCTGAAAAACTAGGGACTAGTTTCTGATTTTCCATTCTCCCTCCTGGCTCTGAGAAATCTTCTACATGCTGTTTGTCTAGTCTGCAGCTCCTCCTCCTATCTCTCAACGTTATACTCACAGGCTATTACATTGATATGGATGAAATTGTTATATTTATTTCAGTGACAAGCTGTATAAATGACAGTTCAGTGGAGTTAGGGATATATTAATCACTAAGTCGTTTACTGATGAAACAATGATTGGATTTATACATTGTTCTAAAGCGTGATTTATTTTATTTTGATTGATCATGTATCAGCTCAGCCATAAGCCATGATTTAAAGCATTATGTGTGAACAAAACCATCATGGCTTACTTAACAAGGATATGAATTAATTAATTAAATGAAAGGAAGAAAAATAAATACACTGTGTGTGAAATTAAGAGAAAGGATGTAGTTGAACTGAATGAAGGTGGTGTAACATTTATACACAGAATTGATGAGGATATTCAGGGAAGTGAGATGAATGAAAAGGCTAAAATGGATGTAATAAGAGTATTTGGTTATGTTCACCACCTTGAGTTATTTATAAAGTAATAAAGGTAGGATAAAAATCTAATAACTAAATCTAATGAATAATATATGCACATAAACATGCCTACAAAGGAAAATTACTGTGAACTTTAACTACTCCTCCTCTAAGAAAATTAGATAGAAGAAATGTATCAGTTTTTGTTACCATATTTTCAACTCATCTAAGCCAACCATTATATTTTAAAGGAAAATTACTAAGGAAAAAGAAAAGAAAAATTCTTCTTTTCAGATAAATGAAGAATTTGTCACTGAATATCTATCAGAAAACTCTTAAAATTGATGTTTAACAGCTTTGCAATAATTAAATTCTGAATTCAATATAATGCAACATAGAAATGCATCATACATAACTTACCAATCTTGCAGTCCCTGTAAAATTTTTCAACCGGATAATCTTTCGTGAAGCCAACTCCACCCATCCATTCAATACATTTACTTGTTGTTAGAGTTGCAACCTTTAAGATATACAGTAAGACTATTCTGAGGGTTTATGAACTCTTTGGTTTCTACTATTAACCACCCCTCTAATAAATACATTACAAAAAATACAAAACATTAATCAAATAATGCCATGTTCAGCTAGTGATGCATAATTAAAGAGCTCTAAAGCTTATGGATTTTGGTTGGGGAAACTATAATTATTTTGATCATAGCAGTTTATTATGAAATATAATTTGCCATATAACCTGGGAAGAATCTGACAAAGATCTTTGATATTCACATGACAAAAAAATTAAATGGGGATGCTTAAACCAAACCAGACTAAATGTTTGATCTCATGTCAACCTGCAGTTGAATTTTATTTCAGAGATAACAATTCTGTATATGATTCAATTTACACTCTTCAGTAAGATAAAATTTGCAGTGATAGCACATTCTAATTTGTTTGTATTTAATTTCTTACTTTAAGAGGGTCTATTAGCCATTGAAAGCCAGTTTGGTGTAGTAGCTAAGGCATCAAGCTAAAAAATTAGGAGACTGTGAGTTGTAATCTTGCCTTTCGCGCAAAGCTAGCCAGTCACTTTCTTTCAGCCCTAAGAAGGAAGCAATGCAAACCACTTCCCAAAAAAACCTTACCAGAAAAGCTGCAGGGAGTGGTCCAAGGCAGCAAAAATATCTCCCAAAAACAAAACTCTACTCACAAGTCCTTTGGGACCAGAGCAGCATATAAGTCCTATCAAGTTTGCAGAGAAACACACACAAAATCGAAATTTATAATATAATTTCTGTCTTTTAAAGTAGGAAATAATTTATTCTTTCTTTTTTAAATAATCCTATAAAATATATTTAAGGTTCCATTTTTCTCCTCTACATAGCTGGCTGAAACAAAGAGAGTTGAGATCTGAAAGAAACAATAATTCCCCTTCAGTTCTGCTTAAAATTTAAACAGAAAAAAAAAAAATAGAGCGTACCTCTGCTGCATAATATTTAGCCATGCTTGCTTGTTTTATAAATGGTTTCCCAGTTTCTGCAAATCGGGCAGCATTATAGACCAGCAACCTTGCAGCTTCAATCTGAATGGCTACTTGAGCAATCTGATGTTGTAGTCCCTTAGAAATAAAACTTATATTGAAACATTAGCTTCAGGAAAAATTAAATCTTCTTTCATGACCATCAACTATACATGGAGTTCTCAATCTTATGGTAGCGTCTTTGCAATTCTTAAGCAATCCTTTACTCAGTTATAAATCTAATTGTGCTTGAAAGTGCTTAGTTATGAGTGAGTGTGTAAAGGTCAGTGGCTAGAATGGCCAAAATTGAATTAAAAACTGGACAAAGAAGGGGAAATCACTGTTGTCACTGTCATTCATCAAAATGTGTTACATACAGTACTATATATAATATGTATTACAACTGCTATCAGTATTGACAATGCAGATGAATTCTGTAACAATTTTGTCATGATATATGAAATAATAAAAGGTAAAGAATTTTCATCTGGAACGGTAGTCACATTTTAGATATGTTGTTCAATTTAATACTTTGTGGTTATTATTTATTTAGTTTATGGCATATCATACATGGACTAGCAATATATTACTTTGTGGTAAATACTTAGTATTAACTGCTGTAGAATAGTAACATTACAGTATGGTTTATAATGTTTATCTCTATCAGTCATAATTATTTATATTTTATGTTTATATCTCTTGCACAGAACACATCAATCAATACCTGAAAATCAAAAATGCTTTTTCCAAACTGGGTTCTTTCCTTTGTGTATGGGATAGTATGATCAAAACACCCCTGTGCTAATCCCAGCATCTGTGTGGAGATAAACAAACATTAAAATTATTGCAAAGCACCTTAATTCACACATAGCGACTTAATTTCATAGAAACTATTGAAATAGGTTTATAACTAAATAGCGGTTCCAGAAGGCCAGGTAACTTAATCCTAGATTTGTTCATTCTAAAATAGTGCTGGCATGCTGTCCTAACATAGTCAGCTAATATGACCAGCTATAAAATGTCTTCTGTTAAAAAAGAATTAATGAGGAGTAAGAGAAGTACTGTGGCAAAGAATAGATTACAGAGTTATCTGCTTTACTCCAAAGGTTTGGATTAGTATTTTTGAAACATTCTGCACAACAAAAGACATCTAATCTGCCAAATAGGGGACTTCACAAAGAACCCAAACATAGCGCAAGAATGATAAACTGTCTTTCACAAGAATTAAATCCAGGAAAAAGTTACAAGACTTCAAATGGACTATTCAGAGCAGCTATAGATACATATTGGAATTTCTAGGATTGTCTTAGCAGAATAATTATTCTATCAATGTCATTTTGATGGATCTCTTATGATCATTTATCATCCATACAAAGAGTAACTGTAATATTTAATATTAAGATTAGACAGCAGCTGTGATTCAACAATTTATGCAGCTAATTCCATGCCCTCAAAGAAGCTATGATTTCATTTGATTGAAAAATAGTTCCCTTCTCTTTTGTTGATTATATAGTATATACGAAGAACAGAGTCATGGCATAACTTTATGGAAAGAGGTAAATGTACAATTGTATTTGTGACCATCATAAAGAAGATCAGAAGTCACAACTTGATATCATTTTTTTCTTTTCTAATTTTCATATATTTTTTCTTTTCTTTTTCTACCTTGGCTTTTTTTCTTTTTTCCCCATTTCCCCTTCTTATTCTATTTTAGTCTGAACTCGTTTTTCCTTGTTTCTAAAACTTTCAATAAAATTACATTAAAAATAAAAATAGTTCCTTTTTTCATAATAAGCGATTTCTGAAACAGATGGCATTTTCAAATAGTTGATGGCAACTATTTTCCAGTTTACTCACCTGCGCAGCTATGCCAATTCTTCCTGTATTCAGCATTCCAATAGCATACTTATAACCCTGACCAACTTGTCCCATTATATTGCTTTCAGGGACCTACAAAAACAAAATAAAAACAAAAAACAAAAAAAAAATATAATCAGTATTGACTCCTTTTTTTGTTGTTTCCAAAAATAAAAAGGCCATTATTATGACACTGCATTCAAAAACAGTTCTGGGAAAATCTAGTTTTAAATGGCGATATCCAAATTTTAGAAATAAATAAATAAAAACAAAGCAGAAAACCAAAATGGTGCAGTTTTTGATATTCAGAAATTGGCTTTAAGCTTGGTTAATTATAAATTATGGCCATGTGCCTTCCAATTGATAACATGTTTAATATATTAGGCTATCACCCATCTGTACAAAATGCAAACCTGAAATACATCATTCTCTTTCCAAATTCATGGGCTCCTATAACTTTAGCCTACTGACTTACTTCATAGAATTAGAAATTCAGAACACTGCTTTACAGGTTTTATTCTACCTTCACATTTTCAAATGTTACAGGACATGTAGATGCTGCTCTGATTCCCAGCTTATCTTCTTTCTTTCCTACATGCAGGCCATCTGTATTACGGTCTACTATGAAACATGTAATTCCTTTATAGCCCTGGGAAAAAAAGTAGATACAATAATACATTAACCATGCGGTGAGTATATGCCAGATAAATATATTCCAACCCTTGCAAAATAATTCATACTCAAAGTTCTATTCAAAAAAGGGGATCCTTCTTTGAGCATCCATAATTGGGAATTACTTTTTCCTACAGTGGTGATCCAACTAAAGTTCCTGCCATAGCATCGTATTTTATATCAAGACTCGCATGGATTCTCTAAGCACCATGGTTAATATAATAAATAGTGTTTGGTTTGGGGACACAATGCCCGTACCATTCCACACCACTTGTGGATCATCTGTACAGATATACATACAAACCTCAAATGAATAAAAAACTACAAAATTTCGTGAAACTTCAGGGTAAATTGCTCATTCAGGCAAGGAATCTGAAATTACATAAGATTTTGTTTCATTAAATGAGATTCAAGGAGTTATCTCTCATGAGGTTTGGCATTTTAACGAAACTTCAGCTGCATTAAAAATGTGTGCTTGTCAATTTACAGCAGGGGTGTCAAACTGCCGGCCCGCGGGCCGATGAATCATAGCAAAACCGTGCCCACCCCATTGCCGGCAATGGCAAAAAAGTTGCGCTACGTTGCGACATGTCATGTGAAGGTGTGAGTTTGATACCGCTGCTTTACAGCATAAGATCTGCAACATTCTCCTGGATAGGTGAAGAGATTACCAGCCTCTGATTAGAAGCAAACTGTTTGAGACCAAGATAGCTTGAAAACATTGAAGCAAAGAAAAGAAAAGCAGGCTATTTATTGTTTGCATTGTAATTGGATCAACTCTGCCTTCAAAGACAGTCTGTTCCCGAATAATCCTTTAGGCCATCTGCAAGTGGTCAAAACTTCAATCTTCAGTGTGGTCACAAAGTACCAACACCTTATTTTCAAGCATAGTAGGCTTTGCTGTTCACCATTAGTCTGAACAAGCAGGTCTCCTCAGATTAAGGGGGAAAAAACCCTGGAACAGAGGCAAAGATCATGATTTCTGCCTCTATTTGTCTGTTGAAGTTTCCAAGCAGGTGAAGATAGTCTATAAGCTGAAGTTTTATGTGAAAATGGCAACTGGAAAAAGCAAGATGAAAGGTTGGCATTATCCTATATTTTTAACCTTAGTATTGCAATACATGTACAATCACATTACAGTGATTTTAACTACTTACTGCTGAAGGGTTTGTATTTGCCATCACCAAAAAAATTCCTGCTTGTTCTGCAAAGCTAATCCACATCTTTGATCCATTGATGATGTAGTAATCCCCTTGCTTTTCAGCCTGAGTCCTCATGGAGAAAGCATCACTGCCAGCTCCTGATTCAGAAATGCAGATGGCGCCCATCTACCATTTAACATAGAATTCAGTTGTCAGCTAATTCCACTGGACACTGAACATCTAGGTTTGGCAAAGTAATCAGAGAAATCTTTCCTTTTATGGTATTGGCCTTGAAAAAGGTCAAGACAATTTATAAAATACAGAGGCAAAGGCTTGGATACTATTGTATTGACACAATTAGCCATTGATATAATGATAAAGGCAAGTAGTCAATCAAGAAAAACATTTGAAAAGCTTTCTCTTTATAATAGTTTTGAAGGATATGCTATTTAAATGTAATTAGCCATGCCACCTTTTCTATTTCACACATATATTTACTGCATATTTGATCAGGTCAAAGCTATTAATTTAAATTTGTGTAAAGATGCTCCCTCCTAATATTTTTAAATATTTTTTATTTATTTATTAATGTTTGGTTTTTTATGGCCTGTTTTTTATTGTATGCCATTCAGAGTCATGTTCATGAGATGGACGGCTATATAAATGTGATAAATAAAAAAATGAAATATTTAATAATTTAATAAAATGTAACATTTAAAAGTAACGTTTCAGACTTCTGTCAAAAACCACTAGACTGACCTTGGTTTTCTAGTCAGTGAAATACGCTATAATTTTGAACTTCAAAATTTGCAAGTATCCAAGACAGTGAATCTAAGTAAGAGATTATGTTTTAAAATACAGACATTTAATATCTAATAAATCAGTAGCAACTCTACGTACAGTAGGCAGTCCTCGACTTTCAACCATTCATTTAGCGGCCATTCGAAGTTACAATCACACTTTAAAAAGTGACTTACAATGGATCTTCACACTTACGAACATAGCAGCATCATGTGATCAAAATTCGGACAGTTGGCAATTATGATGGTTGCAGTATATTGGGGATAACCTTTCTAACTGGCTTCCCACAAGCAAAATCAATGAGGCAAACTGGATTCACTTCACTGCAGGAGTTTAACGACCATGGCAAAAAAAAAAAAGATCGTAAAACTGGCTGCAACTTACTTAACAACTGCCTTGCTTAGCAACAGAAATTCTGGTTCTAATTGTGGTCATAAGTCAAGGACTGCCTGTGCAATTCCAATTGGGAGTATGCTAATGTTAACTTGAACATCACAGTGTTTCAGTGTAACCTGCATGTTGATTGGGATCTTAATTTCATATTAATAGTAATATTACTCACCAAATTTATGTTTTAACTTATTCATGAATGTACTTTACCTACCATGTCTTTTGCCAACCTGGGCAAATAGGTTCTCTTTTGTTCTTCTGTGCCATATGTTGTAAACATTTTATTAGTGAAAGTATTCTGGAGTTCACACGCAAGTGATACCGATGGGTCAACTTTGGCTAACTCCTCAACAACCAGAATGGTAGAAAAGAAAGAAGATCCGGTTCCTCCATATTCTGCTTCAAGCTCAATACCCATTAACTAAGAAAAACAGGATAATTTTTTGTTATGGAGAAGAAAAGTGTACAAGTCAAGATTTATACCCCAATATCAAAAATTCTAGTCAAAGCAAGAGCCACTGACATCCAATTGAATTTCTAAATAATTCCACAATTAGTTGTATAATTATTTGGGATTAAATCTAATAAGTCAATGGACTATTAGGCAGCAGACTTTGAAATCAGTGATACATAAACCACTCTTGTTGATTGCTGTGAGATCTTTATTCTTATTAAAGAATAATCAAAATGCTTGTTGCACACCACACAGGTATCTTCCCCAATCTATTTCCAATGAAGCAATTTGCTAATTGTCTGCCCTTTAAGTAGAAGATAAAGAGTAAAATCTACAGAAAAAAATGAAAACCAGCATTCTGTCCCAATGTTCACTCAGCAATGATCATAATTCATTTTTAGATTATAATACTCTAATATATATTATTATAGCTAACAACCAATATACTGCACGTACATATTCATATTGTATAAAACCTAGCATGTTCACATTGTAGTTAAAGTTGAAAAAGAAGCTTAAGTCATTTTTAAGGATAAAAAATAATGTACAAACCCCGTTTTCAAATAGTCCTTGCAATAAAAAATCATCCATTTTTGCATCTGCATCCATTTTTTGTACTAATGGAACAATTTGCTCTTGAGCAAATTTTTTTACTAAATAAAAGAAACAAGGATATAAAGGAATCAAGATTTAATGTATATATATATATATTTAAACAGCAGACTGACTGACTGCCAATACACTGCACAAACATTTAAGCTGAGGGATTCAAACAACAATATATTGGCATGTAAGGTAGTCTTTAGATCAGAGGTGTCAAACTGCCAGCCCATGGTCCGGTTACATCATACAGAGGCCGTGCCCACCCCAGCTCCGGCAATGTAAAAAATACAATACATCATGACACGTCACGTGACGTGGTGAGTTTAACACCCGTGCTTGTGAAGAACAGTGCTAGAAGAACTGAATTTATTGCACTCATATTATTAGCATGCCTTTAGCATAAACAGTCAGTGTTCTGTCCTTCAGAATTGCACAGACTGCTATTTGCACAATACCAAGGTAGGAGCAAATATTTTACAAATTAACCCATTTACAAACTATTATAAATACTGGATTTGGGGTATTTCTCTATTAGGTACTTATATAATCTTTTAAAATCAAGCTTCCATCACTAAGGTTTTCCAAAATCTGATCTTGTTACTGTTGTATCAGCACAAAAAAAGTTGAGCAATTCTAGAAGTTGTTTAAATCACTGGTGGAAATCGTGCCAAATTTATAGAGGAATTTGCTGAAAGAATTTGAATCTGTTTAATTACACTGGACACATTACCTGATTCTTTAATCATTAACTCTTCTTCTGTAAATGTCTGAAGTGGAGCACAAGTTAATCCTTCTTTGACTATATGTGGCAAAGCTTCTGATTTGAAAGATTTAGAGAGACAAGAATGAGTCATCCAATGATTTATGCAGACCGGCATGTTCCATCCTGTCTATGGGCAAAAATATTTTAGGTTGGAAAAAAAAAGAAAATATTTAGTTAATATTAGATTCAGCAAATAATGATATTTCATATAAAATCTGAACTTCTAATTTGTTCCACATGGCTGTGTTATGGATTATATATATAAGCCTTAAACATATGGGTAATATACAGGTAGTCCTCGAATTACAAGTGTAATGGAGCCTGCCCATTCCATTCATAACTAGAAAACTCGTGAATCTGAATCTGGTACGAGATCACTCCCTTGCTCGTTAAAACACACACAGCTCGTTAAGTGAACATGAGGTATCTCAGGGTGGGGAAGGCCATGGAGGGCCTAGTGCTGGAACAGGCCCCCAAGGCTTCCCCAACCCACTAAGATACCCGATAACCCGGTTGGGCCTGGAAAAGGCCTCCGAAGCCCGGATTGGGCTGTGGGGTGGTGGTGGAAGCGTTCCCTGGTCTCAAATCTGGGCAGCAGCAGCCTGGAAATGGCCTCTGGAGCATAGATCGGGCCACGGGGGGGGGGCACAGAAGCTTCTCCCGGCCTTAGATCCAAGTCGCAGTGGCCTGGAAGAGGCCTCCAGAGCCCCGATCCAGCCTCCAGAGGTACGTGGAAGCGTTCCCCAGCTTCAGTTCTGTTCTCCATTGCAGACAACAGATGCCTAAAGTACCATGAGCTCACACGAGATCAGTAGCATGAGATATCACCCCACTGATCTTGTGTGATCTTGCATTACTTTAGGTCTCCATTCTCTGCGAAAGCACTAAAGGCCTGGAGCAGCCAAGAAAGCGAAGGATCTTGACCTTCACAGGGTGAGTATTGAAGGCCTGGTGCCTAACGAGACCTGGGGTGGGGATGGGGAGGGAGGGAATAACCAGGGTGAATGTTGCAGAGCCTCTGCGGTCGCTCATAAGGGCGAATGACTTCCTGGTGCTGCAATATTCGTAACTACGGGACTTGCTTGTAAGCACTAAGAGGGAGCTCATCACATAACTTTGAACAAGTGTTAAGTGAACGCTAGTCACTTGGGGATTACCTGTATTTATTTTAAAAGGTGCTAAAAGTATCTTAACTTACGATGACTAAATATTTTCTCTTATGCCTTTTACTTCATTCTCAATTCAACTATCTTGCTTAGGTCTATGTAAATATATTAGAGTTCCTCAGTGAACTGGATAAACACAAGGTACGGTATATTTAATGTATTATAAAATGTAAACACTTTTATTTTTAAAATGAGATTTATAACAAAATCTTGAGCCTCTTTACTCAGAATTAGGTCTGCATGCAACAGGGCTCATTCTTAAGTGCAATACTGTAAGGGTTCACTTTTGCAATTAATGAAAAATGAAAAAGAATATAATATGCTGCATGCCTTTGATGTCCCAATGTGGCATATGCTTAAAGCTTGCCTATTACAGATTCCTCGCTGTGAAAAGAGCATTGGAGAGAATTTACTCGTTTCAGGGCCACATCAAGCAAATCAAAAATACTTCTGAATCTTTAATAAGTGCACAAGGAGAAATTTCAGCAACTGGACTTCTATGAAAATTAGCACAGCCATACAAAAGTTCTGATATTCCTTTCAACTTATTATCCTTGTAGTTTCTCGTTGAACAACCCTAACCTTATCCGTATCCCTTCATTACATACAACATCAATACATTCTTAATTTTAAAAGGTGACAATGCTTTAATGCTGTATCCCCTGAACACTGCAATCTCGGAGCATAAAGCTGTGGGCTGCAACCAAACGCGGCCACGTCTTGGAGCAAACACAGAGTAAGGGAACTAACTCTACTCTTAACATGTCCCCTTTGGATTCTCATCGGTTTACATACTCGGTCCAATAAATACAGCTTTTGTTCCTTGTCAAGGTTCATTTATTGCTCTAGTGCCTATAGCCTAGGCCAGTGTTTCCCAAACTTGACAATTTTAAGGCATGTGGACTTCAATTCCCAGAATTCCACAGCCAGCAATGCTGGCTGTGGAATTCTGGGAGTTGAAGTCCACATGCCTTAAAATTGTCAAGTTTGGGAAACACTGGCCTAGGCAATTAATTATGTGTTGCAAGCCACAACGTTTGCTTCACACAACACCCCAAGCTTAGAGTCTACATCTCAGAATTTATCTCCGCGTAGGCAAAACAGGCTTCATAACTTCCTCGTCTCCTTCCCACGGCAAGAACACGGATTTGTCTCGATCGGTATATTTGGACCAGCAACTTTTCTCCCCAATGCCCTAGTTATTTGAACATCTGGATGTGCCAGGCACCGACCGCGACCCTTCAGCGCGTTAAACTCGCGCTCTGCCACGGCGCCATCAAGGGCGGCAGCTCTTTGCATCTCGCCCCACCAAGTTTTACAGTCCCTTACTTTCCTGCAGCATCTCAGCAAAGCCAAAGCTCCCGCAGGTGCCATCGTTGATATCTCTAAGCTCTCTCGCTACTGCTTTATCCCAATCCGCCTTCAAGGTTGTCCGCCCACCCAGCCGCGCGAGGTTTGATAATCAGAGATTTGCATTGAGGACATCAAAGAGACAAGAGATGGTGCTATTCTTTCTACTTCTGGTTCCCGTTGGAATCCAGCATCAGCGGGGCAAGAATGATGGCGGCTCCACTCGTGTCATCCTTTCCAGAGGAAATCTTGCCATCTGCCCAAGAGACGAATCTTTGCTTAAAATTATGCTCGGATAGACGGTGTTTATGCCAACCCAAATGACTAGTTAATGCGTTGTTTTCCCGCACGCTCCGGAGGCAATCTGCGTTCGAGAGCCGGAAACTTTTGTAAAAACCATGAACCAAGCGAACTCTTTGGGAAATCCTCCTTACGGCCCCTTCCCCCCCCCCTTGGCCTAGCGGGACAGACCGTACCGAACTCTCGCGGGACTTTGTTAAGGAGAAGCGATGAGTTACGTTTAGCTCCGAGAGACACAACAAACATGGAGGCAGTAGCGACGAGAGTTGGGGGCCCAGGTGACTGCAAAGTGCAGCGGCGGTGAGTCGGGGAAGGCAGCGTCGTCCTCCTTGTTCCGAGTCTTTTCCTTCCTTCCTTCCTCCTCCTCTGTCACGTTATTTGTGAAGGTGGCAGGCTCTACTTTCTTGTGGCTGGCGGGAGATAGCGAGTCAAGGGCAAAAGGCTGGTGGCCGAGAGAGGCGCCTTGAAGAGTCCTAGGTCCGGGGGCAAAAGGACGCGGGAGCTCCGGGATGAGTTTGGAGCGTAATTTTTAAGCGCTTCCGGGAGGGAAACGGCCAGCTGCGGGCAGCTTCCATCGCCCCGCCGTGCAAAAGAGGATCCCGGCAGTTCGTCGAGCCCTGGAAGCGAGGAAAGCCGAAAGGTCTTTTCCCCCCTTCGGTTGCAAGGCAGGCCCTCCCCTCTCTGTTGAAGGCCCCCCACCCCGGTCACCCTGGTGACTGCATTCTTGGGAGGGGTTTTTTGTGTGTGTGTCGAGAGAGAGGGAGGAAATGCCCAACTTTGGAGGGAGAAAACTGCCGCTGCCAGAATTTAAATCCCGGAGAGCTGCAAACGTTGAGAGGGTGTCAGGAATATTTTTTTCTTCTTTTAATGTCTCTATGTCTCTGTAGGGGTCTACAACAGCGTCACTAGTTTGTGTTAATAGGGGAGTGTGGTCGTCTGAGGTGGGCTAAGTGTCTGAGAAAGTGAAGGTCTAGTGGTTAAAGAAAAGGCTGCTTTATAAAAATGGCTGGTCAGTAAGGAAATGAGAAGGCAAACGAAGTGGTAAAAGCATTGACTGTAGGTTCATTTTTACAGAGTGGGGAGAGGAGGGGATAAAGAACAGTGATAAAGATGCAATGGACATTTACCACGGTTGCTTCTTATTCGTATGCCTTTTCATTTCCTTACTGATCAGCCATTTTTACACCACCTTTTTTTTTAACCACTAGACCTTCACTTTCTCACACACTTAACCACCTCAGACAACCACACTCTCCTTTCTGTGAACAAAAACGGGAGACACACAGCAACGCTCCAGCCTTTGGTTCTGTTGATTATATGTCCACAAATTTGTGCGTGGCCAAACACGTGGTCTTGGCTGGCAGCTTAAGCCAAAAGGGAAGGAAAGTACCTGGTGATCTTAGTGATGAGAATAGAAGCAATAGGAATTGCTTTCAATGTTAAGCATAGAGCTGGTAAGGTGGAAAAGCAGTAGTAAGTAAGCCAGTTTTTGTGTGGGCCTGAAGAAAGGAAGACCAGAGGCTAAGTAAGTCATAGAGAAGGCCTTTGGAGTTCTGGTGAATGAAAAATCTGAGTTCTATTCCAACTGCCTACGGATCCGCTATATGGTCTCCCCAGCTTTTATGTAGAGTAATTATATGAAAGTGACTGTAACCATAAACTGCACAGGATTGCACAGACAAAGTAACTGAATAGGTGCTAGCAAATGAAGTGTTCTTTTCTAACAGGATTGCACATAATTCATTCAGCAGAACTCTCAAGGTACTGATGAAGGTACAGTAGGTTCCTCTGGTTCCTATCCTTTCAAGTTTTATTGACTATGTTCTGTAAGGAAGGGAAATAGGCCGAGAGTTACCAAGAAGGGTAAGAGTGGCAGCTATTAGGGCTGTGCAAAGGGGTGTTTTGACTACTACAGTTTTCCTGGAGGCCAAAGAAATTAAAGACATGAGCTTGGAAAAAGAAAAAGTTAGTTTATCTCAATATCATTTACTTCTCCCAATCCTTGTATCCTTGCTTCCATCATCTCCATAATCGTTCCATATATTGCCTTTTATTCTTTAAAGTCACTATTCTGTCTTGCAATCTCATCAGTTCCATCCAGCCATGATTTTCTTGATCTTCCCCTTTCTCACAGCTGTTCAGTTTTCTTTTGTACATTTGATATGCAATTTATTTATTCAATGAATATGATTAGGCCACCTCTATATTTTTCTCTTGGTAGCTTACAACCTTAGGTTTCCTGGTAGTCTCCCATCTGTGAGTTGTTGTTTTTTTTATCAGCCAAAATTGTTAGGTGTGGCCCACCAGCTAGAGTAGTAGTTTTAAAAGTTGTTAGTGAATATTATGCCATAACCATCCTAGATCTTGTAGGTAATTTCACGTAAATGGTAATATTCAGTTCTTAAGGTTTTGTGCATAACCTCTTTTTGTTAGATCACAAAATTTATGATTTACTCCATTTGGATTTTAACTTTATAATACTATAGAAGTATTTTTTTGTGGAGGTGTGGATAAAACATGATAGTCTGGAATTACGTACTTGTTCCAGGGTAGAGACAGGACTTCCAATCCCTTTGGAAATCCCTTCAATTTATGGTTTGCTAATATTAGGAAATGCAGATCTATTAGGGGGAGAATCTGGATTGGAAGAAATATCTCAACACGGAAAGAATACCTTCTCTATAGAGCTGAAGAAGTTTCTTGGATGAGAAGTGAAACATCTTCAAAGAAAAATAAAGTCCAATTGCCTCTTGAAAAAGCACCTTTTGGAAAACTATGACCTGGATGACTGAGAATCTCCATACACCATCTCTATAGATGGCACAATTCATCCTCGTTCCCTCCTGTACCAACTTCTCAGATTGATTATAAAGGAAAAGAAAATGGTTTTAAGAAGTAGAAGCTCAAGGAAGACAGGAAAGTACCTGTCCTTCCTTCTGTCCTGTTTGTATATACCCAGCATGAAGCTGTAGCTGTGTTTTGTGAGCTTAAAAAGTATAATACTTTTCTTCCATTTACACATGTATTTACACATAACATTTTCACTTTTTGTTTTGGCATTATTAGGGGCTTTAGATTAAAATCAGGAATGCAGCATACTTTTATCAGTTCTTGGTGTTTATAGGCTACATTCTGGTACAAGGATCACAAACAAGGTGTTCCTTGACTTTGATAAGAAATATCTGTAATTGTATGAAGTTATTGAAGATTAAATACCATAATTATTATTGGGGGGGACAGTCAAATGATTCTCCATGTGTGAATTCAGATAATTGCCCTTCTTATCAGATGAGCTATTTCAATTATTTCAGGAAAGGTACTATAAAGATGGCAGTTTGTCTTTGCTGGGAACAATTCAAGGATCATACACATTTTTATCTGCTAGCTATCTGCTATAACTATGAATTTCTAATACAGAAAAAAAATCATAAGACAGTATCATGTCTGAACAAGGATAGTGTCAAAGGATAATCAGGAAGATCCAAAATCTAATCTTACTCAGCTGTGAATCTCATTTAATGACATTGAGCTATCAGTCACCTAGCCTAATCTATTTCATGCTAAAATAAAATCAAGAGCAAGGGAACTGTTAGCGATATGAAATCCCTTGGAGAAGAATGAATAAAAATATAATAAAAATAAATTTTAACTGGGATGTGTTTGAACGTTAGTAGCTCAGGTTGGTAGTTGGGCTGTTGTCTCCATGGGGGGGGGGGGAATCTTCAGTGCACTTTGAATTGTGCTAGCCTGTGGGGACACTGGCCTTTAAATACCCTTTTGTGTGATGTAAATTGGTCTGAGTGTTATTTGTCCCGACTTTTCTGAGCCATGGTCTGGTGTCCGGCTGTTTGATTGGTTGGTTTTTGTTGCTGGGCCATAGTCTTTGGTGTTTAAGTATCGTCTGTGTGATGCAAATGGTGTTTGTTCCTTTGGTTGCCTCTGAGTCATGGTCTGGTTTCAGGTTGTTTGGCTGGCTGGCTGTTGTTGTTGAGATTAACTGTTGTGGAAAAGAATGGCTTTTCTAATGTCTTTTTGTAATTGTCATACCAGAAGGTATGAGAGACATGAGATATACAGCATTGGAATGAATGAATGTTTCTTCCAGAGTAATGGAAATTTTCCTTTTTCTGAGACCTTACTAACATTCCCTAAGTTATATTAAAAGCTTGATTAGTAAAAATACAAGTTATCCTTCTGTTAAATGTACATAAAGCAAATGTCACTTTTAATTAAAATATCTGTCCTGGTTTCATTTTCTTGCAGGTTGATTGTAGAGGCATTAATGAGAAAAATGTATGTCCAAGTATGATGGAACATAAATCTCAGGAGTGGATTTTTGCCTCTGTAAGTGCTTTGAAGCTGATTTGGACTAAAGTAATTAAGGTAATTTATATAACTTTGAATAGTTTTTTAATTTTTATTTGTTTTATTGTTATAAGACAAATAATAATACTACTATATATTATTACTATTTTAATGTTTAGATAACTTAGGCCAGGGATCCCAACCCCCGCGGCATACCAGAAACCGGTCTGCGTAAACAAGCAAAGCCCCATCCACAGGATATAGGCAGTACATGAAACCACGTCCCCTCCGGTCCGCAGAGAAACCTCTACTAGCTTTTTTAATCTTTTAAGTTAAAAAAAATACACCAACAGTATAAAGACTAGAGAATACAGATACACACAATCCTTTTTGAGTTTCAAGCAGTATTTCTCAACCTTGGCAACCGTTTAAGGTGTTTAAGAATTCTGAGAGTTGAAGTCCAAAGTGTGGTCTTACCAAGACATTATAAAGGGGTATTAACACTTCATGTCATCTTGATTCTATCCTTCTGTTAATGTAGCCTAGAACTGTGTTGGCTTTTTTGGCAGCACACTCTGGCTTATATTTAAGTGATTGTCCACTAGGACTACAAGATCCCTCTCACAGTTACTACTATTGAGCCAGGTACCACATACACTATACCTGTACATTTGGTTTTGTCTTGCCTAAATGTTGAACCTTACTTTTTTAACTATTGAATTTCATTTTGTTAGATAGCGCCCAATGTTCAAGTCTGCCAAGATCTTTCTGTATCTTAAGCTTATCTTCTGGCGTGTTGGCTATTGCTGCCAGCTTAGTGTCATCTGCAAATTTGATGAGTTCCCCATCTATCCCCTCATCCAAATTACTGATGAAGAGTACTGGGCCTAAAACAGAGCCTTGGGGTACCCCACTGCATACTTCCCTCCATGTAGATGCAGTTCCGTTGAGGTCTATACATTGAGTGCAGTTGGTCAGTCAGTTATGAACCTATCTGCTGGTGATGCTATCTAGCACACAATTTTCTATCTTATCAGGTGGTAGATTGTAGTCTATTTTATCAAATGCTTTATGAAGTCCAAGTAAATTATATCCATAGCATTTCTCTGGTCCACTAATTTCGTCACTTGGTCAAAGAATGTAATAAAATTGGTCTGGCATGATCTATTTTTGACAAACCTATGTTGGCTTTTGGTTATGACTTGGTTTGCCTCTAGGTGTTCGCAGATTCATTGCTTATCTTTTGCAGAATCTTCCCAGGTAGTGAGGTCAGGCTTATAGGTCTGTAGTTTCCTGGATCTATTTTTTTTCGTTTTTTGAAGATGGGAACTACATCAACTCTTTTCCCAGTGCTCCAGGATTTTTGAAGTTTGTAGTTCAGTGGTTCTGAGTTCACGTCTGCCAGTTCCTTCAGAACCTTGCAGTGTAATCCATCTGGACCTGGTGATTTGAACTCGTCTAAAGTGGAGAGATGTTCTCTTACCATTTTCTTGCCTATTTTAACTTGTATTCCTATGAAACAGGAATACAAATATTTCATTCAAGTGAAATATTTTAAATGTGAAATAATTCAAATTTAAAAAGTTTAATGCTACCATAGTAATGACTACTTCATATTTGTCTTCATCTGGTGTTTGTAATCAGTTCCTGTGTTGTGCATTTTTCTGTTGTTTGTTAAGAAGTCTGATCATAAACCGAATGTTTGTATAAATGTGTCCCTATTGAGTCCAGCATTGTAATTGATAAATCTTTATAACCCATATAATGTTCACTACAGAATGCTCTAAATTAGAATTTTTGCTCTCTAGATAAGCCAATCGTACTAAAACTATAGGGCATGCAACAAATGATATCCTATAAATATTTAAGTTTACAAATTTTTAACTGATATAAATGCTTTGTGGATTCAAATGTTATATAATATTAACATTTAATAATAAAAAAGAACTTTAGCCGTATTTGAACATACCACTGATGAAAGCTTTACATAATTAAGTAAAACATTTTAAGAAGCGTGAAGAAAAATATTATCAGTGTCATGAAATTTTAGCTGAAGAACGGAGCATAATGCTGAGGAGAAATGGCCAATCTTTATTCAGTGATCATTGGGTGCCTGCTCTGCAAGAAAGAAAGATCCTGAATAATAGAAAGGCAGAGATCTTTATACATTTTGGGGTTGATGAGCAGAAAATCTCGAACTGATTCATGGACACATTTTGAGCAAGAAAGATAGATATTTAAACAAAGGAAAATGTATTTGTAAAGCAAAGCTGCTAAGAATTCCATTGTTAAGAGGATGGGCTATCTGTGGTCTCTCTTCTTATTTTAGGTGAGAAATTTTCATTGTTTTGTGATAGGATTAAAAGGCAATTTTGGTGGAAACATAGCCATGTCTAAGTTACGCATTAGCCTGGGGCTGGTCTAGTTTACATATGCAAGTTGGAGGGTGAGCAGGGACAGCAGAGGAAATGGATAATTTGCAATTGGAGATGCAGAGAGATGGGAATGAAAAAGAAAGAGAAAGAAAAAGGAGGAAGGAGTTTGGAGAAGGGTTTGTAGCTTTATTTTATTATTTTCCTTCACAGTCACCATCTGCTTCGTAATGTTTAGTTTTGTTTCTTTATATTGGGATTAAATCAATTGTAGCTGTTCTAGGCACGATTCTATGAAAAGGCAGCTTAAAGATTAGACTGGGACTTGCAGGTAATCATGTTGAAACAGAGCCAGGTTGGTCTATTGAAAAGCTGAGAAAAAGTAAATCCCAAGGAATTTGCTTATAAAAGGGAACAACTGAAGAAGAAACTGAGAGAGCATAATGTGAGGTGATAGTGAAGTTTTAAGAAGATAGCAAAATGTAGGATCAAAGTGAAGTCCGACAAGACAAAATTTCTGATGGTAACATATATTGCAGTGGAATAAATAGATATAGTTCAGTCTTGGCATGTTGAATTTTTGCAGTTTCCAAGGTTGGCTTTGGGTTGTAGGTATTTCATTGCCCTACTAGATAACATCAGCACTGGAATTTTGGATAGACAAGGTTCATTGATTGACTGAGGTTATATATCTTTCTATCTTGCCTTCTTTGTGTGTGCTAAGATAGAATATGGTAGGTGGATATTGTTTTGCATGTGATGACTTGTTAGTAAATTATTTAACTGGTATTCTATCTTATTTGTATGTTGATTGTTTCCTATGTTATAGCTGTATGAAGGGATAGCCTTTTGGGAGGATAGCATTCTTTTTTGTGTATGGTTTTTGAATTGTAATTATAATTGTGATAAGGAGATGAGTCTAGTTTGTAGGTGCTGACCGATTGCTGTGTGATGAAAGGAATGTTGTTGGGTGTTGAGCTGGCCTACTATTACTGGACCTTGATTATATTTTTTGACAGGTCCATAGCTAAGAGTTTCATCCTCTATGTCAGAGGTCCCCAAACTTGGCTGGCTGGGGAATTCTGGGACTCCACAGGTCTTAAAGTTGCCAAGGTTGGGGACCCCTGCTCTATGTCTGTTGCTGGGTTGGAGTGACATATTTCTAAAAAAACTCTTGCATTTTTCAATCTGGCTTGTTGTAATAGTTTTACTGTTTCTAAGAAGTTATCCTCCAGGAGCGTGATTAATAAAATCGAGTCATACCTTTTAACAGCAAGTTGGCATTTGTGGATATGTTTAGCTATCTTTCGCTATTTCATCCAATATAGTGTTGTTTGCCTACATTTATTTTATTTTATTTTGTAGATAACTTCTGATTTATTTTCCTTTGTTGCAGGGTTTTTCGGTTTGCAACAAAGTGGTGCTTTGTGGTGACTTCATTGCTTTGTAAATTATTATTACTCCAAATGATGGGACTGATCTAGTAATGATCATTCTATGAGATTCCTTATGTATAAAGGAAGGTTACTTTTTTGTGGATTGTGATCTTTCTGTTGTTGGCGGTTGAGTTGATTTGTACATTTTGATGAACTTTCACAAATATTCATTAAGTTGAAAATTATGGTGTAACTTATTTCTACTTTCTATAATTTTGATGTGATATAGGACATTATAGCTGTTGAACTACAAAGAATAGATGTGCTAATTTAGCTAATATGTTCTTGCTGATTTTTTTTTCTGTTAGGAAAAGTGGGACACATTTGCTTTATATCTCATAAGAAATCTTGTAAAATGTGAAGAATTCACAATGTTTTCAACATAACAAATTCAGGTATGATATTTCTAATAGGAAAATTGTCATTTTAGAAATCGTGCCTTTAAAAGCACATAACCACCATTTTAATTGTTAGTCAAATCATGGGTTTCTTTTTTTCATAGCACAGAGGTGGGCAATATTCAGCCCTTATTCAGCCCTTCTAGTTCAGCACCAGCTGGAGAGCCAGTCTTGTTTTAAGGATCCATTTTAATGAAGTGAAATGCATATTTGGGGATTGCGATGAATTTTTAAGTGCTCAAGGAATGTTTAATAATTTTATAGTAACTTATATAATCATAAAACATATATGCGAGACTTCAATCATTGCAAAATGTTTTGTGTTGAAGAAATAGAGTTAATAATTTTATAAAGATCTAATATAAACAATCTTATGTAGTGGTAAATCACTGGTTTCATGTACTACACTAAGCCATGATGGGATTGCTTTTTATTGTGACTTAACTATTAACAATTGTAGTTTCCAGTAAATCACTACTACAAAACTGACTTTGCTCTGCAAACCCAACCAGTTTCTGTTGGGTGGAGAGTTTATTTGGGCTTGTTTAGAATGTTGAGAGTAAGATGTGTTCTCACCAAGTAGCAACCAGTGGAACTTGCTTATTCATAAAATGATTGTCATTATGACTGGCCCAGTTAGAAGCAGCCTATTTACCATAAGGCAAACTGGTATGGTGGCACTGCAGCTTTAGTCCTGTAAGCATCTTTACTAGCCGAGTTTGTCCATCTCTTTTTAATTGGTTAGATGGACATATTTACAAATGAATTAACAGAATAACAGAGTTGGGTGGGAGTTATAGGGTTTCTAGTCCAGTGCTCAAGTAGGAAACCCTACACCATTTCAGACAATCTCTTCTTAAAAACCTCCAGTGTTGGAGCACCCATAACTTCTGGAGGCAAGTCATTCCACTGATTAATTATTCTCACGTCAGGAAATTTCTCCTTAGTTCTAGGTTGCTTCTCTCCTTGATTAGTTTCCGTCCATTGCTTCTTGTCCTGCCTTCAGGTGCTTTGAAGAATACCCCTTCTTTGTGGCAGCCCCTTAGATATTGGAACATTGCTATCATGTCACCCCTAGTCCTTCTTTTCATTAAACTAATTACTGGAGTGCCCCCATTTGTTTAATTTTCTAAGAATGTCTCTATATAAACCAGAAGGATTACGGAAAATGAAAATGGTGCTAGATATTGGCACATTGCCTTTCAAAATGTTAGCTCTTCATTTTGTTGTTTTTCTTTTTCAAATTAAAATGTCTTAGGAAAAGCAACAAGGAAGTATATGCACACACGACACTTATATTTATCTTACCACCTTCTTTTTTTATTGTGTTAGATAGAATGGTACTTTTGCAACAAATTACTGTACTAAATCCTGAAACAGTTTGGGTATAAATTTTAACTTGATGTCCTGTTTTAGGTTTGCAACATTGTGGATTTGTAGTGTGACTATGGGTGAAAAGAAACCAGAACCTTTGGATTTTGTAAAAGATTTTCAGGAGTACCTAACTCAACAGACTCACCATGTGAACATGATTTCAGGCTCTGTTAGCGGGGACAAAGATGCAGAGACACTTCAAGGAGGTAGGTTAACACGGTGCAGCTGAGCTTTTATACATCTGTATAAATGAAAAGAGGCTCAGTGTTTAAAAAAATACTCCTTTTTCCTCTTTCCCTGCAACCTGTAGAATGTTTCCCAATAAGAAGCTTGATGTGCCTTTCTGTTGTTAATTACAGCAGGGACAGAAGGTGATCAAAATGGATTAGATCATCCTTCAGTAGAAGTTCCACTGGATGAAAACTCAGGAGTGTTAGTAGATGGTTTTGAAAGAACTTTCGATGGGAAATTAAAATGCCGATATTGTAACTATGCCAGCAAAGGAACAGCACGACTCATAGAACATATCAGAATTCACACAGGTATCATTGTATCTGTATATTTTATATTTTTGTAGTGCACATTTCAATACATTGCATGTATTTTCCTGTTATATTTTCCAACAAATGCTTAAAATTTAAATATAAGTTAAGCCAAGAAAAACACTACATTATATTTGTCATGTGGCAGACTTCTTAATTTTTTTGCAATTTAGATTTTGGATCTAATTGGTTCTTGTAATTGCTATGTGTCTTAACTGCCTAGAACAGTGGTTCTCAACCTGTGGGTCGGGACCCCATTTGGGGTCGAACGACCATTTCACGGGGGTCGCCAAACAACGCAGTCCGCCATTTTTTCCCCCCTTTTCCTTAGCTGTGCTACTCCCTTTTATTCTATTGGCTTTTGAAAGCCAATAGAATAGACTCTCTTGAATAGAGTCTAATTCTATTGGCTTTCAAAAGCCAATAGGAATTGTCCAGGCTGTCTCTGCCCTGCTGAGCCCGCCAAAAGTCCCATTCTGCAAACGGTGCTGCACCAGTTGAGTAGTCCTCGACTTACGACCGGTTGAGTAGTCCTCGACTTACGACTGGTTGGGGGTCGCGGCATTAAAAAGGTTGAGAACCACTGGCCTAGAACTTGCTAAAAGTAGAAGTCCTGACCTTAGAACTCATCTCATTTCAATGCCTTCTTTCGGCCACTGATTTATTTGTAGTTACTTGCTTCCTTTGCTTTATTAGGGTGCTTTGCCATAAAAAAGTGATCAAAATAAAGCCTTCTTCTTCTTTCTCCAGGTGAAAAGCCACATAGATGCCACCTATGTCCCTTTGCGTCAGCCTATGAACGTCACCTGGAAGCTCATATGCGATCTCATACTGGTGAAAAACCTTACAAATGTGAACTGTGTTCCTTCCGCTGTAGTGACAGAAGCAACTTGTCTCACCACCGGAGACGCAAACACAAAATGGTGCCAATAAAGGGTACAAGGCCTTCCCTTAGTAGCAAGAAGATGTGGGGTGTTTTGCAAAAAAAGACCAGTAACTTGGGGTATAGCCGAAGAGCACTAATTAACTTAAGTCCACCTTCCATGGTGGTTCAGAAGTCAGACTATCTTAATGATTTCACTCATGAAATTCCAAATATTCAGGCTGAAGCCTATGAAAGTATAACAAAGCCAACAGAGACTAGTGGATTGCCGAGAGATTCACAAGACCTTATGATAGATAACCCTTTAAACCAGCTATCTACTTTAGCAGGACAGTTGTCTAGTCTCCCCCCTGAAAACCAGAACCCGCCATCTCCTGATGTTGTACCATGTCAAGATGAAAAGCCTTTTATGATGCAGCAACCTGCTGCAGCAACTTCTGTTCCAGCTGTAACAACCAGTATTCCCCAGAACTCATCCCCCACAAGTCCAGATCCTCGTCCTGTACATTCGCAAAGAAATTACAGTCCGGTGGCTGGTCCAAGTAGTGACCACAGTGCCCAGGCCAGCACACCAAGTATCAGTAACAGTCAACCAAGTACGCCAGCACCAACTCTTCCGGTTCAAGATCCTCAGCTTCTGCATCACTGCCAGCACTGTGATATGTATTTTGCTGACAATATCCTGTACACTATTCATATGGGATGCCATGGGTTTGAGAATCCTTTCCAATGCAACATTTGTGGTTGCAAGTGTAAAAACAAGTATGACTTTGCTTGCCATTTTGCCAGAGGCCAACATAGCCAGCATTGACTGAATTTTTAACGTACACTGTGCTTTCTTTTATTTATTTGTTTAAACACATTTCTGTTTCTTACATAATTGGAAAGTTGCCTTTTGAGAAATCCAGATAATAATTTAATGTTGGATGCAGACAATATATCGTCATAATTTTGCCGATGATATGTTTGCTAGTCATGGTGGTATTCTTTATACTGAGCTCCTAAAACAAAAGTGAAGCTTACAGTGCAATCATACCTTCTAAACAGGTTTGCTGGAACAACAAAATGTGGATTTACTTTATATAATTCGAAATCTTGGATCAGTTCAAGCACAGCTACAATTCCATATGTTAGCCTATGCCACAAAATAGCCTATAGTTCTGCTTTTCTTAAATTAGCCTAATACAATCAGTATGGGGGCTATAAGATTGTATGTGTGGGGCCACATGCTAAACTGCTAGAAAATTCTCTAAGCATTACCAGCAAATATAAGGTCTACAAGAAAATCTAGAATTCCCTACACCCAAGATCTTGCAATTGCAGTCAGGTGTTTAAATGATGTTCCTTTTGTAATGGTACATTGTGGAAGTAATAATGTGAAATAAGAGTACAAAAATATCCACCTTCCAGTACTACTATTCTGTTCTTAAGGGTGGGGGGCAGAAAACAACCAAACAATGCCTGGTGTTAAAACATTTGCAACTTTTCAAAACTCTGGAAAAAGAAAACTTTAGAACAAAATGGGTAATGTGTTAAAAGAATGTACCATATTTTTTTTGACTAGCTTTGCAGCACATTACAAATATTTCATTGCCTTTAAGTGCAGATGTCTGTGCTATTTTGCCTTTGCCTTCTAAGCAGTAACGTCTTTTAATGGAAATGAAACAGCAAGAAAGTTATATGATTTCGATGACCCATTCACGTTTTGTGTGGTCATTTTAACCATAAACCATTTCTTTTTTTGGAAACAGCAGTCTAGTCATAGAGGTAACAATGGAAAAAGAATAGTCTAGACTTGGTTTTCTTGAAAGATTCTGGACATGGTAAGGCAAAATGCAAATATACAGAATCACATTAATGAACTGCAGTGGATATAAGATGTACAATACTTCTGTCTTAAAAAATACTTAGGAAAAAAATAGGCACTTTAAACAAATTATGCTAGTAGAGACTACAGAATACTAGTTTATAGCACATAATTCTTTAATAGCATACAGAAGAAAAACACTGAAATGCACTTTTATTGTATATTTTTTTATTTCACAGGAAACAAAAATATACTTTATATTGCTATCCCTTGCATAACAAGTAAATATGCACATACAAACCCATTTCAAATATGATAGAGTGCATTTATTGAACTGTTTAAAACCCTGCTTCTTTTCATGTTTGGGAATGTGATTACAAGCTTCATCTTCAAACCTTTTGGTCCCTCTGAAAAACGGACCTTTCCAGACCTTGAGGAAAAGCTTTGGAAGAAGGAGTACAGGGTGTAAGGAAAGAAGGTATCATATTCTTACATGCAGTCTCTGGTCAGAGCATTTTTAGAATTTCCTGATTTTTTTTTTTTATTAGACGTTTTGCTGGTTACCACAGGTACCAGTGGTGTTTGAAATCTTTTGCAAAAGGATGTCACAAACAGCCTGGCACTGAAATTCCCATCACTGCTGGACATATCTGCTAATGGAAGTTGGGTTTAGATGTTGCCCATCTGCAGTAAAGCACGAAAGGTAGAAGCATCTGGTAAGTAGCTATGATTCGGGCAGGATAGCTGTTGATGACCCCATTTGCCTAAAGCAAATCAGTGGACTCATATATTTCTTCAGAGTGGGAGATATTTCTTTTTTTTGGGGGGGGGATCTCCCAAGTGTATTCAAGTCCTATTTGCATTGCTCGTCTATGATGGTAAAGATTTGTGTGATTGATACTTTTATTTGCAAAAATGCTGTAAATGTTTTTATGAGAAGTACAGCAATATTCAATAGCTTAACAGTTGAGTAAAATATTAAATATTTGCAGGGTTTTTTTTAAAACAGCAGATAATTATCTACTTACCTGACGTTCCTTTCTAGCAGATTCCAGTGATACATATGTTCAGAAGTCAGCTGTAATCTAGTCAGTGATTTGGGTCTTTGTATCGCCACACTGGTCCATGCAGAAATCTTAGGAAGTTTCAAAATACGTAGTGCTGATACAGGGATCCAAGACTTCTGCAGGTCTTGCATTTGAAAGAGGTAATGTTCTGGTTTACCTCCAAATTAAAATACAAATGGTATATTCTACCATTTTGATGAGGATTAAAAGTACATATGGGTGTGTGCATAGGAATTTATGAGAAAGTCTTTATCGGTGATCTCTTTAGGGAAAGCTGATGTGCAGATATTTTGGATCCCTATAACAACACTACATAGTTTTGCAGCTTCCAAAGATTTCTACTTGGACCAATCTGGCCAAAATTACTGACTAGGTTACACTGGACTCCACTAAGTAGACAGTGCAAGTCTAAGTATCAATTCTTGTGATCTTTGATTATCTGTACAACTTCCAGATAGGGTCATTACATAAAATATCTTCATTAATAGGTCCTTAGGAAATGTAGAAATTTAAAAATTGGGTTCTACATCAATAAAATTGCAGCAAAAGCTCAATAAATGCTAATACTTTTAATATTCTGTTATCATTTTTTTTTGTTTTATTCAGATGAGTTTAGACTTTGGCATTAAAGTGGCAGTGCTGCCCAAGGGACAATTCCACTTATTTTAGAGTTTCCCTGATGCCTTTTGCAGTCCTATTGATTGTGAACTGCTGCCTGTAACACAAAAGACTGATAAGTAGGATACGATCTCTGGTGGCTCATGGTTAGAATGCAGTATCGCAGGCAAATTCTGCTCACAGTTTGATCCTGATGAGCCTCAAAGTTGACTTAGCCTTCCATCCTTCTAAGCTTGAGGTCGGTAAAATGAGGATCCAGATTGTTGGGGGCACAATGCAAAAAAAATGTAAACTGCCAGAGAGTGCTATAAAACACCATGGGGTGGTATATAAGCTTAAATTCTATTGCTATTGCTAGGGAGAAAAAAATCATAAGTCTGTCATACAGATCTAATTTAAAGCTGAATGGGGTACAACTGCCAAAAGTAGTGAGAAATCAGTAAATTTATTTAAAGTCCATGATTTCAATAACAAAAGCCATATTTGCATGAGATATCAAAGCACTCCGCTTTCATGGAACTGTCAGTATGTTTGTGCTTTTGTGATAGGAACCAAAATGCTGTGCTGTTTTTAACCCAATTATAGTATTGGACAGGAAGCACATAGCCTTGTTTTGTTTCACTCTATTAATTTTTTGACAAAAGAATATAACTTTAAAAAATGCTAGCCAGGTTTTCCATCTGTATAAATACAAAACCTCAGCAAATTCCCTGTTGGAAGTTCTTTCAGTCTCAATATTTTTTTTTCTCACTGATATTTTGCCGTTGTTCCTAAAAAAATATTTAGTTTCTATTCCAAAGGAAAAAGGCTGTTTCTATAACCATACAAAAAACCTGGATTTTGGAAAATATTTTTATATAATCTTCTTACAACAGATAATTATTTTGAATAATTTGTACTACTGAATATCCACACTATTTCCTCGCCATCTATCTCACATAACATCTTTTATCTATATCAGTGGTTCTCAACCTTTTTAATGCCGCGACCCCCAACCGGTTGTAAGTCGAGGACTACCCAACCAGTCATAAGTCGAGGACTTTCCCTGCCTGGGAGCGCCACGCATGCGTGGTGCCCCCCCCTGCGCCGGGCGAGGCATAGCTGGCAAGCGGCAGAGACGGCGCAGGCCGACCACCAGCTGGGCCACCAGCTGGCCCAGCCCAAGGGAGGTAAGGCACCCGCTGGGCCCCACGCACGCCAGCAACCGTCCCTGCGCCTGCCGGCCTCTCACCCCTGGCCCTCTTTTACTTACATTTTTAGTAGTTGCTCAGCAAGGAGGGGTGGAACTTCCAGACAGCTCGCCTTCGCTGCAGACAACTTGCAGCACCGTTTGCAGAATGGGACTTTTGGCGGGCTCAGCAGGGCAGAGACAGCCTGGACAATTTCTATTGGCTTTTGAAAGCCAATAGAATTAGACTCTATTCAAGAGAGTCTATTCTACTGGCTTTCAAAAGCCAATAGAATAAAAGGGAGAAGCACAGCTAAGGAAAAGGGGAAAAAAATGGCGGACTGCGTTGTTTGGCGACCCCCATGAAATGGTCATTCGACCCCAAATGGGGTCGCGACCCACCGGTTGAGAACCGCTGATCTATATAATTACCAGTGATCGCTTGCAATAATGGGTAAATACAGAATACAACTTGTCAATTAGATTATTGTAGTCTACTAACTGATAACCAGTTTGTCCGTCCTGTTTTGCTAGGTGGTAAGGAGGGCAAGTTTAACAGAAAAATGCCAGTAGCAAGTTGGTGCCAATTATACTAGGGAAGCAAGTGACAGGATCATTGACAGTACTGTCCCATTCTAGCATTTCACTCATGAACAATTTGGATTGTTCTGCCTTACTGCACTTGTGAATGTTGTATTTTAAAATATCGAAGCCCAAGAAATGAAAATGGGATGTTACCTATTTCTTTTCTCTAACTGGCCAAAAAAAGTTCAGAGTGCAACAATTATAGGTTTCAACAACAAATGGCCATGTGGCAATGAAGAAACAGTACTGAACAGATGGCTTTTTTTTGAAAAATTTAAACACTGTTGACAGATTGTTTGCTTTTAGGTCTTGCCAGTAAATAGAAGCATGGACAATGACCAAGTTATGACCAAAGAACAAAAGCTGTTACAATAAAGAGTTGAACATATATAAGCAAGACAATGCAGAGAAAGATGGACGTTGTATTTAGGACAGATAATATACAGTATGATGAAAAATGTCAATAACAAGTAATATTGCAGATCATGCACGCTCAGGCTTAAGAAATATGTGGTTGAAAAAAAATACATCCTTATTATGTACAGGTAGTCCTCAACTTATGACCACAATTGAGCCCAAAATTTCTGTTGCTAAGTGAGACAATTTTGCTCCATTATACAATCTTTCTTGCCATAGTTAAGTGAATCACTGCAGTTAAGTTGACTGCTTGTCAGAATGTTGCAAAAGATGACTACATGACCTTGGGACACTGCAACCGTCATAAATACGAGTCAGTTGCCAAGTGTCTGAATTTTGATCATGTGACAATGGGGATACTGCAATGTTGTAAGTGTGAAAAACAATCAACTCAATTTTTTCAGTGTCATTTTAACTTTAAACAGTTGCTAAATGAACCGTTGTAATTTGAGGACTACCTGTACAGTAATATCAAAAGAATAAATAGCATTAATGATCACCAACCTTGACTAGACATCGTACTGAAAACAGGAAAATGGGGCAAGTGGGACACCACAGAGAATAGTGAGTTGCCTGAAATCAGAAAGTTATGTATTTTTTTATATATGGTAAAATATAAAGGGGATGCAAGAATACATTCTAACCTGGATTTCCTATTTTTGCCACTAACAAAATTTCATTTTGAATGAAAAAATTGAATCACAATACTTTAAACATTATTTTGATTAGGACGGTAATAAAGTACATTTATTCATATTAAGCTCATCTGGTAACATGTAGATATCCTGGCAATAATATGGAAATGGTTGATCACTGCCTTTTTTAGCCTTTTTTAAAATTCCTGGGATTTCTTAGTGAACTTGCCCGTCTAAGCATATAAGCATGTCTAATATTGTTTAGGGTTTTTTCTGATCAGCCAAAGTCCATTAGGTATTATGAACAAATTGGTGTAGTACACATATGTTAAAAATTATCCTAACACTTTATTGCTTTTATTTAGCAAGCTATGGGGATCTTTCAGCCTGTTTGCCTGGCTTTTATGAGGAGCTTAGAATTAGACTTGTCTATCTTTACAAGAGCCATAATTATAGGCCACTAATATGGAAAGCTGGCAGAAAAAAAATAGTGCCCCTTAAACATCTTCAAGCAGGAAATAACATTTCCTCAAATTGAACAATACATTCTACCATTCAGAACTAAATTTAACCGTTTTTAAAATTACACAGGGAAACTGTATCTATTATAGTTTTATTATTGTTAAATTTCCATCACACAGTTGATACCACTTGACGAAGCAAAATAAAATGCTACTGTTTATTTAAATACTTTTTAACAATATCATCTGTCTCTTTGGAAAATACAGAAGTTATATTAAATATGCTATTTTCTACATAGAACTGCTTTTCTTTATTAGTCTTTTGTTTTAAATTTTCTAAGAATTTTATTTTCTGCTTGTTGAGCTCCTCTGACAAAATCTTCATCTCGCTTGGAGTAAGGCCTTTGGCTGGAAAACAAAACAAACGATAAAATGCTGTAGTTTAAATTTTATATTAAATTTTATATTATCTTAACATTTGAGAAGGAAAAGCTATTATCTAAAAAGAAAGATGGCTACAACTATAAAATAGATCAACTATAAAGTCTAGGTCATAATGTGGTTTGTTTTCTTTGGCTTTGGAGGTTCTACAATCAGCCACTGTAGTATAAAAAATATGTTTCATGTGTTGTATAAACCCAGCCAATTGTGGCTTAGTCTATAAATCAGCTTATCAACTCCATAGGGTACTACCAATATATACTAAGCTTTTGAGGCTTAATTTTATTCCTATAATACCCAACCTCCCAATAAAAAACAACCAACCTTTCAGCTGTGAGATTACTATCCTTCTCAGTATATTACAGCCAGCCCAGCGCTCTGATGTCCTGGCTAGAAAAGTCTAGTGTAATATATAAACCAGATCTGCCACTGCAGAACAGTGATGTGCCAAGTACTTTTCTATTGCCAATAATATATATGATCTCTTCTGTGTATGAAAACACTCAGCAATAAAATGTTCCATAGGCATCATTTATTAGCACTAGCATTTATTAGCATTCAGAGCAATAGTTAAATTCCCTCTAGTTCAATCCAGTGGCTAAGGTGCCAGGCTAGAAAACAGGAATCTGTAAATTCTAGTTCCTCCTTAGGCGTGAAAGCTGGCTGGCTGGCTGACTTTGGGACAGTCACTCTCCCTCAGCCCATGACATTAGGCTCAAGAAACAAGCCAGTCAGTCAATTCCTATTGCAACCAATGGATCAACACTCAGTTAATCTTAAAAAACGCAGACCCTGCCCTTGCATAAAATGCTCAGAAGAAGAAAAAAGTTATATTGCCTCTAGTGAAGTCATCTCTTGTTCAACATACCTTTAGTGTTTTGCATTGTTTCAGAGATTATTCGCCTGAGAGCTTGATCAGCTTGATGTAGAACATTGCCTGCACATATAGCCCGATCCATTTCCTAGCCAAGATCAACCAAGATCGTTTTAATAAAAGTTAGTGATTCTTTTTCCATCGTAGGTATCCAGAATTCTGGACAGTAAGATGGACAGTGTCTAAATTTGATAAATTAAGAATTAACAATACAGATTAGTTTGTATTCCCATAACACTGGAACAATTCCAGGTTACTTTCTGAAAGTTATTCGCCTTCCCTGCCAAATTTTGGCATAGCCCCAAAGTGTCTGCTTTTTCTTCCAATTCTGCAGCAAGTTCCCTTCACAATTTAATTTTATACACAAGGGTTGAATGAACAGTATTGCCTTCACCTCTGTAACTTTAGCTTAAATAGGGATATTGTAATGAAAACGGGAAATAATTCTTGAAATGAGCCATTTTGTTACCTGTATTCCTTCTCCACATAATCACTACATATTTTTGCCAATGATGAACAAGCTTCTTAAAGCCTTAACAATTCTGTCATTCCTTTCCACCTCATTTGATGTCCAGAAATGTGTTTATTCAATTTTGAGAAAAAGGAGAAGTTTCATGGCACCAAAGATTATGGGGCAACAGGGGGAAAGATACCAAGATACAACTTTTGGGTGATTTTCTCTGCCCAGAACTAGGGAGGTGCACTTCTGAGGCATTTTCACCAATCTTCCTGCTTCAGATTAAAATTCTGTTTATCAGATCATTGTCTCGGCTGCAGCTCTTCCTTTTTTCTTCCAAGTTTATTCCCACATACAACTACATAATGCAATCTTTTCTCATGGCAACTTTCCATCAATTGAATTGAAAGAACAGATAACTAAAGAACACATCCAAACCTCTAGTGCAGGGGTGTCAAACTGCCGGCCCGTGGGCAGTTGCATCATGTGGAGGCCATGCCCACCCCAGCTCTGGCAATGCAAAGAAAGTCGTGACACATCGCGACACGTCACATGACACAGCGAGTTGGACACCACTTAAGCAATAAGGTGAAGTGTATTAAGAGCCTTCCGAGTTGTAATCATTTTTTTATTCTTCTCAGGTTTTGGGAAGCAAAAATTAAACAGTAAATGAGATTTATATTTTTATATAAATAATGTTTGGCTTCCACAGAGTGTGCAATCTGTGGCCTTCAAAGAGTGTGGCCTCTAAAGCCTCTCCATTAATTGAACAAACATGTGACACAAATGCAAAACATTGATTAGATACAATATAATTAAAATGAATCTGGATTTTGCATCTATCCCATTTCACCTGCTTCTGAAGTGTCAACGACACTTGTTCTACATTATGATGTTACAAGATGCTCAGGGTTACTTTATAGTGAGATGGGTAGCATATAAATTTAATAAATAAATAAATAATGCAATCCTCCATTTTAGAAAAAAACTGGACACTCCTGGTATAAAACGATGAATAACTTTTCAGCTCTCTTGTTTATTTCTACCCATAATGTCAGGGGCTAAATATGTTATCCCCATAACTGGCTTCCTACGTATAGAAAATCTCCTGAACTTGTTACCCACAGAATCCAAGGTACCTTTTCTTCTGTATTCACTTCCATGGGTTTTACTGGATTTTCCAAAGCAGAAGATAACAAATTAAACACCTGAAGACTGAAAAGAAATATAAAATTAAATTGCAAATGCACGCATATGAATGACTAGCATCAAGGATAATGTCTGAGACCAATGGGGTCAGTAACAACCATCTAAAAAGCTAAACCCTTAAAAAGTTAAATGTACAAACTGCAATTCAGTACAGAGGAATATGAATTTTTCTACAAGTAGAACCCCTCCCCATAGCTTCCAAAAGTGACTTTTACTAGGCCAAGGCTTTTCAACCAGTGGTATAGGTACCACCTATGGTACATTGGCACCTGGCAGGTGGTACGCGACCATCCTAGAAAAGTGGTAGCAGGGGAGGGGAATGAGCTGAACCGGTGGCAGTACCACACAAGCCTGAGCGAGAGATGGCTTGAGCTGCAGGCTGTCAGGGCTCAGCAGAAGCGCCAGGATCAGCGCCAGGCTCCAGCTTGGGGGGGGGGCACTTTTTTCAATGCCATTGTAACTTCAAACAGTCACTAAGCGAACTGTTGTAAGTCGAGGACTACCTGTACTTAATTACTTTTTTCCTTTTGGGGGGATCATCAAGTTTTTGACACCTTGCTATGCGACTGGTGGTATTTCGATACTGCCATATCCTAAAAATGGTACAATGGGTGAAAAGGTTGAAAAGCCCTGTACTAGGCTATGTGAGAAGTTTTCCTTTCCTCTGAAGCAAGAATTCTACCAAGAATGCCCAGAGACTATTATAAAAAAAAATATAAATAATTGTTCCAATGAGATCACATACTTATCTTCTAATGAAAATTCAGCACTTTTCAGAATAAGGCTATTTTGCTCCCATGTGTATTTCTTTGGATTTGGACATTCTAATTTTTGTGCCATTGCAAATATAGTTTCTTCAGGTAATGGCTGCTTTCTCTGAGCATTTCTCTCTAAACAAATTTCAACCTGGCAGTCTAGGAACAGTTGACAGAAGCCCAACGAATCTAGAAAATAAAAAAAATATGTGTATCAAAAACAGTCATTTAAAACTCATTGCACATATACTGTGTAAGATGCAAAAATCTTTACTGAAATTAAAAATTAAACAATGGGTTAAGGGGCAATTAAACATTTATTATATGTAATCACACACAAAAATCTGCTTAGCTATTTAAACAAGTTTTTCAGGTTAATTTTTTTGTCAATATGCAAGCAAGAGAATTTTAAAATACATATATGCATTACATGAAAAATAGTTTTGGAATACTGAAGGTATTGAACAGGACCATGGGTGATCAGTTTTCCCCTCCTGAGTGAGTGGATTAAGTGAGTGGATTACATTTTCCTTCAAATGAGAAAAGCTTCCCCCTTTGGTGTAGGTCTCTAAGGCCAAATTTGTTTCAATACCAGAGAAAAACCAAGCTAGTTAGTTGCTGGCCAGGGAATTTGCTCAGCAGTTATAAAACCATCCAAACTCTCAGAAAAAACCCTTTTAACTACAATAGCTTAACATATGGTTTGCATTGCTGAGTTGTAAGGTTGAATCGCTGGTGTAAAATATAAAATCAAACTTACACTGGCGAGCTAACTGGTACACTTCATATCTCATGCTCTGATAATAAAAGTTGTCATCTAAAATAAAATATATTGGCCTGAGTGGAATGAAATCTATTAAATATTGACAAGATGCAGGGTCTTTTGTTCCTGCAGATATTAATCCTTGTTCCATCAAACAGGAGACAAAACTTTTCCACATTGTTTTAGTTCTGTTGGAAGGAGGAAAGTAATGGCATCCTTTAATAAGAGCCTGAAGGAAGTGTTCAAGGTACAATAATAATTCATGCCGGTATGATCTCCAATGAGAAATCTATAACGTAAGAAGACAATTATTCACATTAGATTACAGATTGGCTGCAATCTGGAGCTATCAACAGCAACAAACACACTGTTATTTACCTCAGTGTAAAATGGAGATCGGTGTTCATCATATTTTGGTCACTGGCAATTTTTTCTGTCTAGCCACCTCATTCTATTTAATTTGATAGAAAACTCAATTTCACCATAAGGACACTGCTAGAGTCTTTTCAGAGAAACTACCAAACTCTTGTTCCTGTTGGAATTGATTAGCAGCTAACCCTCTGAAAATTCACAGGCACAACTGGACAAAGGATTCAATGCAAAGCATTTAAAGGGCATTTTGCGAAGTGCACGCGCATGAAGAAAGTGCCCTCCCTCAAAGCACAGAAGCATCTTTCTGAAGATTCAGCTCAATTGCTTTGAAGGCCTTTTCAGATTATCTCCATGTACGTGTGTGTTCAGAGAAAACACGTCTTGCTGGAAGAGTCTGCGAAGTATAGACTTGCAAAAAGCAGTGCAGCTAAGCTTTCTGGAATACACGGCGGCTTTAATTCTTTGAGGAAGGATGGTTTTGCTTATGTCCATATTTGGGAAACACCTCTTCAAATATTTTGTACAGCTCTTGTAACAACCTCTACAGAAGGACAACCATCACTGCAGCCCTCCACCGATCTGGTCTTTATGGCAGAGTGAGTAAACGAAAGCCTCTCCTTGGTGCAAAACCCATGAAAGCCAGCTTGGAGTTTGCAAAAAAGCACCTGAAGGACTCCCAGACTTCGAGGAACAAGATTCTCTGGTCTGAGGAAACCACGATTCTAAATGCTATGTCTGGAAGAAACCAGGCACTGCTCATCACCTGCTCAATACCATCCCAACAGTGAAGCATGATCGTGGCAGCATCATACTGAAGGGGTGTTTTTCAGCAGCAGGGACTGGGAGACTGGTTAAAGTTGAGGAAAAGCTGAATGGAGCAAAGTACGAAGATATCCTCAATGAAAACTTGTTCCACAGTGCTCAGGACCTCAGACTGGGCCAAAGGTTCACTTTCCAACATGACAACATAAACACATAGCTAAGATAACATAGGAGTGGCTTAGGGACAACTCTATGTATGTCCTAGAGTGGCCCACCCAGAGCCCTGACTTGAACCCTACTGAACATCTCTGGAGGGACCTGAAAATGGCTGTCTAGCAACAGTCACCATCCAACCTGAGTTTGAGAGGATTTGCAAGGAAGAATGGCAGAAAATCCCTCAATCCAGGTGTGCAAAGCTTGTCATATCATACCCCAAAAGACCCGAGGCTGTAATTGCTGCCAAAGATGCTTTAACAAAGTACTGAGTGAATGGTCTGAATACTTATGCCAATATGTTATTTCAGTTTTTTTCTTTTGTTTTCTTTTTTTAAATAAATTTACAGACATTTCTAAAATTCTGTTTTCACTTTGTCATTATGGGGTACTGAGTGTAGATTAATGAGGAAAAAATGAATTTCAACAACTGTAGAATCAGGCTGCAGCATAACAAAATGGAAAAAAGTGAAGGGGGTCTGAATACTTTCTGAAAGCACTGTACACACACACACACACAAACAAACATAAACATGTATGTATGTAAGGTATATAGTTCTTGACTTATGACAAGTCACTTAACGGCCATTTGAAGTTACAACAGACCTTCCAGAGCTACTTAATACCCATTTTTGAAGTTATGGTGGCCACACTCCCCCCATTAATATGTATACAATACATACTAATTTCAATAATGGAAAAGGGCGCTAAGAAGATGTTCTGTAAAAGCTTACACAGCAATGTTTTAAGGTACTATAAAACTCTTACTTCTCTCAATATGTTAATATAACTCTCCTAACAGTTAGGTTAATATTAATCTGCTAAACATTATGCATTTATTCAAACATTACTTTTTATTCCCTCAAAGTAATCATATACAAAAATACTGTCAAAATTTAACATCATGCTGGTGATTAATATAAATATTACAATTAAAGAACAAAACAGTAAAATTCAGTACAAAATTATTTCCAATAGCATATTTCTGTATGCTTTAAAAATGCAGGCTAGCATTGATGTTCATGTTATTAAATATACAGAAGCATTTTAAAAGATTGATGTGTTTTTAATTATTTTTATGGAGAATGTTAATATATTCTATTAATGTAAAACAAACTAATTGCTATGAAAATAAAGTCACAGAAATGTGAATTAAAACTAAAATGACATTTTATTAATGTTAAGGATTTAATGAATTAGTGATAAACTAATATGTTCCTTTTATACACAGATTATACTTGTATTAGCAAATTTAGGACAGCATATACTCAAGATAAGCTTCACTGTTAATTTTAAAATTAAAATATTGAATTAACTGAAGTATAAAGTCAATATGAAATCTGAAAATGCCACAGGGCAATGAATAACTCCAAAATGTAACAGCAATGACAACAACCAATGCGTGTACACACGCACACATGTACACACATCCTTAATGCCTTCATTACACCAAACTGGTTGTAAACATCAAGCTGGGATTTAACTGTGGTTTATTCTCATAATTTGCTAACTATTTCTGGCTGATTAACTTACTGAATTGGCATTAAAAAAAACACATAGTGAGAAAACCTTCTAACTGCCCAGAGTCTTCTGAAGTAAATGACAATACATTTCATTAAATAAACTCTGCTATATCTGTTGCCCTGATCTTACCTCTGTTTGACTGAATGCTTCCAAAGGAATGAGATTGTCATAACTGAGAAGAATACAAGACCATCCTTTGCGCTTCCTCAAGAAGGAACTCAGTTCTTGTGCTGTCCTAGTTTTACCTGCTGCTGGTAAACCACAAAGCACACACAATCCCAGCTGATGGCCTCCAACTCTCTCTTGCTCCATGGTTTCCCCTGGATGAAACTTCTGTGAGACCAAGAAATTGACTGTTTGATGTTCTGCATTAACTTAACCTTGCACATGTTTGCTGTTTCACATGAAGAATGATCAGAAATGCCAGAACTGAAGGGACAATTGCTTTGTCTGAAAACATTGTTTTGTGACAGCTTTTGTTGCCACACTTTTCCTAGTTGGAAGAACAAGGACAATTGCTCATAATAAATAACAGAGAAACTTGAGTTGATACTGTTGCAGATAATTGACAGAACATAAAAAAACACATACAAACACCAGAAAAGAGGGTGATCTGTTTTTTAAAATAATAACATTTTGATGTTTATTATCTATTAGAATTTTATTCTGCCTTTATTACTTTGTAAGTAATTCAAGGTGGTAAACATAGACACCTTCCTCCTCCTATTTTCCCCACATTTATCATTTTTCATAGATATTGAAAAAAATCAATAACGAACTGTGATTTATGGTTATCATACTGTTTGTGCAATAACCCACAGTAATTTTTTTAAAGTAATTTAAAGAAATTAAAGGAAGTTAAAATAAGATGGGCATTACTGCCACCTACTGATGTTATCTATAAATAAAAAAACAAATTTTCAGTAACACCAATTATTGTGATTTAAAAACAGCGCTAAATGAAAAAAATATTTCACAATCTTATAACCCTCACTACTGAGCATTTCATTTTGTTTTAAATTGGTACTAAAGATGAATCTTGATAGATTTATGAACTAATGGGATGGACACTTGCTTTATGCTCTTATTAGGGAATTCAGATGTGCAATTTCAAAACTTTTCAATAAAACGGTGAATTTATATCAGGAATGTGTACCATCTTAATCTATCTTGTTTGCATGTACAACAGAATAGCCATTATCTTTTTTTAAAAAAAAAAACTCTAAAATGTTTGAATTTATGGAGTAAACGCTCTGGGATATTTTGCAGGACCGTAGGCATCTCTCTGAGTTTTGGTAGCAGCGTCTTCTTCATTCCCGCCCCGGATTTTCAGTGTCCCCAGTTCAAACCCACTCGCTGAACTAAGCCACTGAAAAATGAGGCAGTGGCTGTCACAACCAGGCCATTTCTGTTAAATGTTAAGCCTAGTTCCGGGGGCAGGCGGGCGGGCGTGATTTAGGCTATTGGTTATTTAATGCATTGGGCAAACACAAGAAAACGGGTCAATTCAGTATTCAGATTAAATGGATCGCTCAGCCAGTGTTTAAAATCTTCCCTTTGCTACTTACCTTCTCTTCCAGACTTGTTTACGCAGTCGCCGATGGTGCTTTCTATCGTTCACCTTCCCTTGCCAGCAGTTTCCCTTTTTCCCAGCCAAGAGAAAAAACAGCTGTTCGTACCACGGTCTTTACCTTGAGAGCTTCTGCCAGCGACACTCTATCTTCAGAAAGGGGGGACTCTATCATCCGCTTGTGAAAGTCCAGACGAGTGTTTACGCGTTGAATTCTGGGAGTTGAAGTCTACCCTGAGAAAGCCTGCTCTAGAATTTGAAATCATAGTCACAAGTGGCTTGCTCCTCCTTCAATAAGCCACGCGGTCTGAATTCACCCCGCACGCTAAGCCACAAACGATCACTGTTTAGTTTTAATGTGGGACAAATACAGTTGAATATAAAAGGAGAACTGCACGTAAATGCTAATACATGTGATGTTAAGTCGAACCTAAATCAATCAATCAATCAGCTGCAGTGGTAATAAGAACAAGAATATTATAAAATTTTCAGCTCCGTATAGTCAATGTAACCCAGCCGGTCTGCTACTTCGAGCTTTATAGCCTGCTTTGCTTCTCCCTGGCAAACAGAACGAAGGCGTGGAAATAAGCAGCTATCCCAAAGGCTGCCTGCCTCCAACGTTCACACAACCTGACCTACGATCAGCTGAAAACGCCGCTGGAACGGCATTAAGGTGACGAAACCAAAGCAGAACTTTGCTCATTTTCAGGAATTAGGCAAAAGAATCGCCGAAGAGCCAATGGGAAGAGAAGTTTGTTGGCCCACAGCTATTCTATCCACGGCGCCCAACTTGCTTCTGATTGGGTGAAAAGCAATAGTTTGAAGATTAGGGCTGACCTGAGAGGTAATACCCTTCCGCCACCCAACCGTTTTCGAAGGAAGATCTTAGGACTTGCGGAGTTGTAATTACTTGCAGTTGGATATACACTAAAGCAGTGTTTTTCAAACTTGGCAACTTGAAAATAGGGGGACTTCAACTCGCTGGATTCCTGAGATTGAAGTCCACACATTTTATAAGTTACCAATTTTGGAAAACACTGCATAAAGCTTTATGTGTTTGCTCTGAGCAGCTCTGTTGCTTTGGAATGATTTTCGAGGCTCAAAATGGGATCGTATTTAGAAATTGTATACATGTGATCTGTAGTTCCTGCAGCGTGGATTGTCTTTCTGTGGACCACTTTCCTGTGATGAGAACTGGTGGTATAATGCTCAGCAGATGTTTAGAATATTGTTTTCTCACCCTGCTGTGTAGCTCATTGCAGAATGGAGGCTCCATTCTGAAGAGATGTGCAGGAAGTTGCTATGAATTGACAATAAGAATCACATTCAGATCTATGGTGGAAACAACTTGGAGAACTTTAGATAGACAATTTCTAGCGCTTCTGATTTAAAAAATGAGGAACAAGAGAAAATCTACAAGATAAGGAAAAAGAGCAACCTAAGAATAAAAAGTAAAGTAAAAAAAAAGAATTGTACACAAAGCTACATAAATATATACATATCAATGCACATCATGTTAAATGAATAAGTGAAACCTGCCATAGTGCAGGAATAATGCTAGGACAAAGATATTAAAGGAATAGGACCATTAAAAGGAAACATTTAAAAATCTATTTTTAAATATTTTATGCAGAATTTGTACTGATGAATTAGGAAAAGTATTAATACAATGACTGAATTTGCATAAATTTATTTTGCAGTCTAGACTCTAGAGCATTTCAAAACTTTTTTGAAATAATTCATTCATTTAAATAATTGAGACACACCGGAAAATGTTGCAACTATAAACCTGGCAGGTAATAAAAGGAACTGTCAATATAAAGAGTTAAACCAATGTACGTGCCAATACAAATTTGGTTAATAAATGGTTAGAATTCATTGCGAAAGATTATCCTTTAATTTACAGTAGGCTAGCTCAACTTGAGAGAGACTTTTCTTAATGTCATGTAGAGATCTTTTCTATAATTAGAAATAATTCTAGTAACTAATTCTATAATTCTGTGCACATGGTTCCAGGGAGGTTTTTTAAAAATGAGGTATATACTTCACATGTTGTTAAGGATCTTAATTGATGAAAGCTATTTTACAAATTAAATGAATGGACTTGAATAGTTTGAAACCAAACTGGAATTTGTGACTAATCCTTCTGTAAACTATATTCAGTAGGAGTTATGAGACTTTAGGGTTAGGTTTGTTATGATTCTGATGGTCTATTTATTGTTAGTTTGTTCTAAGCCAGCAGGAAATTGCAGGTCAGTCCTCTCTTAATAGCCTACAATCTTCATTTAAAGATAGTAAAGCGCCCGAAGGCAGGACAAGAAGCAACGGATGGAAACTAATCAAGGAGAGAAACAACCTAGAACTAAGGAGAAACTTCCTGACAGTTAGAACAGTTAACCAGTGAAACAATCTGCCTCCAGAAGCGGTGAATGCTCCAACACTGGAAGTTTTTAAGAAGAGACTGGACAGCCATTTATCCGAAATGGTATAGGGTTTCCTGCCTGAGCAGGAGGTTGGACTAGATGACCTCCAAGGTCCCTTCCAACTTTATTATTATTATTATTATTATTATTATTATTATTATTATATTATTATTATTATTATTATTATGGATCATCACACAGTCAGCCAGATGTTCAGACTGGATTTGGCATTTTGTCTACCTATCGAGTCCTTACCCAGGACCTGGGATAGGTAGATGTGGATGTTTGATGGTATTACAGATATCGTCGCAGGATGGAAGCAGTTCCTAGTAAGGCCGCCTTTTGCAATTGACTAATAGCGAATTTGTCAATGCCAATGGTGTTCAAGTGGTGCTCCAGTTGTTTTGGGATTGCACCCAAGGAGCCTATGACTATTGGTACTACCCTTGCTTGCTTTTGCCACAGTCTTTCTATTTCTATTTGTAGGTCTTTGTATTTTGTTATCTTCTCCAGTTCTTTCTCTCTTTTTTTGCTGTCTCCAGGCACTGCCACGTCCACTATCCAGACTTTTTTGTCTTTCTTATCGACAATTGTTAAGTCTGGGGTGTTATGTTGCAGGTGCTTGTCTGTTTGAATTCTGAAGTCCCAGAGCAGTTTAATTTTATCATTTTCTATGACTTTCTCTATTTTATGATCCCACCAGTTTTTGCTTACAGGCAAATGATATTTTTTGCAGATCTTCCAATGCACCATTGTTGCTACTTTGTCATGCCGCTGCTTGTAGTCAGTCTGTGCAATCTTCTTGCAACAGCTTACCAAGTGGTCCACTGTTTCTTCAGCTTCTTTGCATAGGCGGCACTTACTGTCTGTTGCTGTCTTCTCAATTTTGACTTTGTATGCATTTGTCCTTAAGGCTTGGTCTTGTGCAGCCAGAATTAGTCCCTCGGTCTCTTTCTTCAATTTTCCTGCTCTTAGCCATTGCCAGGTTTTATTATTATCTGCTTTCCCAGCTATTTTTTTCATGTATTGGACATGTAGTGCTTTGTCTTCCCATGCCTCTATTCTGTTCTTCATTTGGTCTTTCTTGTAGGCCAGTTTGGTCTCTCCAGTAGTCAGTAAGCCTTCCTGATATACTAATTTCAGTGCATCTTCATCATTATTCTTCAGATATTCTTCCAAAGATGATGATGATGATGATGATTATTAATTATTATTATTATTATCCAGGATATCTCTATCTATCCATCTATTTATCTATCTATCTATCTAAATCTATCTATTTAAAATGCTGCTAATGGCTTTATTCAATCTGGAAACCCCTCAGATATGTTAACTTTAGCCCGTTTTCCCAAACCAGCAGTGCAATTGTTGGGAATTCTGGGAGTTGATGCATACCTCTGGGGATGTCCCAGTTGAAGAATATTGAAATATAAAATGTGAATCGCATTGTATTGAGTAGACAATCTTGTCTGAGAGCTTGATTCACTTGTATGTAGATACCACCCATAAGTACAGAATTGCATTGATTGAATAATTAGATCTCAGTTTTATCTTTTACTACAATGTAAATAACTCTTTCTAACTTTGTGAGAATTGGGCTTTATTTGTTTTCATATGCCTTTGGGAGCTCTAATAATCATAGTTGATTCAAAGAACATAGGTGGAAGAAATTGTAAAAAGGAAATTCGTCTATTGTAAGTATATTAACAGTGGGAGACTATTCAGTGGCAGAAAACTATTTCAACCAGATCAAATGACCCCTTTTTAATTTGATGTTTTGGAGGACTGAGCTTTGGGAGGTGAATTGGAAAGGTGTGTATAGACAAGTATGGCCTGGTTTGCACTTGATGTCTTCCTTATGATGTAAAGGCTCTGTTGTCTGATTTTTATTGGCTAACAAAGTTTATAAAGCAATGCTACTAACTTCCCAAGGTGTGGCACTTCTGGATGTAACTCTGCCAGCGTTCCAGATTGTTTGCCACCCAGCCATCTTATTTGATCAAATAAAGAGCTGTCTAAGCAGCCTCCGCTTGGGTTATCTGATTAGATTGATATGGTATCTCAAGTTCAAGTAAGGGACTGGGACCTTACATTTCTATAATACGTATTATTAGAAATATTGTTCCTTTTTCATTGTAAAAATAGTAAAGTGGTTTATAGATGCAATAATAATCAGAATCAAAATACTTGGTTGGCAAAGAAGTTAATGACGATAGGCCAAATTAAAAAGAGGAAATTCTTTTAAAAAAGCTTCAACTGTAGTTAGTTCTCAGTTAATGATACCAATTGGCACTGGAATTACTGTCGCTAAGCAACACAATTGTAAAGTGTGACATCATGTTATGCCACTTACCAATGGAGGTTCTGGCACTTCTAGTTACCGTTCTTAAGTGAATCATCCTGGGTCATTAAGCAAGGATGTTGGGTAGTCATCATTTGCAACGCCCTGCTAGCTTCCCCATTGACTCCATTTGTAGGAAGCTAGCAAAAAGGTTGCAAATTGGGATCTCGTGACTGTTAGGACAAAAACAGCTACAAATTCAAGGTACAATGATCAGTACCACTTGGCTTAGAAAGTTTGAAAGCTTGCTGAAGGAGTGGTCACTAAGTGAGAATCACCTATACACCATACATTATTTATTTGCAATCATGCTGAAAGTAATATTGTAAAAGAATTAAACCTGTAACCGATTTTTCATGTCATTGTAATATCAGGTTATTTTTTTTTTAAAGGTATGCCATTTATAGGTCAAGTTATTTTATTTTATTTTACAAAATGGTTCACAACATTTGCCATTTTAACAGAAATTGTGCAATTGATTTTTCTACCACTAAATTACAAAAGTGATTTGTGCAAAACTGCAAATAACTTTATATATGTAAAAAGCTTAGAGGTGGAAGCACCATTAACAAATTTGATTGATTACAGAAAATTTCAATTTTTTCAATAGTCCCTAAAATACATATTAATATAAATTTTCAGACAATGTAAACATTAAAAATAATTTTATATCTAAATTTTGGCATTTGTATCCAGCATAATACTATTGGCTTGTTCATCAACACAATTATATTACTAAAAGGCAGATATTAAAAACTTCTCAAAACATTTTGTAAATCAACTCTGAGTAGAATTTCATATATGCCTGATAGTGGAATGAGGTTGTCATAAAAGAGCATATATTAAATCTAGTGGACCATATATGTTAGTTTTGATTTACAAATTTGAATTGGTTATTCATAATATGCCTGCAAGCTGTAATTATGATGTAAGTAACTTTAAACAAAGGCAGTAACACTGTCAGGATACAAATTGTTTTTTGCTCACCAGAAAACAGTATTCTTTAATCAAATCTTTGGTTTCATGAATCCGTGCAGAAATGTCATTCTGTTTCCGTTTCCAGCAAAATTACTATCAGGGCTGGTATGTCAGAAATGCGGAATTGTTGCACTTTAATGCAGTTGAAAAATGATGCAAATTACTATTATGAACCTGAAATGATCTGACATGCTTAATGAGCCCACTCAATTGTGGTTTATTCATTAAATCATGGTTAAGAAAACATGTCTTACTATCATGTTTCAGCATATAGTTGACCTTTTGTCTCATGTTAATACAAAAGCTCAACTGCATGCTGAAACATGATAGTGTTTCCTTAACTATGATTTAATGAATAAACCACAATTGACTGGCCTCATTATCAAAATGGACTATCAAAATGGCCAGATAAAGCTATTAATAAAAATGTGTAACCTTCACAGATGTATAATATGAAAACAGAAGTATCATCTATTTCTGTGTTAGAAACATTTAAAATATATTCACAATTTACCTGGGAAGTTGAAAGAATCTTTAGAAATATCCTACAAGAACACTTAAGGATAGTGTGACTCCTGTGCAACTGTGACCGGTATACATGTGGATCAACAATAGTGTACCAATGGCTGTCAAGTCATGTTTGTTGACTTTAGACAATACAAATCACTTTCTGATCTTTGTTCAGGTAGATAATACTACACTGCAGCCCTTCCTTCAATGATTGATTAATTTTGTAATGAGTCTTGTGCTTTCACATTGTTTCTTAATGTAATAAACCAATTGACTATAAAGAAGCAACTGCCCATTTTAAAAAATCAGAGCAACTGTATAATTAGTGAATCTGTCATTGATGTTAAGAGCAGCAGTCTCCCCCCCAACGTTTACTAGGATGATTGTACAAGAAGGGAATTTGTGTGACAGATTTAACTATTCCTTTCCCAATCATGACCTTATGGGCATGATACTCTCTACTAACCTCCATAGGTGTTTTCTTGTAATATTAATAATTAATCTATGTTAGAAGTGAAAAGGAAAGAGAGGAACCTCAACCAGAGAAGAAAAGCCCTAACCACCTTTTCTCCTAATAAAAATTGCACATACATGTCCTACATTTTATAAGTCTGACATTGTTTCTGATCACATTTACTACAACATCTAGTTTGGCCCTAGGTTAAGGTAAATGACTTTAACTTTATTGGGATGAGACCAGTATTACTTATAAAAGCAATATCCTGTTGCCTAATAATTAAGGCCTTTGCTTTCCTAAATAATGATTTGGTAGGGCAGCAGACCCTGAAGTAAGTTAAATTTAATTTAATACTGTTTTAGAAATTAAACTGAAGTCTTTGTTTGTATATTTCTAAAAATAATACATTTTAATTCATTTCACTAATACAGTATTTTTTCCTAGTAGAGTACAATACATTTCATCATAATTCTTCAAGATGGAGGAGAGAAAACGGGTTTTTGTGGGATTGGTGGTCTTAAAGGAGCGTTTCGTGGAATTGATGGTCTTAAAGGAAGGTTTTGTGGAATTGGCGGTCTTAAAGGAGGATTTTGTGGAATTGGCGGTCTTAAAGGAGGATTTTGTGGAATTGGCGGTCTTAAAGGAGGCCTTTGTGATATTGGTGGTCGTACAGGAGGTCGTTGTGGAGGTGGAACAAATTGATTTTGTACTGGTGGCCTAAAAGAAGGAGAGGAAAACAGTATGTGGATAAGGATTTCAGATTTTGGCAGGTACAAATAGCCCTGAAAAAAATATTTCTTTTTATTTATATTTATTTCTATTTCACATTTCTGAACTGCTCATGTCCTTCAAAGAGACTGAGCACCAAAATGCAAGGAAGTTGATATGATGTAACCACATGCATTCAGCAATACCCTATCTGAACTGGGAAACAGGTATGAATTTGTTCCGCTAGTTACGCTAAGCCTTCATCTTTAAGTTACCTTAAACCAGGGGTCCCCAACCCTGGTCCATGGACCAGTACTGGGCTATGGCATGCCAGCAACCAGTCAGCACAAACAAGCAAAGCCCCATCCACGAGATTCAGGCAGCACACAAAACCATGCATTCTCCAGTCCATGGAAAAACCTCTCTCCACGGAACTGGTCCCTGGTGCCCAAAAGGTTGGGGACCTCTGCCTTAAGCATTTTTTTTTTTTACTTTAGTTATTGAAATAAAACCCACCTAAACCATTGTGCATGAATGAAGTGCATTCAGATAACTAGAGCACATGAATGTATGAACTGCATATATGAACTATTTTTTATTCACTAAAGTTCTAGTTTTCTTGAGGCCTCAAGGCCTTCAGATTCCTCCCATATAAACCTTGTGGGGTTTAAAGAGAGTAACTGACCCAAAATCACCCAGTGAACTCTGTGGTTGAGAGGAGATGTTGGAACAAAGCTTCCTACTCCTTAATCATCACACTTCGTTACATGGGAAAAGTGTGCTTATCACTGCACATTTGCATTTAATGGTGAACACCAGCTTCCATTTTTAGCCATTACTCTCATGTGGTTGCAATAAATTGCTTTAGAGTATGCAGTCCCGACCCTCTGCTGAAAAAAAAAAAATCTTCACCTCTAGTTTTTAACATGTTCTATCTCTTATTTACATCTACATACTCTATGTCTGTGGTGGTGAACCTATGGCACGGGTGCCCCAGGTGGCACACAGAGCCCTTTCTGTGGGCACGCGCACCGTCACCCCAGTCCTAGGCCTTCAGCTGGGTTTTATAAAACCTTTTCACTTTAGGCCTTTGCGGCCATGTGCAAAAAAAAAGGTTCAATCACTCGATTAATTTCAACTTCTCGCAGGAAAAAAAAAGATCTCACAAAGTTGGAATTGATTGATTGAACTTTTTAGTCCCACCCAGTCTGCCGTTACCACCACAGCCATGCCCACCCAATGGGTGACACCCACCCAATGGGCCACACCCACCCGGCACCCAACAATACATAAATGGGTTTTGGGTTACAGTTTGGGCACTCAGTCTCTAAAAGGTTCCCCATCACTGCTCTATGTGGTTCTGCTATACAGTTATATCAAAAAATACAAACCTTGGAGTTGGAAAGTGAGATATTGTAAAGACTTCCGAATTTGAAGTAGGCTGAAAAAGATAAGACAAATAAAGAAACAAACAAACAAATAAAATCATGCTTATGTTTAAAAAGGTAAGATTTCCCCCTGTCCAGTCATATCTTACTCGAGGAGGTGATGCTCATCTCCAATTCTTAGCTGAGGGAGCCAGCGTTGTCCAAAGACACTTTGGGGGTCATGTGACCAGCATGACTATACGCCAAGGCGCACGGAACTCTGCTACCTTCCCATCGAAGTAGTACCTATTTGTCTACTCACATTTGCATACTTTCAAGCAGCTAGGTGGCCAGAACCTGGGGCAAGTAATGGAAGCTCAGCCCATTGCGTGGTGCTTGGGTCTCGAAACCGGACTGCCAACTTTCCAGCTGACAAGCTCTACGTTTTTAACTACTGAGCCATTACTCCCCATGCTTATGTTTACAATCCAGCAAAATGCTGTTATTCTAAATTTTGCAAACTGAATTTCTGAATAGGAAATAATTAACTAAAATAAATAAAAAATGCACAGCTGATATTTTGTACTAAAAGACCTTTACTGGTAGAAAATACTTATAATTGAAAGTACATTATAATTGAAAGTATATTCTTACCCGCTTTCTATTTATTGGCTCTGGTGGATTTGGTTTACTTGGAGTATTATTCTGGTGTGCAGGTAGTGGTCTTCTTTGCTGCGCATTTTCAGTCCTTAAAGAAATTTAAACAAATAGTTAAACATGATATAAACATAAATGCCCATCTTGCATTACTTGCCCCAAATCAGCAGATGTAGCTAAAAACCAAGAAGATAAAAATTCATTGTGGGTGCAGAGAAAGTATATAACAATATTGAAAGGAGGACAATCATTGCTAAGACACATAGAGGTATCTTTATATTATTCACAATAACAGTGAAATAGGTTTTTGTTAATCAACCAATTCCTGCTTGAAAAATACTGCAGGGTACAGATGGCATATATAACCAAACAAACAACAAAGTATTTGCTTGCATATAAATGTTGTTTTCCCTGGAAAGAAAATGATCTGGGATGACAGAAACAAAGCAACTCAAAACATTTTTCAGCTGTTGGTTGGTTTCAGTTCAACTGGCAAAAAATGGGCTTAGTAAATTCCCCAACCTATCAGACTTGAGTTTGATTCAGTGTTTGCTTTGGTTGTTGTTGTTTTTTTCAATTTAATTTTTAAAACTCAGGAATTTCCCAGTTAGTAAATGTGGAAATAGATAACTAGATAAATATTCTTTTAGAAGGATTCAGGCAAACAGTTTAAGAAAAGAAGCGTGATGATGACCTCAGGAGTGCCTTACTTAGTTGATTTTCATAAATAACTGGTCTGATAAGGTAAGGGGTCTAGCCTAGCTAGTCTAGGATTGAAAAATCAAAATGGTTGAGGGAAAAGCAAAGCAAAGAGCTACTTTAGTAAGAAGCATTACCAATAGCCTAAAACAGTGGTTCTCAATCTTTTCTTCACCACAGACCCCCTTTAAATATCTTTTGTGGGCCCGGACCATGGCTACGGACCCCCAAGACTAATGCAAGATTTAAATCATAATATTTCTTCAAGCCTTTGGGGACCCCTCTGATGATATCATGCCCCCCCCCAGGGGCCACAGACCACAGGTTGAGAACCTCTGGCTTAAAATATTATTTAGTAAACAAAATCACCAAATATATTTTTCTACTGAAATGATCATAGTTTGTATTAGAGGAATCATAATTTGTAGAATCAGTAACAAAACCAGGAGCTGAGAAAAACTAACCACTTTTGAAGAATACTGGCAGAGTTTTTCTTCTACTCGTGCTGGTTCTGTGACTAACAAGAAATTACTCCCTAATCTTTTCTAAGACATTTTTCTTTAAAAAATGAAAAGCCAAAGCATTACATTGCAAACTACTAGTAATAGGTAATTGTCTGAATACCATCGATTTCAGGGTTAGGAGAATAACATCTCTTCCCTGTCTCCTATACAGACAAAGTCTAATTTAAAACCTTGAACAGAACTTGCTTCTTCAGGGTTGCCAATACTACCTAGATTATTAAAAAAAAACATTATTTTTCTAGATCTCTATCTGATTTTTCATGCTTCACTCCCAACATTCCTAAAAGTCTTTACAAAACTTGCTCCCATTGTCATCTATAGATAATCATGTAAGGGTATAATTTCTAAAGGCTTCAATCTTTTTATATTTTATTTATTATTTATTTAGTAGATTCTACTGAATTCAGTGAAGGCTGTTTCTGCATGGCTTATACCAGGGGTAGGCAACCTTGGCTCTTTTATGACTCGTGGACTTCAACTCCCAGAATTCCTGAGCCAGTTGAAGTCCACGAGTCATAAAAGAGCCAAGGTTGCCTACCCATGGCTTATACCATAATATTTAGTTTATCTGTCACTAGGACTACAAATCGTGTTTCTATTTTGAGTTTTTGACTTAACCTTGCAGTGTTCCATTCTCAACATTATCAGTTGCATGAAATTTGTACCTTTCTTGTCTTCTACGTTCTCTGAAGAGACGCCTTTTAATTTCTTTCCTCTTGACAAATGCAATTGCAAGTAGAATTAATATAGGCAACACAAGTAAAAAAAATATCAGAAGACCATCACGAAGGGATGTATCTAAGAAAGAAAATAAGCATGGTACACTTATTTAAATGTAGAATTTGGACCGTGGTGCTACAAGAAGGAAGGTTTGAATTCTCACCAAAATAAAATATGCATTTTTGGATCATTTTTTTTCAATAAATGAATAGGTATAATATTTTGACCCCTTTGTTTAATTGGACTCTCTTTTTCTAGTTTTAGGATGTGCAGAGAACAGACATAGGTCAAATTTATGCAGTAATTTTGAAAATTCAAAAGGGTTCACAAACATTTAAGCACCACTGTATATATGAAAAAAATATCAAAAAAGAAGAAGCACATCTTCCAAAAATAAAAGACCCAAACTTCTAAAATGGGCATATGCTATCTTACAGCTATAGATTCAGATTTTTAAAATAATTAATTTCAATGGAAATAAAATCCATTAAAGGAAAGGCCACACTGCCTTTTATTCCTGGTCTTCATTTTTAAACTAGAATTTCTTTTTTTGGACAGTTATTCAAATAAGTGACAGTTATTCACTTAAAGATAAAAGTTACTTTCGTCAAATAAGACATAAAGCTACCTTAAAAGGTGCAAAATTAGAGTTCAGAAGTGAGCAATACCAGATGGAATGTAAGAAAGAGGAATGATTCTTGATACCTATATGAGTTGGGCCACTATCTATGCTGCCACCATAGCCAGACACATCACAAAATGGAGGTGCCCACCCAGGATCACAATGGCAATTGCCTTTGTTGTTACACACCTACAGGAGCAAAAAAGAAAGTAATGAAATTGCAACTTTTAAAGAAGTTATAGACATTACAATAATATTAGCGTTAGGATGTTATGTTTCTCCCCCAAACAGGTATTGTAAGAATCCATGCACTTCTCTTAAGGAATTTTATTGCAGAAGAACTCAAATGCCATTATGAAAGAATTTTGTTAACAGCTGAATATCAACAGCGAGATCTATGAAGGTGAAGGTTCGTTCTCCAAATGTGTGGATTGGTTTCTGAATGTTTCATTAATAGGCTAAGTAATATCTTCAGCAGAGTTTAGGAGATGTCAGTGCTCTTCTGTTTATAAGGCTTCAGGTGTGGGTGTGTCAAGTGAGGGTCTTGTGATGGGTCAGATGTGTGTCATCAGTGAGTCTTATGATGGGTCTTGTGATGAGTAGGTTACGTCAGGTCAGGGTCATTGGAAGGTGAACTGCTAATGGGGGGGGGCTTGTGTGGCTTGGTTGAGAGTCGGTGCTGTCTCTGGTTGGCTGTGCAGTTGATTTGGATTCTAAGAGGTTCATAGGCTGGTTGTAGGTCAATGTGTCTGTTGATGGAATTGCTTGTGGAGTGCCAGGCTTCAGTGAACTCACAAGCGTGGTGGGTGGTAACGTGACTGATGATTTTTGTGTTGGTCCAATCGAACTGGGGCTGTGAGATCTATGTAATAATGAAATCAATGTTCCATTTTTGCAGTTTCTCCCACCTGCACTCCCACCTCTTTTGGATATGAAGCAGTGATGTGGTGTGGTGTGCAGATCAATATTTAACTATCAGCTCTGTTGGCTCCATTGCTGGTACAGCACTACACCACTGGCCTCCAAACAGCCGGCACTGGAGGTCTCTCATCTCTCAACTAGCATCCAAAATTACAAGAAATGTAACAGCTGTCTCTCATGAGTCAATATGAACCAAGTCCAGTACACCAGAGATAGGACACGTGGTTTCCATCCATCTCTTGTTAATATCAACAATTCCCATATTGTCATAGGAAAAGAAAAATAATTGTTTTCCTATGACAATATGGAAATTAATTTTCCCATAAGGTTTGTTTCTTGTATGATTAGATTTCCCATTATTTCTGAACTGGGCATACTTAACCTGCCTGAAAATAAGTATTTATTTCTTTGAGGGGAAAAAAAGCAGAATTTAAACATTTTAACTTGCCCTGGATATACAAAGAGACGGAAAAGGAAGCAAATGACAAAGCATGTATTGAACATTGTCATACAGATTCATCCAGTTTGTTCTTGTACTATGTTTGGATCTTGCATTCAAGCCCAAACAAGATTTTTTTTTTCATTTGACAAAACCTCCAGGTGTTATATATGCCTATGTTTCTTGCAATGCAAAATATTTTCTTGAATAAGATGCTGGCGATAAACATGACCAACTTATATGTTTTTTAGATGAGATAGTACTTTGGTTGTGATATAATGTCCCATAAATAAATGGGTAGAAATACTACAAAGAAGTACCATAATACTGCTGAGACTCCACTCAGCCTTTTTAAAGCAAGCAATGATACCTATTCATTAGTTGTACTATATGCCAAGATACTTGGTTATTATAATTTTATCCCAATGGAACATTATTATCGTAATAATATTTTAACTTACCGCCCGACCATTACACTTTTTCTTTATGTCACAGTTGTAACCCAGCAAGCTTGCATTTACACATCTGTAATCAATACAAGCCTAAAAAGGAGGGAAATATAGTTTTTTTTTTCAGAATGGTCTTTGAAAGCACACTTTATCTGCAAATGCACAAAGGTATTAAGAAATCAAATTTAGCATATTGGTCTTCCCCAAGATGGATAGTTACCTAATATTGAATTATAACCTCTTAAAGAAGATGGTCAAAAAAGATGGACAAATCTAAGCCGAAAATGATGATGTTGGAAATGGGACCAAGGTGAATCTTGTATCTCTGTCATCATGCAACAATATAATTTGTCTGGGTTCATCTTAATATAAGTATGAATCTAGACACTATGATTTGGAACTTAGGGCTTACAGTTTAAAATTAAGCATGGATCAAGTCCCAAATGATGTAATATAGGTTCTTTTAAGCTTCATCTCTTCCCAATCCAACACAGTGATGACAAATGATGCCCCATGTACAATAATGTCAGCATGCAAATACAATTATGTACTTGTGTCAATCTACAAGTAAACTTGCAATGTTTCCATGATTATGTCATTATGCACATACCATTACTTCCCTGACTATTAGTGTAACATTATGCTATAGAGACAGTTTAGAAGCAACACTGGATAGTTTTATACAACATACTGAACAGGCAACCTATAATGAATAGGATGTCAACAGTCCTTCCACCTCCAGAATCATGTGGGCAAGATTATAAATTTCAGAGGATATTTCTTTGTTTAATGTCTTCTTCGTGAGACATTAAAACATGGGTAACCTAAGTCTTGCAGAGGCTGAATGCTAATGTGTCATTAAAAAATGAATGAATGAAAATGAATAAATGAATGAATGAAATCTCCGAAACTTCAATAATTGGGCTACTTTTACCCATAGTAGTGATTTTAATATACTTTTGCCTGAAACAAAATATTTTAAACCCCATCTCTTGGAAAGTGTAACAATGTTGCTGATGTGCTTGTTACAACTCTCAGCAGGGAAGGAAGAAGTACAACTTCTCAACTGGAAAAGTTTGCTGAATTCTGTATAAAGTTTTATATTAAATAATAACATGGCTTCTTGATTTTGGCTTAACGTAAAGAAAATACTCAGCTGCTGCTGCATGTAAATCATGCCTAGGAGTAACAAATTAACATAACAAATTGTGATTCGGGGCAGAGTGCAATCTCAGCCAACGATTCGGTCAATAAGCAAGGTGTGATCCGGATAGGCTACACAGTTGTAAGATGCAGAAAACTCTTACTTTTCCTTCAGCACAAGAAGTGCCTTTATGAACCAGTGCTGGATCGGGAATATCTGATCCTAGATTAAATTCAGTAGACACACATGAAACTCCATCTAGATTCTGGAAATACAACTGGGATGGGAGATTCTCATGTTTGAAAGATGTACAATGAATCTTGCCACATAAACTATTGCTGCAAATAATATACAAACATAAGTAAAGAATGGTAAAGAAGTATGATAAATACAAAATGCTGTCTTCCATGTTTTAATGTTGAGTTTTAATGTTCACTAGACTTGAGATTTATAAAAACCAATGTTGAGCAAAAGGATGTAGATCTATAAATAGGCGTAAATAACAGATTATCAACTATAATACATTCAGATCCTGTTGGCCAACTATGGAAGGCAAGATAGTCCTCACTTAGCAACTGCCTTGGACAGTGACTGTTCAGTTATGACAATCCTGAAAAAGTAACTTTGTGACCAATTCCCATACATACAATACAATCTTCACAGCATCTCGCTTTCTCTCCATCTCTCTCCCTTTCTCTGTGTATCATGTCAGTTGGTACATGCTGTCTTGTGTAAAATCGTAAGCACAGTTTTGGTCACATGATTTTTCACTTAGTGAATGCTTTCACTAACAACCAAGTTGCCAGTCTCAATTGCTAAATCAGGACTACCTATCTAGCTAAAATGTCCTTTCATATGGCTGAAGTTTCAATTTTCAATGGTTTAAAGAATTGAATAAATAATCTGTGTCAACTATTCATTTCCACATCCTTTTACAAAAGGTTTGTCTCCCTCCATTAAGGCTTATGATTCCAAATAAATGTGTAAGGTTCTACCGTAAGATGAGCCATCTGTAGCAGGTCCAATCTAATTTAGTATTCTATGTTACTGAATTCTTCATTGGTAGATACATCAGGAAATTAGCAAGCAGGACTTTGGTACAAAACAACTTTTGCTGCCATCCAACAACTGATATCCTAAGACAGAGGTGTCAAACTGCCGGCCCACAGGCTGGACACGCCATCTGGAAGCCGTACTCACCCCATTGCCAGCAATGACAAAACTCATGTGACGTCACAAGTTTGACCTGTCTGTCCTAAGACTTGACACTTTTGATTTTTGAAGTATTATATATTTATCAAGACAAGTAGCTTGATTCAGAAGCACACTTCTGAAAACACTGCCTGAAATTACTAGAAGAACATTCTGAACAACTGTTTAAAATAATTTGATAAAACAAATTAGTGTCGAGAGTGGAGGTGGGGAACTATGGTCCCTTTATGACTTTTGGTCTTCAAACTCCCAGAATTCCTGAGTCAGCCTGAGCCAGGAATTCTGGGAGTTGAAATCCACAAGTCATAAAGGACCATACTTTCCCAACCCTCCTCTAGAGCAAAAAAAAAACTTTCTAATGCTGGCTTCTATTACAATCTGGTAATCTAAATGTAGATACAATGGTTAGAAGTAATGTTGTCCAAATATGGCCAATTGTGTGTTTTATAAACCTTAGTTTACAAAGATGTTGATAAATGCTGGGATTGTGTTACCCCCCACTTGCAGATACTCTACAACGATATGCTGGTCTACATAAAGACATTAATGGTAGTCCAGAATTGTTGTTTAACATTAAGAAAACAATTATATCCTGATTTATTAAGCTATGTAATGGTTGCAACTGAATCTTGTAATTTGAATATACAGGTAGTCCTTGACTTACAACCACAACTGAGCCTAAAATTTTTGTTGCTATGTGAGGCCACAGTGAATTTTGCTCCATTTTACCACCGTCCTTGCCACAGTTGTTAAGTGAATCACTGCAGTTGTTAAATTGTAACACAGCAGTTAAGTGAATCTGGTTTTCCTATTGACTTTGCTTTTCAGAAGGTCGCAAAAAATGATCACATGACTCTGGGACAATGCAATGGTTATAAATGTCAATTCCCAAGCAATTTTGATGATGTGACCATGGGAGATGCTGCAATGGTTGTAAGTGTGAAAAAAGTCACTTTTTCACTGCCATTGTAACTTTGAACAGTCACTAAATGAACTGTAAGTCAAGGACTACCTGTCATAGCAAATTTTGTCTTAGTGAAGTAGGCTATTGGTAAGTTTGTTTAGGAGTAGAAGGAAAAAGAAGAAAAAGTCCAGAGCTGTGACTCTGAATAACAATAGCACTTAGACTTATATACCGCTTCATAGTGCTTTACAGCCCTTTCTATATGGTTTACACAGTCAGCCTATTGCCCCCAACAATCTGGTCCTCATTTTACCGACCTCGGAAGGATGGAAGGCTGAGTCAACCTTGAACCGGTGAGAATCAAACTGCTGGCAGCCGGCAGCCAGCTGAATTAGTCTGCAGTACTACATTTTAACCACTGCACCACCATAGCTCTTAGTAATAATAATCACGTTGCTTATGATCCAGATAAGAGCATTCAGTTCAATGGGACTTAATCCCTAACTGAGAGTGCATAGGGTCATAGTCTGAATGTGCCTTCAGAATATAAAACATTTTTTTTCTGATTACTTACGCTTGGGAACATTTTACAAAATTTGCCTCCTTCATTCCACAATTGCCAAATCTGTCTCCTTTGCTATTGGCTGTTTCAAAGCAAATATTAGGTCCTTTCTTTGCTCCTACAAATAAAACGAAAGTTCATTATTCTGTGTCGAGGACAACTCTGACACAAACAACGGATCACCACATCCTCCTGGCATCCCAGTAACACAGTGGTTCTCAACCTGTGGGTCGGGACCCCATTTGGGGTCAAACGACCATTTCACGGGGGGTCGCCAAACAACGCAGTCCGCCATTCCCCCCCCCCTTTTCCTTAGCTGTGCTACTCCCTTTTATTCTATTGGCTTTTGAAAGCCAATAGAATAGACTCTCTTGAATGGAGTCTAATTTTATTGGCTTTCAAAAGCCAATAGGAATTGTCCAGGTTGTCTCTGCCCTGCTGAGCCCGCCAAAAGTCCCATTCTGCAAACAGTGCTGCACCAGTTGAGTAGTCCTCAACTTACGACCGGTTGAGTAGTCCTCGACTTACGAGCGGTTGGGGATCACGGCATTAAAAAGGTTGAGAACCACTGCCGTAACACATAAACCAACAAAATCCCCACAAAATCTCTTAAGCAAACCCAAAGACCGCCTAAACAAAGAATGGGAATCATCAACAACGTACAATATAAAGACTGTAACAGGCATTATTTAGAATAGACAGGTAGAAAATTGGAAGAATGCATCCAGGAACATCCGCTGGCAGACAGAAGACATGATTCTTTAATCTCTCAAAACAGAAAAACTCAAAAAATTTTAATCTCTCAACATAGGAAAACTTAACCAGTTTCAACTGGAAAAGGGTATCACTTTAGATCAAACCAAATTGAAAAATTCCTGGAAGCTTGACATTCTGAGGAACCATCTATCAGCACATGTAGAAATAACCTCATCTATGTGCTACAGGTAGCCCTCGACTTAACGATAATTGAGCCTAGAATTTCTGTTGCTAACAGAGACAGTTGTTAAGTCAATTTTGTCCTAGTTTATGACCTTTCTTTTCACGGTTGTTAAGTGAATCATTGTAATTGTTACGTTAGTAACATAGTGGTTAAGTGAATCTGGCTTCCCCATTGACTTTATTTGTCAGAAAGTCGCAAAAGGGGATCACAGGATCCTGGGACACACTGCAACCATCATAAATGTGAGTCAGTTGTCAAGCATCCAAATTTTGATCATGTGACCGTGGGGATGCTGCAATGGTCGTAAGTGTGAAAAACGGTCTTAAGTCACTTTTATTCAGTGCAATTGTAACTTTGAACAGTCACTAAATGAATGGTTGTACATTGAGTACTATCTGTATTTAAAGGACTTAACTAAAAGTTAAGGAAGGAAACAAACATCCTGTTTAGCAACCAACACCCAAATAAGCAGGAAACAACACCAGATAAATGATCAGGGAAGAATAATATCCTAACTAAGAAACTATCAAGAAAGTAACCACACCCCAACTAAGACTGACAGGGCAAACAACTAGCAAACCTCACTCTTCCACACACTAATGACATTACTTAGCTTGGTGACAAAACATGTATAGTAAAGCAACCAAGTGTGTAGAACAGCAAGAACTCAACAGATCAATTCCAAATTAAATATATTCTTTACTATTGGAATTTTAAAAAAATCATTTTGAAATAGTAATCATCCACATTCCAAAACATAAACACTTTCTATATAACTTCTGCCAGTTTATTATTGGTTCTATAAGTCACAAATGATTTAAACCATACCTTTTCCAAAGAGGGATTCACACTGAGAATCATAATTCTCGCAAATTCCACTATAACAGTAATCTTTCATATTGTTACATGGGTAGCCATCCATGACATACACGTCTTCTGGACAGTCATAAAAGGTCCCATTGCAATATTCAGGGAGATCACAGATATTTGATTTTGGTCGACACTCCACTCCTGCTACCTTGAACTTGAAAACAATTGTATTGATTTTATTAATTTCTAATTGTAATACATTGACAGCATTCATATGCCTTTAATGATATGGGAGAAGGAGGAAGAGATTTGTGAAAAGGAAAGAGCTGTGGGAATAATTCCTGAGCCAAACCATTGGAATAGTATGCCAAAGATCAGATTACTAATTATATAGAAAAACCAAACCAAACCCACAAGATATATTGCTGTTTCAGTTATACTCTATTATATTACACCCAACAACCAACATTTATTGCCTGTATGAGCAGTCACATGGCTGCACTGAAATGCAAATGTATCAGTCCTTGAGCGAGCAGAATTAGACTATCCACATTGCTGATCTGTACAGTACCTCCGTACCAAAGTCAGTTGGTGCAATGGTCCTTACTTAAACATAGAACAGCAACTGGTGGATTTCTCCAGCTTAGTTTTCTTTCTTACTAAGCATATTTACCAGTTTAGCCTCCCTACATGATGATGGACGAACAGTTGGCACAATTTATCCCACAGGATTACTGTAAAGGATTGTTGTGAAGAAGGATAGATATCTCCTTGAGCTTTGGGAGGAAGTCAGGATATAAATAAATAAGGGAATTAATTAATTAATTCAGACTGTAGAATTACAACTAGGGTACGGGACCTCGGAGAGAAGGTCACCGCCCAATAAGCAAGGAAGGAGGATAGCTACAGATAGAGACATATGGATACATTTTCATATATCTAGCTGTTGGATTTTTCAGACATGATCATTCCTTTTTTCCATTCTCTCCCTCCTTCTTTCTCCTTCTGAGAATATAATTTACTGGAAAACTAGTATGTATGTATGTATGTATGTATGTATGTATGTATGTATGTATGTATGTATGTATATATGTATTCAAAGTGAACTTTCATTAGAATAGACCTGAAGCAGTCAGCTAATTTTTATTTACTTAATTTCTATTGTTGCTCAACTCAACTAAGTGACTCTGGGCAGCAACTAATCCTTGTTGTGTGACATACACACATACACAGTTCTAAGAAAATGCATTTGTCTTCTCAGGGATTGTCTATTTTTTGCATTCTTTTGCCATCAAATATTATCAGAGTTTCAGATAGATCTTAGTGATACATACAGTATACGAAATTTGAATGAACAAATACCAAAGTTTGGTGCTTGTTTCATTTGTTGTATTTAAAAGGTCATCTCATATGTGATATGCCACACAATAGAAGACCCATCCTTTTTACATGCATCAAAGCCATAAGGTTTTGATAGTGTAATCACAGATGCCATCCTGAATTTTTCTCATCTCCCTCTAATGCTCATGCATGTAACAGTAATAAGATGTTACTGTATACATAAACACATGCATACAATATTCATGGATGATAATAAATTCAAAACAAACATACCTTAAGAATATATTAACTGCAATTCTATGTATATTTAAATGTTGGTATAAACTTGCTGAACATTTAATACAAAACATGCAAGCACAGGATTGTACTGCATATCTACACAAAGGATCATCTATGTTACCTGACACTTTTCACAGCACAATCCTTCAGCACATGCTGATCCACGTGTTAGCTTGCAGCTGGCAGCATCACAACAAGGATTGGTACATTCCTGTTAAGAAAATGACTTTGGTGGGATATTCCATGATCAACTCTTGAAGAAAACTTCCATTGGACTCAATAAGATTAATATTCTCCCCATTGGGATGTGACTAAAAGAATTTTAAAAAATATTCCTGCAGAACTTAGCTTTTTAATCCAAATCGTTTTTTTAAAAAACCCACCCATTTATAATTATATAGTAAAATCAGTGTTTTATAAACACCTGAAAAAAAGTGCTCGTTGGTGAGGAACCTTCTTTTTCTAATGTGATTACTGAAAAAAATTATTTTATATCATTAAGGGAAGATTTGATAGAGAAAACAAAACTGCATGGATAGTGGCACAGATCAGTGTCATTCTCTATGTTATCACCATGAGGCTAAACAAGATAGAAACTTTTTGTCAATGTAGAGTATTCTTATTTTCAAAAATTGCATTGTTGTTGCATTAGGCTAGGGGTCTTCAAACTTGGCCCTTTTATGACTTATGGACTTCAACTCCCAGACTGAGGAATTCTGGGAGTTGAAGTCCACAAGTCATAAAAGGGCCAAGTTTGAAGACCTCTGCATTAGGCCATTATCAAGGTGCCACTGAGGAACAAAGTATAGCAATGAGCCTGATATTACTATGCAATGCTTCATTTTCAATTCCAAAAAGCTGTGATGGGATGCAAATGCAATATCTATTTATATCTCCTTAAAGCAACTGTATGTTTTCCTGATTTCTAAAAAGTATGAGCCTGTGGATCCAGAAAAAGACGTAGCTGTGCTAAGGAGTTACATAAAAATCCTTATAGGATTAGCTCTAACCCTAACCCTAATCTTCACTTAGCATTTTAGAACAGAATTTGGAGCTTTGCATAGCCCTAGTATTGATGTCTATGTGTGTGTATAATTCTATCATATCAATATTTTAAAATATAAATATAAATTACCTACTTTTGGAGTGCCACAATCACATTCTTCATTCCTATCCACAATGTTATTGCCACACATGGGCTCTGTAAATATATCACTTGGCTTTGGAGAATTTCTGAGACAGCTTCCTCCACCTCTCAAGATAAGTTGCTCAAAATCACTAGAGCTGCAGCTGCTGAAGTTCCTGGACCCGCTAGAAAAAACAATTTTTCCAGGATATGGAGTAATCTATTGCCCATTTTGTGCCTAAATCTTATTGAGTTTACATTTCTACAATTGTACTATACTTCATCGTAACACTAAAGTAATGTTTCCCCACCTCAAAATAAGCCCGTTTATAAATCTGAGAGGGTACATGATATTGTGAGCCAGAAACTGGCCAATTGTTGAAATGGGGCAATATATAAAAACTGCACTGTAATTCCTCTAATAGGCTTGTCATAATTGAAAAAAAAAAAATTTCAAGTCTGCCTCCCCAATCCAGACAAGGATGAAAACCCCAGCTGTCTCCACCCAGATGATCCCTTGATTTTCTTTTAAAACAGGAATGTCAAATTCACAACGTCACGTGACATGTCATGACGTACCGTGACTTTTTTGCCATTGCTGGCAATGGGGTGGGTGCAGTTTCACTATGATGCATCCGGCCCGTGGGTCAACAGTTGGACACCCCTGCTTTAAAATGTTAGGCCAGTTTCATAACTTGCACATTTCATTGATGAGTTACAATGAAAGCTATGAGTTCATTTTTTCCTCTGGCAACATTTCTTATTCATGACTTGGCACCATGAATGTATAAATTAACTTAGCATCCGTTAATAGTCTTCCAAGGGTGGGGAATCTCCATCCATTGTTTGTCTGCGATCTCTAGGGTAAAGATTCAGGCTACAATTGGGCTCTGTCTTTCAGAAGCTTCCTTTCAGTTCAAGATTTTAAAATGAATTGCTCCATTTGGAATTTATTACTTAGGACTATCCTAATTTATCACCTCTGGCCAGATCATTTCCCAAAGAAACAGCAGTTCATTGTTTTCTCTTTAATCAATTAAAACAAGTTTAGGGAGGACTGAAGTTTGGGTTTTGTTTTGTTTTTTTGATCAATGTAACTGGCTAGGCTCCATGGGATTTGACAAGTATTTCGGATGCTTCCTTGTCAAAGCCTTTACCTTCTTCAGGAATGAAAATAACTTATAAATAGAATGATTATTAGCATGTATAGGTAGTCCTCAACTTATAACAATTTGTTTGGTCACCATTTGAAGTTACAATGGCACTGAAAAAAGAGACATGACCATGTTTCACATTTACGACCGTGGCAGCATCCTCATGCTCACATGATCAACATTCAGACACTTGGCAACTGACTCATATTTATGACGGTTGCAGTGTCCTGGGGGTCATGGGATCCCCTTTTGTAACTTTCCAACAAGTGAAGTCAACAGGGAGACCCGGTTCACTAAACAACCGTGTTACTACCTTAACAACTACGGTGATTCACTTAACAACTGTGGCAAGAAAAGGTGTAAAATGGGGCCAAACTCACTTAACAACTGTCTCACTTAGCAACAAAAAGTTTGGGCTCGATTGTGGTCATATGTCAATGCTAATCAACATGCATGCAACCTGACAAATATATGGATGGCTGTTAACCCTTTGGACAGCACCCTTTTTGTATGTCTTTGTTAGATTAATATTCCAACTTTACTCCAATGCAATGCTTGATCCTAAAGTCTCTAATTGATCAAACACCAACAAAGAATTGGCATATTAAACTTAATATATAAATAAAATAAAAACCAAGCCTATGTAAAAATAATGTTAAGCAAATGTTCTTACTTATCTGAACTGTGCATTATATAGGTGTTTGGACATCTTCCATCATCATGATTCATACCAAGATTATGTCCCAACTCATGCGCAACCACTGTAGCTTGATTTATGGCAGAGTTGTGATCGAACTGGCAGAAATATCAGCATTGTTAGCATAGGGTGGGGAATAGGGGATGATTCTTTTTTAAACAAGAAAAATAGCAACCGCACAGAATAGAAAATAACAGCTGAGCTAGACAAATCAAAGTCTGTTTCATTTTATTTCCCCTAAGAACTCCAAATTCTGATGGGAAGAAGCTCACAATTAGGAGATGAGTACAATGTTAGTCGCAGAATTCCACTGCAGCTCAGTCTTGGCACAACATACCATCACTAAGACTCTTTTTAAAGAACATCTCAGCAGGTAGCAATTATGACAGTTCATGGTAATGATTTGTATAGTTAGGAATTATTTTTTTTTGAAAAACTTCCTCTTTCCCTGTTCTTAATTAGACTACTTTTTTTTAAAAAAAAAAATCTGTTTTCATTTTCTACCTATCGCATACAATTTTCTAAAGCTCAGTCATGTTGCCTCTTACCAGACTTTTGTTTATCATAAAAAGCCTTATTATTTTAAGCTTTCTCTATAGAGAAAGGTCTCCTTCATGGATTACTGCCTTGTCGTGGTGAAGGGGCTTGCGTAACTCAATGAAGCTATGAGCTATGCTGTGGATGTATCTGGTAGTGAAAGGAAAGTCCGATGCTGTAAATATCTTTTCTTCATAGGAACCTGGAATGTAAGATCCATGAATCAAGGCAAGCTAGACGTAGTCAAACAAGAGATGACAAGACTGAACATCGACATCTTAGAAATCAGCGAACTAAAATGGACAGGAATGGGTGAATTTAACTCAGATGACCATCAGGTATACTACTGTAGGCAAGAATCCCTCAGAAGAAATGGAGTAGCCTTCATAGTCAATAAAAGAAAAGGAAAAGCAATATTGGGATACAATCCCCAAAATGATCTCAGTTCGAATCCAAGGCAAACCATTCAATATCACAATAGTCCAAATCTATGACCCAACCATTGGTGCTGAAGAGGATGAAATTGACCAGTTCTATGAAGCCCTACAGCACCTTATAGAATTAACACCAAAAAATGATGTCCTTATCATCATGGGGGATTGGAATGCTAAAGTAGGAAGCCAAAAGATAACCAGAATAACAGGCAAGTTTGGCCTTGGAGTACAAAATGAAGCAGGGCACAGGCTGATAGAATTTTGTCAAGAGAATACGATGGTCATAACAAATACTCTTTTCCAACAATCCAAGAGACGTCTCTACACATGGACATCACCAGATGGTCAACACAGAAATCAGATTGACTATGTGCTCTGCAGCCAAAGATGGAGAAGCTCTATACAGTCAGTAAAAACAAGACCAGGAGCTGACTGTGGCTCAGATCATGAGCTTCTCGTTGCAAAATTTAGGCTTAAATTGAAAAAAGTAGGGAAAGCACTAGGCCACTCAGGTATGAACTAAATCATATTCCTGATGAATATACAGTAGAGGTGACAAATAGATTTAAGGAATTAGATCTGATAGACAGAGTGCCTGAAGAACTATGGACGGAGGTTTGCAACATTGTACAAGAGGTAGCAACTAAAACCATCCCAAAGAAAAAGAAATGCAAGAAAGCAAAATGGCTGTCTGAGGAAGCTTTGCAAATAGCTGAGGAAAGAAGGGAAGCAAAAGGTAAAGGAGAAAGAGAAAGATACACCAACTGAATGCAGAATTCCAGAGAATAGCTAGAAGAGACAAGAATACCTTCTTAAATGAACAGTGCAAAGAAATAGAAGAAAACAACAGAATAGGGAGGACCAGGGATCTCTTCAAGAAAATTGGAGATATGAAGGGAATGTTCCATGCAAAGATGGGCATGATAAAGGACCAAAATGGCAGGGACCCAACAGAGGCAGAAGAGATTAAGAAGAGGTGGCAAAACTACACAGAAGAACTATACAAGAACGAGCTTAATGTCCCAGATAACCACGATGGGGTGGTCACTGACCTCGAGCCAGATATCCTAGAATGTGAGGTGAAATAGGCCTTAGGAAATCTGAGCAACAACAAAGCTAGTGGAGATGACTGTATTCCAGCTGAGCTATTCAAAATCTTAAAAGACAATGCAGTAAAAGTGCTACACTCAATTTGCCAGCAAATTTGGAAAACTCAACAGTGGCCACAGGATTGGAAAAGGTCAGTTTACATTCCAATTCCAAAGAAAGGTCGTGCCAAAGAATGTTTAAACTATTGCACCATTACACTCATTTCACATGCTAGTAAAATTATGCTTAAAATCCTACAAGCTAGACTCCAGCAGTATGTGGATCGAGAACTACCAGAAGTACAGGCAGGATTTCAAAGAGGCAGAGAAACTAGAGATCAAATTGCCAACATACACTGGATCACGGAGAAAGCTAGGGAGTTCCAGAAAAACATCTACTTCTGCTTCATTGACTATGCTAAAGCCTTTGATTGTGTGGATCACAACAAATTGTGGCAAGTTCTTAAAGAGATGGGAGTACCAGACCATCTTATTTGTCTCTTGAGAAACCTATATTTGGGTCGAGAAGCAACAGTGAGAACTGGACATGGAACTACTGATTGGTTCAAAATTGGGAAAGGAGTCCGGCAAGGCTGTATACTGTCACCCTGCCTATTTAACTTATTTGCAGAGCACATCATGAGAAAGGCAGGGCTAGATGAATCAAAAGTTGGAATTAAGATTGCCGGAAGAAATATCAACAACCTAAGATATGCAGATGATACCACTCTAATGGCAGAAAGTGAAGAGGAACTAAAGAGCCTCTTGATGCGGGTGAATAAGGAGAGTGCAAAAGTTGGCTTGAAACTCAACATTAAGAAAACCAAAATCATGGCATCCGGCCCTCTCAATTCCTGGCAAATAGATGGGGAAGAAATGGAGGTAGTGACAGATTTTATCTTCTTGGGTTCCAAGATCACCACAGATGGGGACTGCAGCCAAGAAATTAAAAGACGCTTGTTCCTGGGGAGGAAAGCTATGGCATACTAGACAGCATACTAAAAAGCAAAGACATCACCCTGCCAACAAAAGTGTGTATAGTCCAGGCCATGGTTTTCCCAGTTGCAATGTATGGCTGTGAAAGTTGGACCATAAGAAAGGCTGAGCGCCAAAGAATTGAGGCCTTTGAACTATTGTGCTGGAGAAGACTCCTGCGAGTCCCTTGGACTGCAAGGCGTTCAAACCGGTCAGTCCTAGAAGAGATCAACCCCGACTGCTCTTTAGAAGGCCAGATCCTGAAGCTGAAACTCAAATATTTTGGCCACCTAATGAGAAGGAAGCACTCACTGGAGAAGGGCCTAATGCTGGGAAAGATGGAGGGCAATAGAAGAAGGGGACAACAGAGAATGAGGTGGCTGGATGGAGTCACTGAAGCAGTAGGCGTGAACTTAAATGGACTCCAGGATAGGAAGACCTGGAGGAACGTTGCCCATGGGGTCGTGATGGGTCAGACACGATTTCGCAATTAACAACAACAACATAGAGAAAGGTCTCCTTTGAGTTACTTTTCTATGTTCCCGGTGTGCTAGCATTAGACTTTGTAGGTTTTCAGCATGACTTTGTCAATGGGTTAACAGTCAACACCAATGTAGGCATCTGCCAAGTGCGTCTGCTTTCCACAAGAATCTAGATACAGTGTTGAATGTTCACAGCCCTGACACAATGTAACAGATGAAAATGTTCTCTATGTAAAAGACTCTATGTTTACAACTGAGACAGAATATTATACTTACAGTAGTGATTGATCCTCCGTGATCTGCACTACACACTGTGCCAACGAAAGCCATTCCAACTGTTTTACCGTATGGCCTTCTCCCGCTGAAATGCAGGAACAGATTGAGGGTGACATGGGTTGAGATCCATCTCCAGACTGAATAATGTACACATAAACATTTCCTTTATTTATACACATTTTGGTACACACACACACACAAACCATACGCATAAAGTATGTCCCTTGCTTCCCTGACCTTTTCAGATGCTACAGTATTTTAACATCCTGGAAAAAGTTATTGAATTGGATTCGAGATACATTGGCTCCTCGGCCCTTTATTTAATTTCATTTGATTTTAAGACACATATAATGTTTTTGGCAGACTGAGTATCCCATCTTTTATGTAAATGGAAGACAGATATAATTATCCATATGGTATCTTTCCCTATCTTAGATTAATTCTATGCTATGTTAATGATAACTTAATTAATCTATTGCATGAGAATTTTAAACTTCTTTATCCTTTATTTATAATATACTATAATGGTATAAAATATACTATGTTCAAAAATTAAAAAGTAAACTTGAAACGTATTTTGGCTTATATTCTAATAGCTAAGAAAAATATATTTTCTTAGGCAATTAGCCAAAAATTATTTTTAAATCCCTGCCAATCCCCACAAACATCCACAAGCATATCGACCAAAATCATTCCCTAAATGATACTGGGATATAAATTCCTAAAATTACTGGAATATTACAACTAGAATTTTCATTTTGTTCTCAACCTTTAAAATATATCTGTATGTATGATATAAAGGAAAATCCTTACATGATGAGATGAGCAACATCATTTCTTGATCTCGTAATAAGATTTGTTTTCCTCCAAGTCACAAATTTGCCCAACACATCTCCAGCTGAATCGCCTCCCACCTCTATCTGGTTTCCATTTGTCCATATTTCCAATCCAATTAGGACAACTTGTATGTTTAAGGGATGGAACATCTGTAAATATACATTTATTGCTATTATGTAGGTTTCAGTAAATTTAGATAATTTCTTCCAAACTGTTCTACCTCTAGCACTAAGCTGGTGGGAAATATGCCATGCAAAGAAGTATATCTAGTTAGCCTGAAGCCAATGAATGTGCAGTCCGCACACTGACTATGCTTACATATTGAACTCCTAGTCCACTTTACCTATGAGTTAAAAAACAAACCATAATTGACATAATGCATTACCAAAAGGCAGAGTTCACAAGCTCCAAGGTTGTGATTTGTGAACCTGGTTACTTAAGGATATTTTCTTTGTTTGAACAGATTCTACAACATGCACAAATGTGCACCCACTGAGGCTTTGTTGTAAATAATTCCTGCTAACGCATACAAACACTTCTCCAGAATTATCACTCTTAATATGAATTATGTTGCATATATAGTTGAACAGCTATGTTCATTCATTCATTCATTCAGAAGCAAAAGAACTAATGCAATAAACCAACATTTTGATCCAAAAGTTCCTGTCTTTCAAAATGTACCAGTTATGTTCTTACAAACTATTTGAGATAACAAAGGGGTAAAGTTCGTAGCAGGAGGAATCTTTGTGCAATCGTAAAAGAGCTAGAAAAATCTTCCTACAGCAGATTAATTTGCATAAAAATTGTGTGACTTCAAGAAATAGGATTGTGTAAGAAAGCAAGTCCTGATCTCTGAAATGGGATACTAATACTTATAGGAAAGGTCCCATTTATCCATCATTATGCAATAAAGGAAGGTGACATTTTATAGGCTATTGAGGTGAACTTCTCTCAATAAACTGCTACTCTCAATATATTAAAAAATATATAATCCCTGTTTCCCTAATTGTCATAATAATTACATTGTTTAACATGCAGTGTTTTTCTAATACTGGGGAAAATGGCAAGTCACATAGACTAGAAAAAGGTTAGGATGTAAATCCCAATCAGTTCAGGAAATATAAGAAGCTCATTTACTCTTAAACTTGTTTCTCTATGTAAGCAAGATTAAAAAATGATAATAAAATAAATAGCTGCAACTTAGCCCAATTTTATTTATAAAAAAATTGTGCTGCCCACTGCAACAACTGTTAATACTTAATTACATATAATTGACATACAATTTTTACATAAAAGAGAACTATTCTAAAACTGCTACAAATAATATTAAAGGTAAATATTAAAATTCTGAAGATAGCAATAGGTTTTAAGTCCTATTCGGAAGAATATCAAGAAGATGACTGCCATAATTCATAGATTCCTTTAATGGATCATAATCTCATTCTTACAAATATATTTGCTTTTGTCTGTATATATATTTTATGAAGTCAACAGCAAACAAAGCCTAACTATAAACTGAATTATGTTACATAAATAGTATCTAATTTTTGCAGCAGCTGAATGTAAAAGTAAATTCTGTATCTTGGATTTGGTTTTTTTAAAACCTATATTGTGACCAGCTTCAGTTATAGAAATTTCATTATTATCTATTTTTTATTTTCTCTTAAAATGTAACATAACAAAAGAATAACAAAATATGCTGACTTACCCCATCTACATAATTAATCAATTCAACTGTTTCTTTCTGTACAGCTTCAATAGTTCTTTTGAATATATACTGAAACAATTAAAGAAAGAAGACATTCTAATCAGGAAAGGCAATTAGGAATTTTTAAAAAAAATCCCCAGCAATGTTGGTCTACCAAAAAGTCCAAAATCTAAAATATTGTGCCTTCATATGGACCAATCAACTTAACACAACTTAAGTATCATTACATTAAGACCATTAGTCATCTATTTATCTCTTGACTAGGAAGAAACTCAACTTTTTGTCCTGGCAGAAATAAAAACTTATAACTGTGTTCATATCAGCAATGTAGCCACAGAGAAATTCTGGATATTAAAGCTAAAGATATTTGGCTCAGAGAAATTACCCTGTTGTTATCAACAACCATATAGAGTTCGATGTATCGTTTATCTGGTAGCACATTTCTTCTTTTCTGTAAAATTGAAAACAGACTCCCATTACATAACTGTTTTGTTTGAAATTAGTTCAAAATTATAGTTCAAAAATTAAGTAAAAAGTTAACACCAGGCATTTGAAGCCAATTGATGATGTGAACTATTGTGGTCTGAAAATAACCAATCTCATTTAGGTCAGTCAAACAATTGTTTTCAAAATCAAATCAAATCAAACTTCCTTGTTTGCTTTTAGTATTTCAATTCAAACTGGATTTGGGATCAAACTCTGAAGCAACAATACATTTTCCCCCTTTTTTCAGCCAAATTACTTGAATTTGACTTTAGGTGAAGTAATTCAAGTTACAGAATTTAAAATTATTATTCTATTTTTGTTCCCCCACCCCACCCCCATTTTCTAAGCATTATTTAATTTCAGAAAAAAATAACATGAGGAAAAATGTCATTGATGTGAAATAAATAATTTGTTAAAAGCAAAAGAGCTGTGGCTAATATCTAGAATATGTAGATTAAAGCATGCAATACATGAAAAGCACTATAAAAATACATTTACCCTTCGAAGAGTGTCCTTACTGAACAGACTATGTGATACATTAGTGTATTTTAAAATATGTTCATGATACCGGTCATCACTTTGTACACCACAGGAAAAAGGTTCATGAGATTTATCTAATACATAAAGCAAGTGTTCAAATTTATTTGATTCTTTAACTGGCTCCATGCCATATTGTTTGTCACCAATATAGAGAATTCCCCTAAAAAGCACAAGAAAAGTTATTTGATTAAAGGCCAGCTATATTAACAAAAATAACCATAAATAAGTACCACAATGTAATACACAGCAATATGACAGTACAAATCTGCTATTTTCTCAATGAGGAAATATAATGATATGTCTTTAGATATAGGTAGTTCTCGATTTATAACCACAATTGAACCCAGAATTTATGTGGCTAAATTAGAAGTTTGCTAAGTGAGTTTTATCCCATTTTACAACTTTTGTTAAGTGAATCACTGCAGTTGTTAAAGTAGTAGCATGGTTGTTAAGTGAATCTGGCTTGTCAGAAGGTCACAAAAGATGGTCACATGACCCCAGAACAATGCAACCATCATAAATATGAACCAATTGTCAAGCATCTGAATGTAAATCACATGACCATGAAGATGTTGTAATGGTCATAAGTGTGAAAAATTGTCATAAGTCACTTTTTCCAGTGCCGTTGTAACTTCGAATAGTCACTAAACAAACTGTTGTAAGTTGAGGACTATCTGTATAGGATGAATTAATATCAGATTCAGTTTTGGCACAAATGTCTAGAACAGTGGTTCTCAACCTTTCTAATGCTGCGACCCCATAATATAGTTCCCCATGTTGTGGTGACCCCCAACCACTTATACATCACCGGGTACCAGGGGTGTGGCCAAAGAAAAGGGGGAAAAAATGGCGGACAGCCTTGTTTAGCAACCCCCGTGAAATGGTCGTTCGACCCCAAATGGGGTCCCGACCCACAGGTTGAGAACCACTGGTCTAGAAGTTTTCATATTTTGGAAGATAACTTTCCTAAATTCCAATAATATAAACTAGGCATAGGAACCTCTAGCTCTCCAAATATTCATGAAATACACACTCTCATTCTCCTCCATCGTTGGCCTTATTGGCTGTGACTACTGGGAGTTATTCTTCCGCAAATACTGGAAGGCCATAACCACCCTTTTTATTTACACCCAATATTCAAAATAGCAACGTATTGTCTCTTATCAGCCTTTTTCAACCTGGCCTTCTCCCAATGCTAGAACTTTCAATCAGTATGACTAAAACCAGGGATCGTAAGAATTATAGCTCTAATACATCTGGACTCTTCATACTTTCAAAAGTAATATAAAGATGATCCATGATTATTTTCACGGTTGCTGAACTGAAATACCGGGAGAAAAAAAGCAAAAATCACCAGCCTACTCTAAGCTACTGCTACATTCCACTATCATAATACTTCCTTATTCTCCAAACACTCCATGCATAGCAAAATGAAGCTTTTGTTGTATCTGCTATGATTGCGGAATGGGACAATCCTGAGCTTTCCCAACTCTAATATTCTATGATTAAATGAAAGAATAATAGAGGAGAGTGGGCATCTTAGTTATCTAGTTATCTCCTTTTGCATTCCAGTGTTAAAGGAAGAATGGAGACAGACAAAACATTTTGTTTTGGCTACTACTGAGGGGATAAGTTCCCCTTATTCGACGGAAAGCTCAGAAGCATAGATTGGATGAAACAAGATACAAAACAACACAGTAGGTTCAGCTACAGTATACCACAGCTCAGTCAGAAATGCCTTAGCAAAACTCTCCAAAACAACTTATACTTGTGGGAATATCGATTGCAGAGTTGATTTCAAATTAACACAGAATATGAAAGTGCTCTAGGCTTCCCATTCTTCTATTGCATTGAAAACTATCTGTCTCTATTTATTGATAAAAGGAAAAAGAAGGATTATACCTAAGGCCATCACAGGTACTGAGAGCAAGCAGAGAATCTGGAACTCCTTCAACATTTCCATGGTAGTAACAGTGGGTCTGAAACCAAATAATTAACAGCAGTTTTCTCAGGCAAATAGTAAATGCAGTTTATTATCTGATGGAAGTAAGAATGCCATACAGTTAGCCCTCAAATTATAGCCACGACTTTAATAATTTCTGTTACTAAACAAGGCAATTGTTAAGTGAGTTGTGTCCAATTTTATGATCTTTTTTGCCATGGTTGTTAAGTAAATCACTGCAGTTGTTAAATGAATCATGCAGTTGTTAAGAAAATCTTCCCCCATTCATTCTGCTTGATGGAGCTAGCTGGGAAGGTCAAAAATGGAGATCACATAACTCCAGGACATTGAAACCATCGTAAATACATGCTGGTTGCCAAGTGCCCAAATTTCAATCATGCTGCAATAGTTATAAGAGTGAGGACTAGTTGTAAGCCACTTTTTTCAGTGCCATTGTAACTTTGAGCAGTTGCTAAATGAATGGTTGTAAGCCAAGGAACTATCCGCATTTACTCAGTTCCTAAGATATCTATTACAGAATTCTATGGATTCTAATGCAACTAATGTTTATCTTGCTACTTAAAATTAATATATATAGCATGGTCAAAGCCAACAGAAGCACAACAGTAAGTTGATTGCTCTGGAGCATTGCAGAGTTCTTTTTGTTTCCTGCTTCTCTTCCAGCCAAGCATCGCTTGAAAAGAGAGGTCCGTGCATGTACCTAAACCCAGCCATTTTATTTTCCTACCAATGACACATGTGAAAGGGAAAGTGTTAAAAGGAAAGAAGATAAATCTCCACGATACACTTACCTCCATGGAGGTTTCTCATATTCTTTCCTTTGTGTCTCATAGAAAATGAGACAAACATTTTGTATTATAACATATGGATCATTATAAATAATTTTTTGTTCTGGTTTGAAACAATTAAGATATAATGGTTCTCTGGATCATTTTTATATAAAAGATAAAGTGACAGGGCGTTTATACTGTAGTGTGCTTGCGTAGTATGATGTGATTTGCTGGTTTTTGCTCAGTGTAATGTATAAACACTAAACTGCTGCTATTATAGTTAAGTACACCTGAGGGCATAGGACTGTTCTATAAAATACAAAACAGTGTGCATTCTAATTTTGATTTTCAGAAGCCTTTCCCATAGAATTAGGAACCTATCGATTGTTTTCTAGATATAGTTTTTTCCCCATTTTTTTTTAAAAGCTTTCCTGCATTGGAAGAAAAGCAATATCAAAGAGTTTGCGTTATCTCTGCAGAAAAATGTACATTAAGTAATTTAATAGTCAAAACCTCCAAGGCCTTGGGGGCTCCAGGACAGCTGAACTCAATACAAGTGAGTAGTCTTTGATACTATGTTTTGCATACAATTCAGCCAAGACAATCATAATGTTTTAATTGGCCCAAACAGTGAGAAGCTACACTTTAGCAAGGTTTGCTGGAAGTTCAGATCTAATCCTGGACTCCTTTTTGGAATGGAATTTTCTCAGCTTCAAATCCACTCCTCTATGAGCACTAATGCCTTAGAATGGCAGCCTTTTAGGTTTCATAAAGCATTTTTATTAGCAGATAAAGTTATTGGCAAAAAGATCAACTCAGATAACAAATTACCAAGTTAATTATTCAACTCTCATTTGATACTGATGGCAATGAGTTGACCCAGTGCTCAAAGGAAGTGAATTGTACAGTATTTTTTGGATCCATGATGTCTATCCCTCCCACCCCCAATAGGAAGAATATTCTAGGCATGCTATTCTCTGTGGGAATCCTAGAGCATCATTCAGAAATATCTGAAGCTCAGGTTCCCAGGCAGATTCAGACTGAGTAGTAAAGTTTCTTATAAAATTGGTTGTTAGTTGTATGTCAAAAATACTGCTAGTAAAAGAATATACTTTCGTAAGATATATTGTTTAACTTCCCAAACTATTAATCATCATAGCAAAGGAGGAAATACAGTGTATTCCAAGAACCAAATGTGACAAAATAGCCCTGACACAGAAAAGTGGTTCTCGGGAATGGAATGACATTATGTTCTCCTCGTGTTTCACACTTGCTAGAATATAACTCACACCATATCCAGCTAGTAGGGCCATTAGAAAAGATTTTGTACAACCAAAGCCTTATTTATTCATTTATTTTTTTACCTTCCCTTCAGGAACTCAAGAAGGTATATCTATCACTGTTTATGCTTCCCATTTATCAAAATAGATGGCTCAGCAGTTAAAAATGCTGAGCTAGTCAGCTGGAAAGCTGGCAGCCTGGGTTCAAGACCCATATGCGGTATGACAGAGTGTGCTCTTGTTACTTATTCCAGTTCCTACCAATCTAGCAATTTGAAAGCATGTAAATGTGAGTAGATAAATAGGTACCATTTCAGTGGAACTAGGTAACAGTGTTCTGTGCACCTTGGTATATTTATTCATGCTGGTCACATTTCCACAGAAGTGTCTTTGGACAATGCTGGGTCCCTCAGCTAAGAAATAGAGATGACCACTGCCCCTAGATTCAGACAAAACTGGACAGGGGAAACTTTCACCTTCACCTTTCATAATAAAAACTAGAATAGAAAGTTGTCTTCTTCACAGATACAACATACCTGAGTTTCCACAGGAGTACTCTCCAGCTTGCCCTCTTGGTTATAAGTATATATTGTGAATTTTTCCCCAAGAAGGTTTCTGCAGCAAATTTCAATTCAATCGTATTTTAAAATGCAGGTTATTCATCAATGAATGATAACAATGCAATACTTTAATACACTGGTCAAAGTAAAAGTTAAATTTATCCACAATATTTTAATGAAATATAAGCTGAATTTGATTTTTTTTTAAAAAAATGTATTAAGTAAACATTCAAGCATTTTTAAATACGGAAATCTAATCATTTTCAGCAATGGTAGTGCCATATCCTGTTAATCCACTATGCAAAGTAATGTTAAGCTAAAATGTAATATTAAGCAATGAATTAATAATACAATAATGAACAATTATTATTATTATTATTATTATTATTATTATTATATAATATTGTATAATATTATATTATTATATAAGAAATAGAAGCATCCTATGTAGTTTAGCAAAGATCTCAGTGGTAGATCTCAGAATGTAATTCTATACTATGATACCCTTCTATCATTTTAAGACTTTCCCTGATCAATAGGAGTAATAAGGAACACCTTCATTACCTAAATCACAGACCCCAGGAGTTCTCACCTTTATTATGCAATTACCCTGCTTTATTCATCATTTAAAAGCCAGCCAATATTATCCTGCATTTATAATATTTTGATCTTTTTCTATCACTATTTTCATAATTTATGGTTCAAGTGAAAATCAAGGTGGAAAAGAAGAAATAACTATGCAGTGCCTTGGAGCTCAGTGCTAGATGTAGGCCCTGCAATATCTTTGTGCCAAAATTAATTATACAATTGTTATTGTGCAATAATCTTAAAATGCCAAGTATTTTGAGCAAGCAGCATCCCAGTAGGTATTGCCAAGTTGTTATATATCCTGAGTATCTTTCACAAGCTACTCCTATGGCTTGCTTATTCAAGTCATCCACTAATCATGTAAGATTTCCTTACTGAAAGGAAACTAACCCAATTCAATTAACCTATTTTGCTGTTTCTAAATCTTATTTAATCATCCCATTGATCCAGTTATGTTTCTCATGTAAATGGAGCAATGGAGATGTTCCAATAGATATATGATTCAAAGTAAGTTTTTATGATTTAGATATAGGTTTCTTGGTCTTTTGCTTATTTCCTTTTTATTTATTTATTACTCATTACGTATGGGGTACTGCTTGTTGTTTAGCTTTAACGTGCCCCTCCCGTTTTTTGTTTGTTATGTTTTGTCCTTAAATGTTCTGAAATGACATTACTTTCTTGTATCATTTTCACTGTATGACCTAATGTTCCACTGAACTAAATCCAGTTCAGCTAGACTGTGGATTCCATAAGTCCCATCTGTTTCTCATCTGCAAAAGCCATCTGCATTTTACAAAACTTTTCATTCTGATAACATATACTCATAAAACACAGGATCCACACCCAAAATATTTTCTCTCTTCGGGCATCTACAGTAATCTAATCTCAGCTCATAATCTAGCATAACTCCTCACTTCTTGTAAAATAAAGAATATCCTCAAATGTTTTTCCCAATGTCTCATCCACAATAGAATATTTCTCTCTGACTTCTACGCTAGCAAATGCCATTCTTTAAAGGGTTTCTTCTATTGTATTCTACCTTTCAGACTGCTGGTTTTAATGACGTTTTCATATTCCCTCAAAAAAAAAAAAGTTAAAATAAAATGGAAAAAGATTCAGAACTTCATACAACATACTTATTTTTCTTTAATTTCAGAATGTGTGTTCCATTTCCAGTTTGTATCAAATAAGATATGTGATCATCTAAGTGTTCCTGAAATATAATCAGAGAGTGAGAGATAAAGCATTTAGCATGTACTTCACCAATTCTTTGAAATGGTGCTGTTGCTTACAAAAAAACCCCCCTATGCTACTATAGTTATGCTTACTTTCTAACCAGAAAACAAATCAGACAGCTCACTCCGGCTTGACATTTAACATACTGTATGTTTTAATATATCTTCTGCAACTTAGACACATCTAACAAAATGTGTGTGTATGTGTGTGTATGTGTAAGGTGTGTGTATATGTGTATGTATATATATATATATATATATATATATATATATATATATATATATATATATATATATATATATATAATTTATTTAGGTATGGCATAACATATATGGACTTACAACATGTATTAATATTTAACTTAGATTAAAACATAATAGAATATGAATGTTAAAAGGAACTGTATTCAAATACCAATGTCTAGGCCATTTTTCTAGATAAAGGCATTGTTTATCTGGAAAAAATCAAATATTTGGACCGATATATGCCGTTAGCTTACAGTTAAGTCACAATGTGATCTACCGTTTGACATGGGACCCCACAGTCACACTGAAGGGAGGATGTTATATCCCATTTATATAGTGAATCCCAGCAGATGCCAGGTGAGGTGTGAATCCTATTCAGGTTACATATACATATGTATACAATTATAAAGCCCCAATATAAATCTGCAATACACGTACAGACACATTATTCCAAGGTTGCAGATCTACATAGTGTAAATTACATTCTGACAATGTAGCTGGATTTCTTGCTGGACTAACATGGTGAATACAATATGCTGCCACCTTTCCCCAGCATGTTTTGCAATAACAATAGAGCTTTACAACCCTCTCTAAGTGGTTTACTGAGTCAGCCTATTGCCCCCAACAATCTGGCTCCTCATTTTGCCGACCTCGGAAGGATGCAAGGCTGAGTCAACCTCGAACCGGTCAGGATCAAACTCCTGGCAGTTGAATGCAGAGTTAGCCTGCAATACTGCTTTCTAACCACTATACCACCACTGTTCTTGATTCGACTGCAACAATGATGCTAACAATGAGACTAGGTCAGAGAACAAATCTTCACCCTCAATGATGCTACTGTTGCAGTCGACATGGTCCATGGACTCTTGGCTTGTTCAGATTCCTTCCATTTCCTCTTGGGTACAAGGCTAGTTCTCTCTGACATTAGAGAGGTCCAAAGGATCTGCAGGATCCAATGTTTTCCAATTACTAATCTCAAGGAGATTAATTTATACCCATTCTAGAACTTCCATAAAGGCATTTTTTTTCTGGAAGGAAGGAAGGAAGGAAGGAAGGAAGGAAGGAAGGAAGGAAGGAAGGAAGGAAGGAAGGAAGGAAGGAAGGAAGGAAGGGTTTATTTCTTTTAATGGAAGAATTGTACCATCCAGTCTTTATATATGTTGGAAAATCCAGCACTAGACTCCTATAAACTGAACGATAGGATTGTTGTGTCTGGCTACCACCATGTTGATAGATAAACAATAAAAGACATGATAAAAGATTTTTGTATTAATACTAGCGTTGGCTTGCAGTACTCTAAATTGTTTGGCAATAGCAACTAAATCAATATATTGCTATTATTCCTCCTAATTTTGTTTAATGAGGGCATAGATTGACCAATCCTTGTCTTATCTATTTATGTATATATCGTTAAATACTGTAGAATATTATCTGAGGAGCATCACAGGAATGAAAATAACTTAAACAGAAACAAACCTTGTTAAAATGTGTCCAGCGCTTCTCCCTGTCTGTTAATCTTCTAGGAATTATAATCTCATATGTGGATTGCATAGAGATCTGTTGAGTATGTCCGCCTACCAATGAAATGTTTTTAAATTGGTATAGATTTTCCAATAACATCATCGTTTTTACTGAGTACAATTATAAAGAATCCAGACTTTTATTTTACAACAACTATATCAATATATTTATAGCAGATGCGGCCCGCGAAGTGGTTTCATGTGGCCCGCAAAGCCATCCTAGAAACAGTGAGCCAACGGCCCCCGCTGCCTTGCCCCTGGCTGGCCGGGAGCCAATGTACAATTTTGTGGTGGCCATCTATGCTGAAACGCATTCAGTCTTAGCTCCACAAGGCTGTCCAGAAACAGCAAGGAACCAGCCCCTGCCGTGTTGGCCCCACCCCCTGGGTGCATGCTGGGGAGGTGTCACTCTTTGTGAGGAATGAAGAAATGCACCATGCCTTGGCGCTTGCCTCAGTCCCACCCCCTTCTGCCAGAGACCCTCAGATCTGTCCCACTCCTGCCCAGGCCCCCACAGGCACCCTTGACGCAAACGATGTAGAGCTGGCCATGCCCACCCAGCAGGCCACACCCACTCCATTCACGCCCACCCAGTAGGCTGCACCCACCCGGCCCCCCAAGGGCAACTGCAATGCTGATGCGGCCCTCAGTGAAATTGAGTTTGATACCCCTGATTTATAGTAATTAAGAAAATCCACAAATCAGAAATAACAAATTTTATTAAAAGGCATATCTAAAGTGATGTAGGACTGATATCGGAAAGAGGCAATCAGTTCCCTAGAAATAGCAAGGATTTCTTTGCAGGATGGGGAGGCAATTCTTGCTGGACAGCAGAAGCTTCTAGATCTGGGCCTAGAAGATCAACTTCATCTTCTACACTTCCATTTATTTTACCTCTATACTTTGTGCGTAAGCATGAAAAGTTAAAAGAAACTAAGTCAGCAAAGCCAGGGGAAGTTTCTTGGACACCTAGAGTTGCGGACAAAAAAAAATGGCATAAGGTGAGCCAATGAAAAAAGCAGTTTAGGGAAACCTGCATATAATTAATCTCTCTTTCTCTCTCTTTTCAAACACTGAGTACCATATTTCATTTTGATTATTCACGCATAGACTTTCACAGGAGCATCAGACTCAACTTTTTTTTTTTTCATCCTCAGCATAACTACCCAGGACAGCAATTAATATTTCAAAGAGGCAGAGAGCTCTCCCTTCCTTAACTCCTTTAAACCTTTCCCTTGACATAGGTCTATGGCCATGTCGATTCTGAAAGCTCATCAGGAAACGCCAAATGCGCGGGGCACAGCTCCCCTTGAACAACGCAACTGCCAGTCAACTCTCTTTCACTGAAAACGCCTTTGCCGGGAAGCGGAGTCACCGACAGCATTTCCTTCCATATAAGGAACCTCAAGATCATTTCCCAATAACTCGGGCTTGACCGTTTTAGCCGACACTTTCACGCTCTTTCTTTAAGAAGTCCGAAAGCCAATCAAGACCAATACTTGCCCAGGGCTAAGCTTAGATTTCCCACGGCGCTGAGTCCCAAGATGAAAAAGTTCAGGTAACAGGCTGCTAACATGATCCGCTCTTGCCAGCTTCGATGATCGAAGTGGGAACGGCCCGGCGGGCGGAGTTCATCTGACGACTGCGGGTAAACAACCAGCACTGAAACCTTAGGCGCACAAGCGGGAGGAGTTCACTAACCCCTCCCCACGACCGGGGTAGCGCTGGTCCTTGTATTGATGAACTCGTTCCGCAGCTTTTTGAGCATGACCACGTGCGCGCTCAGCGATTGACAGGCAGCTCGGCAGCGAGCTGAGGAAATTTTGAGGAAGTAAAGTTGGTGGGAGAGTTTTCGCAAAAGGAAGTTGTAGAGGAGTGGTTTTTAGACTGTCGCAGGCCCGGGTCGCTTCTGAAGGGGATGGTGGCAAGCTAACAAGCCGTAATGGCATCTTACAAATCTCCTTTACACGCCAATGAAGAGAGCGCGTCCCCCGTAGTGCATTCAGACCCCAAGAGGCTGGAAACTTCGAGGAAGGGAGGAGCTTTCCTGAAAAACCGAAAGACCAAATTCCAGACCCAGAAGAAAGCGGAATTAAGTAGCTTAATCATACTGTGATTAGAAGCAGACTTTCTCTAATTCCGCAATATTAAACTTGGGGAAATTTCAGCCAAGGCCGCACAGCTTAAGTTACTGAATTTGAAAAACACTCATTTAAATCACCGGTTAAGATGAGATCTGTGGCCCTTCCCCCTTTCCTCTACATGTTCTTTTTCCTTATTCATTTTTCCCCTAAAAATAAACTTTGGAAATTGGAAATTTACAGATCTATAGTATATAGGCAGGACAAGAAGCAATGGATGGAAACTAAGAAGAGGAGCAACCTAGAACTAAGGAGAAACAATGAGAACAGTTAATCAGTGGAATAACTTGCTTCCAGAAGTTGTGGATGCACCAACACTGGAAGTTTTTAAGAAAAGATTGGACAACCATTTGTCTGAAATGGTATGGCTTCCTGCCTGAGCAAGGGGTTAGACTAGAAGACCTCTTAGGCTCCTTCCAGCTCTGTTATTCTGTTGCTTTGCTATTGTTCATCCAGGGAGGGAATCCTGAAAGTTTCCTACACTTCTAAACGTACTACTTACATTTTCTTCTCTGATGCTTTGCTAATAATAGATGGATAAGAGTCCAAAGTAATATATGCAAAAACAAAACAAACACTCCCCCAACAGTGGTGGATAATGGTCAAACTGTTCCATCACAGAAAAGGCTCTGTGTCTGTTGCCTTTAGCTTTCCAACTTTCTTCCACCACTCTGAACCAGACAGTTGGTTCCCCTTTTGTTTTCTGCATTTGGGGACAGTTTTGTTTGTTTGTATTTAATGATGTCACAAATTTCGGTTACCACTTCTCCAGGCATTCTGTCAAATCTAACCCATCTCGTGAAATATTGCTGCAATTTTCACTTGTGGATCTTGTGATTTTGCTTTCTTTAGCCTTAAGCTATACATTAGCAAAAAGGAGCTTGTGATCTGAACCACGTCTTGCTTTTGTTACCTGAATAGAGTTTTGACACCTTTGTTTGTGGATTATATAGTTACTTTGGTGTCTGAGTCATTGATCTGCTGATATCCCTATCTAGATGTTGCTACTATATAGGTGTGAAATAAATGTGTAGATTGTACTGTGAACTATTTCACGTAAGCCAACAATTTGCCAAAGAGTGACAGAAATCCCCATTTCTTTTATGAAATGTTATAAAACCCTGGGCAGGTAGTATCAATGTTTCCTCAAGGTGTGGAAACCTGAATATAGATGACATATTAACTACGGAATTGCACTAAGTGATAATAAGACACAACTGCTTTGGGAATGGAAGCTGTCATGAAATCTTTGATTAATTTCAGTAGGGGTTTTTTTTGTAAATGCAGAAAGTATCTATGCATGACAGTCTCAGCACCTTTCAGTATCATCACATTTTTAACTTAAGTAATTTGATTGAGAGATACTTTATGCTATTACAGTTATTTCATTCATTGAATAATTGATTCCAGAAAGTAAGCATGGAATTCTTGCTCTTGCTCAGTATAGATTACATGGTCTCCATGGTTTATTGTGTTTTCCCCTATCTTCAGGATTGACAGAGCTGCATGGAGCAGTTGGTTTCTTTCATCTAAATGCAAGAAACATGCTTCTGAGCAAATGAGGGCCAAGGAACTGAAAACTCAGACGTGAATAACGGCAGATGACTTTCATTTGCCAGCTAAGCAAAATTCATCCTATTTTTGAAAAAGCAGAATTTCCTTGAAAGATCATATTCATATATTGGGGAGAATGTTCCTAGATCCAGCCGAGTGCCTATTATAACACAATATACCAACTACAAACCTGTTGAGACAAAAGTGGTCTTCTGGCAATTATTTATGCAATTAAGTATTTCCCATTTGAAATATGAGAAAGAATTCTTGGATAAGACCATTCAGATGTTATTTTGTATTATTTTATTTCAGCCTTGAATTAACTTGAAATACCTAGAAAACCTCTATTTTAGGTTAGCTATATAAATACAATTCTTTATCTGTTTGCACATTTGTACAATGACTCTGGGTACCACAATCAGCCAAAGATGGTGAATTTATAGACCAGTTAATCTAGAAGATATTGAAATTAAGATAAGAGCAGTTAATTAATTAATGTCAGGGCATTGGATCGAGAGCTGGTCAATTTCCCAGTCAAGTCTGAGGAGGCTTTTTTAAGAGGATTTTTTTTAAAAATGGATCACTAGCCATATTCACACAACTGAATTCTAAAGTACTTCTGAAGCTGTCCTCTAGGGTTTGCTATCAGATAAGGAAACAAATGGCCTTTTCAATATTTGATTAAGATTTCTGTAGATCAGATTATACTCCATATGGCATCAGGTAGATATCGCTTTTTAATTAGTTATTGAAGAAATGCGTTATTTTAGATCTGTGTTTTATTACTATATTCTCCATTGCTCTTTTAATTTATATTTATTTGTTATTGTTTGCCTTTATTTCTCTGTTATTCTATGAATCAATAGTTACGTTTATAAAAGTGTGTGTGTATGCATACCTACAGACATATAGAGACACACACAGATACTAGTTGTTTGCAAAAAAAAAAAAAAACCTCAGCAGGAACAAAAATACAGAACTGTTCTTTTTGTTCACCATAAAAGGAAATTAATCTTCAGAATAAACTTTTTGCTCCTTTTACAATTTTCTATAGAATAGCCCAAATTAGCTTTCCTTCATTTTTTAAAAAATATGTCTAATGAATCATGAGAGTTGAATGAAATGTGAGAAATATCTTTCATGGAGAATATTGACAAACTACAAAAGATGACAGACTATACAAGCAGGTGCAATTCAAAACATATTATTTATTTAATAGTATATACAGCAGGTAGTCCTTGACTCACAATCACAATTGGGACTGAAAGCAGGAAACAGACTAAACAGATGTTTTCTTCTTGGGGAATGGAAGATGTAAAGGAGATGGAGGGGGGAAGGCACATCTAGATTTTTCTGTCTTCTTTTTGAAGTTCACCTGAAGAAAACCTTCCCATTTTAGATTGGTTACTCAGCTTGAATTTCTTGGGCTTGCAACCCTGTTCTCTAGACTGACAGCTTTAGGTTAACTCTTACGCATCTGCATATTCTCTCCCCCTTCCACAATTGCCATTGAATGGATTTAAACAACCCATATTTTTGCTGCAATGCCAGAAATAATCAACTGATCTGAAGTACTGATATTTGTCCATGAACCAAAAAAAACTTTACCAGTACATTTTTAAAATATTCCTTCCAGTGTCATTCCTTCATTTTAGTTTTATCCCAGATAACTCAGCCCCTTTATTCTTTATTCCACTCATTCTTCTGGCAGCTCCTTGTTTAGCTCTTTTTTTATTCTCTCCATTTGTTTTCTGGCTTGCTTATTTACTCGTGGTTCACTTAACAATGGTTAAGTTAAATGAGTCATTATTGGTTTGCCCAACATACTAACATGAAGTGTCATACAAACTCCAAAAAAACCTATTCTATAAAACTTCAGTTGGCTTAAGAAAGCATGACTTTCAATCAATTTAAATTATTTCTACATTCCATGTTTCTTCTATTGTATTTTTTTGTAATGTTGTACAGCACGACAGTGTCAGCAATCAAAATTTTGTAAGAATTTTTAAAGTCTGAATGCCCTCCACTCCTATTCACTTTAGCCTTTGAAAGCCATTATAAACAGCAAGCTACTTATCTGCTCAGTATCTATAGTATAGATTTCATTCTTAATTTCCAAGGGTACACAAGTTATGCAAAGAAATTTCTGCTAGGTTTTCAGCCCAAGCCATATTGTGGTTTGTAATTCATGATTCCTAACTGGGCAAACCCTAACTCGGGTCATTAACCTTAGCAACTTTAAGACTTGTGGACTTCAACTCCCTGAATTCCTCAGCCAGCAAAGCTGACCGAGGAATTCTGGGAGTTGAAGTCCACAAGTCTTAAAGTTGCCAAAGTTGAGGACCCTGCTATTTTGCCATGTTAAGCAAAACATTGCTTTATATTCTCTCTCTCTCTCTCTCTCTCTCACACACCCACACACACACACACAGAGCAGGACAGACCACGCGTTACAATTTTATTACAAGGAAGACCCAGCTTTATAATCATTGCCTACAGGCAAGGTTTGCTGCAAACTTGGATTGCCTGAAAGGACTATCGGCATTTTTTCATTTTTAGCCATGCCGGGCAGTTTAATTATTTTCCTCTCAAATACAGGAAGTGTCAGGAAAATTTTCTTTAAAAAAATACATTATTTGCTCTGCGTTCAGAACCTTAAAATAACCGCGAGCTTCCTCTTTGGCTTCTATAGCCGAAGGGGGGCTGGATGCAAAGACACTTCCGGCTAAGTTACAGCGGACAGCAAAAGCCAGTCTTCCCATTATCTCATTGAACAGTTGCAAGAAGCGCAACGCCTCAGAAAGCCACAGCGCCCTAATCAGGCGAGCCGTCATACTGACAAACGAATCGCGCCGCTATCACGTGGTTAATCAACTAACTTCCTATAAGGACAGGAAATTAGAAAGTCTTATCTATGGTTAATTTTGTGGGAGGGCGGAACTCTCACCAAACAAACGTCCGATGAATAACGCGTTCCTTCGACACTAAGTTCCGCCTTAAAAATTACTCCGCCTAGAGTTTCATTCCAGCCGCGGCTGTGCTGCGTTACAAGGCTCGGGTCTCTTACCTTGCCATGGCCAGCAGCAGCAGCCGCTTGACTGAGGCTCCCCAGGATCAGCATGTTTCCGTTGGCTGGGATGTCTCTGCTGGCAGGCCCCGTGTCTCGGTCGCCTGTTCCTGGGAGTGTCGGAGCGACCTGGCGGGAGTTCTCTGCGTCGTCCAGGCGAGGCAATTCGATGCGGGGGAGCTTTCGGAACCAGCCCCGAGCGGGTGAGAAGGACCTTCTGAGGCGAGAGGGAAATGGGGAAACGAACGAAATGTAGCTAGCGGCCGAGGAATTGTCTGGTGATGCCAAGGACCCCTCAGCAGGGTGGTTGATTCCTTTCCAGGCTCAAGTTTCTGGGTTCAGGAGCCTGTGATTTGCTTAATTCGGGGATATAGGAGTTGGATGAATGCTTAAATCGCGGCATATGGTTTACCTGGATATGTGAATCCAGTCAGTTGGGATTTAATAAGCCAGGCTTCAGAAAAAACTTAAAACCATTGAAATAGAAGAACTGGATTTACACATGGCACTAAATCTGGGTATTGAAAGTGGGAATGGGAGCTGTCCTGAGCAAGTTTTGGTGTTTTCTAGTACTCCCTCCAATATCTTGGAGCAGAACTGCTGAAAATTAGCCGTATGTTTTCTTGCCCTCCCATTCCTACTTGCTAAGCTCGGATTTAGTGCTATGAATGAATCAAATGTCCAAAATCAAATTATTCTGTTTTGAATTAAGCCTTGTGTGAAGGATAAGGCGGAAAATCAAGAAACAGCAAAATAAACAAAAGGCAAAAGATAAAAGGAAAGGAAATTGAATCAAATCTAGTTTACATTCATTATATCATTCCATATACTTGTGTGTATTCCATCCTTGCTTCTATTGTACCCATTCCTTTCATTAGCTTTTGGTTTTTTAAACGTCTCTATCTCCCTCTTTTTGAGTTCTCACCATCTGCATCCAGTCACAACTTTCTTCAGCTTACCTTGTTCTGGAGCTGTTTTATCTTCCTTTATTGATTTGTTTCATGCTTGGTCCTCATTCATTCTCTCTACTGGTACTCTTCATTTAGTACTCATTCAGAGACCAAAGTTACTATGATATTGAATAAGGTGACTACAACTGGCCGTCATTGTTGCAGGATCTCTACGGTCATGTGGTTGTGATTTGGGCTTTTGGCAACCAGCTCACAGTTATAATGGTTGCAGAGTCCTCTGTTGCATGATTATCATTTGCAACCTTAACTCCTGACATTTGACTAACAATGTCTATGGGGAATCTGGCAGTAGGTTGCAAATGGCAATTATGTGATGTCACCTATAACAACTATGGAGGATTTAGAACAATGACTTGCTGTAACTGCCATTGTAAATCGGTGCAGTCATGCTTTTTATGACTATATTGCTTAGCATGGAGTTGCCAGTCCAAATTATTGTTTTTAAGCAAGGACTACCTGTATAATCAAACCATCTCAACATATTTCTTTAATATTGATCACTCACTTCTGTATTCACTTCATATTGATTTATTTCATTAGTCATTCATTCTTAGCTCCAGTGCAGATCTTAAAATAATAGACAGTTTTAAACATAATCATGCACATACACAAAATCATAATCCACCCTTATTTTATCAAAGAGAAAATTCCAGCCCAACCACTTACCATATATATAATGTATCCACACTGATTCTCTCTGCAACCTTCATTATCACCCAGTGCAATCCCTGGCTGTCAAAAGATTGTGGGTTTAGCTTTTGTATCAACCCAATAGAAAAACGTTTAGATGTATACTTAAAATCTATGTACCTTGTTCAGCCTCACTGATTTGTCAACCTAGAGTTGTCAGTTCAGCTAAAAGTAGTCTTGGTGATTATTCTTTTATACACATAGTCATTTGCCAAAATCCATATTCTAAAAAAGTACAGGGCTAAAGTAGAAGAATAACTATAGATTCATTATCTGTATCATTAATTGATGCCTTCCATACTCTAACCATTTTCCTTCACCACAGACTACTCTGTCATTCAGGAATACATATTCAGATATATAAATATCTTCCTTTGCTTTTCCAAGTAAAAAAGAAATAAAAATGGGATGTAAATAGGATGAGAAGGGATGGCTACGCAGGAAGAGAAAGAAAGGGCAAACAAAAGAAGAGATGATCAGGACAGGTACGGTAATTGACAGGATAGAAAATGTAGAAAGTCAATGTTTTCAGGCAAACAGAAATAAAGAAAAGTTGCTGCTATTCCTAGAGAATGAAGACTCTAGAAAATTGCTGGGAATCTATGGATTATAGCAGTTTGCAGTTCTTCATGTATGGACACCACACAGTTTTTGCTCTCAAGATTCATTTTCTAGTCCATGCTTCTGTTTTCCAATCTAAATTCAGCCTCGCTCTTCAAAGGGTAGGAAAAACCACTTCTTATTTCATGTAACTTCAATAATACTTTGAAGAGATAACCATTTGAATGCCTGTGTAAGATTTTAGCTGTGGGATAAATATTTTTGGATTTTTGTCATGTACGTTTGAAAAGTTTATTTCCCAGAGGTACTGATGCTCAAGTGAATAACTTAAGATAACCATTTTCTCCTATTTAGTCAGAATGTTGTCGTTCTTGAAGGACAAATAAATGATGACGGTGTAGTTCCCTGTTTACTCTACTTGCACTGTGATCCATGTGGATCTGAAGAAATTGTCAGCCTAAGTATTATAAGTGAAGCAAGGAACATGGAAGTCTACTTAGGTGATGAATATTATGCAACTGGAAGGGGAGAGAAAACGTTTACTGTCAAACATGGCAGGTCAGTTGTTTTGTCTTTTTTCACATTGATTCAGTCAATAATGTAATGAGGTTATATTCAGACTCGCAGATATGACTTCCAGAAATTATATGCTCAAATATTTTAATATGTATATGTCAATAATGTTGTTTGATTTTAGTTTTTTTCTTGTTCTGCATTCATATTGGTATGTAGACTGTGTTTTGCTAAGGCAGTGAAACTGAAAGCAACATTTTCATGATTGGTTGGAACATCTTTGAAAAGGTCTTTCTCCTACAGAAACATGTTGGGATAACAGGAATATAATAGGTACGATATTAATAATTTGATATGTTGGATAGAGATCTTAAGAATAATAAGTTTCATTTCATGAAAGAAAAAAGGAGTATTCATACACGCTCAAATTATATGAGGAGTGGATAACTCTTGTAGCCAGGTTGCTTTCAAGAAATTTATTTAAAAATAATCCTGGAGCAGAACTTTACTTATATGTGAATGATTAACTTTATAACATTTGTTTTGGATAATTTTCCCCCAAATAACTAAACTAGAGTTCATTTTTAGAGATCCTGCTGAGCATTAAGCTTATTGCTCACTAGAATTTTCTCATTCATCTCACTGTAGCTCTTAATGACTACTTCTCCTTCCTTGTAATTTTGGAAAAAAAAAACCTTCAGTAGAATTCATTGAGTACTACATGAGGTAGAAATGCCCTGTTTTTTCACTGAAGTACTTGCTATGTACATAGAATTTCTGGATTGTGAGTGGGGTCTTTAGTTTTCTGCTAGGTTTAAGTAACTGCTGGTCTTATGTGGATTACTAAGAAATGTAAGAGTTATTGAAACTTTCTAGTATTTGTAAATGTAGCAGTGTTGCTTTGTTTATTTGGACATTAGAAAAATGTAAGTAGCATCTTGGAAAAAAACAGTATTGCTTGTATTGCTCTTTATGAAAAACTATTTCATTAATGCAATATTATAAAAACTTTATAATTCCTTTATTTTACTTTTTTTCAGAAAAGATGACCAGGTTTCACTATACAAAAAGTATCTTACACTGGAGTGCTCTACAGTTTCTTGTAAGATTAAGGTAGGAAATTACAAAAAAACAAAAACTTAAATTTTTGCCTCATTTTTTAAAAGATACTTCCAGCAGTTTTACAAATTATTCAAAAGAGGCCTTTTGCAAAACATATCAGTGAGCAAAGCACTCCTCCTGAAAGCACTGAAACAGCTGCTTTGCAGCTGCTTTAAAAACTCTCTCCAGCTGTCTGTACATACTGTATGTGTATCTACATGCACAGGCAACACTTCTGCAACTGCAAATAAAGCAGCTGGACCTGCATGCCTGCAAACTGTTGGAGACAATATTTGAAGCAGTTGTACCAGCTTTCCAGTGATATAGCTGTTTTGAGAAAAGATGTTTTGCTGGTATTGACAAAGAGCCTCTGTTGAATGCCTTGCACAACTCTAATGGTGATAAATAAAATTATTATGTTCCCTTTTACATTCTGGAGGTTGTAAAAAGAAGATCATTTCTTTAATCTGTGAGATTTTTCTTCCAGGCATTTGACTGTAAGTGGTTTTTAATAATCTCTCTCTTTCCTTTGTAAAGAAGGGATTTTAGAGATGGAAGAAAAAGCAATATAGTACAAGTAAGCTATGATATTGACACAGATTGATAATTTTTAGAAGCATCAAATGTTTGCGCTGAAAATATTCCTTCCCAGTTGCAAACATGCAATAAACATATCTTCTCAGTCTCATGTTTTCCTGTTTGTCCCCCAAAACTTGTCTTAATTCTTTAACCTCCCTCCCTGGCCTATGAGACCCAGTACTCCTAACTAATATAAAACTGATTCAGAGGAAAATAGAAAGGAAGTTTACTCAGCACCATTCCCCATCTTTCAGCAAATAAAAAATTAGAAACTTATATTTACTGAGGTAATGGGTAATTTTTCTCTGCTGTCAAAAGTTCTATATGGAAATCACACTGCTGCAGAATCAAGAAACTAATCCTTCTTGAAATCATGGCTTTAATACTATCTAAAAATAAATTTTAATACAACTAATATTTTGCTTCAACCTAGTCTTACCATTAACATATTCTTATGTTTAGTTATATCAGACCTATTACTAGCACCTGCATAAAGTTTACTATGAGAATTAAGAGGAGAAGAAATGGATGTCATTTTTTAAAAAGGAATGTGTTAAATTAATTGAATTATTTCCTCAAATCACCAGAAATCTCTTTTCACTAGCTATTATCCATCAGTGAAAAACAAAAAGTGCTCATCAATAAAATCATAGTACAAGTCCAGTCAGCCTGTGCAAAGACTGTGCCAAGTGTTACATTAGGATCAGGAATAGATCTAGATAAAGTACAATCTATAATGGAATCAATGGGATCCAAATTATCACCTGGGGCACAACAACTCCTAGATATGGTTCGTTTTCAACAGAAGGTAAGTTACCATTTGCAAAACATTATTCATAAAATGTACTTTTTATGCGCAAGGAGTAGAAGGGACTGTATAATGTGACATTTTTGTATTCTCAACTTGCATATTATTTGTGTGCTGTTAATAACTGAAATAAAGGCAGGTTTTGCCTTCTTTCAAATGATTCTTACCAAATTTAGTTGCAGAGTTAGAATTTTTGTTTATATATAGTTTTCCTTTCCATAGTAATTTTGTGGTCTTTTTGCATAGTGAAGTTAGAAAAATAAATAGATATATAACACTAAGTTGCGTAATTGGTCTGAAAAGGTAGGGTATATATAAATTGAAGTTATATGATAACACGTGAATCTTCATATTAGATTCCAAAATTAGATAAGCTCAGCTTTACATAGTACTTGGGCAGCTACCAGGGAATCCAAAGCTGTAGAGTAGACGAGAAGGGAAAAAATGAACTAGGGAATGGCAAACAATTTCCATATTATTGCCAAGAAAATTTCATGGTGTTTCATGTAGTTATAACTATTCAAATGTGAATGGTGGGTGTTGTTTGAAAGGTATGTAATTCATTCATTATCATGGTTGTAAGGTCTGGATCAATCTGGTGATGAAGAAAATAACAGTGAAAATGCAATTATATTCTTCTCTACCATTGTTACCTTCCTTTTCCTTTGTCCTGCTCATTCCACATTCAGCACAGTTTGCATTTTAAATAATAAAAAGAACTTAACACTTTCTCCTTTAAAGCTCCAAATTGTTTATGTTGTATCAAAGATTATAGTAAAATGAAGCCAAGTTCAGTAAAATATTCTGAAAACAACCTGTTAAGTACAACATAACCAGATCTACACACGTAGAGCTCCATGCCTATTTCATAGGACATTGGCAGTTTGCATTGGGGCCAAACTAATTCAACAACATTCAAGGGGGGTTGGACTATGCTTTTTTATGCCCACATAACAATTCCAGACTAATTCCCCACTTGGCTTTTCCCTTTGGCTAAATGAGTCTCTCTGATAGGCAGGGTTAGCAGGAGCCAATGGGTTGAATATGGAGGAAATTCAGTAAATTGCTAGAAAAGCAACACATTGAGTAAATGGTTTTCCAATAAGGGGGGATATTCACCAGTACAATATAAGTCTGTACTATTCAGGTAGATACTACTGGGATTAGAAATTATTTTTTTGGATTATATATTTAAATTAATGAGATCATGTATTTTATTTCTATTAGAATGGAATTTCTTTTGGAGGCAAGTTACAAACCATCTTAGGAGGGAATGGATTTGTCTATGGAAAAAATCATCCCATCGATGGATTGAAAAAGGCATCTGATTTAGATCACTTGTCCAATGGACCTTCTCTTTTAAAAGCTAATTTGACAGCTAAAACAGTTACAGAGGATTTAAATGCACACTCCAAGATCACCAAACAGGTTCTTACTACAAGTAACATTTTTGAGCTTCCTGGACTTCAGCCTTGCACTGTACCTTCTCAAAGTGACTATAAAGGGTTTATGGCATCGTTTTTTCAAGAACAAGGAAATGAAAATTCAAATACGCCAAATTCCACATTGCTGCTTCCACTTCTTCAAACAGTATGTGGCCAAGGAGATTGTCTATCCATAGGTGAAAAGGATAAATGTGAAAAAAATTCTACTTCTCAGAAAGATGGAATTCAAAGTGTTGGGTGAGTTCATATTGGAAAATTTTATCCATTTTTAAAATTGGGCTCAAAATGCCTCTTTGAAAAAATAAGGTAGACTTTACCAAGTAGTTGAACTATGTAACAGTTAAACAAAAATTTTCGTCATTATGTGACCCTTGAATTTAGCTGGATTTTTGAATTCATTAAAATTGAGAACATTCAAATTGCTAACTTCTGATTGGTTCACTTTCCATAAATATTTGCACTCTGATAGCAGGAACTATATGAAAGATTAATCAGTTGAATTTGAAAAATATTTAACTATGCAGTTATATTCTGACTTTCTACTGGTTCCCTAGATTATCTCTTTAAATCAGTTTTGAGATGCTGGCATGAAATCATGAAAAAGAAAGATATTTATTTGCTTATTCAGCTTATATGGCTGCCTACTTACCAAGTGATTCTGAGTAGCTAACAGTGTTAAGAAGATGAAGTAATACATCAGTAATAAAAATCCAAGACACCCATAGAAACATATTATAGCACTGGGTGCAATAATACACAAAATTCATATTGAAATGTGGAGTGTCCTGTTCCAGTTCTTGTTCCTGTGTAATATAATGATTACTTTATCTGTACTCAAAGGCTGAAGATTGTATGCCTCGATATCCATTGAGGTGCTATAATCCTATTTTGCTTGTTGCCTTACCAGAGGTATTTTAATAAATCTTCTGCTCATTTGATTTTTAAAAAAGTAGTAGATGATACTGCTTAACATTTAAAAATATATATTTAATATTTCCAGATTATTAATATTATTTATGTGGTCAATTAGGTAACATGAGCCTTGGAAGGTTTTCAGATTTTGATTGTTCTTCAGTGTCAGATATTCTACTGGGGTATTTGTAAAATTATTGCTACTTAAGGTATATAATTTATATTTTTCAATGGCATGGATCAGTTTTTGGTTATTTGCATTTCTTGCAGTTTAGAACAGCAGCATATTTGTCTATATTTGGAAAAGTTCATGTCCAAAAAGATGGAGCAGACAGAAAAGAGATTAATGGACTATATTGACCTACGTATGCAAAAACTTCAGGAACATGTTGATAATAAACTTGCTGCAGTAATACATTTGGTTAATAATTTGCATATTGGTTCTCAAGAATGTCCTTTGAAAGAAGAAAACACAGATGGGAAGAGGTAGGAAATCCTTATAAAAATCAAAGACCTCAATATGTTTTATAAGGACAGGTCTGTATTTTACAAACTTGTTACTTATAAGCTTGTAAACATTTACACCTCAAACTTTGTACTTTTTCTGTAATTTTGCAAGTATTATATGCTAAAGTTAATTGTTATACATCTGTAATGTGTAAAATAAGTATTTTTTACATTTCAGAGTATTTTCTATATCTGCTTATGGCCTATTTATTCATAACTATTTAAAAATTAGTTTTGGGCATGATAAGTTACTAAATTATTTTGAACCATTCTAAATAAAGTGCTTTGCAGCTCTATCAACATTTAATAAGATTTTTTTCTAGTTTAATGTAGGGTAATATCATAAAATAATTAAATAATATCCATTAATTTTGAGTTTTAAATTAATGTTAAGTCTTAAAAAAAGCAGATTAATTAAGAGAAGGCGTCTGTATTTCATTGACACATGCAATATGTATCTGGTCTTGTTATTCATGTAGAACTTCAAGTTATTTCAATATATGTTTTCTCTGATCTTATTTTGTATATATTCATCTGTATTTGACAAAGGCTCTTGAGTAAATATGACTCATATGATGAATTTTGGCAGTAGAGCAGCAGAATCCAATGATTTGACATCAAAAAACTGTTTTTTCCTCAATGAGTTATTCATGTATATTTCTCTTTCAGTAGTTTGCTTGAATGTTTGTGTATTAATATATAAGCAAACAAGGTTAAAGGTTTGTCTAAAAATAAGTTTAACATAAAGGAGTTCATGGAAGGAATATTCCTGGCCGTTTTCTACCTTACAGCCATTTTTGTCTCCTGAAAAATTCTCCAGAAAAAAAAGATGGGGGAAGAAGAGAAGAATCATATTTATGATCATAAGTTTCCTCAATTTCAGTTTCCTTATTTTGATATCCAATGTAGCGGTATGTGTATCTGTGTTTTGTATTTGGCTATTTCCCTTCCAGATATGTTTAATGCTGTAGTTTATTTATTTTAATTGAAATTACCCTTCTAAAGAAAAAATCATGGAAAGACCACAAAACATTTCATTCATATCTGCGTAGATGTGAAACAGTCAAATGAAGGTGTTAGTAACTCAGTTTCTGGTATCTGTATCCGCTTTCTCGAGTGATAAGACGCTTTGCTGCTAGCCCAACCAGGAGTACTGTGTTTGTAGCCAACACAACAAATGCAAGGATATATAGGATTTGGGGCTGTGCATTAACACTTTCTTCTGGATGAACCTCACTAGAAATGTCTGAATATAAAAACAGAAGACAAATGGAGGTTAAATGATCTTCACAAGTTCCAAAATTATTGAACAATACTTTTAAAATAAAATCTGGAAAATTGTTGGCTATACATTTCCTTTTTTTAAAAAGAACCAGTATTTTATGATTGATTTGGTAGAGATGGAGGTATTGGCAGTTCTGTGTGTCTGCAATTCAGTGGTAGCATGCTTTGATTGCTATTTGTAATACTGAAAGTGCTCTTAAACAATTCCCAATGAAACCTGATAAATCTACTGATGTAATCAACTCCAAGAAAACATTCTCACCTGAGCGATCCATGGAATTTCCTTCTCTTTTCAGTTTGAGGGGTCCAATCACAGCATCTCCTTTCCATTTGTAGGAAGAAATCTCTCTTTTCTGCCGAGAAATGCAACCTTTGGTACAGCGAGAATTAGAATCCTTGCTGTCGCAAATTAAAACTTCACAGTGAAGATAAACAGATGGGTAATGTTTTAGAAATCTGAAGGATCTGAACCTGAATCTCCCAAAATGCTCAAGGATGGGATAGGCCATAAAAGTATCATCCTTAGTGCAGCTGAAATAGAATATTCAGATTATTTTATCATGATAAATACTTGGATTATAGGCATTTATATTCTATGCTTATCAGAAATTGCTTTGTAAAAGTACAAGAATGAATGGTTTTAAGGGAAAGAGTTTCAATCCTAGATCTATTTCTTTCCTTTCTCACATGGATTCTTTCAATCTATAGTTAGCCCCACTTATATTTTGTCCAGAAAGTTACTCATGTTAGTCTGCTGCATATGTACAATAAAGCCATGTGAGACATATTGCAATTTACATGCTTGTAGATATTACCGTAAATGCCGGCGTATAAGACGACTTCCGCGAGCGCTGAAATCGGCGCCAAAGACGGGGGTCGTCTTATACGCCGAGTCATCTTATACGCCGGAAATACTGGTAGTTTCCGGCGTATAAGACGACGTTCAAGGAATGCGGCCCGGCTATAAAGATGGGGTCGTCTTATACGCCGGGTCGCCTAATATGGCGGCATATACGGTAATCTATTTTATCAAATGCCTGCAGTCTCGTAAACAGACTATTAAATATATAAAATGGGAGATAGAATGAACTTGAGTGGCTATAAACAAAAGTACTACTTAGATGTCATTCAGATATCATTTCTCTAAATAAGTAATGTATGTAATATAATCTGAAACCTTTGTCCTATTTTTCTTCCATGATGGAAATTAGATCAGTTCTATGTATTGTAATATAACTCAATCTATATAATAAATCCTAATTGTGATTAATAGTGAATATACTTACCCACTTTTAACTAAATCATATTTTGGTGATTTAGAATTAAGGTCTGGAGATGCTGTGCAAGTATCCACAAATACTGCCAGATTTGGATCACTGGAATGTAGGCTGATCTGTGCATAGAGCATTTGGTTCAAGTCAACAAAGTATGGAGTTTCAAATACTGGTTTGGAGAAAGAGTCTGTTTCATAGAACGACATGCTGAGATTGTATCTACCCGCAGTCGTTGTGTTGTCTAAATGTTCACTTTCTGTTACATATACAACTTCTACTGTCGAATTGTTTTCCATTATACATTTCACAACAATTTCAACTTTCTTTTGGCGGGTGACCACAATGCCTGTTGGGTAGGCAGTTACAACATTGCTGTAAGAGATGCTTTGACCTTCAGTCTGCCAAGGAAAAAAAAGGTATTTTTTAAATGGTAGAATATTTGAGGAGACAGAAAAAATACTTTTGAGCTACAAATACATCACAAGTTTAAGGTTTTATAATATCTAATTATAAAAATGTAGTTAAGTGTTTTGTTTAGATATAACAGCCAATAGCAAGAAAATCATATATGATAATAGACTGAAGAACGTTGAAAAGTAGAAGCCTTCTCCAATATCATTTTCTTTGATATTACTGATTTCTCCATTTGAAAACTAAAAAGATATCTTGAAAATCAGCATTTGAATACTGAAAAAAGCACAGGACATTTAATGAAGCAGGCTGTTGCCAGTAAATAAAATTACAAAGGAAACTAATGAGCATTTACAACTTCGATCTCTAGTCTCAGGATTGTAAACACTTTGTAAGCTCCATTAAATTTAGGGACCTGGTGTAAATGCTCAGTATACTTTGTATCCTGTTTAATTGTATCCTTATGCTTTCCAACTATCTTTGTACTCTAATGGGATGTTTTTAAAATTTACTTACAGTTCTGATAGTGTTCTTTTTCATATCTGAGTGGTGTAAAAGGTTGCATGCCATTAATATGTTTAAATCTAGGGATAGTATAGTGAAGAGGAGCAAGATAGAAAAGGTTTTAAGTATGGGCTTCAAAAATCTGATAACCATTAGTTGAAAGAAATAAGTACAGCATGGAAAACTCACTGCTGCCATCTAGTCACCATCTGGAATTTTTCAGCCCTGATTGGTGACTATAGATTTGGAAAAAATAAATGAATTCACAAAATGAATGTTACCTTTTTAATTGTTCCACAGCTGTTGATTGGAAAAGAAAATATCACTGGGTTGTAAGAAATAGGTTTGCAAGTTTGGTCATTCAAATGTAAGAAACTTGCATTATAGTTGAGCGAAGCCAAGTAAAATTTGCTGAGAGTAATTATCATGTTGTCTGAAGAACAACTGAGGGATGCTAATAGGAAAAGAAAAAATAGAATAGCCTCAGGAATAAAACTCTTTGTCCTAGAAAGAAGTATGTAATTGCTGTTGCAGATTAATTTGAAAGGAGATGACAAAAGTTATAAAATTATTCTGTGTGAAAAATTGATTTTATTTTTGCATCATAAAATGAAAACATCTGGGACAAGCAGCACCTAACCAAGACTTTGGTCTTGAAAAAGCTAAGCAGTGTTAAACAGGTTTGTATATGAATGAGAGACCCCAGGGAATCCTGGTTCTGTGGCAAAATAGTAAAGTAAAATAAATAGAAATCTGACTATTACTATCACTTCCAAACTATTGGAAATGTTTTGAATTTGAAGCACCTCCAAAAAAGATGAAGAAAAATGTTAAAATTATTTCCTTGGGTGTAAGCTAGATATTAGCACATGGTAGAGTACATTTATTCTGAAATGTATAATATATTTCACCTTCTATAACAGCTTGTCTATAAAGAGAGCAAAAAAAAAATAAAAAATGGTTCCGGGTACAGCATCATTGTTCTCTCTATAATCTTATAATCCTGCAGGCAGAGATCCCAGCAAATCTTAATGCCTTCCACAAAAGATGTGATCTTTTCAGGATTTTTCATAATTGCTGTATTTTGGACTAATTTGCAGTTTCAGAAAGTGAGAAGATGGTCCCCCAAAACATGCTGGCTGATGTTTTAATTGTAAATTGTAATTAGCTATATGTGACCTTGGACATTTATTACTTGGATTGTCTGAATATTTGCTTTTAATTTTGTGTACTGCCTACAGTCATTGCTATGGCAGCTATATATAAATTGTATAAATAAATGACCTTATGTCATCAGACAAATATAATTACAGTCAGGTATAGCTATACTGAGAGCTAGTTTGGTATGATGGTTAAGGAAACCAGGAGATTGTGAGTTCTACTCCTTTCTTAGGCACAAAGCCAGCTGAGTGATTTTTGGTTAGTTACCCTTGCCCAAGGAAGCAAGCAACGACAAACCACTTCCAAAATCTTGCCCAAAAAGCCTTACAGGGACTTTCCTGAACAATAGATAGTAGCCAGGAGTCAGCACTGACTTGAAGGGACAAAATAAAAACAAGGTAGGAAGCTCTGATGGTGGATAGAATATTTGGGTGTGCTTGTGCCTATGTCAAACTGGTCATAATTTGAAATAAGGACAAAATCCTTGCCATATTTCAAAACCTAGAAAAGATGTCAAAATGTCGGATTTCTATGCAAGATATCATTGGAAGAACAGATCTGTATTTGGTATTCCCTTTCCATATCAGTATAAACCAGTTATTATAGCGTCATTGGACTTACTGTTAGGTTGTGATATTGGTATAGTTGTATAGCGAGCTGAAAAGCCCCTGTAAGAATTAGCATAGTCCGCAGACATCACAATTGTCATAGCATTAGATGAAGATGTAAATGTTGGAGTTAAACGACCGCACACTTTTTTGATTAAAGGAGAATCAGATCTTGGACCGTCATAAATGGCGATAAAATCATATCTGCACTTTTCATCAATTTCTATGCTGGACACAGAAAAACAACAGTTTGATTTTATTATTATTTCTCATATCCCTTTTTCTCCTTTATCGTGATTTATCCTTGGTTCAAGGTATTCCCCAGTTGGCAGTCTTAATTTATACTCCATGCTATATGGTAGGTAATACCTTCTTGAATTTGTGGATTAGCTTTCATAAGTGTTTGGATGCTGGCTGCAGAAGTTAGACTGATTTGAGATGTAGATTGGATTTAGGCAAATGTTTATAATTAATTTATGAATCAATGTGTTATAATGATTAAGTTATTTGACTAAAACAGGGAAACCAAGAATGAATGAAAATAGGGAATAAAGAGCATCAGTTTAGAAAAAAAGTGACTGTCAAATATTAGGGATAAGCATATTGTAATTCTTTCGCTAAAATTCCACTTTCTACTGAGTGATTTTTACTAACATGCAATCATATAATTCTGCCTATTTTTAAATGCAAGGTTAATCTTAGAACTTATTTTAGTTTATTTCTTTATTTAAAAATTTTAACATTTCATACTCTGACCAAAATTGGAAACACATATATAAACCAAAATCTACTTACAATATTTCCTTGAAAATTAAATTTATCTTGGTATATGGTTCTGTTTCTATATGCCAGACACAATATGTAAACGGTGGATGTTTCTTGGGGTAGTTTGGGCTGGTGAATGTTCCTTCTGGGCTAGTAAAGTAACCTCCGCAAACGGCTTTAGAAAGATTAAAAAAACATACATCAGCATGCAAAAAAACATAGTTTGCTGTTCTTCCTGTTCCTGTCCTCTGCCAGTGGAAGGATTCAAGCTGTTTAGAAATTATGCAACTGCTTTGATTACCTTTAGAGTAATCCTTAGGGTTCAAGGATTTTTCTAAGTTTTTACATACAACATGGAATTAATAGAGCTTCCACTAAATCTACTGCTGATAGAGCAGCGGTTCTCAACCTTTGTGTGACGGCGACCCCCATCACACGGATGCAGCGCGCATGCGCAGCGGCGCCCCCATGCGCGGCGGCGTCCCCTGAGGGGGAAAAATGGTAGATTGCGTTGTTTGGCGACCCCCGTAAAATGGTCATTCGACCCCAAATGGGGTCGCGACCCATAGGTTGAGAACCGCTGTGATAGAGGAATAGGCCATAAACAGATTGAACCCCTATGAATTAATGTATATACACAATTGCTTGGTATTCAGTTACAAGTAGTCCTTGATTCACAACCATTTGTTAAAATTGTCAGTCACAGTGGCCTCAGAGTGGGCCATAAAACACAGTTGATGTAAAATGTCACACTGTCTCCCCGGCAGTTACATGACCACATTTTGGACATTTGGCAACCTGTTCACATTTACAACTAGTTGCCAAGTGCCCGGCAATCATATGATCATCATTTGTAATGTGTTTTGCTATATTCAGGAAGAATATAGGGAAGCTCCCTGGGAAGGTTGCAAGTGGGGGGTATATTGGATATGAGGTCCCTTTCTCCAGAGGCGAATTCTCCCACATGCTGGAGAAATAGATCTCAGATGTGGTAAAAACACTAATGAATGCTCCTCCCCTCTGGAAGGCTCAAAAAGACTCCACGAGGAAAGGGAAAATAGCAGTAGCACTTAGACTTATGTACCATTTCATAGTGCTTTACATCCCTCTTTAAGCGGTGTCCCTGTGCTCAAGCTATTTTTACTTTGTTTTTAATTCATTTTTCAATTAAGAATTCATTGTAGCTATGAAAAGTTAAGTTTCAAACAATTCTACAAGAGTATCATCTATCAGTTTCTATTCTAAAACTGGAAACCTGAACTCCCAGGTGATTCTGAATGGAGATCTCCCTCCTTTCTTCTGTGGATGGCTTACGTGTTTCTGGTGAAATATAGTAATAAAATGCATGGATCTTTCGTGTAAAATTTGTGGAATCTGTTGATATGCGAAATGTTAAAGTCGAAGATGATGAGTGAAATACTGAGTCTTGAGTACGGCATATTTTTCCTAAGACAGATGAATTAGTCGAGGGACCATCATATACTTCAATATATTCTTCATCACATGAGGACAGTGGGCTAAATCTAAACGAAAAATAGAAGATTGGTTTTTCTGTAAGTTAGTATTAATGAAATCCCTTCATAAAAAACAATAGTGCAATCTTCTGAGTATTGAAACTAAATAAAATATTTGTACTACGCTTCCATTATTGTAGTACAGTATCTCACGCTTGTAAACATTAGAAAAACAGTGTCTCCAAATACTGGCTTCATATAATTGTGTCATAATTCTGCAGTCTGAGTCCTCAGTCACTGAAAAAAGAAAGACACTCTAAAAAAATGTTGCCCATACAGGTAGTTCTTGACTTATGACCATAATTGAGCCCAACATTTATGTTGCTTAGCAAGATAGTTATTAGGTTTTTGCCTCATTTTACAACTGTTATTGTCATAGTTGTTAAGTGAATCACTGCAGTTGTTAAGTTAGTAAACATGGTTGTTAAGTGAATCTGGCTTTCCAATTGAGTTTCCTAGTCAGAAGATCACAAAAGATGATCACATGACTGCTCCCTTTACCTTTGTTTATTCATGATCTTTGTGTCAACCTGGTTTCTTATTTCTTATATTGCTTATATCTGGGCTAGTGATGGCAACATTATGACTGGAGTACCTCAAGGTTCTGCCTTGGGCTCAACATCTACATAAATAACAAAGATGAGGAGATTACGGATGGGGAAAATTGCTAACACCTTGAAAGATAGGCTCAAGATTCAGAAGGATCTTGGCCGACTTTAACATTGATGCAGTTCAGTGGGGAGAAAAGTAAGGCCCTGCACTTAGGCAGGAAAAACCAAATACACAGGAGTAGAATAGACAGTACCTGGCTCAACAGTAGTCTCTTTGAGAGAGAACATTGTGTTCTGGTGGAGACCACGTAAGTATGAGGCAGCAGTGTACTGCAGCTGCCAAAAAAGCCAATGCTGTCCTAGGTTGTATGAACAGAGGGATAACATCAAGAGCATAAAAAGTGATAATTCCTCTCTATATTGCACTAGTAAGGCCCCACTTTGAATACTGCATACAATTCTAGTCACCATGATACAAAAAAGATGTTGAGGCCCTAGAAAGAGTGGAAAGAAGAGCAACAAAGATGATAAGGCCGTGGTGGCGAACCTATGGCATGCGTGCCACAGGTGGCACGCAGAGCCCTCTTTGTGGGCACACATGCCCTCGCCCCAGTCCAAGGCCTTAAGTCCCATCCATGAGCAACCTGCATCAAAATCTCCCCAGAGAAGTAGCTTTTTAAGCTGGGTTTTATAAAATCTTTTCACTTTAGGTCTCTGCCACCGTGTGCAAAAAAAAAAAAAAGTTCAATCAATCAATCAATTTCAACTTTTTGCGGGAAAAAAATCTCGCAAATTTGGAATTGATTGATTGAACTTTATTTTTAGTCCCACATAACATCGGAGGAAGTGATGCGTTGGAGCTGGAAAGAAGGTGCTGCATGAGGGTGGGAGGAGCGGCGGGAGCAGGATGCTCCATGCAAGGGGTGGGGCAGGGCCTCTGCATGGGGTAGAGAAGCAACACGGCAGTGCTAGCATGGTGGTAGACCAGTTGCTTCCATCCTCCTGTCAGACACCTGCCGAAGCTGCACAGGGTAAGGTTGCCAGGCCTGCCCCCGGCCAGATGCCCTCGCCTCCCCCAAGCGTTTTTTTTATTAACCTGCCTTTCGACTGCATTCCATTTCTCCATTCGGTTCTCAGCCTTCACCATGTGTTTGTGAGACTATTGGTAAAAAAAAAAGTTCCATCAGATTTTCTAACTTCTTGCGAGATCTCGTGAGAAGTTAGAAAATCTGATGGAACTTTTTTTTTTACCGATAGTCTCACAAACACATGGCGAAGGCTGAGAAGCGAACAGAGAAACAGAACGCAGCCGAAAGGCAGGTTAGTAAAAAACCGCTTGGGGAGGCGAGGGCATCTGGGTGGGGGCAGACATGGCAACCTTACCTTGCATGGTGGCAGGAGGACGGGGCATGTGCCCTTCCCATGCCAGGCCAGCCCCTGCAGCCCCGGGGCGGCCGTGCTAGGTGGCGGAGGGCAGGGCATTGAGGTGGGGACTGGCAGGCCGACCAAAGCAGCAGGTGGAGCGCCGGAGGCTCGGGTAGGGAGGGTGCTGAAGCGTGCAAGGAAACGAAGGGTTTTTTTGGGGGGAAAAGGTCATCAATCAATTCCGACTTTGCGATCTTTCACGAGAAGTTGGAATTGATTGATTGATCTTTTTTCCCTGCCAAAAAATTCCTTTGTTCTTGCAAGCAGCGGCAGCAGATAGTGAAGGAGAAACAGCACGGGGCTGGAAGTCAGGTAAGGAAAGAAAGGCAGTTTCTGGGGGGAGCAAGGATTTCTTTCGTTACCTGCCCCATTTGTTCTGAGGCCGCTTTCCACTTAACCGCGTTGCTCTTGCCAATGGCCCAACCACCCACTTCAGCACCCTCCCTCCCTGAGCCTCCGGTGATCCACCTGCTGCTTTGGTGGCTCTGTAAGCAGAGTTGCGAAATTCTCTGTCAGAGAAGAGAACTTCGCAGCTCTGCCTACAGAGCCAACAAAGCTGCAGCTGAATGGGCAGGTGAAGGGGGAACCTGCTTTTGGCTGACCTGCACTGCAGCGGCATTGGGCACAATACACGAGGCGGCAAACAGCCGCACCAAGCCAAAACCGGCCGTTTGCTGCCTCCTGCCCAATGCTGCTGCCATGAGGCCATGGAACAAGCTGGGTGGCAGTAAGAAACTGGTATACTGGTTCCTTATCTCCAGCTTGTTCTGCGGCCTCATGGCAGCGGCATTGGGTGCGGCGCGTGAAGCGGCAAATGGCCACGGCCGGCAGCAAACAACCATGTGTCAAAACCGGCCGTTGCTGTCTCCTGTGCAATGCTGCTGCCATGAGGTCGTGGAACAAGCTGGGTGGCGGTAAGAAACCAGTATACCAGGTCTCCATTCCCCTACTCCGCCTGCTGCTGGAGGGCTGGCTTGGTATTTGCAGCAGGCTGTGGAGCCTCAGAGTGCGCCGGTCGAGGGATTTATACAGTTGGCCCCCATGCGCTTGCTGTGTGCAGGGGCCGATGGTGTCAGGCAGCAGCCACCCCGGTCCCTGCCTTGCCTTGCCTTGTCCTTCCATGCCTGTGGCAATGGCACCCCTGCCCTGCCCCCTGCCTGGTCTCACCTCACTCCCTAGGGTGAGCCTCCTGCCCACTATCCCACCCACCAGAGACCCCCTGGATCTCCCCCAACCCTGCCTGCCCCCACAGGTGTCCCTCCCCACGAGCAACATTGAGGTGGCCACGCCCACCTCAGCCACACCCACCCAGTTTGCCATGACCACTGCAGCAATACCCACCCAGTGGTCATGCCCACCCGGCACCCGATGATAAATACGTGGGTTTGGATTGCAGTTTGGGCAATCGGTCTCTAAAAGTTCGCCATCACTGTGATAAGGGATTTGGAGGCTAAGAGAACTAGGTATGTTTAACCTAACAAAGAGAAGGCTTAGAGATGACATCATAGCTGTCTTCGAAAACCTGAAGAGCTGTCACAGGGAAGTAGGGATCAATTTGTTCCCCAAAGCACCCAAGGGCAGGATAGGAAGCAATGGGTGGAAGCTCATCAGAGAGAGAAAGAGAACCAGCCTGGAACTAAGGAGAAATTTCCTGACAGTGAGAACAATTAGTTAATGGAAAAGCTTGTCACATGGAGTTGTGGATGCTCCATTGCTGGAGATTTTCAAAACATTGGACAACCATTTGGAATGGAATAAGGAATCCTAGGTCAGGAAGTTGGACTAGAAGACCTCCAAGATCCCTTCCAACTCCATGATACTATAATTCTACGATGTCTGTCAAAAGTGACACATCACAATCTTTTTGAGAGAGAGAGAGAGAACTTTTTATAACTTTCTCAAATCCACTAAAAAGTTTTGTTTCTTTGGTCTATACAGATAGATTTAATAAAATATTAAATTAATTCTGTATTAACACTTTATGGATATATTTTTACTTTATTCAAATATCATTCATTTAATCATTTTGTATATTTTAGTCTGATTTTATTACCACTGTTATAGTTGAATATCTTCTGGTTGTTATATTTCACCAATAAAACATATAAAAAAATGAAGTTTTGTTTCTTGTCTTTCTAGATTTTGAGGTAGATCTTCTATGTCTCTCTTCTATAGGTCTCCAATTATGATTTCCTTACTGTCTAACAAAACCTCCCTCATCTCTCTTCTCTTAATCTCACTCTCTAGTTACCTTGCTATCTCCAAGGATGTTTTGCATTTTGTTTGTTCCAGATAGTGCAATTACTGGCTGCTTATCTAATATTATATCTAATTTATGATTTTTCTGACATAACTCGGATGAAGAATACTTACTCCACATAAGAAAAAATTAGTCGAATGGTTTCGTTCATATCCCTTTCTCCCTTTATTTCCCAGATGCAATTTTCATTTGCGTTGAGTTGAATTGGTAGCGCTTGATAATTTCTCAGCAGTGTTTTCATACATGTTGAATTCCGTTCTAGAAAACCAGAATTAATCTCAGTAATATTTTATAGAAGAATTTTGACTGAAAACATTTGGAGATAATTATATAAATGTAGAATTCCCATAATAACATCTATATATTTAGATGTTCCTTACTGGAGGTAGTAGACTGAAAAGATCTGCCTTCACCTCATTTGTGTTTGATACCTATTTTAGTCAGGATTTTTTTTGTTGTTATTAATTTTCAATGATCAATGTTTTGACTTTTTAATATTTTATATTGCTGTTTTAATGATGTTATAAGCCACCAGAGTTTGACGGTGAAATAGATGGCATATAAATTTATTTAATAAAATTTTAAAATATGTGCACTATATTTTGTCTTTTGTAAGAGAACAATATAATTACAATAATATTTTTATAACCTATACTGATGGCAGTGAGAGAACGTATCAGATGTGTAACATTTTGAATTCATTTATAAGAATAAAGATTATACAAGACTAATCTTAAAATACAGTTTCATAATTTAGGCAAAGATTGATTTCAAAGCCACTGCACATTAATTAGATTTTTATATTAGTTTAATTTTTTTCTAGTTTTCCATACCTTGTACCTCTGCCAGATTTTGTTCAGCAAAACTCAAACCAAAGAAAAATACCAAGAAAATAGCTGCAGAAGCATGTTGTCTCATTGCAGGCATTTTGCTGTGCAATTGTTTATGCATTTTGAGCCTTTTATATCTCTGCTTACTTCATAATCATTAATGTCTAAGCTCAACCTGGAGATGTACGTGAGAAAGAAACAGATGTTAACATAATGGATTTTGTATACTATAGATTTGTTTAAAGAACAGAGTAATCTATTTATAATCACCATATAAAGTCCAAAAACTGGTTTTATAATTCAGTATAATTCAAAATCTACGCGTCTAAAATTTCATAATTGGACAAATCCTATAAACTCAGATCCCTAAGAGTCATGATCATGCAGTGAAGATTAAAAAGTCTGAAAACAGATTGTATGTTGATCCAGGTTATTGAATTACTTTCTAATATGTGAAATTGTCTCCCATTATGGTATTTCCTCTCCACACTTCATTTGCATTATATAGCCTTATGAGTAAGAATTGTTCCATATTAGCATTAGAATCCATGAATTTTTGCAGGTTTAATGGACTATTGGAATGTACTTTATGTACGTTAGATATATAAAAGAATAATTCCTCATTAATAGTTGTTGTAAATGATCTGAAGTAATATATACAGGTAGTCTTTGACTTATCACCGCAATTGAGCCTAAAATTTATGTTGCTAAGCAAGACAGATGTTAAATGAGTTTTGTCTCATTTTATGACCTTTCTTGGCACAGTTGTTAAGTGAATCACTGCAGTTGCTAACTTAGTAACACGATTGTTCAGTGAAACTGGCTTCCCCATTGATTTGCTTGTCAGAAGTTTGCAAAAGGAGATCACATGACTCCAGGATACTGCAACCGTCATGAATATGAACCCACTGCCAAGCATCAGAATTTGGATCGTGTGACCATGGGGATGCTGCAACGGTCATAAGTCTGAAAACCAGTCATAAGTCACTTTTTCAGTGCTGTTGTAACTTTGAACAGCCACCACATGAACTATTGTAAGTTGAGGTTTACCTGTATTGTCGAAGATATGAAGAAAGACTTCTTCGGAACAGAGTTTCCAACAAAGGCTGTTATATTTGTAAACTCTCACTTCATTTGATATGTCACTTTCATGCTATATTAAATCACCATGGCACAACTCCCATCCTTTATGCCCACCTATTAAAACTACCACTCTTTTTCCTCCTCTGGTTTTCCTATCAAGCAGTACTATGGCACCTTGCTTTGTGGGAGTTCCACTAAATTTAACGTTTTCTTTTATGTAATATAAAATAGGTTTGAGGCACGATAGCCAAATATTTGTTGGTACTGTATATTCCCTTTCTACTTCTGGAAGAGTCCTTTCTCATGCTATTATTGAAAGACAGTATTTGAAGATGGGTGCTTGAGGGAGTCTTCCTTGCTTTGAAGCTGCTTCTCTCTGAAGATCCTTTCATAAATTACGTGAAAGGGAATGTAAAGTCAATCTTGGGAAGAAATGAACAAGCCTTTAAAGGTTGTGTGGGAGTAAGGAAATTATGGAAAAGGTCACACATTCCTGTAAAAGAGGCAAGCTTGAGAAAAAAAATGCTAAAAAAACCTGCTTTAATTTTGTTTAGTTTGAGCTGAAACATAGAGAAACCTGAACATGTTTTCAAGATTCTGTTAGTCTACCTTGTTGCAAAAAAAATAGCACCAGAGTCGGGGTGGCGCAGTGGATAGAATGCAGTATTGCAGGCTAATTCTGCCAGCTGCCAGCAGTTTGATTCTCACCGGTTCAAGGTTGACTCAGTCTTCCATCTTCCCAAGGTTGGTAAAATGAAGACCCAGATTGTTGGGGACAATATTGTGATTCGGTGCCTGTTTCTTGAACTGGCCTATTTCAAAGAGCTGATGCTACATTAAAAAAACAACAACACAAATCTAGATCTTTATTTCCCACAATGTTCTACCTCTTAACTATTGCTGTTTTCTGCTATACATGAATACTAAAAGTGACAAAACTGTGAGAGAAATCCAGTGTTAAATATTATTATGGCTTGTCACACAATCAGCCATATGTATAATTAGATTGGATTTGGCATTTTCATCTACTTATCCAGGCCAAGGACTTGGGGGTAGGCAAATATTATTTGATGATGTTAAAGGTATTGTTTGATACCCATTTGCCAAGTAACATTGGGCAGCTGACATTAAAAAAAATACAGATTTTTAAGAATCTCCCCCCCCTAAAAAAAAGAAAAAATATCAAAAAGCCACCTATCGCATCAAGTGCTCTCCTTCTCTAACAAATAATCCAAAGGAAGTACAAGCAAACATTATCAAAAAAAAAATGTTGAGGTTGGGAGAAAAGGTGAAAGAAATTATGTTGATAGGAAAGTTATTGTTGATTGTTTATCTTTCTGAGCTGCTTGTCTCCCTCAAAGAGAGATTCTGGGCAGTGTACAATAAAATGTTAAGATATAAAACAGTTTATATAAAAGTAAATATTTAGGAGGAGGCAAGAGGCATTGAATACTTTTTAAATTAATTAAAATGCGAAGAGAGGGCTTTCAGGGGACTAACCAGCTCGACATGAGGCTGCAGAGTCACGTTTTTTATTAGTTTATCAAAGCATAAAAGACAAAAAGACAAGGAAAAATGAAAATAAAGGTAAAATAGGGGAGAAAAAGGGAAAGAGAGAAAAGTGTAGGATAGAGGGGAAAAAGAAAAAAAAAGCATTGACTTCCAATTCCAAAGCAGTAGAATAAGGTAATAATATGAAACTTCAGCTTTTTACTTTTATATAATAATATATAATATCCATTTCTGTAACACCAAACCTATCTAATCAGCAAAACCCCAAATCAAAGTTTCATTTTTTCCACCTCAATCATGAAATCCAAAAGCGGTTTATGAGTAGAAACAAAATTAATTGTGTTCTTTATGCAAAGCAGTCAGTTTAAGCCATCTTTGCTAACTACCTCCATCAACTTTTGCAGCCATTCGTCCACTGTGAGGATCTAAGTGTCCTTCCATTTTTGTGCATAAAGTAATCTTGCTGCCGTCAACATATATAACATCAGTTATGATGCTTGAACTCATTTTTGAAAGACTAGGAGAGTGAGGAGCTGCCTAACCTCTGAAAGATAAATATTGCAGAGGGCAGGAGCAATGGCAGAGAAGGGGCTCTTTCTAGACCAGACATGTCAAACACAAGACCCGGGGGCTGGATGTGGCCCACAAAGCCATCCTGGAAACAGTGAGGGAACGGCCCCTGCTTCCTTGGCCCTGGCCCAGGCTGGCCGGGAGCCAATGTACAATTTTGTGGTGGCCATCTATGCTGAAATGCATTCAGTCTTAGCTCCACAAGACCGTCTGAAAACAGCGAGGAACCAGCCCCTGCCGCGTTGGCCCCACCCCCTGGGTGCATGCTGGGGAAGTGTCCCCCTTTATGAGGAATGAAGAAATGCACCATCGCCTGGAAGTGGCCAGCAAATGGCCCTCGCCTACTTCACATATCCGGCATGATGGGCTCTGACCTGGTCCCACCCCTTTCTGCCAGAGACCCTCAGATCTGTCCCACTCCTGCCCAGGCCCCCACAGGCTTCCTTGCCGTGAATGATGTAGAGCTGACCATGCCCACCTAGTAGGCCACACCCACTCCATCCATGCCCACCCAGTAAGCCGCACCCACCCGGCCCCCAGAGGGCAACTACAATGCTGATGAAACTCAATAAAATTGAGTTTGACACCCCTGTTCTAGACCCTGCTAGTCAGGGTTCTTTGACTGATGTGTCTGTAATTCCTGCCTGACTGGGTGAGATGGGCTGATGCAATGAGACAAAGATTCTTATAGATTTTTCCATGGCACTTAACAATGAGCTAGCCAGATCCACAGGTGAGAAGTTTCTCAAGCTCTAACCATGGTGAGGCAACACTAATTTCTGCAAATGTGCACATGTGGGATTATTCGAAAAATATCTTTGATTGTGTGATATGAGACTTTTTCTGATTGGCAAGTAACATACAGCTGTGTAAATACAAGGTCTGCTCTGGAAAATCGTCTCGTTCTCCAAATATAGCCCTAAAACATTATTATGTGAACGGGTGTGCATGACTGAGTCAATACTATTGCTGAAAGTTAAGCCTACATGTCTGAAAGCATGCTGCATTTTATTTTAATGATTCTGGATGAACATGGCCCCATTCTGGTCTGATACCCAGTTACTCAATTGCTATTTTTGTTCAAGTGAATCTCTTTAAGCTTTAAGGAATTCCATTCAAGCGCTGCTCTGTAATTTTATTATAGTAATTTGTTTTAGGGATATGGAAACTAAATTATCCCCATTCTTTTATAGACTCCAGGGGACCTCATTCCCATTCTGACTTTTACATAGCAAACCTCCCTTTCTTTTTCATTTTAGTGAGAAGTTGGTTTTATACCAATAAAAATTGCCAGCATGGTCCCTTCAGTTCAGTTTTGGGCTAAAGTTGAAATGCGGATTAAAATCTTCATTTTCTTCACACTAAGCTGCCAACGTGGACTGAGTATTGACATTGGTTGTTTGCAAGAAAAAGTAATCTGCACCTAAGACAAAGCTGTTAGAGAAATATTGTTTGCAAGTTTGGCATTGCAGTGTCTATATTATATACAGTAAACTTCTCTGGTGACACTTAGATTTTGAAACTTCTACTTAAAGAGTCTTTTCTTTGGTGAGAAGATCTTGTTTAGGTTGTTTAGGTTGTGCTATGAGAAATTTCTTTTGAGCTATGCTATTAATTTTTATATGAATTTTAGCACTATTGTATTTATTTCTTATAAATGATTGGGTATAAATGGATAAAGAAATAGCAAAAGTAATCTGAAATTGCAGAAAGGGTTATATGCAGAAGTTTTATATTTGTCCATTGTCTACTTCACAGAAGAGCAAAACTTAATAATAGAGGGGTTTTTTTTACTACTCGAATTAGCATAAGAATTCCAAGGCTATCTTTCTTCTCAAGAGAAAAAGACCAAAAGATCTTTAAAAAATAAAGGAATCAATAGTGCAGTAGTGCCAGTTCTTCAGTTTCCAAATAAAAAACTGCTCTGGTAGTTGTAGGTGTGAGAGAAATAAAGAGCACAAAACTTTATATTGATAAATTACGGATTAATTTGTTCTGAAGCACAGAGCCAAAATTCTCTATTGGGGCAAATCAAAACAAGTTGAACAATGCAAAATTATTATAATTATTATTATAATACTGCCATCAGCCAGAATATAATTCATTTCCTATTATATACTCCTACATGGAATTAGGCTGATAGACCCGACATTTTAAGTCATTTTAACAATATTATGATCCATTCTTGCACCATAACATCACTTATTTGTCATTTAGACAAAGGTCCTTACAGGACATTAGTTTCAGTCTGATTTTATATTTAATTATTTTCTTTAGAACAGTTTGTCCTATGATGGATTACAATCTTGGATCACAGTAGAATGTTCCATTTACATATTTGGGTCATAATGATAGAGCAGAAAGGATCAAAACCTATTTACTGTAAATGGCTACAGGCTTTTCTTTTACTCCATGCTACTGAATCTGGGTGTACTGCACCCTTTAAAATCTAAAATGCATTCTCTGACTCTTTTAACAAAAGTATTTGATATGGTTTCCCTCTCTATACTGTCCAGGTTCCATTAATTCTCCATTTGTGATGCAAATTTAGCAGAACTTGCGCATTAAATAATATCCAAATTATTATTGTTATCCTAAATGCTGAATGACATTTGAGCCAATTGAATAAAACCTAGATATAGTGGCCTGTAACTTCACAAAATAGAAATATATTAAATGATAAGAATAACATTTAACTTTGTAATGATGATGGATAAAAACCAATTACTCTGACAATTTTCCCCAATGTGATTACTCAAAAGCAGAATGTTTCCAGCTATCTTTATTTATTTTGCTAGGTTGTTAAACTAATTAAGTACCGTATGATGAATTAAGTCAAAAGAGTTGTACATCTTCCCACATCAAATCAAAGTGTACCAGATGACAGGAAGGAGAAGATAGATAAAAGCACAACAGTGAAAACATTTAAACACTGAATAGTTCAATTCTGCAATGTAATCATGTGAAAAATTGTCATTATTGAGAAAGATTTGCATCATAAGAAAAGATCATACATTTGATTACATTCACGCTGCTATTCATTTGATAAGCATAAATAGCCCAGAAAAATTATTTCCATGTTATTCTGTTGCTTTTATAGCAGCCTTGGTAGCAACGAGAGGAATAATCCAGTGCTTTACACACTAGTATTTTGCAACGAATATAAACTGTGGAATAGCTGTTGCGCAATGTGAAGGATTTAAATCTAAAGCTGATGCTTCTCCTGTTCCTTGAAGAAAAAAGTTGGTATGTACTATCCATTTTGCATCTGAAAGAAATGGAACAAAGAAAGATGTTATTTTTTGATAGAACCTGCACAAATACAATTTCACTGTATTAAACTAGCAATAGAGTGCTCCAGTGAATATCATGCTTGAGAGTATTTGTTCAGAGATTTACTATTTGCAAATAGTTACATATTTGCAAATAGATTGCTAGTCAACCAATTCTGATAATAAAAAAACACAAGAATGATAAGAGGAAGATTTTAAAATGAACAAATTTGAAAAACCATATATATATTCCTTACTTTCTCAATCATTCCCTTCAATCTATTTGTTCTTCTTTCATGTATTTTTTGTGGTTCAATCCCATTCATTTTCATATGAACAACAACCTGTATTTAGCAATTACAGTTATCTACCTTGTCAAAATTGTGAAATTTGGTGCATTTGATGATCAGGAAAGGTTTTCACAAGAGAGACTTGGAAACAGAATTAGAGACTAAAGATAACTGGTATATAACAGAAAGATTAAGAGCATGTTGGCAAAAATAATGGGAGGGTGGGATGGGATCCAATAACAGATAGCAAATGAGCCAGTCAAATCTAAGTAGAACATAGAGTATTAAGTTAAGTTATGTTTGGTGTTAAGAAACAGAAGGAAATGGATCCAAATTTGCTGGGCTGTAACTTATCTAACCCTAGTAATCATGACCCTTGGCTGGCTGGTTTGGTAAGTATCAGGTTGAGAAAAGCTGATTCAGAGGCATTAAAAGAAAGCTTCCAGAAGAGTATTCTAGAGATGCAGATAAAGTGAAGACAAAATTTATCTACATAGGATAGAGAGGCAAAAAAAGTAATGATTCTGTGAAGAAATACTGATTTGTTAGCCTTACCCTTTATTTATCATGATATAAGTTTCAGTTTTGAAGTCGTAACGGTTTGGGGATGCCACACAAGAGTCCATGAATAATATTTGATTTCTATTAAAGCTGTGGAGCGTGGCTTGGATAAATGCATTCTGGTTCAGGTTCATAAAGTAACCCATGTTATTTATTGGCTGTGTAAAGAAAGGTGACTCATAAAATAAAAACTCCATATGAAATTTTGGCCCTTGATTTGGGCATTCAAATTCATCAATGTTGTGGGTGACTTCCATATTTCTGCTGGGCTCCATTTTGCAGGTGAATTGAAACTGAGGATTTACGCCATTCCCAGAGCTGCTCACAATATTGGTGAAAGTGCTTATCTTCCCATTATTCTGTTAAAACATCAAGCAAAATATATAAATGCAACCGTTTTTAAAATATTTGATGTTCATCTATGATTTAGTAGGAAGAATTGCTGTACTAACCCTCTATTCTCCTGAGAGAGGAACTAAAGACTTAGATAACTTCAATGGTTTCACAAATATTGAAATACTTCCCTCCCTATAGTTCTTTTAAGGTAAAAATATCAGGAATGAGAGACAAAGAGCACAGGAATCTTCAAACTGCATAGCAAAGTCTCTGCACAGGAACTATTGTAAACCAGAAAGTCTTTATTCAAATTTAAAAAATGAAAATATTCAAAAACTGTTTTAAAACTAAGGTCTTAGGAAAGACTGAAGAATCTCCCACCCTCTCCCACTTGCTTTTTTTGCAGGTGCTATGATAGCAGGCGCATTGGCAAGGCTCGTTCTTCTGAGAAAGATAGGCCATTTAACTGCTTGTACATTTTTTTTTAGTTTTTATTTTTCCTTTTTTCCACTATACAACAAAAATAAAACTGAAAAAATACATTTTTTCCCTTAACACAGTGGTTCTCAACCTTTCTAATGCCGCGACCCCATAATACAGTTCCCCATGTTGTGGTGACCCCCAACCACTTATACATCACCGGATGCCAGGGGCGTGGCCAAAGAAAAGGGGAAAAAATGGCGGACAGCCTTGTTTGGCGACCCCTGTGAAATGGTCGTTCGACCCCAAATGGGGTCTCGACCCACAGGTTGAGAACCGCTGCCTTAACAAAACTGTCTTATACATCTCATATATATTATTTACAATTTATTTACATCAGTAATCATGTCTTTTTCTTTCTTTGTTCTAGCCAATCATAACATTTGTTCCATATTTCATAAAATTCTGTTGCCTCCTTGTCTTTTAATTCTAGCATAAGTTTATTCACTTCCACGCATTCAAGAATTTTGTATATAATCATATCGTTTGTAGGTATGTTTTTACCCTTCCAACACTGAGCATATACTATATGGGCTGTTGTCAATGTATGTATAATGATGTGCTGGAGTTGCTTTTTGATCTTTAAATTTATTATACCCAGAAGAAATAGTTCAGGTTTGAATTAAATTTGCATCTTAGTTATCTCCTGTATCCAGTTCCCTATCCATTCCCAATAGCTCTTTGCTTTAGGGCACAGCCACCACATGTGACAGAATGTTCCTTCCTTATTTTTACATTTCCAGCATTCCGGATTCATATTTATACATTTTGGCCAATCTCGCCGGTGTTAAATCCCATCTATAGAACATTTTGTATTGATTTTCCCTATATGCAGTTGACAATGTCAGTTTGCAATTTATGTTCCATAGTCTTTCCCATTCTTCCAGATTTATATTTCGGCCCACATTTCTCGCCCATGCTATCATTGGCCCTTTCACTATTTCTTCCTCCAGATCTACCTCTAATAAATATTTATAGGTTTTTGTTAAAAAAAATTCCTTTCTTAACTGTTAAACTTTTATCCAATTGATATGGGGTCTGGCTTATTCCGTGCTCTTCCATATCCTTACTACGTTTAGATTGGATCTGTAAATATAGCCACCAATCTCTGATTATTCCTTGTTCTTCTAATTTTTCTCTTGATTTAATGTTTCCTTGGCTTCTAATAGTTCTTTGTATCTAATCATCTTTTTCTTATCTAAGGTGTTAGGGTGAATCATCTGCTTGTACATTTTTTTAAAGACTGACAAATGGTGTATTATCATTTCTGCATTTATAGTACAGCTGTAAGAAATGTAACAGCAACCCACTTTCTCTGGCATTTTCATGTAATGATGTGCCTTTCTAGGTAAAGAAATAATAAGCTTTCAAATGTAATCAGGATTTAGGAAATGATAAAATTCATTGGCTAGCTACATATGTTCATAGTAGAGAGTGCATCGCATCACTCCAGTCACCATTATCTACATATGGAAAGAAACTATGACAATGTCTAATACTCAGATAGCCAGAAAGTCCATCGTGTCTCGGAATTGCTTTTGAATTTTTCTAAAGCAGGAGTTGAAGTCCACATATTTTAAAGTTGCCAAGTCTGAAAAACACTGCTCTAAAGCAATTCAAAGGCACATGATTAAATCCAATGCCTTGATCTGATTGAATATCAGATCATTTGGAGTGTGTGAAAAGCCATGTATACTTATATTCGGAAAGGGACACTGAATACTGTACTGTATTTTCAAACCATAGAATTATTTTTTTAAAAAAAAGAATCACAGAATTTCTTTTCAAGAGGCAAAATTCTATGATGGCTGCATTTCAATAAGTATTTTTCTTTTGCCCTTAATCTCTCACCAAACCCATCAAGGTCTTACAGAACCCATTTTAAAAATTCCAGAGCTAGACTATTTATAATGAAGGCAAATAGATTATTTAGACTCATCTACCTTGATTAAGAGGAAATTTCACTCACCTAAAGACATTTATCACATCACTTAGGGCTAGATAATTTATTACTGGGTTAACTGGGTCCACTTAATCTAATTTTGTTATTGTTGGTTCTGGCCATTTGGTATAAAGTGTTTTAATATCCACTAATTTAGGTGATCAAATATTGGTTAACATCTCCAAATAAGAATTAGTTACAGCATCTCCTTAAGCACAATTTATTGCAGGAAAAAAATTGACACTTTAAATTTTTGAGATTTTTTTTTCATCCTTAAACCTTCTAAAATAACAATCATTCCATTATAGAGAATGATTATCATATCTGTCATATTATCAGATACTTACTTCCCGTTTGGTTCCACAACCATCATATGGTATATAGAATGTAAACTTATCTTCTGAAATGTCAGGTGTACAGGTAGCATCACTTATGTACAAATTACAGTCAAGGCAGCCCTTTGAAATGAGATATTGTCTCCCAATAACTGCCTTCATGTATTCCGTATAGCAAGAAAGTGTTACTGTACAGTGAGAAAGGAAATGTATTGTCAGTAAAAAGAAGAAAATATATAAAATTGTAACCAGGTTTCTTTGTAAATGCAGGTATTATTGATTTAGCATTAGTTAAATAACAATTCTTATGGTACTTTCAGTAATATTTTTCACTCTATATTTCCATATTAGTCAGCAATAAGTTCATAATGTTTTACTATTATAATTATTTATTAGATCCTTTCAAAATTGTTTGGTATGATTGCACACATTAATACCAGGGTCTTATTAGCTACAATGCTCCAGGTGATTCAGTTGCAGCATCCTAAGTAATAAGTTGCTGGCTTTGTTTCTTCCTATGTTCCCATCAGTTATGTTTTTGCCACAATCACTTTAATCAGTAATTAAATGTTTGAAATCTTCTCTACCCTTCACCATGACCTTAAGCAGCAGTGAATTGGAGGGAACATTTCTGTCTAATACACCACACACCTTGTGGACATGGATATTTGTGGTGGTTTCCAACAGAACTCCCTTTTTACGACCGTGTAATCCCTACTCGAGATAGAGTCGGGGTGGAGATGGAGCATTTACTAGCTGGATGCCCTTCCTGACACCTATATGGAGTTCACAAAAGATTTTTTTTTCTTTGTGTCCTAGGAGAGAAACATCTGCCACTACCTAGGATTGAAGTCTCAGCCTTCTGAGAGGAAGGAAAGCACCTTCCATGCCACTCATTTTGCTACTGAATATAATTATCTGAATTTTTATGTAATGCCATAGGCCCATGAAAATGTTTAATGAAGTAACTGAACAACAATAAAAATTACCAAAATCTGTGGTATCATCTGGAAGAGCTATGAAAGAAAAAAAAATAATATGATTAAGGCATCTTTTACAAATTAGCTTGTAGAAGTAACTTAGAACTATTCTTCAAATACAAAGCAGCTAACCCTTGGAAAATAACCAGGCTTACTTGATGCTATGACTAGAAACCAAGCAACAATCAAGCAGTGGCCCCATGACTGGTTAAATAAATCATGGCATGTGTATTTGGCTAGGATTCCAAACAGATATTGCAATGAAAGTTAATGGTGTAACAACTGGGCCTATAACCTTACAGTCTGCTTATTCTAGGACTGAGAGAAAGAGTATGAACAATATTGTCTGAGATATCCATATTCAGTTTATTTATTTATTTATTTATTTATGAGACTTATATACCGCTTTAAGTGCGAGCACTCTCTAAGCGGTGTACACCAGTAAGCAATGTATATATATATTTACATTGCTCCCAACAATCTGGGTCCTCATTTTACCTACCCCGGAAGGATGGAAGGCTGAGTCAACCTTGAGCCGGTGAGATTTGAACCGCTGACCTGCTGAACACAGTCAGCTAAAGTGGCCTGCAGTACTGCACTCTAACTGCTGCGCCACCTCGGCTCATATACAGTTACTGTATTGCTAGTTCAAACATTATATAATATGTACAAAGAAGCATTAGCCTTTTATTCATTAGGAACATTAAACAAAACAAGCTTGTGTAGAGGAAGCAAGATTGCAGCTGGAAAGCAAACTGAATACTGTATGTTAGAGATCTAAGGAGTATATGGTGTATGTTAAATAGAAGAGATCGGGAGGTTCAAATGAGGGAGATACAAAATCTTGAAATTTGAAGTCTTAAGAAATTCAATTCAGGATCCTTTTAAAAAATCATCATGAAAACAATAATTTATAGGATGTGATTATTCTCTAGAAAACATTAGTTTTCCAGAACCTGTATAAGGAATACCAATTATGAGAATTCAAACTTCTTTACCAATCAATAAAATGAGTTTCCTAAAGCCTATCTTGGAATACCAACAACTATAAGGTTCCTACATGGCTATTTGCTGGTTGTTTTGCAATATAACTTTCCCACAATTTTATTTATTCGATTAACATGGGAATATCTGGATTGGATTTTGTATGCTGTCAGATGGAGAGTGAGTTATCCCTTGGAAAATACAATATCTGGTTTGGAGATATCCCCAAATTGGGGAAGGAATCAGGAGCAATCAGGAAAAGAAAACAATATAGATTTTTTTGGGGGGGGGGTATTTAAAATACATTTCTGCAGCATGCCAGAAACTGGTCCACACAAACAAGTGAAACCCCATTTGCAGGAAGCAGGCAGCACGTGAAACCATGCCCCCACTGGTCTGCAGAAAAACATCTTTCCACAGAACCCTTTCCACAGTCCCTGCTGCCCAAAAGGTTGGGAGCTGTTGTTTTAAGGGATACTTTGTAAGTGCACTGAGTTTAAAAACATGTTTAAAATAAACAAAGCTATTTTGATCCTGAGCTCTGATCTATCAACAGATACAGATTTATTTGACATATACTAATTTGTGGAACAAGGTATAATAACAATAATCACATGCATATATGTATGTTTTATGTATCACAAAAACATTGCTTACTGGCTATCGTGGCCACTGTGGTCGTTGGTGGTGGTGGTGGTGGTAAGGCTGTTGAAAAAAAATATTTGCAACACTATTATTCCATATTTTAATTTACAGCGTTTTATTACCAGGTTTTCCTAAATTGTACTCTTCTGCAATGTTTGCAGAGTCATCATTAAGCTATCTCAGAGAATTGGGAGATACTATGTTTAAGGAGATGTAATTTGTTGTTTTAAAATATAAAACCCGTCTTAAAGTTCAGCTGGAGGGAAAATGAAATGCAAACTGATGACTAGAGGCAAAAGTAATTGTCTTCTTCCATGACCACAAATCTACCATTTAGACATACTAAACTACATGTAGGTAGGGGTATGAACTGCTCTGAAATGATCAAGATTGCAGTATTTTTTTTTTCCTCTGTCAGCTGCCAACCTAGGCACATACGCATCTGCAGAGAAAGGGAGAAACAGGAGGAGATTAAATTTCTTTAGAAGCACCTGAAGGCTGGCAAGCAGGGTTCAGAGGTCAGAGCAGCAGAGACAAGAGAGGGAGTTTTCTTCTAGGTTTGGTGCGAGATGCTGCTGGAGTGAGAGGTGACTTGACAAGTTATAGAGCAGAGGACTGCAAGAGCCTGAATTCCATTTGTTTCAATTCAGCAATTCAGCTAACTAGTCATTGAAAAAATATTTAATGTTTGTGATAGTGGACAACTAGACTAGAGCATCTTCACAGGGAGGGGCCATTCTGGGCCAGAAAAGTATTAAAAATACTTTGATCATGTCCAAAGCAAGTTCTAAGGATATTCTGGAATCCTTTGTCAAAATCAGATTTGGAAGTTTCATTCTATCATTTAGGAAGAGCCTTGCTGTAGGTCCTCCTCCTTGTGAAATTAATTCAATTTGTACATTGCCTGCTTCCCAACTATGGGAGCTCAGAAGAAAGCAGAAGGACAAACAAATAATAAAAACAACATGGCAATGACTTCCCCCAGCCCCCCCCCAAAGATGGAATAATTGGGCAACAACAAGCACCCATCCACTTTGTACCTTTGTTTTTATTTCTATACTCTCAACAACTTTATTTTTATATTTGTAGGTACAGATAACATCAATTCATCAAAGGGGTCCACTGTATATTGAAGGGACTCAATGTCAGTGAAATATAATGATTCTTTTAGGAGAGAATGGCAAGAAGTGGAGCAATACCTAAATTACTGGTAATAATATAGAAATTGGACAGGAGAATGATTATCGTGGAGCAGTCTTACTTGGAATTACAGTTTTCCTTGGAGGGACTTCTCGATAGTGTGCAAGGAAGCCTTTTTCACTCACGCTAGAATCACTCATAAATACAATTCTCATTTTGTTTGACGAAGATAGGTATCTCTTTCGCGGACTCCAACAAATTTTTCCAAATGAAGGTGATGTTGAGAAAGGGCCATCAAAGATCTCAACAAAATCAAGGGTGCAGAACCTGGTAATTTCCAGTCTGTGGAGAAAAAGATGAGTAAGTGAATTCTTTCAGAATTACTCGAAACTACTACTGTATCCAGACTTGCATTTTTTTAGTATGTTAAAACTGTCCTTCCTCAACTACTTCCACAGAAATTGTTCCATTAAAACAGAGGTGGACAACCAGACATCCAATAATGCCCTCAGAAACCTCTGAATTCCTTCCTTGTCTTCTTCCAAACCAACAACTTTGCTTCAATTCTGAGGCACAAAATGTGCAAAGTTATTTATGTGAGCCCTAAGACAGATATAGCAGAATTTCAAAAGATGATATATCTAAATTCTTCAGAGGGAAAAAGAAAAAAAAATCATGGTCCACCCACTTTATATTAATTATCTTGCCTTCTTCAGAAAATTAAGCTCCCAGGATGGAAAAGTTGCTCACCACAATATTAAATCTAATGAAAATATACTTTATTTTATTGTATTATATTTTACTTCTAATTCTATGGAAACTCTTTAGGTGATTAACCATAATCATATACCAATAAATAATACAATATATTTATATTCTATAAACTCAGTTATATAAATTTTAAAATAGTAAAATAAAATCATGCAATAATTATAGCACTGATAACAAGCGAAAGGTATTGTTTTATTTTGCATATGTTCTCCCTAACAATTCAGTTTTTCAAAGCCAAAAATGTGGGACCAATCTTATTTGAGAGGCTATATCATGATATATGCCAGTGGTGGCGAACCTAGGCACACATGCCAGAGGTGGCACTCGGGGCCCTTTCTGTGGGCACACGCACCGTCGTCCCAGCCCCACCTCTCCTCGTGGTCCCCTCACCAGCAGCCCCTCCAGAGGAGAGTAACCCCCAGGCACGGGCTGCACAGAGCAGTGCAGCCAAGCACTCCGCCCTCATGCCCTGTCGCGGGCAGATGATGCTGCAGGGCGTGGGCGGAAGGTGTGGCACTGCAGGGCCACTGAGCGATCTGTGGCAGGCCGTGAAGGTGGCAGGTGGCCCTGCAAGACGGGGTGGGTGGGACCGGGCAGGCTGGGGGTGGAGCAGCAGGGCAGGATGGCGGACTGGGTGGTTTTTGGGCACCCAGTCTCTAAAAGGTTCACCATCACTGATATATGCAATACTATAAATAGAAAGCAGAGTCACGTATAAATTTTATGCATCTACTATAATGCAAAAATGCATAATATTCAATCACATTCAAAATTATAATTTGATTAGGCTTAATGAAGTAATAGGCCATTTGAGATCCTGTGTTTTCATGATCAGCATTCCTGGTATAAAGCAAGTACAACTAAATTGTCATTATATTCTGCTTTCAAAGAGGCGTCTCTCAGATCATAAGCAAACAAAGAAAATTACTTCAAATCAGTTATTATTTTCAGAATTTTCAGTTACAATAGATAGAATTTTCTTGTGGAATACACACTATATTCCTTTGCTGTTCTCTAAGGTTCCATTTGTAAGAGCCTCATATATTGAGAACAAAAATGGTTAAGTTAAGCAGAAATTGGACAGAAGGAAAAAAAGTAATGAGGTCCTTTCCATATTTTTTTTTTCAGTCTGAAGTGCTGTAACTTATAGTTGTTTTACAAGATCAGCGAAACCTCTGTATATGAGCAGAGAGCAACATAAATATATATACATTTCCCATTTTATTCTTAGATCTTTGTATTCTTGCAGTCTTAGGATACAATGGATAATAACACATATTTTAGTTTATAGATCACTTGTTTATAGAACAGGGGTAGGCAACCTTGGCTGTTTTATGACTGTGCTGGCTCAGGAATTCTGGGAGTTGAAGTCCACGAGTCATAAAAGAGCCAAGGCTGCCTACCCCTGGGATAGAAGGATCGAGAAAATACCCTGAGTTCTATGGAATAGTTCCCATAAAGCTTTCAAATTTAAAATATGAAATATGTTTAGTTACAACAGTTTGTAACTAAAACAAGAATTTGTGGTAGATTAATAAAATGATTCAACAGCATTTTCATTGATGATCTAGCACATCCTTTATTACCTGAAAACTTCAAATCTTAGTTCTACATGACGTCTTTCCTCCACCTCTATGTCCCAAACACAGTAAGAATTCTTTGGGTAGTTTGAAGGATAGAATGGACTTGTAAATGAACCTGAAGGACCTGTGAATTTGCAGCCATAGAGACATTTGCCTAGAGGGAAACAAATTAATAAAGGCCAGTGAAGAACTTTATTAGTATAGTGTGTGTGTGTGTGTATGTGTGTGTGTGCGCGCGCATGTGTATAATTTTAGTGAAATAAATACACAGAAACTCCAGGAAACAGCACATGCTTACATAGGTCAAATAAAACTATTTATAAAAGCATTCTGGGAAAAAGAAAAAAAATAACTTGAGAGGAAGCAATCTATGTTCTTTGCATCTGGGTCAATAAAAACTCAACTGAAATAAGATGAAAAAAGCAGAATGCTAAAGACAAATCCATTGTGTGCTTTTTAACTTACCTGAGAATGGGTTAGTGAAAAAAAGCAAGAATATATTGTAAATATATTGCCTAAATATGCGAAAGGTTGGAAGTATCCTTGCCTATGTGATTCTATCTTTTACATTTATAAAGATGTTTGAGATACATAAAATTTAAAACTGAAAATAGTACCACCCAATTCATACAGTACATTATTGTCAAACATGAGAGAAATTGTTAAGCAAGGAACTGGACTAGGGGAAACATAACTAAATATGGGATCTATTAGTTTAGATTTATGAGAAGGAAACCTCTATTTATTTTGTAGCTACGGTAAGTATTCTGTGTTTCAAATTTGGTGAGCAATTCCTTTTCAGCCCTTGACATACTAAGGTGGCAGTGTGAATGCCAGATAATAGTAGGCTAACTATGTGTTATCTTGTGGGTTTTTAAAAACTATTATTATTTTAATATGTTAAAAAAAGGAGATGTGGCTTTCAGTGAAGGAAAGGAAAACTACTTAGATCACAATCCTACATGTGTACAGCTGGAGAAAATGTCAATGAATTAGTTTCTGGAAAAAAATTGTTCATAGGTTTTTAATCTTAAGTTACTTAAGTGATCTTAAGTTAATTGATGCTGAAAAGAAACTTCAGCCCGATAACTTACCAGATGGAGTGTGCTTCTGAGTGATAGGAAGAGTTATAGATTTTGATGCTAGAAGAAGGAATACATAAAAACACAGTTGCTTGAATAATGACAAATCTCAAATTTAAGCATCTTACAATTAATATTGCTTTGAATCCTCTGTTCAGTTGAGATTTTGTATTAAGGGATACCTCAGTTATCTTCATTCCACATGCAGCATGTACTGTGATGATGAGAATGTTGGCTGATTTTGGCCAACATCACCCAAAAATTATATTTGTAGTTAGTATTCCATTCCAAAGAGTGTTTGGAACACATGGGAGAAAAGATACTCCAGTTGTCCACAATTATTTGAAGCACCATTTGCTTTAAGAGCTTATTAAGAATTCAAATGCCTAGTGAGCATGACTAATAGCTAGTTGCAATCCAGAAACAACCCTTCTTGTACCATATATAGGGTTGTAACAGTAACCTCTAACCATAAACATTATCCAATTACTCTCATACATCTTCATCCACCCAATATTTCAAAACCCATTTTGCCTTGAGTGATGTTATTTAAACTTTGATTGAAATCTCTTTCTCTTTCTGTTCTTGGAAGTAGGCTAATACTTGAAGGATTGTTTCACTTGATTATCTCTACCTACCCTATTAGGTCTCACAAGCCTTTCACCAGAATAATGCACATACAGAAAAGGCCAGCTGAATTTCCCACATTTTACAATCCCAGGCAAGACTGTTGAACCTTTCCTCCTGCTACTTAAATGCATTTACTGAAGGCTAGAATACATTTAACATATCATCTAGATAGACTGAATAAAAATGGTGGAATGGAGGACGTGCTGAGAAAAATAATGGAGTAGAAATTTTTTATATTTACATGTTAGAGCTTGGAATATTTTGTTTGTTTTGCATGAGGAAAAGAAGTCATCACAGAATGTTCTAATTCTAATTCTAATTGTTCAAAACAATTAATCAGGAGATTGGTAGTCTACTGACCAGGAATAATTGGGTGTGGTGTACTTGCTGCAAGTACAGGTCTAGTAGTTGGATGCTGAGTGGTTAGTGCCCAAACTGGTAATAAATAGAGCAAATATAATTTAACATTAGGACTGAAAATAATTTTAAATGCAAAAAAGGAGGTTATTTTAGGAAGTAAAGCAAAAAACCTTCTAAAATAAAAGAACTTAGAAAAATGCATTTGCTCAAATAAAACATCAGATTAGAGGTTCTACAATGCAACATATCAAAGAAACAAAAAATACATTTGCAGTATAATGCAGAAATCATGTTGATTAGAAAATTATCCAGATATAAATACTTGGGACTTCTGATGTATTTTTTGTGGGAGCTAAAGAAACCAAAAGTAAAGAAATAACTGAGTTTGATAAATGAAGAAAGTAAAGAAAAACAGACACAAGAATCTAGTAATTTAGTTGTTTCTCTACAGAATCACTTTAATTATTCTCAGGAATATTCTGCAAGCCTATCTATTAAAATCAGAAAGTATAGTTTAAAATATATGACTTTTTTTACTTACAGCCTATACAGAGCCTTCACAATGAAACTCTAGTATGCTAATTTTCACAGAGAGGCTCCTAATGGCAGGAATTTAAAAATAATGATTCAGTTTTCAGTGAAAATAAATCTGAGGCATAACACATACGTTTCATAGAACAGATGTCACTGACATTTTTTTATATTACTAAATAACATTATTCAGGAATTTCCGTATTCTCTAATTGTGTTACTAATTTCATGATACATTCTTCTATGCAAAATGAGATCATTTCTCAAATACACTATTTACTGTTTGCAAAGACAACCAATACTTACTAGGTATAATGGGATTCTTTGTTGTAAGGAAAACTGTTTCTATGAAAAAAAAGCAAAAAATACAGAAAGTAAACTCCTCCTCTGAGTAATAGGGAAGTATTCATAATATTTTGCTATGAAGGCTCCTATGAAATCATTTTACACTAACAGCGATGGAGATGGTTACCTGAGCAAATGACCCCAGCGTCTTCCTTGTGGCCACACCGATGAGTTTCCCAGTCTGGATTGGAGCACTCTTCTATAGACGATTCATTCCCTTTGCACTGAACATTTTCTAGGAGGATGTTGCCAGTGCCTTGCCCAAAATAGGCTTCACTGGTGGCCTCCATAACTTCTCCACAGGCAAGTTGTCTGCAAACAACCTTTGCATCTTGTAAGTCCCAACCGTCATCACAGACTGTTCCCCAGTCCCCATTGTAGAAGATTTCAAGTCGACCCTGGCATCTGTTTTTTCCATTCATCAATCTTACAGTCAATGAGCTTGTTGTTGTTACCAGTGCACTTTCTGCAATTGTCAAAAGAATATAAACAGCATTTTTTTCTCCAATGACACATTACAATGACTCTTTGAGGGTTCATTGTAAAAAGGCATATCAGTGTTTCCCAACCTGATTTTTTTTCAGGTAACATTCTGCCTTTGTCTATCTATGTGCATGTGTGTGTGTGTGTGTACAACTCTAACTATTGTGACCTATGTTCCCCTTTAGATAAATGGGATTGAATGGATTTAAGAAGATACATCTTTAGGGCTGGCCACAATTGCTGCCTAATCTACAAATCTTCGGATCATTTACAAATTATTTTGTATATTTGAGAAATAACTTTCAGGTTCTTTCCCCTGAATACCAGAGATGAAAAACTTGTTATTCTTTACATCAACATATAACCAAAGATGACATTTTGAGATTTCCACCTCTTTTCCAATTGGTTTGCCTTGGTTAAATTAAATTAAATGGCCTTGTCTTTGGTTAGAAGCTGTAACAGTTGTGAGAATATCTTTGGGAGGCAGGAGGAAGAGCCGCAGCCCAGAAAACATCTGATAAAAGGAGTCAAAGTCCAAAAAAGGAATGAGGATAGAAAAAGCATCTCAGAAGGGATCCTCCTGAATGCCAGGAGGAGGAGGAGGAAAGATCTTTCAGACTTGTTTGTCTGTTACTGCAGTGGTCCCCAACCTTTCTTGCACCAGGGACCCGTTTCATGGCAGTCAATTGTTCCACAGATTGTGGGGAGGATGGTTTTCTGCACAACTTAGATCAGTGGTTCTCAACCTTTTTAATGCCGCGACCCCCAACTGGTCGTAAGTCAAGGATTACTCAACCGGTCGTAAGTTGAGGACTACTCAACTGGTGCAGCACCGTTTGCAGAATGGGACTTTTGGCGGGCTCAGCAGGGCAGAGACAGCCTGGACAATTCCTATTGGCTTTTGAAAGCCAATAGAATTAGACTCTATTCAAGAGAGTCTATTCTATTGGCTTTCAAAAGCCAATAGAATAAAAGGGAGTAGCACAGCTAAGGAAAAGGGGAAAAAAATGGCGGACTGCATTGTTTGACGACCCCCGTGAAATGGTCGTTTGACCCCAAATGGGGTCCCGACCCACAGGATGAGAACCACTGACTTAGATCATGTTCATGTGCAGATGAAGCTTTGCTCACTCACCTGCCACTCTCGGGGCCCAATTCCTAACAGGCCACGGACTGGTACCAGTCCTCAGCCTGGGGGTTGGAGACCCTTGTGTCACTGTTTTCTTATAATAAGGTAATATTAGTACTATTGATTTTGGTTTCCTGATCTGGACTATCTGAAATGGCTGACAGAAGTGAACAAGTTTATTGCACGCCCCTAATCATTTCTATTTCCACATTACAGATATTACTTCAAAAGAAGTATGAAGACAGAAGCAGAATTACTAATACAGTGCTGCAACACTTAGTAATTATTAAAAACCAGAAGAGGTTTGCAAAGGAAAGGGGATAGAAGCTGAATCTGCCCATCCTGCCATCCTATACCCAATCAAAATGTTTTCTGTTGCTACTGTTTTGTTTTAAATGAAGAGAGAAAAGCTAGAACCCTCCAGATGTTATCTAATGACACTTATGTGCCCTCAGTGACTTCTTTTTCTCTACCAGGCACCCTGTTTCAGTCAAATATAAAAAAACTTTAAAAAAATATTTAATTTGAAATAACGCTTTTTAAAAAGCATTACTTTATTTTTATTTCTAAGAGTGAAAATGGAGTCCCCATTATTCTCCCACACATTATTAGAAAATTATGGAATGCCTACAATCCAAAGCTTTATGTGCAAATGTGCTAATCTCCTGCCCTTAAAGAAAGTAATGTATTTTAAGTGCCACAAGTACTATGGCAGCCAGTCTAGAAATTAGCACCTCCACCATCAAACAGCTATTTTGGATTTTGGACATCCATAATATGTTCATAACACAAAAATGTTCCCATTGCTACAGAAAGTTCAGTTTGGGATGTGCCCTGCATTACATTGCATATTTTCCTATTAACATCTTATTAGTCTTTCTGGTATATTCCTTGGATGTACAGATTTTGGAAGCTCCTTTTCAGTGAAAATAAAGTTGGATGAATATTATTTTTCTCTGTCTTGTTAAAGACGTTGCTGGTTTCTATTTCCCCTTAAATTATGATACAAGGTTTTAAGTAAAAATAGGAATTTAATAAAATACATACTAGGTGCTGATGTGGTGACAGGACCTAAAAATAGAAGAAATAATTTCTGTGGGTGAAGATGACACAATAATGATGAAGATTAATTATGGTGTTATAGTATATTGCCATTATTATTATCATCATAGTTTTTTCTTTTATATTTTCGTATTCTTCTTTACTTTGATATATTGAAGTAAAAGTGTCCCTCTTGTGAAATATGATAAATAAATGAAAAACAAACAAACAAATAAATAAATCTATAATAAATCTAATCTAAAATAAAATAGCAAACCTGGCTTAAAGTGTAGGAACTGATCCCGTTGTTTTTTTGTTTTGAGACTGTAGGTAGTGCTTATTTGCTGACTGCATCTGAGTCTTCCATTTACATTATTAAATTGTGTGGTTGTTGAGCATGACATCACATGATCATGATTTGCATGTCTTCCTGCCTTTTTCATTGACTTTATTGGAAGGTAGCCATGAAGATTGCAAATGGCAATCATATGACTGCAGGACGCTGTGATTGTTGTAAATGCTTACCACTTGCCAAGTGCCCAAATCATGATCACAGAGATGCTGCAAAAACCATACCTTCAAGGACCTATCATAAGTCTCCTTTTTCAGTGCTATTATAATTTGGTTGGTAAGCAAGCACTACCTATAAACCAATCTACTCAAGATGGACAACACAATGCAGCATTCCAAACAAAAAATAGATTAGCAGACATTTGGCTCTTAAAATAAACATAAAGCTCTAGCCACATTGTAACTATGTTTTGTGGGTGAAATTTGATTATGATTTCTATAGCTTTGCCTCATTGAATTCTTTAGAGACATTTCAGAAGACTATGTGAGCTCTGAATATAAAGGCTATATGGGAAAACACGTGAAGAGCATGTGGCTTATAATAAGATTCTTCCATACTGTGGTTGAATAAAAAGAATAATTCCAGATTGTATTTAGCCAGAGATTTTTCTTCCATTATCTACCAGGTCTCACTTTAAATGAATTTACTGAACTATACTGTAATAATTTTATTAAAACTTAAGCAGTTTAGATTACCTGAGCAAATGACCCCAGCATCTTCCTTGTGATGACAGTTATGAACGCCCCAAGGTTTATGAGCGCATTCTTCAAGAGAGGATTCGTTCCCTTTGCACTTCAGCTCATCCAGGAAGATGCTGCCAGTTCCTTCTCCAAACTCAGCCTTAGGTAGGGCTTGGATGGCCTCTCCACAGGCAAGCTGTCTACACACAACTTGTGCGTCATTCATGTCCCAGCCATCGTCACAAATTGTTCCCCAGCTTCCATTGTAAAAGACCTCAATGCGACCACGACATTTGTCTTCTCCATTCACCAGTCTCAGAGATTTTTCTTGAAATGAAAATAAATGCATATTGGAATTTTCACCTCAGATATCTAATTTCTAGAGTTCTTTATTAGTAAACAGAGAGGAATCACCTCTGCTGTTCTGTTTTGTCCATAGAATACATTAATGACAGTCAATTTTATTCAAGTCTGAATATTTTTTTATTTAGTCTTGAACAGAACAAAAGTAGTTCCATAGTATGGTATAAAACCATATGCTATCTCTCTATAGCTCAATTCTATTGCTTGGCAGTTCCAATCAGCATGACCACAGGATTCTCCTTGGTCTAAAGTACTAGAGCTCATATCAACTCCTAACTGATCCTTTGAAGATTGTAAAACCAGAGTAATAATTCTTGTAGTTGAACACATGACTTTTTAAATAGAAGACCCAAGATAACAGGATGATTAGGTCTTTTTTAGAACATAGGTACAGTACGTACAGTACATATTTACATACATAGATCTAGATTAAGCAAGTTTATTTCCCATTTATTTTGATGAGCTCTAAGTTAAATCACAAGTAACTTTTCAATAGGCTTTAATTTCAGGAAAAACACTATGTAATTTCTCATTCACAGAATTTTGCATAGGTCTCAATAGCAAAGTCATTTGTTTAGTCATAGACCTGGATAAAATAACTTCAATAAGAATTGCAGATATTTCAGTAATAACAATGAAAACTAGGAAATTTGAAAATTAGGTGAGGGACCACATACTAAATGCACATGCTTGATTCATCAAAATATACTTTAGTTTCAAAACATATACTATTTAATACAATAACTTATTGAAATATGGTTTTATATGTGCTGAAGCATTCAGGATCACCTACTTTGTAGACTTTCAATATTCATCTCATATAAAATGGCTGTGTGCATAGAAAACAGCAGGTGTACAAGTGGTCCATTACGCTTGACATGACATTCATCTTTTCACAAACATTATCAAATATATCATGAGCTTGATAGTTCAAACATTGGGTTGATTTACATATTAACTGATCCATGGCGATAGAGTGGAAAAAAATCCTTGTTAGATTTATGACCTTCTCTAAAAGTTCAAAGCAACTTGGATGAAGAGCACCCCTTAATTTTATCTTTGTGATCTTGTGAATTAGGTTAAACTGATGGAATGAGTGGCTCAAAGTTATCCCCTGAGTTCTTAGGGTGGACCTCAATCTAGGTTTCCCCCAAGCTAGTCCAAATCTTCACAGGTACTTATTATTTCAGATATTGTTCAACAAAGGAAAAATTTAGAACTAGCATGTAGGAACCCCTTGCAACCAGCTGGAAGTGCTGTAGGTTTATTGTTACAATATGTATTATTTTACAAGAATGCAAATCCACTTCAGCATATAATAAATACCTCTTCTTTCCTGCGTAGTCAGCTCTGCGGAGAGTGTAGAAAGTTCTGATAAAAACAGAAAATTATGTTTCTATCATGGCTGTATAGAGATAAAGATAATGCTGAAAAAAAACCCTATTCTCTTGGTTTTCCACTTCTTCTCAATCCGTTTGTGCTTCCTACATATTATTTGTTTTCAGATTCAATCTTTGTTCATTTTTTCACCAAATCACTTCATGATACTGCTTTTGTACTAATCAGCCTAATTAATTTGGTTCCCAGTCATTAAGGACATTAACAGTACTGCTTAACCAGAAACAAATTTTAAATACCTCAAAGACATAGAATATTTTATATATTATTTATTAAAGCCATATGCCACCTCACTATCCAGAACAAAACATTCCATAATTCAATGCTTTCACTTTAATTTAATCCTTACTTAAATCAGACAAATGATAATCTTTCTTTCTTATATTCATACATTTTTCAATCATTTGCTGAAAAGCCAAATTCCAATTTTCACAGCACATGCATAGCATAAAGGCTCACTTTATTTCACAAATTGTAGTTTCAATGAAAAGAATAAAAAAGGGAAGTTGGATGAATCTTATTTATCTCTGTGCTAATAAAGACGTTATTGGTTCTATTTCCCATTAAATTATAAAGCAAGTTTTGGTTTTAAGTAATAAGAGAAATATAAGCAATTACCTATAGATGGTGGTGTGGTGACAGCAGCACCTGAAAATAGAAGAAATGACTTCTGTCTGGGTGAAGATGATAGCATATTGATGATGATCATTTATGAGATTTCATGATATTGCCAGTATTATTATCATCATTATAATTTCTTTTATATTTTTTACTCTTTAGTTTGATACAATTAAGTAAAATAAGAAAGGCATAGCAAATCTGACTGAAAGTATCGAAACCGATGCTTGTTGCTTTTCAATATTGATACTACAGGTAGTCCTCATTTACTGACTGCTATTGAGTCTAACAACTCCATCATTAAGTGTTGTGATTGTTAAGCATGTTAAGCACTTTAATCAAATTTATTTAAAGATAATGTGATAACTCACTGAAATCTGCAGAACGTCTTAAATCATTGAATGTTCAATAATAAATGCACTTTTTCTACTGAGACCCATTATCAATGAAGATTGTCTGAAATCTTTAAACATAATAGCAATTAGGACCCTTTGCTATCACATTCAAGACTTCCTGGTTAGATGGTGACATCCCCTTGGCTTTTTGATGGTATAATTCTACCTGGCAACAGTTACCTTACACTGATATCTGATTTTTAAATTATTTTTTCACGGTGTTTTGATAATGTAAACCAAGTAAAACTGAAAATTGAGCGGTTCAGATTACCTGAGCAAATGACCCCAGCATCTTCTTTGTGGTGACAGTTATGAACACCCCAAGGTTTATGAGCGCATCCTTCAAGAGAGGATTCGTTCCCTTTGCACTTCAGCTCATCCAGGAAGATGCTGCCAGTTCCTTCCCCAAATGCAGCATTAGGTACGGCTTGGATGGCCTCTCCACAGGCAAGCTGCCTACACACAACTTGTGCGTCATTCATGTCCCAGCCATCGTCACAAATTGTTCCCCAGCTTCCGTTGTAAAAGACCTCAATTCGACCACGACATTTGTCTTCTCCATTCACCAGTCTCAGAGATTTTTCTTGAAAGGAAAACAAATGCATATTGGAATTTTCACCTCAGATATCTAATTTCTAGAGTTCTTTATTAGTAAACAGAGAGGAATCACCTCTGCTGTTCTATTTTGTCTATAGAATACATTAATGACAGTCAATTTTATTCGTCAGATTATTTTTTTAATTTAATTTGGTTCTATCAGAACAAAAGTAGTTTCCATAGAGAAAAATAATGAGTGGAAAAGAAATGATGCATTTTTGTACATTTGCATGTTAGAGGCAAAAATGAGCTTGGAATATTTTGTTTCTTTTACATAAGGAAAAGAAGCCATCACAAAATGGCTAACATGCTATTCAACATTTAATTATAATTGTTCATGAATGAGGAAATTGGTTAATCTACTCATCTGGAGCAGTTGGATCTGATACACTTACTGCAGCAACAGGTCTAGTAGTTGGATACTGAGTATTTAGTGCCCAAATTGGTAATAAATAGAGCAAATATAATTTAACATTAGGACTGAAAATAATTTTAAATTATTAAACGGGAGGTTATTTTAGGGCAGACATGTCAAACTCGCGACGTCACGTGACGTCACACGACGTATCAGAACCTTTTCCTCATTGCTGGCAATCAGGTGGGCGCAGTTTCCTTATGATGCATCCGGCCCAAGGGCTGGCAGTTTGACACCCCTGTTATAGGGGGTACACCAGAAAAGCGTGTGAAATAAAACACTTTGAAAAATGCATTTGCTCAAATAAAACATCATATTCAAAGTTCTATAATACAACGTATTAAAGACACAAAAAATATGTTTGCAGTATAATGCTAGATCATGTTGATTAGAAAATTATCCAAATGAAAATACCTGGGACTTCTGATGTATTTTTTGTGGGAGCTACAGAAACCAAAAGAAAAGAAATAGCTGAGTTTGATAAATGAAGAAAGGAAAGGAAAACAGACACAAGAATCTGATAGTTTAATTGTTTAAACTACAGAATCACTTTAATTATTCTCAGGAATATTCTGCAAGCCTATCTATTAAAATCAGAAAGTATAGTTTAGAATATATGACCTTTTTATTTACAGCATACAAAAAGCCTTCACAGTGAAACTCTAGTATGCTAATTTTCACAGAGAGGCTCCTAACGGCAGGAATTTAAAAATAATGATTTGGTTTTCAGTGAAAATAAATCTGAGGCATAACACATGCGTTTCATAGAACAGATGTCACTGATTTTTTTTAATATTACTAAATAATATTATTCAGGAATTTCAGTATTCCCTAATTGTGTTACTAATTTCATGATACATTCTTCTGTGAAAAATGAGATCATTTCTCAAATACATTATTTATTGTTTGCAAAGACAACCGATACTTACTAGGTATAATGGGATTCTTTGTTGTAAGGGAAACTGTTTCTATGAAAAAAAAGCAAAAAATACAGAAAGTAAACTCCTCCTCTGAGTGACAGGGAAGTATTCATAATATTTTGCTACGAAGGCTCCTATGAAATCATTTTACACTAACAGCAATGGAGATGGTTACCTGAGCAAATGACCCCAGCGTCTTCCTTGTGGCCACACCGATGAGTTTCCCAGCCTGGATTGGAGCACTCTTCTATAGACGATTCATTCCCTTTGCACTGAACATTTTCTAGGAGGATGTTGCCAGTGCCTTGCCCAAAATAGGCTTCACTGGTGGCCTCCACAACTTCTCCACAGGCAAGTTGTCTGCAAACAACCTTTGCATCTTGTAAGTCCCAACCGTCATCACAGACTGTTCCCCAGTCCCCATTGTAGAAGATTTCAAGACGACCCTGGCATCTGCTTTTTCCATTCATCAACCTTACAGTCAATGAGCTTGTTGTTGTTACCAGTGCACTTTCTGCAATTGTCAAAAGAATATAAACAGCATTTTTTTCTCCAATGACACATTACAATGACTCTTTGAGGGTTCACTTTAAAAAGGCATATCAGTGTTTCCCAACCTGATTTTTTTTCAGGTAACATTCTGCCTTTGTGTATCTATGTGCGTGCGTGCGTGCGTGTGTGTACAACTCTAGATATTGTGACCGATGTTCCCCTTTAGATAAATGGAGTTGAATAGATTTAAGAGGACTGGCCACAACTGCTATCCAATCTACAAATTTTTGGTGATTTCCTTGGATCTTCCACAAATTATTTTGTATATTTGAGTGATATCTTTGAACTTCCTTACCCCTGAACACCAGAGATCAAAAACTCGTTATTCTTTACATCATCATGCAATAAAAGATGAACATTTCTAGAATGCTTTATTTCTAAACAGAGAGGAATCACTCCGCTGTTCTGTTTTGCCAACATAACATATTAATGTAACACATAATACAGTAATATCAGTCAATTTCATTCAAGTCATTATTTTTCTATGAGAATTGAAGTGGTTCCATAGTAAGGTGGAAAACCACATGCTCTTCTCTATATGTTTCAGTTCTGTCCCTTGGTAGTTCCAACTCTTTGGCTCATTTCAACAGCACAACCATGACTTAGGGAAATATACTTTCAAATAATTTCCTATTTAATATAAAATTCCTTTTGTAGCTTACTGAAATTCAGATTTGTATGTTCTTTGCAGACTTCCAACAACCTTCATATCACCATACAATAAAACAGGTGTGGGATCAGAAAGAAGAGATATACAGGGTTCATTGTGTTACTGTTACAATATCTATTACTGTTACAAGAATGAAAATCCACTTAGCCATATAATAAATACCTCTTCTTTCCTGCGTAGTCAGCTCTGCAGAAGTTGTAGAAAGTTCTGACAAAAACAGAAAATTAATGCAAATCCAAAAAAAAAAAAAAAAGGTCTGGTGGAATGTTCAAAAGATTTTTAAGAGAAAGATAAAGTTTACTCCGCAGTTATTTTTGTTGGGTATTATTGTAGATTTTGATGTTAAAGAAATCAACTTGATGTTGAATCTTATAACAGCTGCAAGATTATTAGTGGGGCAATATTGGAAGAAAAACTCTCTGCCTACTATGGAAGAATGGATACTTAAGGAGTCTAATTTAGCAGAAATGGCGAAAATCCCCGCCTATTTAAAGGATCATTCACAAGAAAAATATATTATGGTTTGGGAAAATGGATTGATTACATTCAGAAGAAATATGAGATTGAAAAGTATTATCTTGCTTATGAGTAGATTTTAGATAATTATTAATAGTTTTAATTATATTATTATTTGAGTTTATAATTTGTTAACATTTGTTTTGAAAAGGAGTTAAAGTGTTTTGATTGATAGTATAGTTGGTTAATATTAGTTAGATTATGTTTGTTTATTTGTTACCCTGTAATCAGCTCTGGGAAGTGGGGGAGGGGGGATGGGGTGGGAGGGGTTTATATTGTATTAAATTTGTAAAACTTTTAATAATAATAATAATAAAAAAGAATGCAAATCCACTTAGCCATATAATAAATACCTCTTCTTTCCTGCGTAGTCAGCTCTGCGGAAGTTGTAGAAAGTTCTGACAAAAACAGAAAATTAATGTTATATGACTAAGAAATTTTGCCAGAAGTTATTTTCTATTATGGGTATATAAAGATAACACTGGAAAAAAAAAAACATTCTCTTGGTTTTCCACTTCCTCTCAATCCATTTGCTCCTCCTACATATATTTGTTTTCAGATTCAATCCTTGTTCATTCTCTTTGACCAAACCCACTTCATGATACTTCTTTGTATTAAGTAACCTAATTAATTTGTTTCCCAATCATTAAGGACACTAACAGTACTGCTTAACCACAAACCATCTTTAAATACTCCATAGACACTGCTTAATTTACTGGTTTGTTTGTTTAATTTCTCCTTAAATTCTAATGCAAGATTTGGTTTTAAGTAACAACAGAAATTTAAGAAAATACCTACCTGGTGGTGGTGTGGTGACAGCAGGACCTGGAAATAGAAGAAATAATTTCTGTCTGGGTGAAGATGATGGCATACTCACGATGATCAGTTATGAGGTTTCATGATACTACCAGTATTGTTATCAACATTATTTCTTTTATATTTTTTTACTTTATTTTGATACAGCAAAATACAATAAAAAAGGGTATAGCAAATGTGACTGACACCTGTTGCTTTTTAATATTGAGACTACAGGTAGTCCTCATTTACTGACTGCAGTTGAGTCTGCCAGCTCCTCTGTTAAGTGCTGGCATGTTAAGCACTTTAATCACGCACTTTAATCACATTTACTTAAAAATAACATAATAACTTATTGAAATCTACATAATAAGGACAAATCCTTAAATCCTTGTATGTTCAATAATAAATGCCCTTTTTCTATGGAGAAAATGAAGATTGCCTGAAAACTTTACACATAATAGCAATTAGGATCCTTTGTGATCCTGTTCAAGGATCAGGTTCAATGATGACATACTTTGCTTTCTGATATTCTATCAGAGAGCAGCCACATTACATTGTCCCCTGATTATTTAATTATGCTTTCAGTGTGTTTGGTTAATGTATTTATTTATTTAGCGTATAATACAATTAGCTAGTACATAGTAGTTATTGGGCTGCTCAAGAGTGCTAGCCTGTTTAGTTTGCGCTCATGTGCTAATCCATGACATACCACAGAGGATGAACTAGCTTTGCATCAGAAAGACAAGTGGAATCCTATGGCATCAGCTGAGGTCTTCTCTCACACCAATGTTGCAGCACAATTTGGCATTGCATCCAGGCAGGACCATTACCACTCCAGGTCTGACTGTCTATACAAAAAGATGCCGTGTTTCTCACTGAAGATGCCATGTTTCCCACCTAGTCACATGTAGCATGTTTTGTAACTGCTAGGTGGGCAGAAGCTGAGGCAAGTAACAGGAGCTCACTCTGGCATGTGGTGCTAGGACTTGAACCACCAGAGCAGAGACCAACTCCAGTGTTTTTAAGCCACTGAGTTTATTAGACCTATTAGATAATATGAACCAGTTAAAAATATCACATAACTTGAAAATTGAGCAGTTTAGATTACCTGAGCAAATGACCCCAGCATCTTCCTTGTGGTGACAGTTATGAACGCTCCAAGGTTTATGAGCGCATTCTTCAAGAGAGGATTCATTCCCTTTGCACTGGACCTGATCCAGGAAGATGCTGCCAGTTCCTTCCCCAAATGCAGCATTAGGTACGGCTTGGATGGCCTCTCCACAGGCAAGCTGCCTACACACAACATGAGCATCATTCATGTCCCAGCCATCGTCACAAATTGTTCCCCAGCTTCCATTGTAGTAGACCTCAATGCGACCATGACATTTGTCTTCTCCATTCACCAGTCTCAGAGATTTTTCTAGAAAGGAAAACAAATTCATATTTGACTTTTGCTTTAGATATTTAATGTCTAGAATTATTTATTTCTAAATAGAGAAGAATAACCTCTGATGTTTTGTTTTACACCCATTGAGTGGAAAGCACCCCTTGCCATCAGCTGGAAGTGCTGTAGGTTTATTGTTACAATATTCATTACTGTTATAAGAATGGATATCTACTTCAGCATATAATAAATACCTCTTATTTGTTGTGTAGTCAGAACTGTGGAGGGTGTAGAAAGATCTGACAAAAACAATTTTTTTTATAGTTATAGTTATATAATATAGTTACATATTTCTGAAACTTTGCCAGATCTTCTTTGCTATCATAGGTGTATACAGATAAAAATAATGCTGAAAAAAACCAGCCATTCTTTGAAAAGCAAAACTCCAGTCTTCACACATTACATGCTTCACATAAAGACTAACTTTATTTCATGAACTGTGCTTTCAGTGAACAAAAGAAAACAAAGTTGGATGAATCTTATTTCTCTTCTTGCTGCTAAAGAGTTTACTGGCTCTATTTCCCCTTAAATTATATGTAATAATAGAAATTTAAGAAAATACCTACCAGGTGGTGGTGTTGTTGTGACAGTAGAACCTGAAAATGGAAGAAATAACTTCAGTCTGGGTAAAGATGACACCATACTGATGATGATCAATTATGAGATTTCATGATGCTGCCAGTTTTATTATTGTCATTATTTCTTTTACTCTTCTGTAGAATAGAATAGAATGGAATGGAATGGAATGGAAAACAATAGAATAGAATAGAATAGAATAGAATAGAATAGAATAGAATAGAATAGAGCAGAGCTGGAAGGGGCCTTGGAGGTCTTCTAGTCCAGCCCCCTGCTCAAGCAGGAAAACCTATACCATTTCAGACAAGTGACTGTCTAGTCTCTTCTTAAACATTTCCAGTGATGGAGCACCCATGATTTCTGGAGGCAAGCTGTTCCACTGGTTAATTGTCCTCACTGTCAGGAAGTTTCTCCTTAATTCCAGGTTGCTTCTCTCTTTGATCAGTTTCCAACTATTGTTTCTTGTCCTGCCCTCTGGTAATTTGGTGAATAACATGACCCCCTCTTCTTTATGGCAGCCCCTCAAATACTAGAATACTGCTATATGTCTCCCCTGTTTCTTCTTTTCTTTAGACTAGACAAACCCAAGTCCCGCAGCCGTTCTTCATATGTTTTAGTCTCCAGGCTTTGATCATCTTAGTTGCTCTTTGAATTTTTTTTCCAAACTCTCAACTTCTTTTACACCTTATTTGAATCAAACAAAATATGATACTCATTCTTTCTTATATTCATACATCATTCAATGACTTGTTGAAAAGCAAATTTTGAGTCTTCACAGAACATGCCTAGCATAAAGACTAATTCTATTTCACAGATTGTTCTTTCAGTGAAAAGAAAGACGAGAAAGTGGTTCAATCCTATTGCTCTCTATGGTTCTATTTCCCTTTAAATTATGATGCAAGATTTGGTTTTAAATAACACTAGAAATTAAAGTGAATGCTTACCAGGAAGTGGTGTGGTGACAGCAGGACCTAAAAATAGAAGAAACAATTTTGATCTGGCTGAAGAAGACAACCTACTGATGCTGATGAATTAGGAGGTTACATTATATTGCCATTATTATTATATTACCATTATTTTTTATATTTTTTACTCTTCTTTAGATTGCTATAAGAAGTAAAATAAAAATGAGCATTGGAAGCCTGGCTTGAAGTATTGGAACTGATGCTTACACGTAAGTCCTCAGTTACTGATTGGAATTGTCTGACAACTCAATTAACATTGTTTAGTGCTGATGTTGTTAGGTATATATTAAGTATTTTAATAAAATTTCCTTAAAGATAATGTAATAATTAACTGAAACCTGCATAACAAGAAATCTTCAAATCATTATAAGTTTAATAATAAATGCACTTTTTTTTCCTACTGAGGCCCATTATCAATTAAGACTGTCTGAAAGATTTACACATAATAGCAATTAGGGATTGCTTTTGGGATCCCATTCAAGATCTCCTAGTTAGATGGTGACAACCTAATTAATTTTGCTTCCAATCAATCAGGAGCAAACCACAAACAAGTTAGTCACCAATTTAGTTATTTACTTACCATTTCCCCCGTAAATTAGGACGCAAGTCTTGGTTTTAAGTAACAATAGAAATTTAAGCAAATACCTACCAGGGGGTGCTGTGCTGACAGCAGGACCTGAAAACAGGAGAATAACTTTGGTCTGGGTGAAGAAGACAACATACTGATGTTGATGAATTAGGACAGTGATGGCGAACCTTTTAGAGACCGAGTGCCCAAACTGCAACCCAAAACCCACTTATGCATCGTCGGGTGCCGGGTAGGTGTGGCCCATTGGCTGGCTGTGGCCCATTGGCTGGGCGTGGCTGCGGTGGTAACAACAGACTGGGTGGGACTAAAAAGTTCAATCAATCAATTCCAACTTTGCAAGATCTTTTTTTTCCCCGCAGGAAGTTGAAATTGACTGATTGATTGAACCTTTTTTTTTTTTTGCACACGGCGGCAGAGGCCTAAAGCGAAAAGGTTTAATAAAACCCAGCTGAGGGCCTAGGACTGGGGTGACAGCACACGTGCCCACAGAGAGAGCTCTGAGTGCTGTCTCTGGCACCTGTGCCATAGGTTCGCCACCACTGAATTAGGAGGTTATATTATATTGCCATTATTTCTATCATTATTTCTTTTATCCTTTTTACTTTTCTTTAGTTTGATACAATAAAGTAAAATAAAAAAGGTATTGCAAACTTAGCTTAAAGTGTTGATATTGAAGCCTGTTGCCTTTTAATATTGAGACTACAGGTAAGTCCTCTTTTACTGACTACAATTGAGTCTGCCAACTCCATTATTAAGTCCTATGGTTGTTAAAGGTGTTAAGCACCTTAAACAAATTTACTTAAATATAATTTAATAACTTATATAAATCTGCATAACAAGACCCAATCCTTAGATCTTTGTATGTTCAATAATAAATGCATTTTTTGTTCTCTTGAATGAAGATTGTTTGAAAGCCTTATGCATAACAGCAATTTGGATCCTTTACAATCCCATTTATGAACATCTAGTTGAATGACAAACTACTTTGGCTTTCTAATACATCATTCTACCTGGGAAAAGACACATTGCATTCACATCTGATTTTAAATTCTTCTCTTAGTATGTTTGGATAATGGAAACCAAATAAAACAGCACAACACTTGAAAACTGAGCAGTTCAGATTACCTGAGCAAATGACCCCAGCATCTTCCTTGTGACGACAGTTATGAACGCCCCAAGCTTTATGAGCGCATTCTTCAAGAGAGGATTCGTTCCCTTTGCACTGGACTTGATCCAGGAAGATGCTGCCAGTTCCTTCCCCAAATGCAGCATTAGGTAGGGCTTCAATGGCTTCTCCACAGGCAAGCTGCCTACACACAACATGCGCATCATTCTTGTCCCAGCCATCATCACAAATTGTTCCCCAGCTTCCATTGTAGTAGACCTCAATGCGACCACGACATTTGTCTTCTCCATTCACCAGTCTCAGAGATTTTTCTTGAAAGGAAAACAATTGTGTATTGGACTTTCACCTCAAATATCTGGTTTTTAGAATTCTTTATTACTAAATAAAGAGGAATTATCTCTGCAGTTCCGTTTTGCACTCCTTGAGTGGAAAGCACCCTTTGCAATCAGCTGGAAGTGCTGTAGGTTTATTCTTACAATGTTTATTAATGTTATAAGAATGAAAATCCACTTCATCGTATAATAAATACCTCTTATTCCCTGCGTAGTCAGATGTGTGGAGATTGTAGAAAGTTCTGACAAAAACAATAAATGTTACAGTTATATGTTTCAGAAATGTTGCCAGAACCTCTTTGCTATCATAGGTATAGAGAGATAAAAATAATGCTGGAAATAACCAGCCACTCTCCGGGTTTAAACTACCTCTCGATCCGCTTGCTCTTCTACATATATTTCTCTACAAATTCAATCCTTCTATATTCTGTTTGACCAATCCACTTTATGGCCTAATAAATTCAACTTCCAATCATTCAAGATCCAATCCCTATTGTTTAACCAAAAATAATTTTAAAGTACCTGATAGTCACCAAATCAGTCAGTTAGTCACCTTGCTATCAAGAGCAAATTGTTCCATAATTAAATGACTTCACTTTATTTTACATCTTATTTGAATCAAACAAAATATGATACTCATTCTTTCTTATATCCATACATCATTCAATGACTTGTTGAAAAGCAAATTTTGAGTCTTCACAGCACATGCCTAGCATAAAGACTAATTCTATTTCACAGATTGTTCTTTCAGTGAAAAGAAAGACGAGAAAGTGGTTCAATCTTATTGCTCTCTATGGTTCTATTTCCCTTTAAATTATGATGCAAGATTTGGTTTTAAATAACACTAGAAATTAAAGCGAATGCCTACCAGGAAGTGGTGTGGTGACAGCAGGACCTAAAAATAGAAGAAACAATTTTGATCTGGCTGAAGAAGACAACCTACTGATGCTGATGAATTAGGAGGTTACATTATATTGCCATTATTATTATATTACCATTATTTTTTATATTTTTTACTCTTCTTTAGATTGCTATAAGAAGTAAAATAAAAATGAGCACTGGAAGCCTGGCTTGAAGTATTGGAACTGATGCTTACACGTAAGTCCTCAGTTACTGACTGGAATTGTCTCTGACAACTCAGTTAACATTGTTTAGTGCTGATGTTGTTAGGTATATATTAAGTACTTTAATCAAATTTCCTTAAAGATAATGTAATAATTAACTGAAACCTGCATAACAAGAAATCTTCAAATCATTATAAGTTTAATAATAAATGCACTTTTTTTTCCTACTGAGGCCCATTATCAATTAAGACTGTCTGAAAGATTTACACATAATAGCAATTAGGGATTGCTTTTGGGATCCCATTCAAGATCTCCTAGTTAGATGGTGACAACCTAATTAATTTTGCTTCCAATCACTCAGGAGCAAACCACGAACAAGTTAGTCACCAATTTAGTTATTTACTTACCATTTCCCCCATAAATTAGGACGCAAGTCTTGGTTTTAAGTAACAATAGAAATTTAAGCAAATACCTACCAGGGGGTGCTGTGCTGACAGCAGGACCTGAAAACAGGAGAATAACTTTGGTCTGGGTGAAGAAGACAACATACTGATGTTGATGAATTAGGACAGTGATGGCGAACCTTTTAGAGACCGAGTGCCCAAACTGCAACCCAAAACCCCACTTATGCATCGTCGGGTGCCGGGTAGGTGTGGCCCATTGGGTGGGTGTGGCTGCGGTGGTAACAGCAGACTGGGTGGGACTAAAAAGTTCAATCAATCAATTCCAACTTTGCAAGATCTTTTTTTTCCCTGCAAGAAGTTGAAATTGACTGATTGATTGAACCTTTTTTTTTTTGCACACGACGGCAGACGCCTAAAGCAAAAAGGTTTTATAAAACCCAACTGAGGGCCTAGGACTGGGGCGATGGTGCATGTGCCCACAGAGAGGGCTCTGAGTGCCGCCTCTGGCACCTGTGCCATAGGTTCCCCACCACTGGTCTATACAAAAAGATGCCGTGTTTCTCACTGAAGATGCCATGTTTCCCACATATTTATCTAGTCACATGTAGCATGTTTTGTAACTGCTAGGTGGGCAGAAGCTGAGGCAAGTGACAGGACTCACTCTGCCATGTGGTGCTAGGACTTAAACTGCCAGAGCAGAGACCAACTCCACTGTTTTTAAGCCACTGAGCCACTGGACCTATTAGATAATGTGAACCAGTTAAAAATATCACGTAACTTGAAAATTGAGCAGTTTAGATTACCTGAGCAAATGACCCCAGCATCTTCCTTGTGACGACAGTTATGAACGCCCCAAGCTTTATGAGCGCATTCTTCAAGAGAGGATTCGTTCCCTTTGCACTGGACCTGATCCAGGAAGATGCTGCCAGTTCCTTCCCCAAATGCAGCATTAGGTACGGCTTGGATGGCCTCTCCACAGGCAAGCTGTCTACACACAACTTGTGCGTCATTCATGTCCCAGCCATCGTCACAAATTGTTCCCCAGCTTCCACTGAAAAAAACCTCAATGCGACCACGACATTTGTCTTCTCCATTCACCAGTCTCAGAGATTTTTCTAGAAAGGAAAACAAATTCATATTTGACTTTTGCTTTAGATATTTAATGTCTAGAATTCTTTATTTCTAAATAGAGAAGAATAACCTCGGATGTTCTGTTTTATACCCATTGAGTGGAAAGCACCCCTTGCCATCAGCTGGAAGTGCTGTAGGTTTATTGTTACAATATTTGTTACTGTTATAAGAATGGATATCTATTTCAGCATATAATAAATACCTCTTATTTGTTGTGTAGTCAGAACTGTGGAGGGTGTAGAAAGATCTGACAAAAACAAGAAATTTTATAGTTATATAATATAGTTTTATATTTCTGAAACTTTGCCAGATCTTCTTTGCTAGCATAGGTGTATACAGATAAAAATAATGCTGAAAAAAACCAGCCACTCTTTGAAAAGCAAAACTCCAGTCTTCACACATCACATGCTTCACATAAACACTAACTTTATTTCATGAACTGTGCTTTCAGTGAACAAAAGAAAAGAAAGTTGGATGAATCTTATTTCTCTTCTTGCTACTAAAGACTTTACTGGCTCTATTTTCCCTTAAATTATATGTAATAATAGAAATTTAAGAAAATACCTACCAGGTGGTGTTGTTGTGACAGTAGGACCTGAAAATGGAAGAAATAACTTCAGTCTGGGTGAAGATGACACCATTCTGATGATGATCAATTATGAGATTTCATGATGCTGCCAGTATTATTATTGTCATTATTTCGTTTATTTCTTTTACTCTTCTGTAGAATAGAATAGAATAGAATAGAATGGAATAGAATAGAATAGAATAGAGCAGAGCTGGAAGGGGCCTTGGAGGTCTTCTAGTCCACCCCCCTGCTCAAGCAGGAAAACCTATACCATTTCAGACAAGTGACTGTCTAGTCTCTTCTTAAACATTTCCAGTAATGGAGCACCCATGATTTCTGGAGGCAAGCTGTTCCACTGGTTAATTGTCCTCACTGTCAGGAAGTTTCTCCTTAATTCCAGGTTGCTTCTCTCTTTGATCAGTTTCCAACTATTGTTTCTTGTCCTGCCCTCTGGTAATTTGGTGAATAACATGACCCCCTCTTCTTTATGGCAGCCCCCCAAATACTGGAATACTGCTATATGTCTCCCCTGTTTCTTCTTTTCTTTAGACTAGACAAACCCAAGTCCCGCAGCCGTTCTTCATATGTTTTAGTCTCCAGGCCTTTGATCATCTTAGTTGCTCTTTGAATTTTTTTCCAAACTCTCAACATCTTTTACACCTTATTTGAATCAAACAAAATATGATACTCATTCTTTCTTATATCCATACATCATTCAATGACTTGTTGAAAAGCAAATTTTGAGTCTTCACAGCACATGCCTAGCATAAAGACTAATTCTATTTCACAGATTGTTCTTTCAGTGAAAAGAAAGACGAGAAAATGGTTCAATCTTATTGCTCTCTATGGTTCTATTTCCCTTTAAATTATGATGCAAGATTTGGTTTTAAATAACACTAGAAATTAAAGCGAATGCTTACCAGGAAGTGGTGTGGTGACAGCAGGACCTAAAAATAGAAGAAACAATTTTGATCTGGCTGAAGAAGACAACCTACTGATGCTGATGAATTAGGAGGTTACATTATATTGCCATTATTATTATATTACCATTATTTTTTATATTTTTTACTCTTCTTTAGATTGCTATAAGAAGTAAAATAAAAATGAGCATTGGAAGCCTGGCTTGAAGTATTGGAACTGATGCTTACACGTAAGTCCTCAGTTACTGATTGGAATTGTCTGACAACTCAATTAACATTGTTAAGGACTGATGTTGTTAGGTATATATTAAGTACTTTAATCAAATTTCCTTAAAGATAATGTAATAATTAACTGAAACCTGCTAACAAGAAATCTTCAAATCATTATAAGTTTAATAATAAATGCACTTTTTTTTCCTACTGAGGCCCATTATCAATTAAGACTGTTCGAAAGATTTACACATAATAGCAATTAGGGATTGCTTTTGGGATCCCATTCAAGACCTCTTACTTAGATGGTGACAACCTAATTAATTTTGCTTCCAATCAATCAGGAGCAAACCACAAACAAGTTAGTCACCAATTTAGTTATTTACTTACCATTTCCCCCGTAAATTAGGACGCAAGTCTTGGTTTTAAGTAACAATAGAAATTTAAGCAAATACCTACCAGGGGGTGCTGTGCTGACAGCAGGACCTGAAAACAGGAGAATAACTTTGGTCTGGGTGAAGAAGACAACATACTGATGTTGATGAATTAGGACAGTGATGGCGAACCTTTTAGAGACCGAGTGCCCAAACTGCAACCCAAAACCCCACTTATGCATCGTCGGGTGCCGGGTAGGTGTGGCCCATGGGGTGGGTGTGGCTGCGGTGGTAACAGCAGACTGGGTGGGACTAAAAAGTTCAATCAATCAATTCCAACTTTGCAAGATCTTTTTTTTCCCTGCAAGAAGTTGAAATTGACTGATTGATTGAACCTTTTTTTTTTTTGCACACGACGGCAGACGCCTAAAGCAAAAAGGTTTTATAAAACCCAACTGAGGGCCTAGGACTGGGGCGATGGTGCATGTGCCCACAGAGAGGGCTCTGAGTGCCGCCTCTGGCACCTGTGCCATAGGTTCCCCACCACTGGTCTATACAAAAAGATGCCGTGTTTCTCACTGAAGATGCCATGTTTCCCACATATTTATCTAGTCACATGTAGCATGTTTTGTAACTGCTAGGTGGGCAGAAGCTGAGGCAAGTGACAGGACTCACTCTGCCATGTGGTGCTAGGACTTAAACTGCCAGAGCAGAGACCAACTCCACTGTTTTTAAGCCACTGAGCCACTGGACCTATTAGATAATGTGAACCAGTTAAAAATATCACGTAACTTGAAAATTGAGCAGTTTAGATTACCTGAGCAAATGACCCCAGCATCTTCCTTGTGACGACAGTTATGAACGCCCCAAGCTTTATGAGCGCATTCTTCAAGAGAGGATTCGTTCCCTTTGCACTGGACCTGATCCAGGAAGATGCTGCCAGTTCCTTCCCCAAATGCAGCATTAGGTACGGCTTGGATGGCCTCTCCACAGGCAAGCTGTCTACACACAACTTGTGCGTCATTCATGTCCCAGCCATCGTCACAAATTGTTCCCCAGCTTCCACTGAAAAAAACCTCAACGCGACCACGACATTTGTCTTCTCCATTCACCAGTCTCAGAGATTTTTCTAGAAAGGAAAACAAATTCATATTTGACTTTTGCTTTAGATATTTAATGTCTAGAATTCTTTATTTCTAAATAGAGAAGAATAACCTCTGATGTTCTGTTTTACACCCATTGAGTGGAAAGCACCCCTTGCCATCAGCTGGAAGTGCTGTAGGTTTATTGTTACAATATTTGTTATTGTTATAAGAATGGATATCTACTTCAGCATATAATAAATACCTCTTATTTGTTGTGTAGTCAGAACTGTGGAGGGTGTAGAAAGATCTGACAAAAACAAGAAATTTTATAGTTATATAATATAGTTATATATTTCTGAAACTTTGCCAGATCTTCTTTGCTAGCATAGGTGTATACAGATAAAAATAATGCTGAAAAAAACCAGCCACTCTTTGAAAAGCAAAACTCCAGTCTTCACACACCACATGCTTCACATAAACACTAACTTTATTTCATGAACTGTGCTTTCAGTGAACAAAAGAAAACAAAGTTGGATGAATCTTATTTCTCTTCTTGCTGCTAAAGAGTTTACTGGCTCTATTTTCCATTAAATTATATGTAATAATAGAAATTTAAGAAAATACCTACCAGGTGGTGTTGTTGTGACAGTAGGACCTGAAAATGGAAGAAATAACTTCAGTCTGGGTGAAGATGACACCATTCTGATGATGATCAATTATGAGATTTCATGATGCTGCCAGTATTATTATTGTCATTATTTCGTTTATTTCTTTTACTCTTCTGTAGAATAGAATAGAATAGAATAGAATGGAATAGAATAGAATAGAATAGAGCAGAGCTGGAAGGGGCCTTGGAGGTCTTCTAGTCCACCCCCCTGCTCAAGCAGGAAAACCTATACCATTTCAGACAAGTGACTGTCTAGTCTCTTCTTAAACATTTCCAGTAATGGAGCACCCATGATTTCTGGAGGCAAGCTGTTCCACTGGTTAATTGTCCTCACTGTCAGGAAGTTTCTCCTTAATTCCAGGTTGCTTCTCTCTTTGATCAGTTTCCAACTATTGTTTCTTGTCCTGCCCTCTGGTAATTTGGTGAATAACATGACCCCCTCTTCTTTATGGCAGCCCCCCAAATACTGGAATACTGCTATATGTCTCCCCTGTTTCTTCTTTTCTTTAGACTAGACAAACCCAAGTCCCGCAGCCGTTCTTCATATGTTTTAGTCTCCAGGCCTTTGATCATCTTAGTTGCTCTTTGAATTTTTTTCCAAACTCTCAACATCTTTTACACCTTATTTGAATCAAACAAAATATGATACTCATTCTTTCTTATATCCATACATCATTCAATGACTTGTTGAAAAGCAAATTTTGAGTCTTCACAGCACATGCCTAGCATAAAGACTAATTCTATTTCACAGATTGTTCTTTCAGTGAAAAGAAAGACGAGAAAGTGGTTCAATCTTATTGCTCTCTATGGTGTTAAAATCTTTACGGGTTCTATTTCCCTTTAAATTATGATGCAAGATTTGGTTTTAAATAACACTAGAAATTAAAGCGAATGCCTACCAGGAAATGGTGTGGTGACAGCAGGACCTAAAAATAGAAGAAATAATTTTGATCTGGCTGAAGAAGACAACCTACTGATGCTGATGAATTAGGAGGTTACATTATATTGCCATTATTATTATATTATCATTATTTTTTATATTTTTTACTCTTCTTTAGATTGCTATAAGAAGTAAAATAAAAATGAGCATTGGAAGCCTGGCTTGAAGTATTGGAACTGATGCTTACACGTAAGTCCTCAGTTACTGATTGGAATTGTCTGACAACTCAATTAACATTGTTAAGGGCTGATGTTGTTAGGTATATATTAAGTACTTTAATCAAATTTCCTTAAAGATAATGTAATAATTAACTGAAACCTGCTAACAAGAAATCTTCAAATCATTATAAGTTTAATAATAAATGCACTTTTTTTTTTCTACTGAGGCCCATTATCAATTAAGACTGTTCGAAAGATTTACACATAATAGCAATTAGGGATTGCTTTTGGGATCCCATTCAAGACAACCTAATTAATTTTGCTTCCAATCAATCAGGAGCAAACCACAAACAAGTTAGTCACCAATTTAGTTATTTACTTACCATTTCCCCCGTAAATTAGGACGCAAGTCTTGGTTTTAAGTAACAATAGAAATTTAAGCAAATACCTACCAGGGGGTGCTGTGCTGACAGCAGGACCTGAAAACAGGAGAATAACTTTGGTCTGGGTGAAGAAGACAACATACTGATGTTGATGAATTAGGACAGTGATGGCGAACCTTTTAGAGACCGAGTGCCCAAACTGCAACCCAAAACCCCACTTATGCATCGTCGGGTGCCGGGTAGGTGTGGCCCATTGGGTGGGTGTGGCTTCGATGGTAACAGCAGACTGGGTGGGACTAAGAAGTTCGATCAATCAATTCCAACTTTGCAAGATCTTTTTTTTCCCCGCAAGAAGTTGAAATTGACTGATTGATTGAACCTTTTTTTTTTTGCACTCGGCGGCAGAGGCCTAAAGCGAAAAGGTTTAATAAAACCCAGCTGAGGGCCTAGGACTGGGGCGACGGCACACGTGCCCACAGAGAGAGCTCTGAGTGCTGCCTCTGGCACCTGTGCCATAGGTTCGCCACCACTGAATTAGGAGGTTATATTATATTGCCATTATTGCTATCATTATTTCTTTTATACTTTTTACTTTTCTTTAGTTTGATACAATAAAGTAAAATAAAAGAGGTATTGCAAACCTAGCTTAAAGTGTTGATATTGAAGCCTGTTGCCTTTTAATATTGAGACTACAGGTAAGTCCTCTTTTACTGATTACAATTGAGTCTGCCAACTCCATCATTAAGTCCTGTGGTTGTTAAACATGTTAAGCACCTTAAACAAATTTACTTAAATATAATTGAATAACTTATAGAAATCTGCATAACAAGACCCAATCCTTAGATCTTTGTATGTTCAATAATAAATGCATTTTTTATTCTCTTGAATGAAGATTGTTTGAAAGCCTTATGCATAACAGCAATTTGGATCCTTTACAATCCCATTTATGAACATCTAGTTGAATGATAAACTACTTTCGCTTTCTAATATATCATTCTACCTGGGAAAAGACACATTGCATTCACATCTGATTTTAAATTCTTCTCTTAGTATGTTTGGATAATGGAAACCAAATAAAACAGCACAACACTTGAAAACTGAGCAGTTCAGATTACCTGAGCAAATGACCCCAGCATCTTCCTTGTGACGACAGTTATGAACGCCCCAAGCTTTATGAGCGCATTCTTCAAGAGAGGATTCGTTCCCTTTGCACTGGACTTGATCCAGGAAGATGCTGCCAGTTCCTTCCCCAAATGCAGCATTAGGTAGGGCTTCAATGGCTTCTCCACAGGCAAGCTGCCTACACACAACATGCGCATCATTCTTGTCCCAGCCATCATCACAAATTGTTCCCCAGCTTCCATTGTAGTAGACCTCAATGCGACCACGACATTTGTCTTCTCCATTCACCAGTCTCAGAGATTTTTCTTGAAAGGAAAACAATTGTGTATTGGACTTTCACCTCAAATATCTGGTTTTTAGAATTCTTTATTACTAAATAAAGAGGAATTATCTCTGCAGTTCTGTTTTGCACTCCTTGAGTGGAAAGCACCCTTTGCAATCAGCTGGAAGTGCTGTAGGTTTATTCTTACAATGTTTATTAATGTTATAAGAATGAAAATCCACTTCATCGTATAATAAATACCTCTTATTCCCTGCGTAGTCAGATGTGTGGATATTGTAGAAAGTTCTGACAAAAACAATAAATGTTACAGTTATATGTTTCAGAAATGTTGCCAGAACCTCTTTGCTATCATAGGTATAGAGAGATAAAAATAATGCTGGAAATATCCAGCCACCCTCCGGGTTTAAACTACCTCTCGATCCGCTTGCTCTTCTATATATATTTCTCTACAAATTCAATCCTTCTATATTCTGTTTGACCAATCCACTTTATGGCCTAATAAATTCAACTTCCAATCATTCAAGATCCAATCCCTATTGTTTAACCAAAAATAATTTTTAAGTACCTGATAGTCACCAAATCAGTCAGTTAGTCACCTTGCTATCAAGAGCAAATTGTTCCATAATTAAATGACTTCACTTTATTTTATATCTTATTTGAATCAAACAAAATATGATACTCATTCTTTCTTATATCCATACATCATTCAATGACTTGTTGAAAAGCAAATTTCGAGTCTTCACAGCACATAAAGACTAATTTTATTTCACAGATTGTTGTTTCAGTGAAAAGAAAGACGAGAAAGTGGTTCAATCTTATTTCTCTCTTTGGTGTTAAAATCTTTACGGGCTCTACTTCCCTTTAAATTATGACGCAAGATTTGGTTTTAAGTAACAATAGAAATTAAAGCAAATGCCTACCAGGGAGTGGTGTGGTGACAGCAGGACCTGAAAATAGAAGAAACAATTTTGATCTGGCTGAAGAAGACAACCTACTGATGCTGATGAATTAGGAGGTTACATTATATTGCCATTATTATTATATTACCATTATTTTTTATATTTTTTACTCTTCTTTAGTTTGATATAAGAAGTAAAATAAAAATGAGCATTGGAAGCCTGGCTTGAAGTATTGGAACTGATGCTTACACGTAAGTCCTCAGTTACTGACTGGAAATGTCTCTGACAACTCAGTTAACATTGTTTAGTGCTGATGTTGTTAGGTATATATTAAGTACTTTAATCAAATTTCCTTAAAGATAATGTAATAATTAACTGAAACCTGCATAACAAGAAATCTTCAAATCATTATAAGTTTAATAATAAATGCACTTTTTTTTCCTACTGAGGCCCATTATCAATTAAGACTGTCTGAAAGGTTTACACATAATAGCAATTAGGGATTGCTTTTGGGATCCCATTCAAGACAACCTAATTAATTTTGCTTCCAATCAATCAGGAGCAAACCACAAACAAGTTAGTCACCAATTTAGTTATTTACTTACCATTTCCCCCATAAATTAGGACGCAAGTCTTGGTTTTAAGTAACAATAGAAATTTAAGCAAATACCTACCAGGGGGTGCTGTGCTGACAGCAGGACCTGAAAATAGGAGAATAACTTTGGTCTGGGTGAAGAAGACAACATACTGATGTTGATGAATTAGGACAGTGATGGCGAACCTTTTAGAGACCGAGTGCCCAAACTGCAACCCAAAACCCACTTATGCATCGTCAGGTGCCGGGTAGGTGTGGCCCATTGGCTGGGCGTGGCCCATTGGCTGGGCGTGGCTGCGGTGGTAACAACAGACTGGGTGGGACTAAAAAGTTCAATCAATCAATTCCAACTTTGCAATATCTTTTTTTTCCCGCAAGAAATTGAAATTGACTTATTGATTGAACCCTTTTTTTTTTTGCACACGGCGGCAGAGGCCTAAAGCGAAAAGGTTTTATAAAACCCAGCTGAGGGCCTAGGACTGGGGCAATGCCGCATGTGCCCACAGAGAGGGCTCTGAGTGCCGCCTCTGGCACCTGTGCCATAGGTTCGCCACCACTGAATTAGGAGGTTACATTATATTGCCATTGTTGCTATCATTATTTCTTTTATATTTTTTACTTTTCTTTAGTTTGATACAATAAAGTAAAATAAAAAAGGTATTGCAAACCTAGCTTAATGTGTTGGTATTGAAGCTTTTTAATATTGAGACTACAGGTAAGTCCTCTTTTACTGACTACAATTGAGTCTGCCAACTCCATTATTAAGTCCTATGGTTGTTAAAGGTGTTAAGCACCTTAAACAAATTTACTTAAATATAATTGAATAACTTATAGAAATCTGCATAACAAGAACCAATCCTTAGATCTTTGTATGTTCAATAATAAATGCATTTTTTATTCTCTTGAATTAAGATTGTTTGAAAGCCTTATGCATAACAGCAATTTAGATCCTTTACAATCCCATTTATGAACATCTAGTTGAATGACAAACTACTTTGGCTTTCTAATATATCATTCTACCTGGGAAAAGACACATTGCATTCACATCTGATTTTAAATTCTTCTCTTAGTATGTTTGGATACTAAATTATAATAAATACCTCTTATTTCCTGTGCAGTCAGATCTGCGGAGGTTGTATAAAGTCTAACAAAAACAATACATTTTATAGCTATATGTTTCAAAAACCTGGCCAGAATTTCTTTGCTATTATAGATATATAGAAATAAAAAAATAATCCTGGAAAAAACCCAGCCATCCTCTTTGTCTTCCTCTTCCTCTCAGTCCTTGTGCTCTTCCTACCTATGTTTGTTTTCAAATTCAGTCCTTGTTCATTCTTTGACCAAACCACTTCATCATTCTGCTTTTCCCCTAGTTAGCCTAGTCAATTTGGGTCCTAATCATTCAGGGCACTATCACATCTTTATGTAACCCACAATCAACAAATATTTTCTTTTTTTATTTGTCAAATTTATATGCCCTCTGACTATTCAGAGCAATACTTGAGTAAATTGTAGTACCCGTTATGGAGGTGGGAGCAGATGTCTTCAAGTCTTCTACAATGCCTTGAGAAGTGGCTGCCAAGCCTGGCGTCACTGTTTCTTCCTTCTGAGTTATTGAATGGGTAGTCTTAGATGATGTTGTGGTTCCATTTGACATTTCTAATGTTCTCATAGTAGGTGTTATTTTTTTCTCAGTTGCTGGATGGGTGGTTTTTTCAGTTGCTAAATATGTGGAATCTAATGTTCTCATAGTAGGTGTTATTTCTTTCTCAGTTGCTGGGAGGGTGGTTTTTTCAGTTAGGAAATATGTGGTATCTATGAAGAAATAGGAATCAAAATAATTTTGAGTTACATAAGAATAAGCTTCAGAAGAATCATGAGTGATTTTTTGATTCTAGCCTGCCATCGCACTCTTATATGATTTATAATTAAAAGTACTGAGAACTTGAGCAAATATTTATTTATTCAGTTTCTACTGCCACCCATCTCACCTGTGACTCTGAGGAGGTCTACAAAAATAAAATAATAATAATTAGAAATAAAAATAAAGTAAAAGCCATTAGAACCATTTTTGAAATCCTGAAAATAACCCAAGTTTAGCTTCATGGAAAATGTGATATTATATGTGTGAAGCAATCTGGATATCCAAAAGAATACTATAAATTTCCTTTTTTTTTCTTTTTTAGAAATTCAAACCATTATTTATGCTGCTTTCTTTTCAGAAGCAAAAAATCCCAATATTAGATATCCACCTGTGATCTCAATAAGGATTTGTTTTATTTTACTAAATAAATTCAGTTAATAATAATAATAATAAAGTTGGAAGGGACCTTGGAGGTCATCTAATCCAATCCCCTGCTCAGGCAGGAAACCCTATACCATTCCAGACAAATGGCTGTCCAATCTCTTCTTAAAAACATCCAGTGTTGGAGCATTCACCACTTCTGGAGGCAGGTTGTTCCACTGGTTAATTGTTCTAACTGTCAGGAAGTTTCTTTAGTTCTAGGTTGCTTCTCTCCTTGATTAGTTTCCATCCGTTGCTTCTTGTCCTGCCTTCCGGTGCTTTGGAGAATAGTTCTAGGTTGCTTTCATAAATTAGTAATTAATATATTTCTACTTATGGTTTCAATAAAGGTAGCAATAGTAATATAACATAGCATAAGGCAAGGATTTATTTTATTTCAGCATAAAAATTGTTTTTAATGTGATTACTAGCCTTGAGAAATGAACACTGTATATATTTGTGGATAAGCCCATCAATGGAATAGCTAACCCTTACATTTTTAACCTTGAAAAATCAACAAGGCTAATCTGTGGGAGGTGTGTTTTTCATATTTGGTTAAAAATTTGAAGATCGGTTGATACTCACCTATTGGGACTGTTTTGACAGATAAACTTCTAAGCTTTTCCATGAATATATATCATAATATTAGGGCAATTGATAATGACATCAGTTTTAACAGAATTCTGTCTGTTGACACATTTTGCTTTTTAACTGTGTTTTTTATTTTTTCAATCCTTTTAGAATATCTTCTTTAGATTCAAGGGAACATGATTTAATGTAAAAACCATAACACTGATGCTATTCAGCAAATATTTACATAAGAGTTTTTTCAAACTCTTGTCTCTGTGTGTTTATGCAAAGACATAACAGATCAGTTTTATTATGTTTTATTATGACGAATAAAGAATACAGCTGAATTTTGCCCAATAGACAGTGTATGTTTTATTTAGATGCAATATTTTATCAGACAGAAATCCCTTTTATCCCTTTAAAAAAATAATATTTGTCCAAGTGTAAAAATCAGGGTTTACAAATATCTCAAAATTAATTGTAATCATTTGTAGATGATCTTGTTACAGAACATACACAAAAAGGCAAATCCACTTCAGCATATAATAAATACTCTTATTTCCTGTGTAGTCAGTTCTACGGAGGTTGTAGTAAGGTCTGACAAAACCAATAAATTTTAGAGCTAACTTGGTAGGCAAATAGCTGGCACTAACATTTTCCTTCTGATGTGCATTCTGTGTACCTGCTTACTCTCTTGTAATCCTTTCTTCTCCATTGAACATAAATGCAAGCATTAATTTCCTTCTTGCTTAATTTTTCTAGTCTTGTGGGTGAGAATTCCCAAGGGCAGGAAAATGGGGTAGGGAGAAAGCAGTTGTGGTCACTTGGTGACCGTGTTACTTAGTGACCAGGTTGTGGTCACTAAAACAAGCACTACTTGAAGTTCCAGATCTCTGTCCCGAGGATGTCAATGGGGTGAGAAAGCTAAGCCTATTGATCTCCAAGTCACTTTGAATGTAACTGAAATTGATGCAAGTTAGGGGTTTGTTTGTATACTTATTTTTAGATGCTATATCTCTGTACCCCGTTCATGATTCATGATAGAGTTCATGATTCAGGCTCTGTAATGAGAATTCTAGGCTTTGTAGCTCCCCTTCAATTACCCAGACAAAATGGGAAAAAATTGAAATTGTAAAGCGCTTTTGTCAAAGTTCCAGGTAACTGGATGTTTTTCATCTTTTCCCCTCCTTTTGCAAGCTGTTAGGTGGAGCATTTCTGAAGTGGCAAAACTGAAGATGATCAACAATTCCTCTCAGACTGATTCTGAGGGTTTGAGATGTGTAACAACAATGACAGGGTAGAAGTGCCTCAATTCTGTACAATATGTTACACAATCAAGGCAGTTCATTATAGGAAAGTGTACAGAGTTGCACTTCAATCTGCACCATACTCAGTTACATTCAAACCATTCTGAGTAATAGCATTGGCCCTAGGCTGGTCTTTACGTTCAACAGATTCCAGAAGGATTACAGGTAATCTTCAATTTACAACCGCTCATTTAGCATTTAGCTCATTTAGTTACAATGACACCAAAAAAAGTGTCCTACAACCTTTTTTTTACACTTACAACTGTTGCAGCCTCCCCATGGTCACATGATCAAAATTCAGACACTTGGCAACTGACTCATATTTATGACAATCGCAGTGTCCTGGGTTCATTTGATCATCTTTTGCAACCTTCTGACAAGCAAAGTCAATGGGGAAGGCAGTTTTACTTAAGAACCATGTTACTAACTTAACAACTGCAATGATTCTCTTAGCAACTATGACAAGAAATATCGTAAAAATGGGTAAAACTCACTTAACAGATGTCTCACTTAGCAACAGAAATTTTGGGCTCAATTGTGGTCGTAAGTCAAGGACCACCTGTATTTCTGAGACATCACAAAAATAAACCTTTCCAAGTATAGGCATGGCAACACCACAGTTTGGCATCCTACATCTGCCTTTTTCCCAACAAATAAAAAAATTGTACCCCATTTTAGCAAATGTCAGCATCACCTTTGCAACCTTGTCCTCCATTTATGTATGTATGTATGATCGAGACATTGTAAAATAAATAGATTTAGAGCAAGGCACAAAGCTTCTTTCAGATCAAGAACTTTTGACCGTGGTGTTAGAACCGCAGTGCAGTGCAAGAAATAAATTAGGATTCAGAAATGCTTCAGATGAAAGTGCAAGATGAATACTAAATATGATTTCACATTATTTATTGATTTAAATTAATTTAAATTTAACTAATGCAAGCATTTTGCAAGTATTGAATAATGTCCTCCTTATGTCACATTAAGAATTGCAGAGAGGTGGCCCAAACTCACAGCCAGGTCTTTGGGAAAACGCATGTGACCCTGGAACCAAAGATTGTTTTTCTTGCCAAACCCTCACCAAACCCACATAATAATCTGAAGCAATACAATATCTCTGGACAAAATTAAAATTTGGATGCAAACGTCTCATACACTCATACTGTTTCCAAATGAACTTTCACTATCTTGTTAAATAGTTCCTGAATAGCAGTTAACAAGTTTAACAGTGGTATATTGGGAACAAAACTATTATTCTTCCTAAAAGTTAAGAACAAACATTATTTATGCCAAAAGCAACACTGATATCAATTGAGCAAACTCCTGGTAAAAGTCACTGACAAATCTACTCTTCCTTTCCTCACCTGGTCCCACCCATGTCTGATATCTTTTTATTCCTTTGGCAATAGTGGATAAGGTGCTGCCCCAGAAACCAGGAAACTCTGAGGTCTAGTCTCATTTTAGGAATGAAAGACGGCAAGGTGGCTTTGGGATGGTCATCCTTCCTCAGCTCACCTCACCTCACCACATTGGTTTTGTGGGGAAAAGAGGAAAAGAAAGGAGTTTTAGGTATGTTTGTCAACATGAGTTATTTATAAAATAATAAAGGTGGGATGAAAATCTAAGACATGAATAATGTTTTGAGATGCTTACCTTCAGATGTAAAAAATGGAGTTGGGGTTGGCATTTCTGTATTGCCTGTCATCAGAAAAAAAGACATTTCAGGGAAACTACTTTGTCAATTTGTAAAGGATAGAATTAATGAACAGTATCACGACTGTGGTTCCCCTGACTGATTATGGATTTAAGAAAGATCAACCCCCTCTCCTTTTTAACCAGGAGTAATTAAAGAGCCTTGCCTGTTTGTAGTAATTCAGCATCTTTTAACAAAGAGGCCAAAAAATGTTGATTCTTTAATTTTATTGCTGCATAAAGTACAATATGTCACATATGATTTTTATGAAAATCTGGACATTCAGTTATAAGAAATACTTGTGTGTTCATCTCCCACTGATGCTTATTTTGGTTATGATCCATGGGATTAATTAGCTTCATAATTTATGCTCAGATTAAAAGGACTATAAAATACTAATCAATACAGAGAGATGGCATCACAAGTTCCTTGATCTGTTGCTTAAGCCACTGCATTCCATTTGTAAATAACAAATAAGTTGTCATTTATAGTCAATTAGAAAAACTGTAATAGCCCACTTTGAGATGACATGGATTGTTTCATCTTGATTAGATGGCTAATGTTTGTACACTTACTATTTATAAACTCTCAGTTTAGGAAAGAGTTGCATATATGTTACTTAACAAACATTCATCAAATAGAGACGAGCATTTAGCTCAAGTTTGATCTCAAAAAATTAAACAGGGCTTGATTTATTTAATATTTGTATGCAAGGCCACAGGAAATTCCAGGGTTTTAGGTTAGATTGGGACATTTTAAAATATATGCTCCAAAAAAGGCAATAGTAAACGCCTTCATCAGGCCAACATGTTAATTTAGTTATACAAGGAGCTGAATTTAATCTGAAGAAGCCTTTACTTTTTCTTAGAGAACATCGTTTTCCTAGCTAATAATGATAAGAATAAGATTCACTAATTCCATTAATACTGCATTTCAGATAAACCCTATATATATTGTAGTCCTGTTTCTTCAACTTTTGAATTGGTACTATTGATTCAGATTACTTGACCAAATGAAATCAGTTTGTACAACTTTTTAGTTGAGATATCTGACTTGGCTTCATTTCTAAAGATCTACATCGTATATAAATATACAGAGAGATGTTACCTGAGCAAATAACACCGACATCCTCATTGTGTCCACAGTCATGATTGAACCACCCGGCGTGAGCACAATCCCAGATAGTGGGTTCACTTCCTGTGCATGTTACATCATCCAGACTGATGGGCTCTGATCCTTGGCCAAAGTATGCCCACCCTAACACCTTAGTTGCATTTCCACATGCAAGTTGTCTACACACTATTTGTGCATTGGTTGGATTAAAGTAGTCATCGCAAACAGTTCCCCAAATTCCTTTATAATAAACCTCTAGTCTTCCGGCACATCTGTTGCTTCCATTTACTAAGCGTAGATCCTGTGCCCCTTTCAAAAATACAAATGATATTATTGTAAGTGGTTGTGGTAAAATAAAATTAGATCAGCTCAAAGCTGTTCTGAATTTTTTTTTTTTTAAAAAATCCCCACAATGCTGTAATATATTCTGCAAAATAATAAGCTTAGGTCAACGTGGTAGATGACGGATTCGTAGTAGTTTTATTATGCCTTAATTCCTGAGTGGATTTATTTCATTCATATAAATCACTGAAAAGGATTCTCTGAGAACAGTTTTGTTGACTCTTCTTAATGAATGATTGCTAGCACCATCCAAAGACAAGTTGTCCAGCTATTTCATTATTCTCATGAAAACCATCTTTGGATTAACACAAAAGTGTTAAAATATGTACACACTGGGCTTGTACTTTTTGTAGATTTGTACATTGATTCTTTTGCTTCTGTGCATCCAAATTAATAGAATCAAGAGCTACATTAATCCAAGCATAGCTGGTACATGTTTTACAGTATTGCTGAGTGTTTTCTGAACACCGTAAGCAAAGCAGTCCACAATTTCTCAGTTTACTGACATTTAGCATTCACCTATCTCCTTCTCAGATCCAAGAAAGTGTATAATATATAACATATAACATAACATATAATAATATATACACAATACCTGATTCTTGTAGAAACGCAGCATGTATTAGCAGCATCCAAGGGAAAATATGGGTGCCCATATTTCAAGATGTATTTTGCTAATCTAAAGAAACAGGAAACTTGAGAATTTATAAATGTTCCAATCCAAACAGGAAAAAATTTAGTATGCAATTTGATCTTTCATCTTCATCTCCTAAGTCTGTATCAAGGAAGTTAATAATATTTTCATTTCACAATATTTATTCCAGGGAACACAGAGCCACTACTTAGGAGAAGTGAGGAGGAGGCTAAGTTTCCAATATTATGGAAAAGCTTGGTAATCACATACAATAACATCTAATGCAATTGCTCCAGGAAATGTTCACTTTTAAAGTTAATGACAAAGTTTATGTATATCCAAGCTATCCAAGTATATACATTCATTGACTGTTTGAACATATGATGGCACTGAATGACTGGTTTTTATGACCTATCCTTGTATTTGTGTCAATCACAGGTCCCTGCAAGTGTGACTGTTTAAATATTTTCTTCAGAAAGGAACAAACAAATTGTGTGGTTTGTGGTTTTGTTTTTTGTGGTTTGTGCTTTGTTTTCTCTAAGGATAAAGCCAGACGCAATTGTCATATTCTTTAGGATTGTATAGTTTCTAATCTCAAAGTAATAGGAAAAACAAATTTTGGTGCTAATCACTCAGCTGCAAAAGGGTTCAGTGTTTGTGTGTAATCTACAGTGTATATTACTCATCCCCGTTTTAAACCATAATATGCTTAATTATAAATATGTAGCACTGGATCATTTTGCTCAGTAAATAAATAAAGTAAAATGTTTTTGACTCACTTGTTTAATTGCATAACCAAGGGCTTGTGTGGAAAAGAAATTACATTTTAGGTAATAATTTTGCAAAAGCTCTTGAAACATTTGACAGGATTCACAATTTTTTAAGCTGTAAGCATTCTGAAGAATGCTTACAAGTACTCAACATACAACAGTTCACTTACAACAGCACTGAAAAAAGTGACTTACGAGCATTTTTCACACTTAAGACCATGATCCCATGATCAAAATTCAGAGGCTTGGCAACTGACTCATATTTATGATGGTTGCAGTGTCCGAAGGCCATATAATCACCTTTTGCTGCCTTTTGACAAGCAAAGTCAATGAGAAAGTCAGATTCGCTTAACAGATGTGTTACCAACTTAACAACTGTAGTGATTCACTTAACAACTGTGGCAAGAAAGGTCATAAAATGAGGCAAATTCACTTAACAAATGTTTAACTTGGCAAAAGAAATGTTGGGGTCAACTGTGGTTGTAATTCAAGGACTACCTGCATTTAGGCATTTGCTAAAAGTTAACACTGACTTGATGGTACATAATCAATCAAATCAAAATAAACCTCAGTGAAAAGACTGACAGCCTGCTTAGAATACACACAAATGACAATCTTGGGATGGTGGAGTTCCATTTACTAAACTTCCATATGCATTACTGTTATATATGGAATGACTTTCTGATATAAAGATCAGAGAAGAGCAAGATATGAAATTCCACGTAGAATTTATCTTGTACTTCCTAAAATCACATGGCCAAATTAAACAAGTGTTATCCATCCAATGAGTTCCTTTTCTGAAAAGTTAGTGGCACACATAGAGAAAATTGAATTACCTCTGGAAAGTGGGAAGTGAAAGACTTTCAGCCTACTGTTCTTAGAAACTCTATAGCAGCAATTTATTTTAAAACTCTCTCGACTAATTTTTATGTGAGGAAGGATTTCTTCAATTGGAGAGACAAAGTCAAACCTACCTTCTATGTGAACTGCGGATTTGATGAAATTCACCTTTCACTTCTATATTAGATTTGATTGGAAACAGTTTTGATTCTTAACTGCACAACTTAAAATGAAGGTCAGCAATAGTAAGCATGCTTTTCTAAGTTGATGAACTACAACTCCCAGCAGCCCTTTCAATGAGCTTCCCAGGACCTTCTGGGAATTGTCATTCAGTGGCACCTAAAGGGCCATGTTTGACCTTAAAATTTATTAATTCAGTCGCAATATGCATGGAGGAGTACTGTTCACTAGGAACAGATACACCTATTTTTGAAAATTATATGGCCATCCTACTATTCTGAATTTCATTTGCAATATGTTCTCATGTTTTCCTTAGATCAAAATAAACAAAACACTGATATGATACACATTCCCAGATGTTTTAGATTTGAGAACTAAGAACTAAATCCTCTTCATTTCTCTCTTTTGCTATAACTCTTTAGCATATAAATATATAGACCATGATGTGCTACATTCCAATAACTGTAGTGTCAACTTATTTTAAAGAAAGTTGCAACCATAATGAATAGCAAATTTTGGCTTCTTGCACAGGCAGTAAGTTTTGTAAAAGAACAAACGTGTGTAAGCCACTAATCTGAGATACATGATTTTAAAATGCAAAAATAGAGAAATGTTCACTGAGAGTGACCTTTGTGGATTTGGCATGCTCATCAAGTTGTTTATTGTAACAACACCCAGTTTAAAAAATCTCCATCTATCTTCTAAGTAAAACAAAGAGCCTATGTAAAAGTTGAAGGTCATGTCTATATCTATGACAGGTAAAATGAAACTTCTGGGAATTAGGTGTTCTTTTCTTCAGTGCTTTCTTTCTTTCCGCATTTCAATTAAATACAAGAGGTATTTCCTTTTCTCTTTCTGTTTGGGTTATCATCACAAGTTGAACAAATTAAATATATGACAAGCTGAATGATCATCCTATGTAACCCTAATTAACACAGGAGGGTGACTAGCAACATAAGCTGTGCATTATTAAAATTATTGTAGCTAATAAAGAATCATTTTCTTAAAAAAATCTCAGTAATATTCTATTAGTTCTAGCTTATTAGTTAATGTCAGAAGAATAATTTGGTGTTCCAACTTGAGCTGGGGTTGTGGAAAAATAAAAATGAGATCCAGACAGCTGTGAAGAAAGGAGAAATATTCCTAAAAGCAAATTTGCTTTTAGGGGCAGCTGCAGAAAAATGGAGTACAGCGGCAGATTTATATAAGGGGGGCTTATCTAGAGCAGTGGTTCTCAACCTGTGGGTCGGGACCCCATTTGGGGTCGAACAACCATTTCACGGGGGTCGCCAAACAAGGCTGTCCGCCATTTTTTCCCCCTTTTCTTTGGCCACACCCCTGGCACCTGGTGATGTATAAGTGGTTGGGGGTCACCACAACATGGGGAACTGTATTATGGGGTCGCGGCATTAGAAAGGTTGAGAACCACTGATCTAGAGTGTGGAAGTGTCTACATGCTTATTCTAGAGCTGTGGTGGCGAACCTATGGTACGCGTGCCACAGGTGGCACGCAGAGCCCTCTCTGTGGGCATGTGTGCCGTCACCTCAGTTCTAAGCCTTCAACTGGGTTTTATAAAACCTTTTTGCTTTAGGCCTTCGTCGTCATGTGCAAAAAAAAAAAAGGTTCAATCAATCAATCAATTTCAACTTCTTGCTGTAAAAAAAAGATCTCACAAAGTTGGAATTGATTAATTGAACTTTTTAATTCCACCCAGTCTGCCGTTACCACTGCAGCCACGCCCACCCAATGCACCACACTCCCCTGGCACACGACAATACATAAGTGGGTTTTGGGTTGCAGTTTGGGCACTCAGTCTCTAAAAGGTTTGCCATCACTGTTCTAGAGTGACATTTGAGGTGTGTGTGTGTGTGTGTGTGTGTGTGTGTGTGTGTAGGTATGTATTCTTGTGAACATACAGTTTCACTGGGAGACCTAATTTAATTAACTCTATTTTGTTGGCAGATCTTATATGGATATATGGATTAAGTCTAGGTAACTTCCCCCTGAGATTCGAACTACTCCCACCTTGCCAGCCTTTAAGAAAGCCACTAAAACGCTCCTGTTCCGGCAGGCCTGGGGTTGATGTCCCCGGGGGGGGGGCGGGATACGATTGGACATGCTGTATGAATGCACTTATTTTATTGTTTTATTGTTATATTTATTGTTTTAATTTTGTATGCCACCCTGAGTCCCTAGGGATTGGGCGGCATGTAAATTTTATTAATAAATAAATAAATAAATTTGGAAGTTTGAGGAAGTTAGGGTAAAGGATTCCCCCTGTTTGCTATTTTTCCTTGATTAATTTAGTTTCAGTTTGACCGTCAATTATCTAGTGTTCTCAGACTATTGTGATTCTGTTAATGTTTTAAGGCAGAGGTCTCCAACCTTTTGGGCACCAGAGATCATTCCATGGAGATAGGTTTTTACACGGACCAGAGGATGCATGGTTTTGGGTGCTGTCTGCATCCCCCGGATGGGTCTTTGCTTGTTTGTGCAGACTGGTTGCTGGCATGCCGTGGTCCGGTACTGGTCCACAGACTAGGAGTTGGAGACCCCTGTTTTAAGGGAAGATAGAAACAATATAAAGAACAAAATATATTTTAATATAAAAATTCTCACATTAAGTAGCAGAGATATGACCAGCTTAGTTCTATATTTCCTGTATTTTGTCAGATAAATATACTTCTATCTTATTCAAATGTCATGGTCTACTGACAAAGGACTGTAGATAGTTAAATGTAGATGTCCCAAAGACATTTGATTGCCTATTATAGAAAACAGGATGTTGGACTAAGCAAGTGTTTGGTCTAATCAGAAATGATTGCGGTATTGTTTTTTGCTTGATTGTTTGTCTGATACAGTATTTGAATGGCGTGGTAGCCTAGTGGTGAAGACACTTGCCTCCCACTCAGAAGGTTGAGAATTCGATCCTAGATAGTGGCAGATTTTTATCTCTCAGAGTTCAGAGACAAAATATCTGCTGCTCTGTGTAGGCGTCAGGAAGAACATCCGGCCAGTAAATGCTCAGCTCCATTCAGTCGCTCTGATTCTACTCCAAATTAAGGAATTACAAGATTAAAAAAAAATAAAAGTTTGTCTAGTATTAAATCCTGCTTATCTGTATGCTGGTTGCTGAAGAGGTATTTTGTTTCCTTCTTCACTTTTTATTATCTCTTTTGACCGGGTCGCAAAATCACGTTTTGTGAACTTCTGATAAGCAAAGTCAATGGGGGAGCAAGATTCACTTAACAACCGTGTTACTAACTTAACAACTGAAGTGATTCACAACAACTACAGCAACAAAGGTTGTAAAATGGGCAAAAGTCACTTAACAAATGAATCACTTAGCAACAAAAATTCTGGGATCAATTGTGGTTGTAACTCAAAAACTACCTATACTAAGAAATAAACATAAGGAATATATCCTCCATCTAGTGAATGGTGTAATTAAACTTACTTTAAAAAAGATCTCTGAGAGAGAGATGGTTGGTTGATAAATAAATAAACTCGATGTCAACCAATCTTTTAAAATACAAATTAAAATATAGAAAATGAAGAACAGAATTTAAACTGCCAGGTTTTATTCATTTTTTTGTTTCTACAAGAGGAGAATAGAAAATGTTGCTTAGATGTATTTGTTATGAATTTTACGTTTCAGTAGATGGCAATGTTGGAATCTAGAAAATTAATTTTTTAAGTGGGGAGGCATGCTTTGTATTTTAACAAGTTTTAAAATTAATGTCTACAATAAGTTAGCTAATGCTAGGAAATTTACATCCCTAGTATCAAATCAAGTAATTCCCTCAGATGTTAATATAATATGAGTAAAATTATTTTTTTTTGAAATTACTTGTGTTGGCTAGAGAAGTACACAAGGTAAATAGCTCCAAATAGCTATTATTTACCAATTAAAAATACTTTTTCAGCAAGAAGAACATAACTGTGGTGTGTTTTCCGTTCACGTGCAAATGATGAAGATACATGGTGACAACTAATCAATGCTTTATTCTCTTATTCCAACTCCCAGCAAAAAGCAACAGGCACGCAGGCCTTTTATAGAGCTTGAAACCCAGACAGAGTGAACCAATAAGATGTCTTCTTTCTTCGTGCCTGCACACAAGGCTGGCGCCATTCTGTCTGGTCCTGGGCAGCTTTTAGAATGCCTGGGACCATTTGTAACAATTCTGGGCCTGCTGAGTTTCCTCATCAGGCCCAGGACACAACACCCCTCCCCCTGGATAGAACACACACAATTCCACTTTCTTTACAATCATAATAAAATATATCAAAGGAAAATAATAGTCTGCTCACATGCAGACACCCTTCTTCTGCTAACAGAGTTAGCCAACCAACCACTCTCTAATGTGGACTTCGTGTGTCTATCTTCTACCCCACAAAGGTCCCATCTCCTCAACCTAGACCTGTAAAGTCCCTTGTACTGACAAGAACCTCACATATTCACCTAGATGCTTAGGAGGGGCCTTAGCCCGTTTTGTCCTACGCAAGGTTAGGGAGGGTGCCTGGCCTGTCAGCTCACCTGCCCGGCTAGGCAGACCAGGATTTGTTCTTAATGGCGCTTGGCCTTCCAGCCCATCTGTTGTGCTCGCTAGACCAGGACTTTTATGCGCAAGTTTTGCAGGTGACCCCTGGTGAGGCGTGCCAGCAGAATTGCCAGAGCTCTCCCCATGCTCTGTGAGAGCAGCTGAAATTCCCCAACCCTTTGAATTGGCTGAGGATTCCCCAACTACTCTGGATGGCTCCAGGGAACTTAGTCCCTCAAGCCCGTGACCAGTCTCGGCGTGACCTGCACTGCAGGTGTGCCCCAATACTCCCAATCCCCTGTGGCCGAAGTGCCAGAGTCAGAAGCCACCTCAATGGCAAACCCCATCTCAGGTGAATTCCTGTTTGGAGCTCTTGCAGATACGCATGACTCCCTGTTCGGCACAACAGCTGAACTCTGAGGATGTCCTTGCACTTACTCTGGGAAATCCCTAGCGACATGTGATACGTCCCAGGAACAGTGAAATTGTGTCCCAAAATGTTGACCTGAAGTGTGAGAATATGCTTCAGGAGGTTGACCTGAAGTGCGACTTAATTCCTGGGCCCCTTTCCCCCCAAGAGCGGAGGCAGGGGCAGAATCCACAGGGGACAACCGCCAGCACAGTTGATTGATGTGATGCCACAGGACGTGGCCGTCCCCCAAGGTCACTTAGTATGATAGAGGTCCAGAGACTTACAGATGACAGCAGGAACCCACAGATGACCAGGAGTGTAGTTCCTAGCCCAGACCGGATCACCCAACTGTAGTCTCCTCGGTGCCCGCGGATGCGACATCTGTGAAGCCACACAGTCTGGGTGCAGCCTGTCCAATTTAGTAATGAGTCTACGACCCCAGCAAAATTCAGCTGGGCTTTTCCCTGTGGACGTGCAAGGTGTGGTGCAGTGTGCAAGAAGAAAGTCAGCTAACCTGTGATGCCAGTTACTGTAAGCCAATTTCTTGAGGGCATCTTTGGTGGTGCACATCATCCTTTCTGCCATTCTGTTGGAGGATGGATGGAAAGGAGCCGAAGTTGCATGGCAGATAAGGTTGGTCTGGAACTCAGAAGAGGTAAATCGAGGGCCATTATCTGAAATCAGAACATCTGGAAGACCGTGTGATGCAAAAATGCCTCTCAACACCTGGATGGTCCTGGCAGTAGTAGTGGAGGAAACAGGAACAACCTCTAGCCACTTAGAATGGCTATCAACAACAACCAGGAAGAATTGCCCCTGAAAGGGCTCAATGTAATCTATATGCACCTTAGAACATGGGGTTTGAGTTTCCTCCCACCTATGCACTGGGGCCTGAGGCATTTCAGGCCGAGACTGTTGGCACACTTGGCACCCGTGCACCTGGGCCTCGATGGCTTTATTGAGCCCCGGCCACCAAAGATGGCTATGCATAAGCGTTTTCATCCTGACTATCCCAGGATGTCCCTCAGGCAGAGAGATCAAGATTCTAGATCTCATTGAGGCTGGGATCACTACCCTGCTACCCCATAACAGGCATCCCTTGAAAGTAGAAAACTCGTGCCAAATTGACAGAGAAGCCTTGGACATAGTGGCAGGCATTAAGAAATTTCATGATTTCTTATATGGCCACCATTTCACGGTCTACACTGACCACAAGCCTCTGCTGGGTTTGTTTACCACTAACAAACAGACCCCACATATCATTTTCTCCTCGTATGCTGAGATGGTCCATTTTCCTGTCAGCATATGACTACACATTAGTCCACAAACCAGGGAAGGAAATGGGTCATGCAGATGGCCTGAGCAGACTACCCCTGAACCAAGTAGAGCCAGATCCTGCTCCAGCTATTAATATTCTGTCAATTCAAGAGTTTCCTGAGTCTCCCCTCAATGCTAGGGATATGGCTGCAGAAACTGCCACTGATCACACGCTTACACACGTGCTGACATGGGTGTTGTCAGAATGGCCTGACAAGTGCCCAGATACTGAGTTCCAAAACTTCTGGCACAAAAAGCATGAGTTTTCTACTTTCAAGGGATGCCTGTTATGGGGTAGCAGGGTAGTGATCCCAGCCTCATTGAGGTCTAGAATCTTGATCTCTACTTGACTACTGGAAATTCTGAAAGACTGTGCAATTGTAGGGAAATATTCTCTTTACAAGGGAAGTAATACTGATAACTAAAAACCTGAGATAGATAGATAGATAGATAGATAGATAGATAGATAGATAGATAGACAGACAGACAGACAGATAGATAGATATAGATATTACAGCAGATGTAGATGACGTAGATGTAGATGTAGATATATGGTAGATATAGATATAGATAGATATATTGTTGTATGTTGTTGGTAGATATAGATCTAGATAGATATATTGTTGTATGTTGTTGTATGTCAGCTTGGGCAAATAACATAAATCAAATTGAAGTAAGCAAGGAGAGTGATCACATCAAAAATTGAACAGGGGTGCAGAAATAAAAAGAAAAAAGAGCAAGTTGTCTAATGATTCTATTAGTCAATATCAGGTATGCTTAATTTATCATTTAAATTTAATTGGTGGCATATTTAATGAGATTTGATTTGAAAGGGTGAGCTGGTGTATAGTTAGCTTGACTTAGCTCTACCTATTTGATGCAATATCGACCCAGACTGCAGGAATTGAGATGAATCATTGTGGTTTACTAGACTTATCAAGAGATTCTTCTCCTTCAGTGAGGGATCTGAGTATGCACATCTTAAGATAGGTTACAGGACCAGCATGAACATTTGTTCATACACAGGTTCCTCCATTGCCTTATCTGAGCTAGGCTGGATAATTATATGATGTAGAGAATCTGAAGTTCTTTAAGACTCACAAGCACATATGATCTCTTTCATACTTCCATCTGAAGATCTTATGATTTCCATGACAAGCATGTGCAATTTTACTATATCACCAGTTTAAGTGTCTGTCATCAGCACATAAAGCAGAGCATCCTCATAATTTCATAATTAAGCATTGTGTAAAGATTACGAACGGGGAAGGTTTCTTATGTCCCTGTTCTCATAGTCAAATTATTTTTGACTATGGATTGGATTGGTAGCCATCAGAGTCACTTACATTAGTGAGGGATCCTTTAGACTTATTTGTGAATTCCAGAATACTCTGAAGGGTTTCCAGGTGAAATGTTTGGAAACTGTGCCAAAATGCATTTACAATATCTTTCAATAAATGTTGAGCCATTACTTTCATTAAACTATACTCCATGAGAAAGAATGTGACTATATTTTTAGATACAGGTTGCCTGGCTACAATATCTAAATCTAAATTGGATTATAGTAATTTGTCATAATTGGAGCTACTCTTAAGCTTGGACAGAAAAATGCATAACCCAGGCATTACAGCAATATTTGTTCTAAAGGAGCTATACCAATTTCCAATTTGCCGCTGAGCTGTTTGGTGTGACTGTAACAAATTACAAATTTGTATGTGTGTTAGGTTCTGAAGTTCATTCCTTCTATCCTATATATTTGATCAGACGTTTAGATCTTTTTGAGAAAATTAATTTTCTAGAAATTTGACACTGCCACCTGAGAAAAGCCATTCTTGATAACAAGTCTGTGAAATTCCTTGCCCGTTGGGTTGCAGATGGCATTTAGCACAATAGTTGCTTGTCTCCATTTCAAAATGTAACTTGTGGTCAGATTGGGCTTTTGAATCTTTTTTTATTTTTCATCTGAAGTTCTTCTGTCCTGTATCTTTTTTGTACACATAATAGCATTTTATTATTTTAAAGATGTGGATATTCTTAGGTTTCCCCAAAATAAGGGTTCTTCTGGTTATGCAGTTTCTACGGTGAAACTATTTTTATTTCAAATTTCTTGTAAAATGTAACATATATTGTATCTTTCTTTGGGGCCAGCTGTTTCATAAAACAAAAGTGGAATAAAAATCTTAAAATAAAAATAATAATTCACAGGTACAATTTTTTTCTATAAAAGTAGCTGCCATTTCACCAAAATAATAAGCTCACTCTTAGTGTGCAAAGATAGCAGTTTTATTGCAATGCATTGGAAGCAAAATACAATTTCCTATAATTTGAGATTAATTTAGTGACAAAATTCTTCTATTCTTATACACAGCATAGAATCCTAAAACTTTTCGATTTTGTAGCTCATCCATCTTTAGGGGTTCTTTTAAAATTATCCTTTTTTCATTAGTTTAGCAGTCTCATGTAGGCCTATATTGACCCCTTTAGTCTTCAGCAAATTATTCAATTTATTAAAAGTCTGACCAAGTCTTAATATATCATTTAGCTTCTCAGACAACAGAAGCTGCCTCATAAAGTGCTATTGGCTGGGAGAAAGAAGGATAATCTGCAATTATTTTCAGAAATAATTGAAGTAATTTTGCTTTTCCGAGCAAGAAAAGATGCTACACTAACATGATATATTTATACGATTTATATATTAAATACATCCTTCCTGTATGAAAATACAGGTGCATATTTTTCTTTGTAGGTTGACTGTTAGAATTGGTATATCTTTTATGTCGGATTTTAATAAAATAAGAATGACAAAACATGTGGAGAACATTTTAAAAGTTAGCTGTTTTCTAGTATCAAATAGTAAAATTATTTGGATAGCGCTAATGGTTTTAATAATAACTCTCAGATATTATCATAAGGCTAACAATCATCATGAAGAACACAAACCTCAAGTGGACTTTGACATTTTTGTATAAAGTGCTTAACAAAATTAAACAGCCTGTTTATATCATGATGTATTGGTCTCACCAAATTGCATAACCCCCTAGGAAAAAGCCATAAATATAAAGACCATGACTACGTAAAATGCTGGCTAGACTAATCTTCCTTTCCCTCATCCCCTAATATTGCCTGATGAAGAGCTCTGAAGATCTTAACAAATTCTTTTATTATTTCATTTGCTTTTAGTTGCTTGTATAAAAGAAACTATTTTTCTATGGTTTTGAACCGTTTTATCTATGGGGCAACATGGGTGTGATTCTTATTTTAGGCATCTATCTAGCTTTCATCATTTTAACCAGAAAAAATAGTCAAATGGGGGAGGGGGGAAATCCCTATTTTTGGATTTGATTCTTATCTTTCAGAAGTTTGAGTGGTCCCACAACAACATTAATCTTCTCCTGAGCTTCATCCACGCCTCTCTTCTTTCTCATTAAACATCCCTGGTAGCATCGAGATGAATGATCATCTAGTCTACACACTACTAATTTACATTGTAGGTAAACTGAATTGTGCTCGTTAAGGAACTTAAAGGAGTTGAATTTGAAACGAACTATATTGTTTCTTGGTGAGAACAGGCTTCTGTAAGTAGAGTCTCGTGGGCATCTGAAAAATGAAAAAAAAAAAGTTGTTTCAGGTATGCCTAAACGTTTACTTCAAATATTTTATTACAGCGTAATGATATATATAATTACTAAATTTCTGCAGAGTAGGCTGACTCTGATGATTATGAGATGCACTAGAGAACAATGGAGAAAGCATATAATATTGGAATATCAAAATGAATAAATGAAACCCAAATTTGGAGCTCGTAAAAGTGCTTCAAGATATGTACTTGGGAGGGAAAGTAATATGTTGTTAGTACAGAGGACTGTATAGTAAGAGCAAGGCAATGGCCCTGCAGTAATAACTATTTTTTTTATTTACAAAATATGTAAAATTGACCATAAGCAAAAGAAAGTTTGGTCATTAGTATACATTTTGTGACCATTCCATTCAGCGCACAATATCCCTTTATTCTCCTTAGTTTTTCTATATGCGATTGGATTACTTGATATTAACACATATTTTATAATTTGATATTAACATTTAATATTTGACAAGAAGTGAAATATTTGATACTAAAAGAACATGGCATTGTTTTGTTTGAAAATGCGTGGTTATAGTTTGCAAATGAACCCTGCCCTTCTTTCTATACTGTTTTAAGAAATAAAGACATAAGAAGAAAATCTAATTCAGAATCTGTGTGGCTGACACAACAGCAATTCCTTTGTGGACAAGTTTGGGATTATGGTTCTTACATATTTAATACACACTTACCCACTTCGGATTAAGTCATAGGTCAAGGTTCTAAAATCATTACTATCTGGAGATGCGACACATGTGTCTAGGAAGAGTATAACATTTGGATCAGAACTGTGCAGAGTAGCTTGGAGATATAAATTCTGGTTGAGTGAAACGTAGTATGGTGATCCCACAATTCTATGGCTGAATGATAGTGAGGAATAGAATGCCAGAGAAACATTGTAATGGCCAATTTTCCTTTCAGTCAGGTCAATCGCATTGTGAGCAATAAACATCGTCTCCACAATAGTGTTCTGCTTCATTTCACACAAAACATGAAATTGGAAGTTTTTCTTTCTTGTAATAATATAATCGGAGTTGATTGTCTTGATTACATTGTAATAAATTATTGTGTCATTATTCTTTGTCTAAAAAAGCACAGAAAAAAAGAAAAATTAATCAACAGTGTAGACATCAAAATACTCATTAAACACCACCAGTTTAAAGAGTGCTATTATTTCAGAATTATAATAACAAAAGCTATGTTAACAAAAGCCATGTTACCCATTACAATCATTTCAGTAGCCACAACCCTGGCTCTTCCACAACTCAGATGATGAAATAGGAAGTCAGTTTCAAAAACATAAGGATATCAATTTTTTTTCTCCTTTCCAAAATTCCCTTTTTTATTTTAATTATAATATTGGTTCCAGTTAATGTATTTAAAGTTAAGCAGAACTTCCCAAACCCAATATCTGAAATTAACTTTAAAGTTACATTTCGTATTGTTGTTAAACATAACATTAGTTCATTTTAAATCCAAAACCAGAATAAATTTTCTTATAATAATAGTTAAGACAGGAAGAGCCAACAAAGCAGATAATTATTAGTTTTAACAACAACAATTAATTCTCACCCTTATCTCTGTGTTACAACCATAGAATGGTATATTAAAGTAAACATAATCGCCTCTGATTTGAGCTGAACATGCTCTATCTGGAGAGTTCAGGTAAACTTGTGATGCATTATAACCGACTGAATGGAGAAAAGGTATGCTGATCCATGCACTCATTTGTCCATCAGAACACAAAAGCCCTAAATAATAACACAGATACGTTAAGCAAAATGCAAATACATCTAATTATTAGTATTATTTTAATTCATGAATCTGCTTTTGGACCAACTAATTAAGATCAACTAATTAAGAAATATCTCTTCTACTTAGCCAGCAAAGGAGACTTTCACTTTTCCTGAGAGTAGAAGCATCCAGATCAAATAATACATAGAAAAGTGGGTTTAACAGAAACAATTATGAAATAACTTCATCTTATCATTTTCAGGAATATGCAGTATAAGGGAGAGAGAAGTCAATTTGTGTATGTGTTATATTCACAGGTCAGTAATGCAAACCACCCAATCATTGATCAATTTTTGGAATACTTAATGTCAGTAAAAGAAGTTGATCAGAAGTACACTCATGGACCTTTGAACTAAAAAAGTAAACTAAAAAAAATGGAAGATCACAAGCCTGAAACAGTGGTGGCGAACCTATGGCACGCGTGCCAGAGGCGGCACTCAGAGCCCTCTCTGTGGGCATACACACCGTTTCCCCAGCAGAGTTCGCCAGAGTAGCGAGCATGTGGCGTTTGGAAGCGACAGGGCAGGAAGTGAGCGAGCAAGCGGCGTTGCCCTCCCGGGGATGCCACGCTCACCCAGTCTGCCGTCACCACTACAGCCATGCCCACCCAGTGGACCATGCCCCCCCCTCTGAGGGCACCTCAATACTGATGCCGCCCTGGCACTTTGCGATAAATAAGTGGGTTTTGGGTTGTAGTTTGGGCACTCGGTCTCTAAAAGGTTCGCCATCACTGCCTTAAAACAACAAATTGGTTTCAGTGAAACTGTACCTAGAATGTCAAATTCCACTTCTCTCTGGAAGCTAAACAATTCTTTTTATAAATGCTTGTGTTCTATATAATCAAAATAATGTTAGATGAGTCCTATCTGAATTCAGTTCTTTGTGTATCAATTTGTACACAGTACAAGCTTAGTATTGTATCATCATAATATATTAAGTTTCAATCAAAACTAAGAAATAAACTGTTTTATCATGCCACAACTTCATCCCTACTATCTTTTCATAATTGTGTCAAAGGGTAAATGTCGTGCTTAAACCTTCCTCAATCTATAGTCCCAGCATACTAGATTGGAGAAGCCAGTATTAGACAATTTGGCCAGACTAGTTATGTACATATGATTCCAGGACTCTCCAGATTCTTACAAATATATTTTGTAACTGAGATTCTAAAAAAGAAAAACTACAATTCTTGCATCTGTAACGCAAACTGGGAAACTGAAAATATAACAAAATTAAACATCTTCATCAAACTGGTGGTTTAACTGTTCAATTTACAATAGCCGACAGACCTTTTTCTAACATCATAACGACAAGGAGAATATTAAAATGTTTAACTAGCTTTCTTCTTCTTTTTGATTGATTTAGGATTTTGTAAACTTGCATGTGATCAAGAAATTCTATAAATCTGGATCAAGAATCAGAGTGCACACTATGGTCAATTTGAATCCTTGCCACCCAAACCTATGGGACAATACATATTCAAGTGCTATATGTGAAATTTATTTTTGACGTGTCAAATTCATTATATGAGACATATACTATGTATTATAACCTATAGGAACTATGAAAAGGGAATAAATGCATGATTTCCTGAGGGAAAAATGAAGATTTCAGGGGCTGCTAAAACAGATGTTCAAACTTCTACACTTCTACATTTCTCATTCTAAATTTCAAAGGTAGACTCTAAAGTAGGAAAAAAGAGTAAGCCTATTATCTAAATTCAGTTTAAAGAGGACTGAAAGATTTACTTAAAATTAGGAAATCAGGAAAGCTCATTTGAAATTAAATATTCATTAAATTATTAAGCAATTATACCAACATTGGTCTTTGAATAGAACTATTTGATTAGGTTAATGCTGAAGTTTATTCAAAATGATATTCATGATTGCTGTACTGTCTAATAGTACTATTAGACATTAATCTGTTGCTTGATTTAGACATATAAATGGTGAAAGCATAATACTTTTAAATCTTTTTTAAAAAATCTTTTTAAATCTTAGGTTTACAATCCCTTGCAGAGTAGAAAGTACTTCTTAGTCAAATGACTATGAAATGCCAGATTCTGGCATTTTGAAAACACACCAAATATGACAGTAGTAATTCATGAATCAGTCTTTAAGAGAAAACAAAGAGAAACCTTTATTCTACTATGCCTGCTTCTACTTTGATCCAAATTGAGGGGATGGGGGCTAAATCCATCATGCCTAACCCATATTTTTTACAAAGCAAATAATTGATTCATATCATGTAGTGGATTCAAATTGTCCTACCTTCATGCCACAATACTTGTAAAACAAGTATTGGCTTATTCCTAGATAACTTAGATAACCTGTGATCGCCAGTGACCCGCTTAACTCTTTACAACTCATCAACTAAACAATATCAAAGAAAAAGAATAATATCTTACTCGTAGCTTTAGGAGCAGTAGTTGGTGTAGTAAGTGTCGATTCTGTGAATACAATAAAACAATTAAACATGATTATAATTACTTTTACCCCATCTATATACTACTAAAACTCTTGGGTCTGTTGGTTTGTAAACTTAATTGGATGAAATTGGAAAGTATAGGCAGGGGTAGGCAACCTTGGCTCTTTTATGACTCATGGACTTCAACTCCCAGAATTCTTGAGTCAGCTATGGGAGAGGTTTCCAAGCTGAGCCATGCTCACTCAGGAATTCTGGGAGTTGAAGTCCATGAGTCATAAAAGAGCCGAGGTTGCCTACCCCTGGTATAGGGCAACAATTATTGAACCGAGGTAACTCATATGGGCTAACTTACAGAATGCTAAAGCCCCTGGGGAAATTGTGGCCACTTCAGCAGTACTGCGCCTTCCAACTATACTTCCCAGAATCCCATAGGTTGCATGGCACAGGGGAAGATAGTGTGGCTGCATCCCCACCCTTTTTCCCCACCTCCCTCTGGCGTTTGCATCAGTCATCTGGTAGCAAGACCCAAAAGGCAAGTAGTGATTGGCTGCTTTGGAACCAAATCTGAAATCTCTTAACAGCGATGGGTCAAATGGGGGGAACAAGTGTTCAGTAACCTGAACATATGAGATTGGATTACATATGGTGAGGCTTCTATTGAAATACAATCAGTACAGTTATCGAACAAACGAGTACAACCAAACTGGATTATATCCAGTGGTAGGATTCAAATATGTGAACAACCAGTTCTCTGTGTGGATGCCACTTCTGGAAGTCTATTCTGGGCCTGGGCAACAAAAAATTAACTACCGGTTCTGCCGAACTGGTGCAAACCGGCTGAATCCCACCACTGATTATATCAGTGCTGAAAGAGTTGTACTGAATACTTACTTTAAGGTTTACTTTTGAAATTCTAAATGGCTTGAAAGTAATGTCTGCATCCCATTTTCCTATTTTTGAACTTTCTCTAAGCATTTCTCTAAGCACTTTGAATATATTATGTGACACAACTGGAGAGAATCTGTTCTATTGTACCACCTCTCTTGTTTGTGAAGATACAACTGTTACACAGCCACTAGTCTAGCTCCATCTTAAAACATTGTTGATTCTCCCAGTCTAAATATTAAATGAGTGATAAGGAGCGGTGTTCTGCTCTGTTGGATCTAATGCCATTTCCAATTTATTGTATTATTGTTATATTGTTGTGTTTTTATTTTGTTTCATTTATTTAAATATCATTCAATTTCAGAAAGTTCAAAGATGGTAAAGATTATTTCATTTATGAAGATAGGCTGCTGAAACAGTGCCATATTCATATGAACCAATGGCCCTACACAGTATAAAACTAAATAGAAGTTTCTTTAAAATAATACTGAATCCCTAACTCACATCATTAACAGGATACAACTTAAATGAATTACATAAATATCCTTACCTGCTGGAACAGAGTAGTAATGACCAAAGAATCCATTTCCTGAATAATCTGAATCTCTATGCAAAACTATTGTCATTATGTTGGAAGTTGATGAAAAGGTATAGTTGAGATAGGCGGCAGAACAAGTTCTTCCAATTGGAGATGAACTATATCGGAGTCCATCATAAATCTCAATATATTCTTTATCACAGTCCAGGCTGTACAGAAATAGATAAAAATTTGACTCCTTATCACTTATTATGCCATCATTTTTTTTTCTTCCATTTGACCACATCTGATTCTCTGTGAGTGCCTGGATAAATCCCTGTTGTTTTCTTGGCAAACCTTGTCAGTGATTTTTTTTTCATTACTTCCTTTCTAGAACTGAGAGAAAATGACTGACCGAAGGTCACCCAGCTGGCTTTGTGCCTAAGGCAGGACTAGAACTTATGGTTTCCCAGTCTTTAGCCTGATGCCTTATCCACTACAAGTAGCCCTCAGCTTACAACCCTTTGTTTAGCCACTATTCAAAGTTACAATGGCACTGAAAAAAGGGACTTATGACTCGTCCTTGGATTTGCATCTGTTGCAGCATTCAGCATTATGTGATCCAAATTCAGGCACTTGGCAACCGACATGTATTTATGACAACTGCAGTGTCCCGCTGGGGTCACGTAATTACCATATTCGATCTTCCCAGCCAACTTCCAACAAGCAAAGTAAATGGGTGAAGATGGTTTCATTTAATGACCATGTGATTCACTTAATTGCAATGATTCGTTTAACAACTGTGGCAAAAAAGGTTATAAAATTGGGTATATCTCACTTAACAATGGCCTTGCTTAACAACATACATTCTGGTCCCAATTCTGATTGTAAAAAAACAAGGACTACCTGTACACCAAATTATGTTAAATCATTTAAAGAAAGAAATAATCACGTAAGCCCAAAAGGAATACTTAAGAGTTTCTTTTAAGGGGCATATTTATTGTAAAATTGTAAAGACATTATTTCAGTGGAACTATGTTGAATTCAGTTAAGTGTTGTTAAGTGTTGAATTGATTGCTTAGTTTTAGTCATCCCAAATTTATATCATGCCTGTTAACCCAATCTGATTTAATCTTGAATAGTAATTGTTGCTGATTTACACCGAGAATATATCAGTGGGTTACAAACTCAAAACCTTTTTATTAAGTATATAGAAGGAAAAAGTTAAAAGAATCTTTCAACTTACTTTATAGACTTGAACTTAAAATTGATGCGTTCAAGGGGCCTCACGTGAATTATCCAGACACAGGTCTCATTGGTGTGGCTTCCAGAATAATAAGGTCCAGAGAAGGATCCATAAGCATCTGTGAACTGGCCTCCACATTGATTTGCTAGACAACACAAAGCCAAATATTGTGCACATAAAACTTTGTAGATTTTAAAAACTATTTCTCCTGCTACCAATCTCTGTTAATTTATTTTTGTTATAGTAAATAAGACCAAGAATAACTTTCCAGGGTGGTGTTTCATTAAAAAAAAGTTAAATGTCTGAGAATTTGGAAGAATACAATAGAGGCAACTTCACCAACATATTATTTTACTTTTAAATTGAATTAATTAGGGAAATCTGTAAGGCAAGGGTAGTGCAATATTTTATATTTTTTTTTAAAAAAGAAATAGCACACAAAGTGATATCCATAAACATATGAAGAAAAGTAGCTGAAAAAAGCCCAGTATAGTCAGATTTGGGAAATACTATCTACAACTGTTTTACAATATGCAAAGACATAACTAGAAATATATATTTTTTTTATTATGCACATTTGCCCCACCCTTACTAAACAGGTTTCATACCTATTTTCATCGTAATTTCATTTTGTTTCACAAACTAGGATTTTAGGACAGCATTTGTTCTGTTTCTCTAGTTATTCAATTATAAGAGGACTAAAGGATAATAACTGTAATAATAACTGTTTAATTGGGAAGACTTGTAGAGATGGTTGGATATGATTGCCTTCTGTATACATATACATCTTTTTCCTCTCTGCTCTAATTAAGATGATTTTACATAGAACTTTCTGCAGATTCCATTTTTATACTTAGCAATACAAAAGCAGAAAGATGTTCCAGAAACAAAAAACAGCATTTGACCATATAAGACTAAGAAATTCTGCTCATAGCTGAAATGAGAAAAAGATGGCTGCAATCCTTCATTTACTGAATCTGGGAAACATGTGGATATTATGTTATGATCATTATGATCAAAGGACCTGTACCCCACTGGATGTGCATGATCATAATGTAATCTCCACGTGCTTCCCAAATTTAGCTAACACTGGATATATTGGATATAAATACTGGAAAAATTGGATATAGATACATTTGAATGAATGTTGGGATGCAGACTTATTACTGATGACTGCAGAAGTATCTTTAGCTTCTGGTAGAAAAAAGCTAAAAAGCTAAAATGATCAGGTTTCATGGTTTTGAGAACGTCAAAAGCCATTTCTCTGATTGACAAACGAGGATCTCAGATGCAGACTTACCAGGGGTTGTCGTTATAACCAGAGGAGCAGGTGTAGAATAACCTGTTAAGAAAACAAAGTTAATCAAGCAATGGAACAAATAAATACAGGGGGACTAATATTGGGGACAAAAAGAGAATTATACCTGCTAAATGAAATTAGTCTTATTCATCTGCAAAAATTTATTAGAGTTTCCACAACTCCTGCAACCAGGTCATTTATTAAAATATTGATAATAAAGGGAAGAGAGCTCTGTGGCACTCAAGACCTTCCCTCCAAAACTCCATGAGTCTTCTTTTGATACAGTCATTTGGCCAACTGTCAAGCTACTTAATAATAGCAGTTGGGCATGTATACTGTATCTATTACGTTCTCACCACAAAACTAATATTTTTTTTAAAAAAAGATACAATAGTTTTCATGAATCATCTTTGGCAAAAGTGTCCTATTTCTCATTCATTATAACAAGCCTAATGCTCACAACCTGTGGCTTAATATTCTGTTTGAGGAACATGTCCATTATAGATGTCAAACTAGATGTATTTAGCATAATAATAATAATAATACCATTGGCAATGACAAATTTGCCATTAGTCAATTGCAAAAGGCGGCCTTACTAGGAACTGTTTCCATCCTGCGACGATACCTGTAATACCATAAAACATCCACATCTGCCTATCCCAGGTCCTGGGTAAGGACTCGATAGGTAGACAAAATGCCAAATCCAGTCTGAACATCTGGCTGACTGTGCGATGATCCATAATAAAATAATAAAGTTGGAAGGGACCTGGGAGGTCATCTAGTCCAACCCCCTGCTCAGGCAGTAAACCCTATATCATTTCGGACAAATGGCTGTCCTGTCTCTTCTTAAAAACTTCCAGTGTTGGAGTATTCACCACATCTGGAGGCAGGTTGTTCCACTGGTTAATTGTTCTAACTGTCAGGAAGTTTCTCCTTAGTTCTAGGTTGCTTCTCTCTTTGGTTAGTTTCCATCCGTTGCTTCTTGTCCTGCCTTCAGGCGCTTTGGAGAATAGCTTGTCTCCCTCTTCTTTATGGCAACCCCTGAGATATTGGAACACTGCTATCATGTCCCCCCTCGTCCTTCTCTTCATTAAACTAGACATATCCAATTCCAGCAGCCGTTCTTTATATGCTTTAGCCTCCAGTCCCCTAATCATCTTTGTTGCCTAGGAAGTGCTTTTTTTCCTTTATTTGAAGAATGTATAAACTTTTTGAAAATATCTGTAACATTAAACCTGTTCCATTATAAGGAAAACATGTAAACATATTGCATTTTTAAAAATGTTTTCTTATATTTCAGACTACAGAAGATACCTGAGCACATGACACCAGCATCTTCTCCATGGTTGCAATTATGGCGATACCATCCTTTATGAGTACATTCCTCCAATCTGTTCTCAGTCCCTCTACAATTTACATCATCCATAGTTATATTTCCTGAGCCCTGACCAAAGTAAGCTCTTCCATATGCTCTGATAGCGCGCCCACAACCAAGCTGCTTGCACACGACTGTTGCATCCTTTAGATCCCAGGAATCATCACAGACGGTCCCCCAGAATCCATTGCGTGAGACTTCAACACGTCCCTCACAGCTCTTTTTACCATTGACCAGTCTTACAGATTCATCTGAGAAAAATGAAACAGAATCCATGCATTTGAATGGGAAACTGGAAATAATGAGGCACCTGAAACTTCAAAGATACAGAGAATTTGTGAAATTTTGCATAGGACAGGGTTAGTTAAGAATCAGTTAACTGATACTTTCATGTTACCAAAGCTCTACTTTTAAATTCTATTCAGCTGGTTGTACGGGAAATGCGCAGATCTCTTTTTCACTAATTATTTAATTCAATATACATATCTGCCAATCTCACATTTGTCACTCTGGGCAGCTCAGACTTTAAACAAAAATAAGACCAAATAAAATAAAAATAAAACCACAAAAATAGAGGTATAAAACCATTAACAACCTGATTAAAACCATAAAGAACATAATCACCAGGAGTCTATAATTCATGCTTCACTCCCAATACACACATTTAACAGGCTCAAGTCCAAGGATCATGACAAGTTGAGAGCCTTCTATAAGGCCAGTAAGATTGGGGCCAATCTAATCTCTGGGAGGGGGGACAATATTTCCAAAGAATGGGCGCCATGCACAGCCTAACCAGACCTCATTAAGTGATTACTCCTTAATAGAGAAGACCCAAAACATGCCTTTTCTGACAGACCACATGGTATGGGTAGATGCAACAGAGAAAGATGTTCCCTCAAATATCATGGCCCTGTGCCTATTAAGACTTGATAGGTCATGAACAACACCTTGAACTGAACCTGGAAGAGATCTGTCAACCAACAGCATGTGGGCACAACCCTGGGTGAGTCACAAGAATCCATTCTTTTTCCTTTAGTGTAGAAGCAGCAAAAGATATATGTTTGGGGATCTCTTGTCCTGTTCTTATTTCAGAGTGATTAATTTTGGATTAAGGATACAGACTTACTAGCTGGTATTTCTGGTTCTGGAATAGCTGTAGTATGTCCTACAAAAAAAAGAAAACAAGTCATGGAATCTGTAAATAGTGAGATAATAACACTGAAGACCAACATAAAACAAATTCTATATACAATATGTACAATTTGCCTCTCTATCCAACATAACATTGGAGTAGGATGTCTTCAATAGGCAACTGCTTTACAGTATTTCTTTGAACATTGCTGACTAATGCTATATCACACTAGTGATTTACAGAATCTTGCCATTGTTATTATTTACTGATGCATGTTCACAATGGCAAATGCATTATTATTGTATAAATAATGCCTGCATATTATTACTTCACAGAAAGAGTAATGAAAGCTTGGAACCAACTTCCAGCAGAGATACTGGGTCAATCATCCGTAGCCGAGTTTTAAACACGTTTGGGATAAACATATGTCTATCATCTGACAAAAAATTAAAAATAAAAACATAATAAATAAATAATAATAAAACAAAAAACAATATAATTAAAAACAAATAAATGAATTTAAAAAAAACAAAAGCAAACCAAAAAAAACCCTCAGAGGACAGACTCAATGGAACCCTGGATCGTTTTCTGCCATCAGGTTTCCATGTCACTATGTTTCTATTTTCACAAATCAGTGCTTTCAAAATTCACCTTAGGAAGATTCATGGCACCTACATCATTTTCTATCTAGTTTAGAGTCCCCTAAGAGCATTTATGGCAGGGTTTCCAACCAATGTTCCCTATAAAGGAAATTGGTTCCAACTTCAGTTGGTTCCAGAAAGTCATTGATTAAAATGCTGAACAGGAAAGGGAGGAGAGACCTCTGGAACTCAGTATCTTCTGTCCAAATCATCCATGAACCTTCTTTGGATGCAGTTATTCATTCAGCCAACTGTCAAGCTACCGTACTTAATAGCAGCATTTGGGCATGTCTACTGTCTACCACATTCTTGTGTACAAAACTAATATTTATTAAAAAAGAAGGTAAAATCAGCCATGCATGATGTTCTTTGACAAAAACATTCTAGTTCTTGTTCATTATTACAGCCTAATGCTACATCCTGTGGCTTGATATTCTGTTTGATGAATCTGCCTAGTACAGATGTGTACTGCTTAGCCTATGTGCTGCTTTTTCCTTTCTTTTGAAGATATGTATAATATTATATTTGTTCCATTATGAGGAAAGTATGTAAACATATTGCACTTTCTTTCCTGTTATGCCATTACATTTCAGACTATGGAAGATACCTGAGCACTTGACACCAGCATCTTCTCCGTGGTTGCAGTTATGACGATACCATCCTCCATGAGAACATTCCTCCAATCTATCCTCATTCCCTCTACAATTTACATCATCCAGAGTTATGTTTCCTGAGCCTTGACCAAAGAAAGCGCTTCCGTGTGCTGTGACGGCGCTGCCACAATTGAGCTGTCTGCACACGACCTTTGCGTCCTTTAAGTCCCAGGAATCATCACAGATGGTGCCCCACAATCTATTGTGCAAGATTTCAACACGTCCCTCACAGCTGTTTTCTCCATTGACCAGTCTTATGGATTTAGCTGAGAAAGATAAGTCAGAATCCATGTATTTGAATGGAAGATTGGAAATAATGAGGCTTCTGATACCTCAAAGATAAGCAATTTTCAAAATTTTGCCAATTAATTAGGATTAGTTCTTACATAAACTTTTATTATGAGAAACATAAAGAATGTTTTTTCATAGCATTCATAGTTTGTAATATTCAACTTTGGAATTCTTGTGCAGACTTACCAGGCAACTTTTCTGAGGGTGAAATAGCATCATGTGAACAGTTACATCAAAGAAAATAAATAAGGCATACAATCTATAATGGGTATAATTATAGTGTAGCATAATTACTCCCAGTATCGGGGTGACAGTACTACAGCTAATCATTAAAAATTATATGTAATTAGTGAAATTTTCATTCCCCACAGTCTAACGCTGAAGGAGTAAAATAGACAGAGACAAACCATTTAACTTAGCCCCTCCCTCCACAGGCTCCTACATGTTTCTTCCATTGATCCTTAACACATGAAATGCAATAAGTGATGTGAATATAAAAATCAATTACTGGACTACATTTTTGATCACTCATTAATGCATGGTTATAGAAAATAAAAGTATGAAATTTCTTACCAGGGACCACTTCTGGTGTGGTTGTTTTGGTAGTTGGTTGAGCTGGAGTAGGTGGAGCTAAAAAAAATGGGTCAGAACATATTTTGAGATAATAACAATGAAGCCAGGCATGAAATAAAGTGTATAAAGTAAGAGAATTACCTTACTCCCCAGCATGACACTGTTGGTGATATCTTTAGTAGTAAAGTGGTTATATATGTCCACTTACTAAAGAAGGATTTTGCACACTAGACATTCACAATGTTTATAATATGAAACAGCCTCTGTCATGACTTAATGAAGTCTTTTTTCTTCAGTGATGTAACCTCAAACAACAATGGCTACAGTAGTCTATGAGTTAATAGCCATAGCCTTGGAGCCAATAGTTTCACTGAACTTCTATATATAGAAAGATCAACACTGAAAAAGCTATTTTTTTAAAAAAAAAATCCAATTGGAAGTTATGATACCCATCATTGATGCATAATAGTTGATTAGAAAGTTTCAATTTTGGAATGGAAAAAAAAGAAGTTGGTTATTCATTAAGAGTCTTCAATAAGACCCGTTCATAAAGAAAATAAATTTAAATATCACTTCTATTGATTTATTTTTCATATTACTCTTCTATTTATTCAGTCATATGTTTCAGTGAATAATGAACAAAAACTAGAATAACTGTCCCTTTATCAGATTTAGAATCATCTTCATCATCTATTTACAGTCAGAAACCAGATCTCTCTATTTACAGCTAAAGTATATCTATTTTAATGTACCCTTTTCTAGGTCCATATAATACTCTTAATTTATTGGACAAACATGAATAAGATAATTTATGATTATCTTATGATTATGATTTGAGAATACAGAAGTGCCGAAAAAGTATTAGATGATGCAAAATATGGATGTTGTCAGATATAACTTTAGTCATTTGTTTCAGAACCTCCTGAAATGGCCGACTGACCAGTCTAGTGAGGTTTCCTCTGGACCAAGACTTTTCAACTACTAACGAAGGAACCATGTTCCCTTAATTTATATGACTCTCATAGGTTAGGGATACTCCTAGAATCACCCCACAAGATCCTCCATACAAGTCTGCAGGAAGTCTCAGGAGCTGTACTTTGAAGCAGCTGGTGAGACTTTCAGATGGGGGGGGCAGGGCTGCAATCACTTTGCTGTTGAAAAGCAGTCATTTTGAAATTTATTTTTAAACAGACAATAAGTTGTGCACTTTATTTCTTAATCAGTTTGTAGGATTATTGTCTTTATTAAGCTAAAAGACGCTCTTTGCAGTCAAAGACTTTTATAGCTTTTTAAAGTTCTCACTATTTTTGAGACTTCCTTACTGGTAAACAAGGAAGGGGGCTGCTAGAGGCAAGTTAAAAGAAGGAAGAATGGAGTACTGGTTTTTTTTTAAAAAAAAAAACTTTGACGGAAGATCTTTGGTTTTATTGTATTATTTTTATGTAATCTGTAGCTTTGGATTGTTTAGTTGTGGGTGGCTGAAGTTTTTCAATTTGTATGAATTCTGATTGGCCAGGAAGCATTAAAATTGATGTATAAAAAAATTACTCCTTGCCCACAAGAGGGAGCTAAGAGCATGAAAAAATATGGACTGTATCAGATTTCCAGAGCCTGCTCCAGAAATATTTAAATAAAATAATTCACTTTATAGATCAATTATGTTCTAACAACATTATAAAAGCAAGAGGAACAAACTACTCAAATAATTGGGAAAAAGATGAGCAATTCAGAGATGCCATTATGTAAAGAAAGTTACCAAATCATTGAAGCAATTTCTCAAGTACCTGACAATGCAAAGGATATAACTACAATTTTTGGACTATAAATCTGGTACCAATTTCTGTTATGATGATCGTTTAAATACATGTCTTCCAGTGTAATTGAAAGAAGAGTTCCAAGTAAATCTACAATTCTCAAAAAACAACTATGGAACTTTGTCTTCATGGATACTATCAAGGTTGAGAATCCCTTGAGAAAAAGAGAAGTTTAAAATTGCTTGACAGTTATTCCAGAGAAGAAATGATTTTATTCTATGAGGACAAGCTTGAGAGAGTGACTTAAATTGAATGAGCTAATTGGAATTAGGATGAATTTTTACTAGTCTGTTATATCTAATAGAAAGAAAGTTCTAATGTATGGATTTGTATCTATAAAGTGGCTTTGAAAATGGGATTTTTCTCTCTTTCACTTATATATAATGCTTGAGTAATTCCTAAAGTTTATAAAATATTATTAAAAGTGAATTTGAAAGTATGTATGTTAAGAAGTTTTTTTAAAAAAATGTACGAGAGTTCATTGACTTTAGAAATATTTTTAAAGAAAAGTTTACAGTTTTAAAATGAATGTAAAAAAAGGGTTGCCCCTTTAAGGTTAAAGAAGTATAGTTGATATAAATGATAACAGTTTATTAAAATTAATAAATGAAAATAGAAATATATATTACTTCCCACAACAAGGGAAAAAGTAAAGGTGGTTAAATTGACTGCTTTATTCAAAGAAAAGAACACGTCTAATTTTGTTTCTACTTGGAAACTGCTTCTGGATTTTGTACTTGAGATGGAAAAAATAAAACTTTGATTTTGGGTTAGATAGTTGTGTTGTTATATGGCAAGTGTATATTAAAGTATAAAAGTAAAAGTTGAGTTTGTAATGTTATTATTTCTACTGAGCTAACAAGATGCTTTTTTTCTGTTTCCCATTCACGTCCCCTATTTTCCTGTTATTTTTATTTTCTTTTATATTTTATATTCTGATAAACTAATAAAATTGGTATTAAAGATATTTATTTCACAGATTTCTGATGCTGATTTTCTAGTGAATATTTCTCTCTTTTGATACTTTTACTAAATCCCTAGATGTTCCTTCCACTGATCCTGGTCACATGAAATGCAATAAGTGATGTAAATATGAAATTACTGGGCTACATTTTTGATCACTCATTAGGGCATGGTTGTAGAATATAAAAGTGTGAATTTTCTTACTAGAGGTCACGCTTGGTCTAATTGTTTTAATATCAGGTTGAGCTGGAGTAGGTGGAGCTAAAAAATACACAAAAAGAGTCAGAACATATTTGTGGGATAACAGTGAAGCCAGGCAAGAAATAAATACACTAAGTGAAACCTACCTGACTCCCCAACATGACATTACAGGGATACATAATATAGAATAGAACAGAGCTGGAAGGGACCGTTGAGGTCTTCTAGTCCAGCCCCCCGCTCAAGCAGGAGTACTGATACCATTTCAGACAAGGGACTGTCTAGTCTCTTCTTAAAAACCTCCAGTGATGGAACGCCCATGATTTCTGAAGGCAAGCTGTTCCACTGGTTAATTATCCTCACTGTTAGGAAGTTTCTCCTTAATTTCCTTAATTGATTCTCTCTTTGATCAATTTCCAACCATTGTTTCTTGTCCTGCCCTTTAGTGTTTTGGACAATAATTTGACCCTCTCTTCTTTGTGGCAGCCCCTCAAATACTGGAATACTGCTATCATGTCACCCCTGTTTCTTCTTTTCTTTAGAGTAGCCAAACCCAAGTCCTGCAGTCGTTCTTCATGTGTTTTAGTCTCCAGGCCTTTGATCATCTTAGTTGCTCTTCTCTGAACTTTTTCAAAAGTCTCAACATCTTTTTTGTAGTATGGTGACCAACATTGGTTGCAGTATTCCAGGTATGGTCTTACTAGGGTTTATAAAGGTACTAATACTTCACATGATCTTGATTCTATGCCTCTGTTTATACAACCCAGGACTGTATTAGCTTTTTTGGCAGCGGCTGGACACTGCTTGCTCATATTCAAGTATCTTTTGTAGTAACCTGCTTATACATGATCACTTAGTTACTAAGGAAGGATCTTTGCATACTAGAGATTTAAATGTTTATAATACGAAACAACCACTGTCATGACTCAATGAAGTCTTTTCTCCTCAATGATCTATCCTCTATCAGTGATGGCTAGATTAGTCTTTGAGATGACAGCCACAGCTATGGAGCCAATATTTTCCCTGAACTTCTAGATGTAGAAAGGCTAATGTTAATTAAGCTAATTATTTTTTTTTAAAAAAAGAAATCCAGTTGGAAGTTATGAAACCTATCATTAACGCATGTAAGTTTATTAGAAGGTTTCAGGTTTGGAATGGAAAAAAGAAGTTGGCTGCTCACCAAAAGTTGTTTCTATCAAACCTGTTCATAAAGAAAGGATATTTAAACGACACTGTGTTGATTTTATCGTTATTCAATTTATCCTGTCATATATTTCAGTGAATAATTTATAAAAACTAGAATAACTGTCTCTTTATTAGTTTTAGAATCATTGTCATCATCTATTTACAATCAGAAATCAGCTCTCTGTAGATAATACATATAACTACAGAAAACACCAAAAAGGTAATAAACAAATCCTATTTTTTTCTGATCGAATTGACTGTTCCTATACATACACACATATATCCACATACATGTGCACATACTTTTAAAGCCTGTTTTTAAGGGGGAACCTAGACTATTAATTGCTAAAAAGCAACGGCTAGGGCAAAAATCTACCTTTCTAGAAATTTCTGGAGACAAGTGTGCTCCCATCGAGAGCTTTCTCCTGTTTTGACCTACTCGTGGAATTTGACAATCAGTAATTAGCCAATTATCAAATAGCCAATCACCAAGTCATTTAGAATGGACAGCATATGAGACTTGTGTGGCTCTCTCCCAAAAGGAAGAGGCATATTCAATATTCCATGTATTTATGTCTTTCTTAACACGCATGGAAAAACAAAGTTTCCCATGTGCTCCCAGAGATTGAGATAGTTGTTGGGAAGGTGCTGTGAATAATTCTCTATAGAATCGATATCATTAAAAAGTAGGGGAAAGAGGTATGCTCAGGTCATTTGGAAGATCAGTATTAAAGATCTACTTCATTTCTAATGACCAAATAAGATCAAATATTGCACTGAGGAAGTACAGGATGTAAGATTAGGTAATGCCCTTCCTCCAGGATGATTGAAAATTATCCAAAAGGGTCATGTGGGTTATAGATCCCTTATTGATGATTAATTAGGACCAGGATTTAAAATAGCAGAGCCTTAGATTCTAGACATAGAATTACTCTGTAGAATAATTATATTTTTTTAGCTATCAGAAGATGAACTGCTTTGGTATAAAGAGAAGTAGAAAAGGAGAAATAAACATGCCACACATTTGCCACTTGGTTGCTTCCAGGAAAATGCCAAACCAACAAGGGATATCTTCACATAAAAGCAAGGTTTGATGCCCTTCCAGATCCACCCATGCATTCACATAATAAGAGAACCAAATGCAATTCATATCCAGCAAACAATAAAGAAAAGTAAAATGAAGGTTGACTCAGCCTTCCATCCTACAAGATTGTAAAATGGGGACCCAGATTGTTGAGGGCAATATACAAATAATGCTGACTTTTCTAAACCTCCCAGAGAGTGCTGTAAAACACTATGGGGTGGTATATAAGTCTAAGTACTATTGTTATTGCTAAAGAAAAAAAAATACCTGTTCACTACTGAATATTGCATTAATATTCTGTGGTTTAATATCCAACTAACTGTTTCTGATTTTGAGGAAAGGAATACTCTAGGATTTCTTCTATGAGGGTGTTTTTTTAATCAGTTATTTAAATCACTCACACAGAGTAGTTGACCAGAAAAAGTTGGCTTTAAGACATGAAAAGGAGGTTATGAAACTTACCACTTGTTTCTTCAGGATGAGCTGTTCAGAAAATAAAATTAAATAAAATTATATGTAAATGATATTACTTGTATTAATTGTTGATACTATTATAACCAGTCATTAAAATCTGGTGTTATTACAACTAAAATGTGATAGTGAACTGAATTTTCTCAAAGCCATCATGAGGGTCAGTATAAAGGCAGAATGGAAGGAAGGAGAGAAGAATAAAATAACAAAGGCAGTAATATGGTCACTTACATTTCCCAGTTTAGAACATTCCCACCAAATAATACATAACACTTTCCATATGTGATTTTGTTTTGGGATTGGAATAATGAAAAATGTTTGATCCTGAAATATACATCTCAGCACATATACCTGCACAGTAATGTACAACTAAATGCTTGGCAGTTAAAATTTATTTAAACCTCAGAGTAAAATGGCAGGCTTTCCTACATGGATTTCTCCAAATGAAATGGGACTGAAGTTCCCAGAAACAAGATAAACTATCTATAGCATTTAGAGTTTGGTAATATTGTTGAAATCTCTGGACTAAGCTTGAATGTCTATCCTATTTTAATGTAACCCTCTTGAATTGTATAATTGTTCTTAATTCCTGAGCAAAGAGTAAACATGACAATTTATGATCCATTGCACAGGTAGCCTGGATTTGGCATTTTTGATCACCTTTCAAGTCCTTCCCAAGGACCTGGGATAGGCAGATATGGATATTTGATTGTGTTGCATATATTGTTGCAGAATGTATGTTGTTCCAAGTAAAGCTGCTTTTTGCAATTGATTTATCAATTGATGAATTTGTCAGTGCTGATGGTGTTCAAATGGTGTTCCAGTTGTTTTGGGATTGCATCTATTACTATTGGTACTACCTTTGCTTTCTTTTGCCATAGTTGTTCTATTATTATTTAGTTGATTATTTAGTTTAGTTTACTTATTATTTGCAAACAATAATTTTTTAAACCTCTTGGAAAACTATAGATTGAGAGTACAAACTTACTTGTGAGTTCAACTGTTGGCAATGGAGTTGTGAAAGCCACTGATAAGAAAAAAAAATCTATTACTCTTTGCCCAATATCCTTAGTTAACAGTTATGAGTTATTTGTAAAAAATAATAAAGATGAGATACAAATAAGTAAATAAATCTCAGTTGTTTTCTCTGCTTTTCTACTGTTTTTCCTACCAATATCCCTAGAAGCTCCTTCCCATTCATTGTCTTCTAAACCTTAGCAACTTTAAGCTTTAGCATGCTGAGGAATTCTGGGAGTTGATGTCCAGACATCTTAAAGTTATCAAGGTGAAAAACACAGCTCGAAAGGACAGAACTGATTAAAATAATTTCAAAATGACTACTATTGTCATAGATAGATTGTGAAAACATTCCTGTCCATTTGAAATAAGAACTTTATAAGACTAAAAAGAAACAAAGGAAGCCCTTTCAGTTTAGAGATTTATAAGATTCCTTTGATGACACACCCATGCGATTCTACATAATGAAGAGGTGAGGGTAATGTTGATGAAGGTAAAAATAATAATTTAAAAAAATACATAAATAGAAACAAAACAAAACAAAAACCCTTCAAATGTAGACTCCATGAACCACTAGGTCTTTTTCTGCCATCAGTTTTCTATGTTTCTATGGCTGACTGCAGCATATCTGCAGACTGAGATTGTATCATGGGCAGTCTCACAAAATGATTATTGGGTAGCCATTTATAAAACTGTTGTCATGGAGAATTTAGCTAGAAAGCAAACTGGGGGAGGATCTCCTTGTCATTGCTGTGGCACACCAGGATATGTCTTACAATCCTACAGCATTTTCTGGGTTGGTGAATAAAGCACTGAATTGTAATTATGTTTTGCTTGTTTTAAGGACTAATGAGCCCAAGAATTCTTCTCAGAAATAACAGTAATATTGGATTTTGGATGCTTTGCTTTGTGTCCCACAGGGCCATGCAAAGTATTTGAAAAAGGTCCAGTACTAATATATAATTAGACTGAACCAAATGCAGAATGCTGTCTCTGTCTAATTGTGCATCTATAGGAACATGCAACATTTTCTCTGGATTCACCAATAATTTGGTGATTTGGCATGAACGTTTGGGCTGAGACAACTGGAAACATTTTTCAGAACAGCTGTGTGAACTTTGTAAGCAGTCCATTTATTTTAACAATCTGAGCAATAACATAATATTGTTAGTGTTGAAGTCATCTTACAAAATACATCTAGTAAATGTGTGGCATAGCCTCCTATGGGAAAGTCATTTCCTGTGCACCATCTTCAACTGAAGAAGACCAAGGAGGTTATATATGTCCAGATGTTCACAATGGAATGGATTAAGAGCTCTGGGACTGAAGGAGGCTCGGGGTGTGGCTTGCACATTCTTGCTCTAGAAAGTTCAACAAGTCTACTCTTCCTTGCCAAAATTTGAGAGTTGAGAAAGGATTATAGAAGAAGCCAGAATATTCTCTTGTTGCTTCTCTTACGGTCCCCAGAGGTGGCAAAGTCCTGAGTACATGCTATCAAAGGAGGAAGGAGTATTGCTAAAAAGCTCGTTCCCAAATCCCTTTCTAGTCCTAACTAGAAGGAAGCAAAAATAGAAAAAAAAATTGCTCTATATTTGAAAAGCATTCTGTATGACATAAATTCTGGCAACACCTTTGACTATACAGTTCTGAAAAATGGGCAGCCTTTCCAAACTAAGATAGGGTGAGCTTTTCTTTGTGTAATTTCTTTCCATGGAACTGAATTCTGGACTGGTGCTTATCTCAAAGGGATAACAAATCTAAATCTGAAATCACAATTCTGATTTCTGAGATTAGCAGAGAAAGACATGTATAATGAAGTAAAATGTCAGCAAAAATATCCCATGGTAGGAAAAACACAGCAGCAAGTATCAGAATAACAGAATAATGGACTTGGAAGGGACCATGGAGATTTTCTAGTCCAACCCACTGTTCAGGCAGGAAACCCTATACCATTTCAGACAAATAGTTGTCCAATCTTTTCTTAAAACCTCCAGTGTTGGAGCATCCACAACTTCTGGAGGCAAGTCATTCCATTGATTAATCATTTTTACTGTCAGGAAATTTCTTCTTGGTTCTAGGTTGCTTCTCTCCTGGATCGGTTTTTCATCCACTGCTTCTTGTCCTGCCTTCAGGTGCTTTGGAGAATAGCTTGATTCCCTCTTCTTTGTGGCAACACCTGAGATATTGGAACACTGCTATCATGTTACCCCTTGTCCCTCTTTTCATTAAACAGATTAAGCAGCATGCTTACCTCCTACATCATAAAATGCAACGAAGCCTTGACCTATTGTATCAGAATGTCTGTATACTACCAAGGTCATTATGCCCGAATAAGAGTATAGTGTTGCTTCTCCTTCACATATTTTCCTAAGTAGAGTTGACCTATATGGTTCTCCATTATAGACAGCAATATGTTCAGTAGCACAATCTAAGCTGAATAAGAAAAAGGAGACAAAAATAATCATGGACCAGACAACAGAGCATCATTGGAGAAAAACACTCTTGGTTCCCCTTTCATGCAAAAAGGCCAATGAAATGAAAGAAACTAAAATGACTGAATGATATTTGAAAATAAAATGCTTACTTTATGTAATTAAGCGTTAGTCTTATTGGATAATGCTCAGGGGAGTAAATTGTCCAGATACACTTTTTATTTCTATTTCCTCCAAGATAATATGGGCCAAAAAATGAGCCGTGGACGTCTGAAAACATCCCGCCACATCCAGCTTCAGCTATCAAACAAAAACAGTAAAATGTCATATTTCATAACATATTAAATTACATAATATCTATTGTACAACTCTATAAATGTTATAGTGAAAATTTATACATTAGCTTAATTTAGGAATTGTGAATTTAATATTAATTGATTAGTACTTTGATTTCTGTATATATTTAATGAAATATACCATATCTAATATCTCTTAGCAAAAATATAACTACTGGCTGCGCTATCATCTGAAGCTGCTCCTATAAGCACAATGGGGTTTTTTTAATCTCATTTTTCTTTTCTTTTTTAAAATTTTATTGTTTCTTATGCCTTACAATCTTGGTCGTTTTGGTCTCATGATAATCAGCAGAAGCAGAAAGTTGACTTAAACCAAAATATAATACAATGAAATCATTAGGGCACAGCTATAAGAAGTAAAAGTGCGATTTTTCCTGTTTTATTTTCTGTGAAGACCGAGCATTAGGCATCATTATATTAATCAAAGATCTTGCATGCCTTATAATATTGCCTACATTAGCTGCATTTGACTTGCCAGTCTTGAAATTCATGCTATTGGTAACTCAGTAAAAGACTGGTGAAATAAAAATGTCTGAAAGCAAGAAAATTCGAGGCATTCTGCAATAGGTTCTTTTAACAAATTAAAAATTTGCAAATGAAGCTCACATACACCTTGTGGATATTTGCATGTCAGTTGCTTGCTGAAATATTTTTGTTCTAAAAAGTATTCTAGAAGGCTGGCATAGCCAAAACTAATTTTATGGGTTATGTTATGTAGATGTTCTACTTACTTGTTGCTGAAAGTTCACTTGGCATGGGAGTTACTCCTTCAAAAAGAAGATGAAAAGAGAAAAAGATAAAGATGAATTGTTTTGCCAAATGTGGTAGAAATTGTGTCTTGGAGTAGTTTGGTCATATTATGATATTTGTGTATTTGTGTGTGTGTATGTACATGACCTTTAGGGAGTAAACTATTAGAAGGGCAGCATAAATTTCTCTTCACTAAAATTGTCCCTGCTGGTCAATCATCAGCAGAACACTAAAAGCTTTGAAGACTTGCACAAATACATCTGTGGTAGAATCCAGGAAAGTCTGCTCACAGACACATTCACTTTAGTAACTTCTAGATCAGACTGTTGTAATGCATTCTACATGTGGTTGCCCTTGAAAAGTATCTGGAAGCTTCAGCTGGTAGCATGGGTGGTTATGTGTTCTCCTAGAACAGCACATGTCACCCCTGTGCTCCATGAACTGGATTGTTGCCAGTTTTCTTTCAGGACCACTTCAAGGTGCTGGTTTTAAAGTACTTTTGTGTCTTAGTACGGTTATCTAAGGTTATCTCCCCAACTACATCTACCCATTCCATTAAATCTGGAAGAAGGGTATGCTTCGGATCCTGTCTATTAAGGAGTTAAATCTGGCAGATTCTAGGACAGGGGTAGGCAACCTTGGCTCTTTTATGACTCGTGGACTTCAACTCCCAGAATTCTTGAGCCAGCCATGCTGGCTCAGGAATTCTGGAAATTGAAGTCCACGAGTCATAAAAGAGCCAAGGTTGCCTACCCCTGTTCTAGGAGATGGGCCTTTTTGGCCATGGAGCATGTTAATAGAACATTTTCTCCTTGAAGTGAGGTTAGCTCCATTCCCCCCTCCCTTTTTTTCCACAACTCCCTCAAGACCTGGCTTTGTTACCAGGCCTAAGGTCCCAGGGAACCAGGGATATCTTAAGATTGCTCTAGTATTTTGATTAATTTACTCTCTCATGAATGAAGGCAAGTGTACATGTTTTAGGATTGATCACTGGGACCAGAGGTTTAGTCTTCTGAGCTTTTGGACTCATGCTGGAGCCCATCCTCAGGGGACTTCTCTCTATCAGAATGTGGTGTGAGAGAAGTTCCCTGGGGACGGGCTCCACACGAATCCAAAAGCTCAGAAGGTTAAACCTCTGATCCCAATGACTGACCAGACCTACAATCTAATCTCTCCTCTACTGTTTGTATTTTTAGGAATAACTGTTTTAATCTAAAATAAATTAATAAAATAAATAAATTTGAAGTGGCATCTTTGTAACTCAGGGAAAAAAATATCACATTATTCATCCCCGATGCATTGTTACTCAGATGTTTGGTTTATGATTATGTTTATGGAAGAAAATAAGACAAGAATTTTAATCTGCAGCTATTGGTTACTTGGGAAAATTAGATTAGACAGAACAGATTTCCGCCCCCCCCCCTTTAAATTTTTAACTCCTTGCCTACCTTTATTTTATTGACTTATAGTCAAATCCACTTTTTTTAAAAAAAAAATAGAACAATACAATGCTGATCAAGTTAAAGGCAGAAGAAATCTAAGTCTTCTGTTAAATGATGATCAAGCTCAACACTTCCTGATGGCAAACACAATCAAGCTATCTTTACTATTCTCCTGAAAATTTCAGGTGGAAGGTCTGCAGGTAAGAAATATGTACTTAAGAAATATATATGATCAACCCAGGCAGGAGAGAAGTGGGAGTACAGGTTCTGTGTGCCAAGTCTAGTAAAGGAAATTATGAATTAGGATGTGTGTTGCTGATTCCATAACTGACAACAAATGCAGAGAAAATATTATTGAATCTTCCTTTTTTCCCCCCTTCCTTCATCTACACTGAAATATCCCTACTGTAACTCACAAAACCAGCAATTGATCTTGAAATCTTTTCAGCCTGGGTTACAAGCTCATGAATTTGATGTATTTAGAAAGTAGAAGGCAGGAGGAAAAGAACTGAATGTTTGAATTTTGTAATCTGCTTAATATGAAACAATTTTTTTCCATTTATGCTGGCAGCATCTGAATGAGAGTGATTCATTCCCAACCCTTTAACCTGGTCATATTTCTCAATGCTAAGAAGAAAAAAATGAAGTGTATATATTTTGTAATGTCCTTTCTTCTGTACCTACTTCAGAAGGTTCATATCTTTAAAGAAAAAATGTGGCATTGAATCAATTCCATTAGTAGAAGAACAACACTTACCAGATTCTGTAGATGCTGCTGGGGAAAAAAATAAAATTTATTTAATATGAACAAACACATTGCTACATTTTTGGAGATCCTGTCCTAGTACTGTAAACCTATCGTTTTTGTCATCCAACCATAGCTCCCCTTTATGCCCTTTATTTAACTATTTATTCTTCTTAATTGTATGCAGCCAGAATCTAAAGTGAGCACGTTTAATCTGAAAAAAATATTAATGGGATTCTAAGTGATACTTATAAATACTGGGACATAAATATCGGGTATTCTTATTCACTTGTGTACTGTAAGTCAATCACTTGATTGCATAGGTACTCTTCTTAGTTCAATATTCTGCAGTAGCCTGAGTAATAAGTAAACTCAACCCAGGTTTTAAACTGGAAAACAAAATGGATTTGGTAGGAGCTAAGGAATTGACTGACTATGTTTATGTGTGGAATTTAATCTACTATACTCTAGGTGTAGAACATCTAGTGTATTTGAGCTACAGGAATCAATGTCTGTTTAATTTCTGATATCCCTGGCATATTACACTGTAATATAAAGCTTTCTGAAAATATAGAAATGATTATATTTATTCAAGATTATATCTATCTATCTATCTATCTATCTATCTATCTATCTATCTATCTATCTATCTATCTATATAATCAAACTTTAGAGTATTGCTTTCTTCATTGTCGAATTCTCAAACCCACTTATTGAGAATGATAGCTGAACATTTCTAAATTAAACTTTTGGTTGGTTATAGTGTGAGATTTGATTTATACCAAATACGGCATGTATCAGTCCACTTTGAATTTTGGTAATGGATATTAACTAATTACTGTTTTTTGGCTTTATATCCTATTTCCAGTATATAGAAATGCTTACCTATACAATAATGTTTAAATATAGGTCTGATGTTTTACACCTGATATCTACTATAGTTTACCAGCATCTATTGTTATAGGAATTACAAACCTATCACGCAAATAGTAATAAATGAATAAGTCCTTCCAATTAAGAAAAACACAGAATTTAGGTAAAACACTTTTCTCCTATCTAGCATAATAATTCTGATTGGCTAGAAATGATTGGAATGTTTATTCAAAGACAGTTAGATGGATACTGAGTTGAATAAGCTTATGGCATTTCAATTACAATAAAATAAGAATTGTTAAATAACCATGGAAAAGCAATACACATATTTCTGAAAAGTATACCATTTTTGTTCTATTAACTTGATTCATTTAATTTCATTTGTCTTTTATATATTTTATACATTCCTACAATATATCTTGAGTAAAATAAAAAGATTATTAGCATGTCACATCATTTAATTACAAATTCTAAAACTGGGCCAAATCATTCTAAGAGTTTTTATTTAGGGATTCATTATCTTTACACAGCAGTTCTTAAGGCATCAGCCTTAGCCATATTGCATCAGATCTATTAAATGGAGCATCCAAAGCATGGTATTCTATTCATCCAACCTCAAGTAGCTGCATGGAGGTGCATTCTTCACCTATAGAAAGACTGTATTTACATTGCTACAATAAGTACAGTCACTTGCATGATAAAATATGGCATTTAAGCATAAGTGCATTTTTATTTCACGTTTGTTATTTGTATGGCAGAGGAGCATCTTATCAGCATCTGCTTGCGTAAGTTAAGAAGAAGACTTTTCTAGTGCTGACCTATGTTGTCTTCTAACATCTTACCCCATTCCAACTACACCTTAGCTCCTAGTTTTGCTATCATTTCCAAGTTTTTGACTTTGTGATTTTTTTTAGGATGATAATTTACATCAAATTATATTACAATATAATTATTATGGAAGGAAGGAAGGAAGGAAGGAAGGAAGGAAGGAAGGGAGGGAGGGAGGGAGGGAGGGAGGGAGGGAGGGAGGAAGGTTAAGAAGTAGAGTCTAATCAATGTTGGGCTGACAAATTAGTACTACATTGGCTGAATCAATCATTGTTTTTCTTGATTTTTAGTTAAACACTTTTTATTCCATCACCTATTGTAAGAAGAAATCAGAATGTGGTTGTACAGAAATCAATAAATATACTTGCAGCAATCTGTGCTTAAATCTGCCACCAAGTTAGGAAAAACCCTAGCCTTACAATGACTTTTTTATTACATAAAACTGGAAAAGCTGCCCTGATTGCATCTTATACTGAAGATAAATTACACAGAAATGTTCTTTTAGGGCAAATAAGAAGGATTGAGTAGTCTGTGGCTTGTGCTGACAGAATCACAAAATTGAGACACTAATCAAAACAAACAAGTTAATCAGGTCTATCTTGTCCTTCTGCTTTCAGTGAAAGCAAAATTCCATTCAAGTGTCTCGGTTCAATTTCTGCTATTTAGTTACTTCTAAGTAAATAAAGTTCTGGTTTAATTATTACTAACATTAGCTAAATATCTAGTCTACCCATAATCTGTAGACCAAATTTTATAGTCTGACTGGTGAAATAGATTTCAATAAATCATAACTGTCCTAGAGAGTAGCAACATCTTGGCTGATTTTGGAGACTACATAGTCAGAACCAGTCCAGTATTTGGATAGGGATTACCTCTTAATACTATGCCTTTTAGCTAGATTAGGAAGGGGGAAAAAAACTCTGAAGGAAATATCTATAATGTTCCCAAGAAAGCTGCAGTAGACGTACATTCTGGTCATTGTATTAAAATGTCAAGCAGTTCAAATAGTTCAAATTTTTCAGTTCTTCATTATTATTTAGCTCATTTCCAGCCTTGTACATGGAGACAATGTAATAAGTTTCCCTTGCAAGGGTCCTTGGTAGTCTCTGAGCACTGATGATGTTACCTGGTTTGGGTAATGAATCGTCTGCAAGAAAACAACCAAGCTCAGAGAGCACCAAGGACCCTTCACTTCAACCTTGAGCTACAAATATTCTCCTTTATTGGTACCAAGTATCTCTTTGCCCAAATCAAACCCAACATATTACCTGTGGCTGAAAATAGCAGCACCCAAAGAAAGATCAGTGTGTGATCCATCCTGGGGGAAGATTCCAGAAGAATTTAAAACAGTAATCCTGTGGCAGGAATCACCTGTGAATATATACAGTGTAGAATCTGAAACTTGATCTGCATTTTTTTTTCAACAGTTCAGATGAACAGGAAGTGATCAGGAAAATACTTCAAGATGCCAAACAAACGGTGCCAAGATTATAGGTGCACATAAATGGCATTTTCCTTATCTTTTAATTTCCACACTTGTTTAATACTCTTATACTGTTTATTGTGTAAACAGTGTTGAAAATGAAGCCCAGATTTGTCATCCTATTTCCTCTCTATATTTTTTTTGGGGGGGTAAGAGATATTTTCCAGGAAGAAAGGAGGCAAAATATCTATAGATATGAGATGGTATCAAATGAATTGCAACACTATACCATAAATCCTCCTAGCTACTATGCGTAGATGGGAACATTCTCCATATCAAAAGGGATTACAACATTGTGGCATGTTTGGAAGTGACCACATCTTAAGAGGACATTTTCCTTTAGCTGCGTCATAAAATATGACTCCTGACATTACTTCAGTGTGTGCTCAACGGGGAAATTGGTTTTCACTTTTTAAAGTCCAAAATACTCCAATCTGTATTACAATCCATTTTTGATATTTTAAGGTCTTTCATATTTATTTTGTGAGAATGCATGAGAATTTGCAATGCAAAGGGAGAAAGATTCTCCTAGACTCACCTAAAGTAGATCATTTTCATTTTGTCATACCTCATCAAGGCTGCATTCTGTGTAACTCCTGCTTAGACATTAGAACCTAACAGGATTGATTCAATTATATACTCCAAGTAGCAGCGAAACGCATATTCTGCCCCCATCCCTGTCCCATCTCAGAGGTAGCAATAGAGCTAGGTATTTTAGCTGCTAGCAAAATTAAGTCTATAACACAGTTAAACACTCACAGGAATTTGAAGGCAGAGATTGAACCCAAGGTAGTTTGCACACAGATTTTGTGAGAGTCAAAGCACCTGGCTATTAAGCAAATTAAAGTCTGAGTCACAGACTGAAACAGATGTCAAGCTGGGAAAGACCCACCATCAGGCGATACCCTTCCAATCAGTTTCTTAGAACAGCTCTTTCACTGTATCTGTAACAAGATTTGCTCCTCCATAAGCATTGCATTGAGAAAGTCCACAGGGCATCTGATTGTGAAAACAGCCATGTCATTGGGCATAGTTTTGATAAGCCATTTGAGGCTGCCTAAAGTAAATAGCTCCACTGTGGTTCTAGATGCGATTCATGGGAAAAATAGCAAGTTCTCATTTGGGCTCAAGTGAGATTTTTGGTATGTATCTTCCTATCTAAAAGCATTCTTACCCAGTTAAATGTCTATGGAGATTCTCAGTCATCCGGGTCATGATTGTCCCAATGGTGTTTTTTTTCAAGAGGCAACTGGACTTTCTTGTTTTTTCTTTGAAGACGTTTCGCTTCTCATCCAAGAAACTTCTTCAGCTCTGACTGGATGGTGGGGAATAGAAGGATTTATATTCCTTGCATTTGCATTCTTTTAGAGAATTGTTAAGGCCACTTGGAGGTTTATCTGTGTCTTCAAGGTCACCTCAGTAGTGCAAATGGGTGTAGGGCCTTCTTGGAACTACTGAAAAGACTGTGTTGCAGAGAGAAGATAGATGATGTTGTATCCCTCTCCCTCCCCCGTTAAGAGAGTGCTGTTCAATTTTGACATAAATAGCCTCTTTGACCCCTCTTTCAAACCCGCAATCCACTCTGTCCAAAATGTGGACTTTGCTGTGTTCAAAAGAGTGGACATGGGTGTTCTCAGGATGGCCTGACAAGTGCCCTGATGCTGAGTTCCAAAGTTTCTGGCTCAAGAAGCATGAGTTGTCCACTTTCAAGGGATGCCTGTTATGGGGTAGCAGGGTAGTGATCCCAGCCTCATTGAGGTCTAGAATCTCTGCATGAGGGACATCCTGGCATAGTCAGGATGAAAGTGCTTGCGCGCAGCGATCTTTGGTGGCCTGGACTCGATAAAGCCATCGAGGCTCAGGTGCATGGGTGCCAAGTGTGCCAACGGTCTCGGCCTGAAATGCCTCAGGCACCAGTACATAGGTGGGAGGAGACTCAAAACCCATGGTCTAGGGTGCATTAGATTACTCTGGGCCCTTTCAGGGGCAATTCTTCCTGGTTGTTGTTGATAGCCATTCCAAGTGGCTAGAGGTTGTTCTTGTGTCCTCCACTATTACTGCCAAGACCATCCAGGTGTTGAGAGGAATTTTTGCATCACACGGCCTTCCAGATGTTCTGGTTTTAGATAAAGGTCCTCCATTTACCTCTTCTGAGTTCCAGGCTTTTCTTCAGGCCAACCTGATCCACCATGTGACTTTGGCTCGCTTTCACCCATCCTCCAACGGACTGGCAGAGAGAATGGTGCACACCACCAAAGATGCCCTCAAGAAACTGACCTACGGTAACTGGCATCATAGGTTAGCAGATTTTCTTCTTGCACACCGCACCACACCATGCACTGCCATAGGGAAGAGCCCTGCTGAACTCCGTTGGGGTTGCTGCCTCATCACTAAGCTGGACAGGCTGCACCCTGACCGGGTGGCGTCACAGGTGTCACAACCACAGGCACCGAGGAGACTTCAAGTGGGTGATCCGGTCTGGGCATGAAACTGGTCATCTCTGGGTACCAGCTGTGGTCTGCAAGGTCTCTGGGCCATTGTCCTATGAAGTGACATTGGGAGATGGCCGCATCATTCACAGGCACATAAATCAGCTGCGTGGGAGACTGGACTCTCACCCTTCCGCTCCTGGCTCTGCTCTGAGGGGGGAGGAGGGTTATAATATGCATTCTGGGGATCAGGGTCACCAGCCTTCACTGGCCACTGCTGAGGCCATGGATATTTCATCACAAGGTTCCGCAATTGCTCGGAATAGGAATTCAGTGGATAGGGGGTCATCCCACACACCCACAATTACTCCAGACAGGGAGTCACACCAAGGGTATCCACATTATTCACACATGATAGATGGTGCTCCAGACAGGGAGACTGACCTGGGGTATCCACAAAACTCACACACTGCAAGAGAACAAGGAATACAGCAGGGGGGATGGCCCAATTCCGCAATTGCTTCCAGAAGGAAGTTAACAGGGAAGGGGGTAGCCAGGGAGGCGACTCCTGATTCTGGCACCTCAGGCACAAGTTTGGGGCAGCAAAGTCCTGGCCTGCCGAGCCTGGTAGGTGAGCAGGGAGGCCAGGCAACTGCACCAGGGTCACCTGGCAATTTTGGGCAGCAATGCCTTGGCCCACCTAGCCTGGTAGGTGAGCAGGTGGGCCAAGCAATCTCTCCTGGTCCGAGGAGGTCACAGCGGGCCAAGTACCCACCCAAATATCTTAGGGATTTTGTGAAGTTGCTGTCCAGTTCAAGGGGAACTACTCATATGGGCCCTGAATAAAAAAGCCATGGTTATTTTGTATTATTTTTGATTTCAGATACATGTATTCACAAAACAATGTGGAGGGGGTTTTTGCCTGAAGGCAACCTTGGGTATTCCACATTCAGTGCATTTGATTGTTGGAACTTATAACACTCTTCCCAAGGGATGACGTGTGTGGGTGTACAGGCATGTTCCATCTAGGGGGGAGGGGGGTTGTGTCCCGAGCCTGCAAAAGCAGGCTCGGGACATTGCAATGGTCCCGGGCATTCCAGAAGCTGCCCCGGACCAGACTGAGAGGTGCCAGCCTTGCGTGCATGTGCAAGGTGCAAAAGCACTCCGCTAATTGTTGCTATTATGTCCGGGGATCTGGGCAGTTAAAGAGAGGCCTGTGTGCTTTGCTTGTTGTTGGTGTTTGGCTGTTAACGAATAAAGAGCTGTTAACTGCACAATGACTCTTCATCATTCGCCTATGATCAAAGGACTTAACACGAAGCAAAACATCTTCTAAGAAAAAACAAGAAAGTCCAATTGCTTCTTGGGAAAGCACTTTTGGATCTTACCCAGTTAGTCTGAGAGTTTAGAGACAAAGCTTCTGTGAGTGAATAAGTGAATGAGTGAGTAAATAAATAAAATTTACAAAACATGATCAAACACTATTGTATAGACTTTGCTCTAACACTGGCTGTTGGCAATTGAGCATTTATAAAACCTGAGCAACTGGGATATGATCTAAACCCTGGCTGCCAACAAATATGTAAGTTCATTCATGAACATATACTTATGTTCAGTCATGGGATTCAGCCAGATCGCACCAGTTTGGCAGAACTGGTAACTAATGTTTTGTTACCCAGGCCCAGAATGGACTTCTGGAAGCAGCATCCATCCAGAGAACTGGTTGCTCGTATATTTGAATCCCACCATTGCTTATGGCACTTTAGTTCTGGTTTAAGCACTCAAATGCCTATGCTGCCTGAGTTTAATCATTTTTCACTGAGACCTTAGGTCTCACTGCAGTCTGAACCTGAACTTTCATTTGCAGAGTTCCCAGAACTGGCTTTATACATGATACCTCAGGCCCTCTTTCAATGGAGACTCTTCCAGGAAATCTATGAAAGTCACCACAAGTTCTAAGTGCTTCCAATCTTAGAGGGAAATTGCCAAAGAATCCTTTCATTTAGACCTTGCTATTCAGCACAGCAAATGTGGAAATCAAATGAGTGGGACCCATACTAAACTGGGTGACTGTTGCCCAGGTTTCAGTATTCTATTCAGGCTGACAAGGATACAGGTACAATCCCATAGACAGAACTTGAATTACTTGTTTTTTTAAAAGTGTATCATTTCATCCTTCCCATATTTGATCCTGTCTAAGAGATCAGAATATGAAGAAATAGTAATCAGTACCATCAGAGTAAATCAAATATTTCTTTCAGTCCTTGTTCCTTGCATCAATCCATTTTTATTATTTTTTTTATAAATTTATAAATTTTAATTTTAGTTTATAAATAAATCAAGGTGGTGGACATTGCTAATACACTTTATTCCTACTATTTTACCCACAACAGTCCTGTGAGGTGAGAGAGAGTGATTGATCCAAAGTCACCAGCTGACTTTCATGGCAGGACTAGAACTCACATTGTTGCTTTTAGCCTGGTGCCTTAACCACTGGATCAAACTGGCTCTAATGTTTGGAAACCAAGAAAGTAGTTACTTAATAATTCAAAACAAACAAGATTGTATCAATGCAAACTTCAGAACTTTCTCAGAATGTAGTATGTAGTTCCATATTAATTGTGGTTAACTGTGCTTATCAATCCTGAAATCACTTTAAAGTTAAATTAAGGGGGAGGAGGCAAATCAGCCTAAAGCTCTAATAGGAAAGTATCATAAAAATTGGAGCTGTTTTATTTTTAAATGTTTTATTTTAGTCTTTTTGGTAAAAGAGATGCTATCTAGGAAAGTGGAGCCTTTACAGGACAGTAACACTGCCAAGCATCAAAATATATTAGAGTATTTCACTGAAATACATATATATTAAGGTTTATTAAGCGATACAGTATGATATCAGACCCCTGAAACGGACAGCAAGGAGAGGAACCCCTGATACGAACCATACGGGTGTCTCTACCGTACATTAGTAATGTGTCAGAAGCCACAGCCAGGCTTCTGGCACCCCACAATATACAGGTAGCCCACAAACCTACTCAGACTCTACGAGCTAAAGTGATGCGCCCCAAGGACCAGCTCCCTACCGCCGAGAGATCAGCTATAGTTTATAAGATCAACTGCACAGGGTGCCAGAGTAATTATGTAGGCGAGACCTCAAAAAGCCTTAAGACTCGTCTACATGAGCATAGGTTGGCTATTAGACGAGGCGAACAACATTCGCAGATTTGGGCCCATGTAGCAGAATACGATCATTGCTTTGATTTTGAGAATGCCCAAATCTTGGCCAACGACACGACAAAAGGAGGTCGCCTACTGAAAGAGGCATGGTTTTCAGGAATGGAGTCCATCAATCGGCGCGTAGACTTGTGTGCAGCACATCAAGCTCTGAAAATGTGGAGTGCCAGCAACCGTACTAATGAGTGGAGGAGACCCAATCAAAAAACTTGTAATCAAAAAAATACCGCCCGGCCCCCGTCCCTGTGTAATTACACCGATGGAGCCTCTATTGACAGCTCCTCCCTCCCAGACCGACAACAGACTAACTTCAGCGGACAACTGCGGCTAGGTTTGTCATGACCTGCCGGGAGCAGACTCTTTTTGGGATGGAATGGAGATGGAGTGGAGCTTGAGGAACCGGAGGTAAAACGGAATATAATAAAGTCTAACATGGACGATGAGAACGAGGATGAATCCCCCCCTTGAGGATACTACCAGGCACATTATGATAACCCGGTCGCAGTCGAGCAGAGGAAGGCACCCCCCTCTGACATTCTCAACACAAAGCTGCGCAGTGACTGCAATTAAAGGGGAAGAGCCCCGTACGGAGTGAGAATGGAGAATTGGGGATGAATGGGAATGGTGCTTACCGACAATGGACGGAACAACAAGGCACTGACAATGGGACAATGGCAGAAAACATCCTGAGTGTGCGCGAGGGAGAGAGCGTGGAAACGAACAGTAGATCATTCAGGAGAACTCACGGGAGGAGGAGGGGAGGAGGAATAGCATGGGCTGTGACTATGAGCCTGCGTTACAACCCCGAGGGATAGATAAACAAGATCAAAGTGGTCTTGGGGCTTCCAGGGATATTGGAAGCAATTTAAATAATTGCCCACCCCCGCTCCCTAAGGGATGGTGGGGGAGTTATGAGCAGGGGAGGAGAAAAGATCCTGACCCCCAACCTGACCAACCCTGAAACAGCTAACGGAGTAACGTATGACAGAATGCAAATTAGCAATGGAAAGAGGATAGGTGCTGATGTGGGGCGTGTGCTTGGGACTCAACTCGATCAGCTGGGGCCGATGACACGCTCCAGGAGCCGGAAACAGGCATTAAACAACTGTATATAAGACTTCCCCCGGTGTTTGCCTTTTAACCCGGACGATGTCAAATGTATTTGACGAAAGCTTGGTGGATTAAATTCTATTTTTGATAGATATTCTCTTGGTGATCATTATTTTGACAATATATATTAATTTATATATTTATAATTGTATATTATGTATACACTTGTATATGCTCCTTTATCACTTTGTTGCTTGTATATATATACTGAGAGTTTATGCACCGGAAACAAATTCCTTGTGTGTTCAATCACACTTGGCCAATAAAGAATATTCTATTCTGTTCTGTTCTGTTTTGTTCTATTCTATACATTTCCCTTACATGTCATTTAAGGCTGAGATATATAGCAGGCCACATTAAATAAATTAAGACTGAAAAAATATTGATTTCTAAATTTATTGGCCATCCAACTCCAAACAATGTGGAAAACTCATCATTTTGAAAACAGAACTTTCAAGGGAACATTAAAACGCCCAATATCATCCTTCTCCTTTAGAATTCATTGATCCAATTATTCCAAGAATTGTTACTTGTTTTCCAGAAGTAGTTCTTCCAGTTCAGGATGGAGACTGTGGTGTTCTATATGTAACATTTTGAAATGTCCTGTTACACGGATAGAACATGTCCAGAACACAGCAAATCACTCCTGGTTCTAGAGGTATAATTTCTAAAAATCTTCAAGAGTAACCTCAGAACAAGCAGATCAGCATATTTCAGAATAAAAATAAATATTATGGTTTCCCATAGTACAATTAATCCTAAAACAATTTAAATGTCTCAAATAACTTGGAGGAGATAAAATAATTAACCAACTAGCTGCTCATATCCAAGAATATTCTACATCCATGGAAATTATGTTTATATTGCCTACAAAAGAACCTCAAAACAAGAAGAAAAGCTGCCAATTCAAATAGTGATTTAAAAGGCAGCCTTATGATGTGATATGTAGCTTCAAAGTGATCTCTACTGGGCCTGAAACTCTGATTCTGTGGGGTAATTCAATCCCAGCTTCATTGAATTAAAGTTCCTTTTCAAAGATTTGTAGATCCTATTAATCCCAGCCATGCTCATGAATGCTTACAGACATTCTCTAAGTATTCATCAAATGAATATAATATAAAGGCAGAGGAAACCATGAACCAAATCAAGCAAAAGATAGCAATAATACAATTATGTGAAGCCAAGTACTAAGTAATGCAAAGATGGAAGACATACTTATGTTGGCATCGAACAGATGAGGTGGTGCAGAAAACTAAGAATGGAAAATTGCATGATTAATAAATGAATAAATAAGGAAGAGGTTTGCAGATAGTTCAAGGAGAAGTCAAGGCCTTGGCACTTCAAGTTCCAAAGAAGAAATGAGAAATCACTCAAGCAAATTTGTTAATCTAAGGCAAACTAATCTTTATCAGCAATAGTGTCTGCAAAAAAAATATTTACAAGGAAATTCACTAGTTTCTCTTCATCAACATGAATGTGAACATAGTAAGGGTCAGTAATGGCAAAATGTGTTAATGCATAAACACACAACTAATGAACATCAATCTCTGGTCATTTTAAAAACAACTTTCTGGGGAAAAATATCTTCTAGATTGAAGAAGATTCTCAGCCCATCTGGATAGAGGTGTGTGGAATTTGATTAATAACAACTGGACTTCTTGTTGGTTCAAAACATTCTGCTGCTTATCGAAGTAGCTTCTTCAGAGTCAGTCAGACTGAAGAAGCTACTTTGATATGCAGTGAAATGTTTTGAACCAACAAGAAAATGAGTCTGGTTGTCATAAATCAACTTCCAGATATCTTATAGATAATTCTGCTTAATCCTGCAAGGGTATTGATCCTTTGCTATTCAGTGTATTGTTGCCAATATGTATAACATGTGTTTAACAGTTTGTTGAGTGAAAAGCAGGGGAACACTTAAGTAACAAGCAAACCATGCATCCAAATAAAAACAGATAAACTGCTTTTTGAATCAGGACTTCACTACACATGCAATTCCCATGACTTCATTCTTAAAGCTGTTGTTAAAGAATAAGGAAAGATGATGCCTAAGCCTTTATTCTCCTTTTCTATATTTGAGAAACCACTGAGATTTGGTTTATGGGAGCATTTTTATTGATGAACATTCTCCACTTTTTGGAAGGAGACCTATTCAAAAGTATACATACCTAAATTCAGCAGGAATAAAGCAATTCCTTCCTTTTCAACTTTGCATCTACTTTAGCATCCTTGACGGGTCGTTGGTGCTCTCTGAGCTCTCTGTTTTGTTGCAGACATGTCATTACCCAAACTAGGTGACATCATCAAAGTTTGGGTTAATGAAACATCTTCAAGAAAACAACCAAGCTCAGACAGCACTGAGGATGCCTCATTTCAACACTGAGCTACAAATATTCTCCTTTATTGATGTAACATCCTTGTTTTTTTTTGTTCTTCCAGGGATGCTATGGATTATATTCAAGTATCTGTTTCCACTAATATAATCATTATGCTCTCTATACCAGGGCCTAGGAACATCTAAGTGTGCATCTTTATAGTCAGCTGAATAAATAACCATAATGTTATAGGGAATACTGTAGAAAATTACATATTTTTATATTCTAAAGAGTTTACAATTTACCTTTTTTTAAACCTTTCCTAGTGTTGTTATGTGAAGGTACAGCCCTATGGGTTGCCTTGAGGGACTATCTCAGGGATAGTCAACCTTGGCTCTTTTATGACTCGTGGACTTCAATTCCCAGCATTTCTGGGAGTTGAAGTCACGAGTCATAAAAGAGCCAAGGTTGACTACCCCTGGACTATGTGATCGAACTTTGACTCTTGGCAAATGATTTGAAGGCCATGCTGTTCTTTGGGAAATAATCATTAGACTAATTTTCCTGAATTTGTTTGAATCACCTAGAAATACTTGTCAGTTTGCAAAAACGCGTCAAGGTTTTCTTGCTGCTACTGTACTTGACTAATAATCTCCTGGCTAAACTATTATATTCTGGGTTGGGCCACTTTGGAGGAGCGCGTGGAAATGTCTGTTGAACTGGTTGCAACATGTACCTTGCTTAATATGAACTCATTATCAGTACAGTTTCAAATCCACATCAATGTTTCTCACATTGTACGGTTTTATAATGAAAATATAACTTCTCTTTAAACACTTTTTCTCAATTGATAGTAGAGTTAAGCTAGCCAGTCTGGAGATAACTTGATAAAAACTGTAGAACTTTCAGAAACAAGCTTCCTGCTAGAGTTTTATTTAGCTAAATAGCAAGACTAAAGAGAACAGAGGTGCTTGTTGTATACCTTCATCCTGGACTGAGAATGACCGAAGAGACAGTTGAACCACATTATATGGAATGACATCCCAGCCCTATCCCTTTACTCTAGATAGTGTGTTCAAGAATATGACAAATGGCCAAAGAAATATATGCCCAGTATACCTTGAATTGATAACAATTGGTAACAACTGGGAAGCGTAAGCAGAGGTTTTTTTGATGTAGCTTGTATGTGAATATGTGTGTGTGTGTGTTTCTGTGTGTGTTTCTTTGTGCATGTATAATCTAAATGCATAAATATGTTCATGATAACCTGTATAATCCAATCAACATATATTTTTAGATAGTATTCATTTTAGGGGGGAAATAAGCATATTTTCAGGTTGCTACTATAGATGTTAACAAACTTTTCAGGTCCTAATTTCCTAGTTTTTAACTTTAATGTAAAAGCAAAATCAACATAAATCACAAAAAAAATGTTAATATATTGGAGAAATATCACTATTACTGTTGAGGACACAATCCATCCAATTGTGATTAAGTCCATCACAATTAACTCAAGCATTGGTTTATAACACAAGATTTTAAGCCCTCACATTATTTCATATGGAATTGATCTTTTCCACTTGTTTTTCAGAATAATTCCTGCAAGAGTCATGACAACAAGTGCAAGGACGGCAGCAGCAACAATGTAAGGTACATGGGAATCAGGAGTTGCCAAATTTTCCTGGGCTTCCTGCTTTGCTTCTGCAAAAAAAACCAGAAGAAAATGATGGTACCTCATCTACTTGAACTGTGATCGAAAAATATCCTAGTGATCAATTAATCATAAGCCAATATGCATATAACCTGACTGAACATTATCAGGAATAAGGAATACTGCAGAACAGGCAGCGTGAATCAGGACTGTGGTTATAACAGTAATTTCAAATTATATCTTGCTATCCAGCAATTCTCCCAATTTTTCATGCTACTTGCACTATCATCTTGAAAGAACTGAGCGGCACTGATTATTTTTAGAACCATTAAAGAAATTTTGCTTCAGTTTACCAAAGTTTCTGTTCTGAGCACCAGTCTTCAGAACTTCGATGGGGCCAATAATGACATCTAGATTCTCCTGATAGGAGCCTGTATCTCTCTTGGATCTGAGCAGACAGCCTCGATTACATCTTGAGTTATAGTCATAGGATCTGCAAACCACCACTTTACACTGCAGGTAAACTGCTGGATGTCTGCCCATGAAGGCAAAGGCTTGGAAAGAAAAGCGAAGAATGTTTCTGTATGGGGAGTAGTGAGTCTGATAAGTAGATTCTTTAACACACCTGCAGAGAAACAAAATAAAGGAAGATTTATTGGTATTAATTAATATGCCAGTACTTGCATTTATTATATTCTAATTTACAAAATTTATTTTGCATAGTGTTCACATTAAAATAATCCAGATGCAATGAATGTTCTGTGTATGGAAGTAAAACAAAAACAGCATCCTGTATAATACTGAAACAAAAGATACATCTGGTTGAATTCATTTATGTCCATGCCCAACTAATGAACTTTCTCTGAGAAAAATCTTAAAAACATCTGAATATGAAATATAGCACTTTATTTGAGTTCCAACATTGGTATCTATGGGAAGGGAAGTCTAAACAAGCAAGAGTGTTATTGTGGCTTTGATGCACTACAAAGGGATCTTCACTATTGTCTTGCCTCTTTTGACATCTCCTCCCCCTTTCCTAGATGCCATTAGTTCCAATAAACACCTCCTATATTTCAGATAATATTTCTGATTTCTCACAATGGAATTGTTAATATTCAAAAATGCTGAACATGCTTTGGCAACATGAAAAACAATAAAACCACCGCTGCAAATGTCATCTAATTAAATGAATTTGTATTCTTTCAGGCCAGAAAAAGATGACTATCATCAAACTACCTAAATCAACGTATGGGAATCATTAGTTACAATATGTTCTAATGACTGCTATCTTTAATTACATTAGCAAGTAGTACAAACATTCATGGAAAATCAAGTAAATTAACATTTTTCATGGGGAAGAAAATCAGCTTTGAATAACTGAGACATTGAAAGCCTTCTTTTGATATCTGTTTATATCTTCTTCAAGATATCTATTTATACTTTGTTAAAGAAAGAAGTAAAGGAACGTTCCAGTTAAAAAAAAATAAGTAGAAAAACTTATTTAGTGTGAAGTTTTTATTTATACTACAAGATAATGTAGTATAAATATCAGATGACCCTGTCTGGAAACTTCAATTTATCTGATAAATATACAAAGGGACCTATAGTTTTCATTTATTAATTATTGCTATGCACAAAATTTAAATTACAGTCCCGCTGAATATGTTCTAATCTTGTGGTTTCACATATTTTATTCATCTTCTTAGGCTGCTTTTTATCCCATTTGCTAAGCTAAGTGGAAAAGCTAGCCAAGCTTGACAGAAAGCTAAGCAGGATTTGGCCTGTTGGTATTGTTCAGAGAAAATTACATGGATAGGTCAATAGATTGACCAAGAATCAAGCTCTACCCATGCATAGTTCAAATTTACTCTTTTTGATTTAGGATCTTTGGTCTCATTGGACCACAAGAATACCATAACTATGGTTAGGTTGCATGTAAAAATTATATTCTGGTTTGCCAAGCTGAAGGCATAAATGAAAGCTCTGATTAAGTGTCACTGCTTCTGGGTAATGTTCATCATATGCTTTTTTTACTGTTCTTTCAATTTTAAAGCTTTGTTTTCTCAAGAAAAATAAAAGATGCATATCAACTTAATCTTTATAATGTCAATTCAAAATAGACATAATGCCAGGTCAGAAGAGGTAAACCTTAACTTTTGATGAAAAAGACTATCCAAACTACTTGCCAAATGATTTGTCAATACACATATATTCTGATTCAGAATTATTTACCAGGAACAAGGAACACTGCAGGAGCTTGGTTTCAGAGCAATGAATAAAACTTTCACATGCAACCCATGTCATTGGAATCTCTTTTGATTTTAATCTCAAGGAAATAAATATATTGCCTTAATTAAATTCTTCAAGGTCAAAATCCACAGATGGCCCTTTGGCTACATGCTACAGACTGCACTCCAAGATGTAGTGGGTGAGGAAAGCCAGAGTTACATTTGATTTGATTTAACTGACACACATGTTTGATGTAAATAAATCACTTATTTAAGAATTTTCCTTCTGTGGCATTAAAAATGACAGTCTAATAACAATCTGGAATGGTCTATGGGGAAAAAATATAAAATTCAAGAGTCATCTATTATTTTGAGGGTCTTGGGTTGCGTATTCCTGGTTTAAATGTAGCTACTGGTTACATAAGGCAAAAGGAAATCAAAATCAGAGAGGGAATGAAAGAAAGAAAGAGAGAGAGAGAGAGAGAGAGACAGACAGACAGACAGACAGAGAAGTGAACAAATGAGAATGTATGCTATCTGGGTCTCTTTATCCAAAGGCCAGAACTTTCCAGAGTACTGCAACTCAGGGTATAATTAGCATGGACAGTCCCAATGAAAGGGTCTCTGGTTATTTCAGCTTTAAACCTTTGCCTTTGTATATATAACGGTAGCAGAATAGAGATAGAATGTAGGAGATTAAGCGATTTGTATCATGAAGGAAGTAAGCGGGTAGATGGGAATGATGTAATCAACACTTTTGTGGATTACCACATTCAAACCCATAGCAAATGTGAATCCTCTGCAGAAAATTTGATACAAATTAGGAATGAACCACTATTCTATACGGGGTGAGAGAAAATTTCTACAGTGACAATGATCCTGAGATTCCAAATGTATTACAATAGGTTTCCTGTAAGATATGGTCCAGTATAATAGTGCAACTTTTCTAGAACTTTTGGCTGGGCATAGTGTTATGTATTGAGAGAGACATAACATGTTGACATGAAAACACAACTGAAATGGGATTGTGAATATTGTTTCTGGAGTGATCTACCTAGAGGGATTGGCCATATTTTAACTATCAAATAACTATGCTACATAAATGTTTGGAAAACTAAAAGCAATCAAAATTAATTTCCCCACAAAACCAAATAGCCTGCAAGAGGATGAAGTACTTACCCATTCTTGATAATGTCATAAGTTAGATTTGTAAAATCATTGTAATAGGGTGATGCTGTACAAGTATCCAAAAACAGCTGCAGGTTGGAATCGGAACTATAGAGATAAGTTTGCAAATATAACCTTTGATTTAATACGACATAATAAGGTACATCATTCACTGGTTTCCAGAAGGATGAGTCATAAAATGTAAGGTTCACACTATATAGGCCATATTGTGTTTCATTAATCTCTTTTGTTTGCTGAGCGATGTATACTGTCTCTATCCAAGTGTGATGAAGCATCTTGCAGTTGACATGCACAAGAAGATCTGGTATTCTTCTTATGAAGTTTTGTGCAGGTGCTATTACAGAGATCTCATTTGAATATGTAATAGTATCAGCATCAACCTGTTTGAAAGATGAAACAATTAATATAAGATCCTTTTTATCTGGACCAATCATGTTAGAAATGCTATAAAAATATTGATTTGTGTCAATAGATGTCAGTCAGAATATAGGCATTCCCATATTCAAAACCTCCATGAAAAATTAATCTACACTGAGGGTATAGCTTTAGAAAGAAACCTAAGAAAATAGAGAAATGATTGGCTACAGATTAGAAAATGGGTCCTATCAGTCACTGTGCTTTGAGCTCCTGTTATTTGCCACAAACACATTTCAATTTGGAGCATTGTCCTAAATAAATCCTTGAATGATTGAATGCTCGCTACTTCTGCTTCAAGGAAAAATGAAAGAATTAATGAATGAGTGAGCCATGCACTAATAAGTCTCCATACATCTCTTCTGGTCCGACATCCATTGTATGGTATGTTGAAAATAACATAATATGGTGTTATCTTTGGTCTGCAGTTTGGATCCATCAAGCTGACACTCCATGGATTATAGCCTTGAGAGTTCAGATAACTTCTACTAATTACAGCTTCCATGTAGGTTGGCAGACAAACAAGAGCTGACAAGGAGAAAAAAGAAATCTTATTCCTGCCCTGAGGTATATACAGTATGACAATAATTTATTATCATCCTTACAGTATGAATCTAACACCATCGGAGCACAAAATAAAATTTTGCCTGCTGAATTATTTTACATATTCTTAACATTAATAAATATTAATATGCAACTTAATAACTTTTGCTTTAAACTGAAAGTATGCTGGAAAGATGCTTTCCAGGAAACCATGAAAAAAATAATCTCTGGATCTTGACTACCATACATCACCCATGTCTACATCTGGATACTGAACTTTTGCTTGACTTCTTTTATATCTAACTCCATTCTTAAAAGTGTCTCAAAAAGTGAAGGATAGTTATATGTCCAAAATGCTTATTCTTTGAAGCACATACACTGAAATCTCAAGATAATCGATAATTTGATTAATTTGAATTGCAATATTTTTTCATTACATTATGATCGTAGTACAGTAAAAAAAACTGAAAATCTGTGCTAAGGATCAACTTCTGAAATTTGGCTTGAAGTTAGATGGTAGATCACACAAAAATCACATATTATTCACTCTAGAACAGGGGTGTCAAACTGCCGGCCCATGGGCTGGACGCGTCACATGGAAGCCATGCCCACCCCATTTCCAGCAATGGCAAAACTGTCCTGATATGTTCCATAACATCATGTGACACAAGTTTGACATTTCTGCTCTAGAATATAAATTGTAGTTGTCTGGAACTACACAGTTCTTTATTCCAGGGATGTTCACATTTTGTTCAACTATCCAATCTGTAGGTGTCATTGCCCATGCTTACACTGTAGGTATCTGGATCAAAAATATTCTACCTTACAAACCTTCCATCAGGGTACACCAAAATGAAGAATTAAAAACTAAATAAATTGTGTCTCATTTTGCCAAGACTGAATAAGATGTTAAGAATTCTCATGAAATTCTAAACTAACATAATATTCAAAAGGTCAGTAAATCAAAAATTAATGGCAATTTTATACTTGTGTTTTGATTTGCAGAGATGCTGTAATAGTTTGCAAGGAAGCCTCTTCTTGTGACACTGCTATCAGTATGGAATTTAATCGTCATCATATTGGAACTTGATGTAAAAGTGTGATAGGAGCCATAACAAATTCTCCCAAGCAGTGAACCAGTATGGAGAGACCCATCATAGATTTCAACATAATCACAATTGCATCTATTACATTCTTCTAGCCTGGAAAGCAAAACAGGAATATAGTCTTTACATGGATATTGTTCAGTTTGTAATTCATACATTTACCGTACTCTAATACTCCAAGATGGAGCTTTATTTTTTGTATGTTAGGTAATAAAATTATCTCAGAAATTAGTCCTAGTAAAAGGAGATGAAACAAAAATCATAATCAAACTTAGAATTTTCCAATTCATCTAAGTTAGCCATTTTCAATTCTCTTCAGCTGGTGAAGTAATCATTCATTAATTAATCAATTAATTATGATGAAGATGCTGGCAGTGATAACGATGACAATTTATAACAAACAATAATTTGGATAAAAATGTTAACGTGCTTGGTACAAAATTTGAATATAGAGACTTTTTATTGGAATGTATAAAATTCCAGAAATTCTCCCCTCTTCCAGAAAGTCATATTAACTATTTCATGAAGTTCCCCCTGCCATTTTTTCAGGACCTTTTAGGCTTGAGAAATCCAAGACTGGATGTTGATTTAAGCCTTCCTTTCCTGTTCTCTTACCACAGTGTTTCCCAAACTTGACAATTTTAAGGCATGTGGACTTCAACTCCCAGAATTCCACAGCCAGCGTTGCTGGCTGTGGAATTCTGGAAGTTGAAGTCCTCATGCCTTAAAATTGTCAAGTTTGGGAAACACTGTCTTACCACATCCATTTTCAATATTTTTTATCAGCTGGTTTTGATTTATAGCCCAGTAAATATGAACTATTGAAATGATTCTCATATATTAATTGATTATTTTAACAAACTAAAACAAAAATTGTTTGGTCTGTTTAAACATTTCAAACATTGCATCAAACTTTGGATGAATTCCTCTTCATGTGTGGAACGGGACCTATTTCTCTATCCATAAAAAAAGGTAAAGTTCTACCATGGCTTAACTAATTATCTCTAGCCAAATCCATTCTCTCAAGTTTACAATCTAATTGCATTTTGTAAAATGTGCCCTGAAATTTGAACTCATCTTGATTTATTTAATAAATCAATCTCGGTATCAAGATGCATGCATTAAAAACAGCTTTACTTACAGAAAATTTTGCAAGGTAAGTCTTATTTGGTAGTTGTTTTTAACTTGTATTTCCCATAGACAGTCCACACTGTTTGGATAATTATAAGGATAATATGGACTTTTAAACGATCCGGATGGGTATCCAAGAAAACCACCACAAGAATGTCTTGACATTGTTACTAAAAAGAAATCAAAGAAAAAAACACAGGCCAATTAGTATCATGCAGGATTAGGATGCAGAGAACCACATTGTAAAAAGACATTTATCATTGAGCTTTTCTTGAACCCAAATCCAAATGCTTTGAGGCCTTCCAGCTTTATGTTCTGAAGGAACTATAATGTCTAACTTTTAATCTGGAACATGAAAATCTTAAGAGTTACTTGCTTTGTGAGATGTGGAGGTATATAAATTAGACAAACTAATAATGATGAATTAATTGTTAGGTTAGGTGAGATAGAACTGAAATCCTACTCTATAAATTCTTTGGATTAAGGATAATTTCGTTAGTAATGCTTTCTAAACAGTACTTATTAATTCTTAGTTCTTATTAGAAACTAACAGTTATGTGGGTCTTGTTATTCCTATTCATCTGCTAAGAAAAAAGGAGCATATATTTATGATCCAAAATCAGTTTCTACTTATTAAAAAGAGAAATGGAAGTCTAACTTTTCCTCATTTATTTATTTTTCTTAACATAAGACTTAAAGCTAAGAACTTCTATAAAAGGAACTGAATTACTTGGCATTGGAAGTTAATCACTACTGCATTGGAAGTCAATATCTGCTTTACCAGTGCTATTTTTCTTCCTAAACTAACACTGTGAAGCTTTTTAAATATCTAACCACATGCAGAAGGTGATTCTCTAAATCAAGTTGAAATAATAAAAACAATTATAATGTAATTAGAGGTAATTTATTTTTGTCTACTGTGTCATTTTTGCTATAAATCAACTGGGAAGAAAAAAGAAAAAATACTAATCCTATATAAAACAGGTCACTCAATGTGTATAAGATCACATGGACTGTGATTCTGAAAATAAGCCCCACTGAACTTAGTGTGGTTTATATATGGGACTGAATTGTTATATATGAGAAATCTGTTTACAATTTATTTTATAAGTTAGGTTATAAAAAATAAAAAAGGAATACAAATTCAGTTAGTCCTTGTCTTACAACAGTTATTTAGCGACCATTCAAAGTTACAACAGCACTGAAAAAATTAACTTATGAATGTTTTTCACATGGCCATTGCAACATTCCCGTGATCATATGATCAAAATCCAGACTGTTGGCAACTGACTCATATTTATGATGGTTGCAGTGTCCCGGGGTCATGTAATCATCTTTTGCATCCTTCTGATAAGCGAAGTCAATGGGAAAGCCAGATTCACTTAACAATCATGTTACTAATTTACCAATTGCAGTGATTCACTTACCAACTGTGGCAAGAAAGGTCGTAAAATGGGGCAAAACGTACTTAATATCTGTCTCGCTTAGCAACAGAAATTTTGGGCTCAATTATGCTCATAAATCAAGGACTACCTGTATACCCAATAACAGCAAAATGTGTAATTAAAGTCAGTCAAATCATAGTTTCATGAGGTAATAGTACAAAGGATTTAGAGCGGGGGTGTCAAACTGCTGGCCTACGGGCCAGTTGCATCATATGGAAGCTGCACCCACCCCAATTCCGGCAATGCAAAACAAGTTGTGATATGTCGTGACATGTCACGTGATGCGGCGAGTTTGACACCTGTGATTTAAGGCCTAAATATAGAATTTATTCATGGTTTGGGAACTTTCTTCAATTTTATATCTAAAATAAGATTGGGAAGACTGCAAGACAGTGAACATCTCAAAGTACATTTACTTTGAGTACTTTGGTCAAAGGAGTGCTTATTAATTCCAGGAAACAGCTAAAAATATCTGTGTATACTAAGTACACTTCCTCAAAGACAGCATTCCACATTGATTTATTTCAAAAAGTTTATATGCTGTTCTGAGCAGTTTACAGTCTTACTATACATAAACAGGATTCAAACAGCGGAAATGTCAATTTAGTAATAAAAGCATAAAATAAATATCTGTCACAATAATAATAATGATACATAATCAAATTAATGCTAATACAGTAGTAATCAGTAATACTCCTAAAACAGGTGAAGAAGAAGGTATAAATGATTCTGAAAAGTGCCTTCTGATGTAGGAAAGGTCATATCTTCTGCACCAGGTGAAGTGGAGAAAGCCCCTTTTGACCCCTAAATTATGAGCCAATTAATGAGAGAAGGTGGGAGAACAAAACATTGCCTAGAATGAACAATGGAACACACCTAGAGTTGGATAGCTTCAGAACCTACAGGTTCTATAGCTTATGAATTAAACCTAAACATGTTCTTCCTTGTCTTACTCTCAATTACAAGCTTAAAAAACAGTAATGGTTGAATCTTCATTAACATTCATGTTTAACAGTCGTACTGATTGATAATAATGTTTACAAATATCAAGTATTTATTTATTATTAATTCTAAGTATTAAATAGATTGTGGGATTGTGATAAAAATAATTCAAGAAATTAGACATTATTTGTTACTCTTGGTCACAACAAGGACTGGGTACCTGACAGTATATGTTTGAGGCATTCTCTGTCAGTGTAATTTTACTAAAATGTCCCTATGCTGGGTTCTTAAAGATTAACAGTTACATATTTCATCATCCTCAAAAGCTACATATAATCCATAACACTCTTAAGAGCCAATAGGAATAAAATAGACCTAAAGGGGAAATTTTTTTGAAAGCGCTTTGAACTGTTTGAGGAGCACTTCATGAATCAAAGCTTCCCTCAAGTCCCACTGCCAGAAGCACCGAATCACATATTGTGAAATGCTCAGTGAACTCACATTATGGTTCTCCCCACATTAACTGACTACATGGGTGTCCACCTTTGACAAGATTTCCACTTATGAAAAGCTGCAGTGCTGGGAGCAACCCCATTGTAGCAACAATTCTTGTAGAAGTATCACCTGTGCATTCACAGTCATTGTCATACATCCCTTGAAGGCCTTCAGAGGGGTTCTTCTGAGTCTTCTGCAAAATTTAGTGCTTTACTATCTTAAGGAATATATTCAGGGGGAACTTTTAATTACTTGTCAAAGAAAGCTTTGCAAATGGTTTTGCATAGCTATAATAAATAAGGAGCTAGACCAGGGGTAGACAACCTTGGCTCTTTTATGACTCATGGACTTCAACTCCCAGAACTGGGAGTTGCTGGCTCAGGAATTCTGGGAGTTGAAGTCCATGAGTCATAAAAGAGCCAAGGTTGCCTACCCCTGAGCTAGACTAAAACATTCAGTGTGTCTGAGGGCCCCAATTTGGAGAAATCTGGATAGGTAATCCTCACTTAACAACACAACCAAGACCAGCAATTCCACTGGTAAGCAAAGCAGACACTAAATGAGAAATCATGTGACCCTGCCTCTATTTTCTGGCTGTAAAGAGGCAAGATTATGCAGTTTCACATCTGCTTTTGTCTAACCACTCTTCCATCTTTGCAATGCTCTTACAATCTTGTATATATTGAGAACAATGCAATTTGTAAAAAGCAACAACAGCACTCTCTATCACTTGGCAAAAAATAACCCCAAAATACCCCCCCCTCAAATAACCCCTTTGAACATAATAGCTAAACACTGGGGTACTGTGGTCTACCATTCTGAGGTGGATGAAAGCTGTAGAGAAAATCCTAAAATAGGATTGCCAGGCTTCAAGACAAAAGCAAGCCTTTATAAATCCCTGCAAGTTCCTGCCCTACTCACATGTGTGATGTTACCCTGCTCTTTTTGGAATGTCAGCTTTCTTTCCATTCACCATCAAAATTAAGCAAAGCCCCCAATTATCAGAAGAATGCTCAGATCTGAAATAGATCCTCTCTTTGAAGGGAAGGAAATTTCCAGGCGACTGGAAGGCAGATTTCAGCACTATTATAGCCAGAAATCAAGAGTGAAGTATTCTTTCCAAATAATCTCTTTTAGGACCTAAAATATCATAAAGGTGCTTGTCATGCTACAAGTCCTTTTTCAGGTAGCAGTGAACCCTTTCTTTTACAAAAACACATGCTAAAGAAGGACATACAGAAGCAGACATAATTGCTACATTTTCTCCATTTGCTTGGAGAGTGCTAAATATAAATAACCAAGCTTTGACAAGTAGGAAGTACATTTGTCTTCAACTTATTTCTTTTGCATTAGTGAAAACTGTCAATCCTGTCATTTCCTACACTTCAGTCAAAAGGATTAGAGCCTATTAGTACAGAAAGAACTGTTGTATCAAAATGCCTCTTCCTTAAAAAAAGGTGACAAATGCTATCAATAAGGTTGGGGCTTATGAGTATGAGGTAAAGAAAGCAAAAATAAATTAGCTATGAGGAAATCCATTGAATAAGTGGACAAAGGGATTAATTGTCCAGAGAGTGGATACAGAGTGGATTTTGTAATTCAAGTGCGTTATTAAAAATGTCAAGTTAAATATCTTTAAAAAGATGGATTGTAATTCTTTCTTCCTCAACCAAGAACACGACTTATACATAAATCTCATGTATTTATGGCATTCTATGATACTAAACATTTTTGGAGGGAAATGGTCATAAATGGGTATAATTACAGAAAGCATAATAATCTTTTCAATAGCATCACTCTGATTTTTTGTGTTCATTGCTTTGGTTTTCCCTAATTAGCCTTACAAGAAGTCTAGTAGTCCCTCTGCACAAGAAGACAATAATTTATACGATAGAGTTATAGCCCAACAATCTTCTTAAATTTTTGAATTAGTTGAAAATATTGGACATACATAGAGCATCAGAGAATACTTAATACTGGAGTATTGGAGTAATAGAGAAGGATTAGAGTTAAGCTATAGGACTGGCTATGGGGCTTTGAAGTCCTTTCCAAAAAATTGTATCCTAGACTTTTTCCTGCTTATAATCTATAGATGTCATTCTATTGGCAGATTCATTTGCACTGGGGATTAAGGATTACACGGGTAGTCCTTGACTTATGACCACAATTAAGCTCAAAATTTCTGTTGATAAATGAGACATTTGTTAAGTGAATTTTGCCTCATTTTAAGACCTTCCTTGACACAGTTGTCAAGTGAATTGAGGTTAGTAACATGATCGTTAAGTGAATCTAGCTTCCCCAATGACTTGGTTTGTGATCCCATGACCCTGAGTCTCCGCAACCATCATAAATATGTGTCAGTTGCCAACATCTGAATTTTGATCACATGAGATGTTGCAAGAGTTGTAAATATGGAAAAAGGTAATAAATCAATGCTGTTGTAACTTTGAATGGCCACTAAATGAACTGTTGTAAGTTGAGAACTACCTGTAGTCCCAAAGGTAGGGAGGACTTGTTATGGAGTTCCCAGATACTGTGGTAAACTATGGGCAATTTTATCAAGTATCTTATCCAGAGAAGATCTGTATCTGTGGTGCACCACAAATAGAGGACATCAGTCATATCCTTTTTGACTGCTAACCAAATGCTTCAGGCAGAGCACAATGGATAATTAACAGGATAGCCCGTTGGGACCCCATCAACAGCCTTGCTTACTTCCTCCAAGGTAGAAACACACGTAAGTAAGAAAGTCTGCCAAGTTAATAGCTAAAGCCATTCAACTGAGAGCTTCCTATCTAGATTAGATTGGGATCAACTGTCAAGAGTTGATTATTTCATTGAATATTTTTTAATATGCTTGTATTATTTTATCATACTTTGCTTGATACATCATTAGAGTAAACGGTAAACAATAAACTAAACTAGGATATTGAATAGCAGATTATGTTAATCAACATGCCATAGGAAAGTGGCATTGCCCGATTGCCAATTTATGCTGTTCATGAAAATACATTTTAAGTGGATCTTCGTTACCTGGTCTTTGCGTTGTAGTGAATCTCCCTGAAAGAGAAAAGTTTATGACTGATTTAATATGAACCAAGGAAATGAACTGCTGTTGAAATAATATATTGTGACATCTATTCCTAGGACTCATTTGGTATGTCTATGGCTTTGCTTGCAAAAGAAAAAGTAACAATTAAAAAAAAAAAGTACTTGACTTTGCTGCTATGCTTACAAAAGTTGCTAGCCTGTAACAAATAAACCTATGTATATTGTAATTGACTGTCTGTGGTTTGCGTCTAAACCTTGAAAGTCAAGTTAAAAGAATACCAGTATAATAATTTTTTAAATATTTTGTGCTAGAAGTATTAATAAATTAAACTAGGAAAAGTTAGTGATTCCATGACCATGCGGATCTGCAAGATTTGTAAGTCTTGTTATATTATTTTATTTTATTTTGCTTGATAACTCATTAAACAGTAAACAATAAAGTAAACCAAACTAGTGAATAGCAGATTATGTTGATCAACATGCCATAGGAAAGTGGAAGTGAATTTCCCTCCCCCATTGCCATGTTGCCAATTTACACTAGTTATGAAAGTATATTTTAAGTGGGTCTTCATTATCTGGCATTGTAGTGATTCTCCCTGAAAGATAAAAGTTTATGACTGTTTTAATATGTGCCAAGGACATGAATTGCTGCAAAGTAGCAAAATAAAAAGCAATATATTTTGAAAAAAAAGTACTGGATTTTGCTGCTATGCTTACAAAAGTTGCTGGCCTGTAACAAATAAATATATGTGCATTATAAATGATTGTCAGTGGTCTACATCTAAACTTTGAAAGTCAAGTTAAAAAAATACCAGCATCATTATTTAAAATATTTAGCACTAGAAACATTAATAAATTAAATTAGAGAATGTTAGTATCCGTGCGACAATATTACAACATTCTGCTCCTAGGATCTGCAAGAATAACCCTGTTTTAATGACATTTCTGAAAAACAAGACGGTAGAAACCCAAGAATGAATGAGAGGGTGTCTGTTTAAAGAATATCTGCCAAGGAAAATCTGTTTATTCTGAATATGCTGTTTAAGCTGATGTCTGTTCATGTGTACAGAATGCAATATAGAAATGAATATAAATCAGAAAGGATTTGATTGTTTTTGCTGAAACAAAACTCTTCCTTTGTTACCTATCTTTGATTTCTGCTTGTTCCATGACATGCACGATTCACTTGGTTGTTTCTTAGATTTCCTGGCTCAAGGATACAAATGGGTTGACAAATTCTGAACGTGGGATCCACCAGGTCTTGTTACCACAAAATCGGGAAATGCAATATGGGCATAGGTTGGACAAAGCCAATGTTTGATCTTCAGCATGTCAATAAGAAATGCATAAATGTCAGGGGCAAAAAACCAGAACAACTCTGTGAAGTAGGCCAAAGTGTTTTTTTTTTAAAAAAATAAAATAAAATTTATTGTTGATTATCTACTTAAAAGATCTTGCCAGACTAATTCCATACTCTTGGAAACAGGCAGATAAAGACTTCAAAATTCTGGCCCCTGTCACTTGCTCCCATGATAGGCTCTTCTTTACTCTCCCCTCTACTCTAGACAGTGACATCACCACAATAAATGAGAGAAAAATATTTAAATGTATCTTTGCTAAGTCAAAGAAATCATGGTGTAATGTGAGTAAAATTCAAACTATGGAATGTTTCCATAAATGCAGAATTGAGGGTTTTCTTTAATGAATGTAATAGTGGCTCTGATAGAAATAAACATGCATGAGAATGAATGAAACATTTGGTGAATAGTTCAGCATGAAGACATTAAGGATGATTGTTTAAGAAGTTCCCCTCTCCCTACGGAAAATTGAATAAATAGTTGGAAGTTTAACATAAATGTAAAAACTTTTATTTGACAACATTGGAGCAAGTAGACAAATGTGTATAGTTTGGTAGAACATTTCCTAAAAGTGAGGAAGTGGATGGAGAAGTTTTGACATGTACAAGTAACAATTGAATGATAGTGTGTGCTTCATGTTTTGTTGTAAATAAAGAACATTTGTTGGGGAAAAAAGTAAAAACAGCTATGTATAATAGTGTGCATTTGTCCACTTTGCTGTATGGAAATGAAAATTGGGTATGTCAGGAGAAATATAAAAGTAAATTGAATACAATGTCAATGGGGTACTTAGAAAGTGCATGTGATCGAACAAGCAGAAATAGGACTAAGAATGAATAGATGCATATCTTTTGAAAAGATTCCCAAAACAAAGAGATTAGAACTTCCAAAATCTTTAAGGAATTTACGAAATGTTGTAGGGATGTGGAGAAGCAAAAAAAGAAAATTGGGAAAATGTACAGTGAATGGTGTAAAAAAGCTTAAGCAATGTATTTCAGGGTTTCTATTTCTTTAGCTTATAATTTCTTATTCTTTTCTGTACTCTGTGTAACACTATTTATCCCAAAGGAAATGGCTTGGTGGCTCTGCATCTATAGAGGACCAAGTCTGCTGAGTTGAATGAACTGTTTGGCTAAGGATGTCCATATACAGGTAATCCTTGACTTATGACTACAATTGAGCCCAACATTTCTGTTGCTAAGTGAGACATTGTATGGCTTTTCGAGCCATGGGTGTTAAGTGGATCACTGCAGTTCTTAAGTGAATCTGACTTCCCCATTGTCTTTGCTTGTCAGAAGTTTGCAGAAGGTAATCACATGGCCCTGCAACCGTCACAAATATGAGTCAGTTGCCAAATGTCTGAATTTTGATCACGTGATCATGGGGATTTTGCAGGGGTCATAAGTGTAAAAAAATGATCATAAGTTACTTTTTTCAGTGCTGCTATAACTTTGAACTGTCACTAAATGAATTTTGTACGTTGAAGACTACCTGTACAGTACACCTGTTAGATTAGATCTAACAGAATTAGGGAGTGAAAAGCTTCTGGAACTAGAATCAACTTATGGGAAACTACTTGTCATGTTGAGTACTGGTATTTGAATTATGGGAATGACCCTGAAGTGCCTTAACCTCTTACTTGGCCCCACCCATTCAGGCTGACTGGTGAGTTTGCTTTGATCAGAAGAATGATAAAAAGTCTCTTATTTATTTGGCTTGCTGGATCCAGAAAGACTTCCTGATAGAAGGGTGTGTAACTTGGCTTTCTCTGTTCGGCTCACTTAGTTCCAGCTTTAGAAATGGTTCTTGGGCCCAACTATTCTTTTGATCATTTCTGTGACATGACATCTGTCTTTCACTTTGATTTCTACTTGTTCCATATGATTTGCTAGGTTGTTTCTTAGATTTCTTGGTTCAGTTTTGACTTCCTGGCTTATCTTGGATATTTGCCTGCGGCACAATAATTGTGCAATCATGGCAGTATGCTATTAAGCCAGTTTTAAAAAAAAGAAAACCAAGTTGCCTGCTGTTAGTGATTATTTGGAAAGAGAAAGCAGGGAGATTATATATCTAACCTTTGCATCCTTACCTAACAAAAGATGTTCAGGAATTATTCTTTTCCAGAAAGTTAGGTAAACATTGTCCCAACTTTTCAATTGGGCATTAAACTGACACATAAACTATGAAATTGAGAGGACTGTTTTCTTGCACAAAGTGTTTAAGGGGGCTTATACAAGAAAATTATGTCACTTTAGTTTTAATCATGACACTTACGACTCTAGCAAAAGAATATGCTGTCCAGCAGCTTAATGCATCTTACATGAGTTTTCCTACAAAACTATAACCATTATAGCTGTGTGAAGTAGAATGCTAAGGGGCACTGGCTAGTCACTGAACTCTATGATAAACTATTGGAATTCATTGTTGGGATGTATTTTTGTGCAACAACTATAATAGTGTTCAGCCAGTAGATGCCAATGTTTACAAGTTTGGATGTATGGTATATACCAGGGGTAGGCAACCTTGGCTCTTTTATGACTCATGGACTTCAACTCCCAGAATTCCTGAGCCAGCAAAGAGCCAAGATTGCCTACCCCAGGTATATACTCTATGTGTTTTTATTCTAGGTAGAGGTTCCTGTTTCCTGTTACACTTTAAAAAGTTAAGCAGTAAAGCACATGGTGATTGTACTATTTGTCTGATCTGTGGTGCCATATGTAAACAGAATTTCTAACATAAACTAAGAACTAGAATCTGAATCTTTGGTTCTTCCCTGTTCGAGATCCATATGTACTCTGACAGCCTTGCTTTGAGATTCTGCTTTTGGCAACTATCATTCCTGAAGATACATTAAAACTTTTTGGTTCTTTGATGAGTTGTTTTCTCCAGGACCCTTCAGCTGCATATCAAATCCTTTCTTCATTGTTTGTAGGTAGCTGAATTAGAATATTGCATTAGCTATTAAATTATATGTTCTTAAACCAGATGCATGAGAACTCTCATGCCAAACTATTTAAAATATGTAAATATAAAATTGTTATAAAAATATTTCTATTTCAATAACAAAGCAAGTAAGTACCTGAACAAATAACACCAGCATCCTCATTGTGATTGCAGTTATGATTTCCCCAGCCTGCACTTGCGCATTTCCAAAGATAGCTTTCATTCCCGCTGCACTGAACATTATCCAGGTAAATAGGGCCATGTCCTTGACCAAACCGTGGTCCTTGTGTTGCTTGGATGGCATATCCACATCCAAGCTGTCGGCATACCACACTGGCATCATTCAGGTCCCATAAATCATCACAAACAGTCCCCCAACCTTGATAATAATCCCTAATTTCAACACGCCCTTGACAGTTATGACTTCCATTTACTAATCGGAGCTCTAGAGGAAAAAAGAAATAATATTGTTCAGTCATAAACAGTCACAGACATTGGAGGAATTTTTTTTTTACAATTGTACTTTTCAGTAGGAAACAGGGTTAACAACAGTAATCAAGATATAAAGATGTGAGAAAATTTCTATCTTTATAGGGAGTAAATTTTTGGATGTCTGCCTGCTATCACTATCCTAGAGTAGCAAAAAACAAACAAACAAACAAACCCTAAGTGAGTAAGACCATGATTAGAAAGAATGGAACATGGGGCATTTTCACTGTATATGAATTATTCAAATATACAACCTTGAAAGTCCTCCAAACAATGATAAAACCAGTTTGTAGTACAGGTAGTCCTCAACTTACAACAGTTCATTTAGTGACCATTCAAAGTTACAACAGCACTGAAAAAGTGACCGTTTTTCACAGTTACAACCTTCCCACCATACCCATGATCATGCGATCAAAATTCAGATGTTTGAAAACTGGTTCACATTTATGACCGTTACTGTGATCATCTTTTGCACCTTTGGACAAGCAAAGTCAATGGGGAAATCAGATTCACGTAACAACCGGGCTACTAACTTAACAAATTCAGTGATTCACTTAACAACTGAAGCAAGAAAAGTTGCAAATGGAGCAAAACTCACTTAACAAATGTCTCACTTTACAACAGAAATTTTGGGCTCAATGGTGGTCATAAGTTGAGGACTACCTGTATGTGCTGTGCTGTCCCTCATACTCTTATTGAAATGTTTTTTTTTTGCTTGAGGTCTTTCATGGACAAAGAAATCTGTTGTTACATCATAAGACATTTCTCAAATATTCTAAATAAATGCAAATATTGTAAACTCAACTACATGGAGATACTTTTGACAAAATAATCACCAATTTCATTTTATGCTTAAACTTAAACTTAAAAACAAGCATGGACCATGGCTTCAAAAATTTGCCAGCCTGTATTCTTTAGGACCATCATATTCTCTTTTTCCACTGACCCTGAGACTCAGCTTTGGACAAAGTCTTAATTGCAAGTTTGACTATATGATTCCATACAATGACTGCATACAATTGAAATGGAATCATACACAGAATAAAAATCAGATGTTGCCATTAAAGTCACTTTAAATATTAAAATCACTCCTTTGAATTCTGGTGTTGGACAATAGGTTGAGAATATCTTAGACCATAAGAACAAGCCATCTGACATTAAATGAAATAAAATCAGACTATTTACTGGAAGTACTAATGTTGAAGCTAAAATTTCAATAGCCAGAACTTAATTTATTTCAAAGACAAGAGTCATTACAAAAGACCTGGACAGTGGAAGAAAAGAAAGCAATTGAAAAGAAGCAAAAAGATGGCAAGATGCTTAGATTCCATTGCTAACAACAAAACAAGGAGTCAATGGAATAGAATAGAATAGAATAGAATAGAATAGAATAGAATAGAACTTTATTGTCATTTTAAATGTATGCTAACCAGCATACATTAAAATTAAATTTCATCACATTCAGCTCTCAAAGGATATGCATATACCCCCCCCCACACACACACATACACATATGATACAGAGAAACATTACAGTCTAGTTCAAAGAAGCAATTGTTGACAAAACAGTCCTAGTGTAATGGTGTCCCTTTGGTCATATGGTATCAAAAGTGACTGAACAAATGAACAACAAATTGGTAAAACTCTGGGTGAAGTCTCTTTCTTTTTCATAGAACCACCCAGATATATGACATTAAATGCATAGTACTCATTCTCATCACGTATTTAACAATATAAAAGGAAATTTAGAAATAGCTATATATCTTGAAGCCAAGCAATTGTGTATTTTTTAAAAGTTGTTGAGAATTCAACGGTAAATAATACTGTGTTCTCTAGTACGGGATCACAAGTACACAGGAAAAGGCTCTTCTACTCCAAATGGATTACATTTAACAGATGAAATAAATCCCCAAAGTTTTCTTACCAAGTGGTGCTGGTGATACTGGTGGTGTCCAGTGAGGACCTGCCAGTGAACAAAGATAAAGTATGAGATAGGCTAGAGTGATAGATAATGCACGAAGTTAATTCTGTAACCACAATAGCATAATATATAAGGTTAAAAGCAGATTGATTTTCAGATTTTGATAATGAAAGTTGACATTACTGAACATTCAATCATAGTAACAAATATACTATGTCATGAAATACTCTGCAATCACCAAATAGGAGTTTTTGTTTCTTTGCTTGTTTTCACAGTGTAGTAGTTAAATAATGAAAAATAGAGATCTGCAATGCTTGAAGAGTCAAAAATAGCTTGCACAGGAAAACATGCTTGGAATTTTTTAAAGCATCTTCGATCCACTCTGAAATCATTAGATTTGACTTGGAACTTGAATGCGATAATATATTATCCACTCTATTTTGGATCAATGTGTTTAGATAGCAACATTTTCTGCCATAATATAACATACTAAATTTATAATAGTATGTTGTACACTAAAGTGTATTTTATTACCACAGTAAAACCCTGAATAGGTCATAATCAATAAAGGTAAATTTGTGATAGGAGATGGATAGGCTCCATTACAATGGTGATGGGTTCACCGTTCAAAGACCTGAAAATCCAGATTAGGGACAGATCATCATGGGGAAAATCTATGTGGTTGTTAAGAGTTATCACTGACTTGACAGCACTTAATCAACTTAATAGAAATGTGTGTTGTATGACTAAATAACAAAAACTGAAACACATACAAAGCAAAGACTAGTTGCCAAATTAGTTTACATTTTATAGTCGGATCCTCATACCCTGTTTTGCAGATGTTATTTCAAAATTATCTATTGTTAGCAATCCAAAGTATGTCAATAAACGAAGAGTAAAGATGAAACATTTTGCACTTACTGTATTTCATCAAGCAAACAAAAAGTATTTTGCTTTGCTCGTTTTGCTGTACATGAAAATACCCAAATTACCATAACACTGGATGGTCCAGATTTTATTGTGAGAAATTTGTCCCTGAGTGTAAAGGCTTTCTGGATGCAAAGGAATAGTCCAACATTGTCACATATACTCTCATTTTCAAGGAGAAAATCACATCTTTCTAAAATGAAACAAGAGCCCAGATGAAGAACTGGAGAATACTGGCTTATTTGGATAGCATCATGTTGGTCAGGTGACTCCTGGAACACTCCCCTCCTTCATCTCCAAATTGTCCACTCAACTGTGGATCTTCAAATAATCAAAACATACATTGAAATACACTTCGAATGTCTCAGCATTACCTGATGTTGGATAAGCACTCCCTGAAAAAGAAAAAAAGAGATTTAGTAGTTTAGCCACACAATGACTGTATTGATATGCATGTCCATTTCTTATCACATCACTTGTAAAATGGATACAATGACCAGAAGAATAGTGTTTGCTTTGTTCTGCTACAGCTGCAAAATTTACTCACTTGTACTTATTTCTGTGCCAACTATTTGGTTTCAAGAGAGCACTTCAAGAGGGCAAAAAAAAGTGAAGAGGCTATGTTTCCCCATAACTATTCAATGTAATTAAAAGGCTCTATTTGCCTGCACTGCCATCATTATGTAGCTAATTCTGCTTGAATACAAGATTTTCTGGTGGTATTCTGTGACTGTTTCAGGGATGGTGGTGTTAATGTTTAATTTGAGGGAATTATACATCTGCTGCTCTGCCAGGCATTATCAAAATACTCCCCTGTACTACCACATAGCTTTGTGGTGATGACTCAGTAGATTCACTGGGCCACATGTTCTTTTACTGCTCTCTCTAGATAGAATCCTGGCTTATATTTATCCATCCTGTCCTAAAATTCCCTGCAGAGAGCATGATCTCTTTGTGGCTTCCTCTGTTTAACCATTACTCAGGTATATTTTCCTGAGTTGCCCACGTTTGTGTTTTGACAACTGCACTGGTTACCAGCAGGCTTTGGCGTAGATTCAAAATTCTGGTTATCACTTGTAAAACCCTTAATGGCTTTGAGGCTTTTTAATCTGAGGAAATGCCTATCTCCTGTGGATTCTGTGGCTCCGTTCTATGCAATCAGAGTCAGCATGCTTTGGATTCCATCATGTAGATCAGGGGTAGTCAACCTTGGCTTTTTTATGACTCTTGGACCAGCTCCCAGAATTCCTGAGCCAGCGTGGCTGGCTCAGGAATTCTGGGAGTTGAAGTCCACGAGTCATAAAAGAGCCAAGGTTGACTAACCCTGATCTAGATGGTATCACTTCATGGGATCGAGAAAGCAGAGGTCTGTTACAGCACCTGTCCTCTTAAATGAGGTCCTTCCTGAGACTCATATGGACCCCAATGTATTTAAACGAACTCTTAAAACCTGGCTCTTCCCTCCCCCCCCCTCGGGATCTTCACAACATAGTGCAACAAGTTAACTTTATGCCAGGCTGGCATGACATTTTTCTTTAGGTAAAGGTTGCTGTACATTTATATTTCTGAATCTAATCAGAATTTTGCCTATCTAATCTAATTTTGCCTATCTTTTCTTACTGAATCCTTTCCCTTTACAATTTTATAGCCATCATTTTCTTCTGTGTTTGACCATATCCTGGACTTTGATTAGATGAGTGAGGATATTAAGTTACAACACTAAGATGTATAAACTCTCAACATTAACCACCAATGAAAAAAAATATTATATAAAATATGTGTATTGGTCTCAGAGGATGGGAACGTACCTGAACAAATAACACCAGCATCCTCACCGTGGCCGCAGTTATGATTTCCCCAGCCTGAAGTTTCACATTCCCACAGATAGGATTCATATCCTCGGCACTGAACATCATCCAGGAGAATAGGACCATATCCTTGTCCAAAATATGCGTCACCTTTAGCTGCAATAGCTTGTCCACATCCGAGCTGTCTGCATACTACAGTCGCATCGGTTAGATTCCATAAATCATCACAAACTGTTCCCCATTCTTCGTAGTTACGCCGAACTTCAACACGGCCTTGACAGTTATCCCGTCCATTTACCAGTCGGAGGTCTTAAAATTTAATTAATGAATCAGTTAGTATCGTCTTCCTGATGATTCACAAATTTAATATGCAGATATGATGTGATATCCAGCACCAGTCAACCTTGACTGATCTCAAAACAAATAATCAGGGCTGGATCTGTTGGGATCAAGTTTTTTGGGAGAGCATTAGGAAATGCCAAATGTATACTTGTTTGGGAATTTTAAGAGAATTTAAGAAGATGATGACAATCTCTTCTATATTGTTGCTAGAAAATTAACATTTTTAATACAACTGTATTCAACAGTGCTAGTTTTCTTTTTTTGAAGACATTGAGAGAAAATAGGCATATTGAGATTTTGTGCTTCAATTTACAGCATCTCCAACACAGAGGCCCAAAAAGATTACAAGAGAAATGATAGCAACAACAACAGTGGCTATACCAATAGTTAACAGGAGCCCTTGGAGCAATACCCAAAGGGCTGCCTAGATATAGGAAAATTTTCAGACCTGAATATTTTGACTTTGCAAAAAACCACCTTACTTGGAACTGCCTATATATTCAGATGTTACCTTAACAGCTCTTTGGTCTTTGGTTAGGACTTACACTATTAGGTTTTTACCAGTCCCAGACTGCAAATCGAATTAACCTGTGGTTTCTTGGGTCTTACTCTAGCCTATAACCATTAGGGTAAAATTTTATTTTCAATTGTTAACTATAGCATCCTTATTACTATGTGTACTATGTGTAACATTAGCAAATCTATGAGGGAAAAAAATCAATCTAGCAAAATTCGGCTGTAAAAACCCACACTACCAGATGGCTGCAAAATCAGAGTTTTATATTACTGTGGGGCCATCCCGTGATCTTCTGGAATCTTACAGGCCAGATATGAAAGCTTAACTTAAATAAATAGTCCTTGAAACTAAACTAAACGATAGTGTTATTGTAAACATAACTATAATCAGAAACAGAAAGAAATGCCATAGGTAACATCCAAATTATTTGTGATTTCTGGATATCAAGCATAACCTTTTTTCATGTTAGCAAATTATATGAAAGCACAGTGTATAATATTACCTCTTCTGTAATCAGGTAATATGGTTTCTGGAAAATGAACTGAAAAAAAGAAAAACTTATTTGATATCTATCTATGTACACACACGTACAAAATTTTCTTAATGAAAACAACTTGAAAGAAAATAGTATAATATAAAAAAGGAATAGCATCCCACGTGGAATATAGCCACATATATTAATAATATATTAAATTAGAAAATATCACAATAACTTTCATTTTACTTCATACTTCTATCTAACCAGTTAGATATATATACACACACACACTTTTTTTAAAGGCTTCATTTTATGAACCACTCCATCTCTCATGTAATCAACAAATAAGAATAATTAAAGACAAGGATAAATAACCAAATTCAGCTTGCTGCTTTTAAAAATCTTAAGGGAGTTGGAACTGCAAAGCAGTTATTCTGGGCGTAGTGATTTTCCACATATCTTGTTGTAGCAACTGATGCCCTCAGGGGGGCGCCCCAAATTAATTTTAGAGATTGCATCTGAACAATTTTACAAGATCCCTACCTTTCACATAATGGTATCTCTACCTGTAATTCTTTATAAACTCAAAAGTAACTATAAAACTCATTTTTGTATGATAACTGAAAATAAATGGGGAACTAAACATTGGTTTGAAATGGATCAATGGAGTATTGCTTAATATATTGCTGCTCTGTAACTGAAAATTCTTCGGATAAACAAACAGAGCAACAAAATTAGAGATGCCACTGAAGACCCAGTTCCTTTAAAGGAGAATATTTGTAGCTCAGGGTTGAAATGAGAGGTAGCATTGATGAGGTTACCTAGTTTGGGTAATGAAACCTCTGCAAGAAAACAACCAAGCTCAGAGAGCCCCAAGGACCACCCAGTTTCCTTACATTGTAGCTGATCCCCACATTATCAGGGTTTAAGTTCCTATATTTGTAGTTACCCAAAGACCCCTGCAGAGGCATTTCCTGTTATTTAATGGTTTGGGGACGGGTTTTACATGCATTCCCATGAATTCTCAAGCTCCTTTTTCTAAATATTTGCAATCCCCTCTTAAACATATAGAAATAAGCCTTTGGCCACATCACCTGGGTGAATCTGATACTGGAGGGGAATTGATATGGGGACTGCAGTTCAGTCCAAAGCCAATTGCCTCAACCATCATTTCTCCATTTGGTTTGGTGCATGAACTGGTTCACACAATAAGGCAATGTCAAAAGAGTCAGGATGCTGTGGAGAGACATTATCTGTGCTCTGTCAAAATTACATATTTGAAATTATGATTGAGGCAAATCTAGAAAGAAATTTGCTGTAGAGATACAGTACTTTATCTTATATAATATACTATATATCTTTAAAGCAAATTATGGATACCGGAGTGTAAATATGTATAAGCATGGCAGTAAATGTCTCAGCAGAGTTTTCAGCAGCAACAATGTTATTTAAAAAAAGTAAAAAACTTACAGACAGGAGTTTTTTCTAGGGCTGGTCTTGGCCATCTTATTGCTGGTGTTATTGCTGAATTACCTGTAGAAGCAATAATAGAATCAAAATGCTAATCCAGGGGTGTCAAACTGCTGGCCCAAAGGCCGGATGAGTCATGCCAAAACAGTGCCCACCCCATTGCTGGCAATGGAAAAAAAGTTGCAATACATCGTGACACGTCACATGACGTTGCGAGTTTGACACCCTTGCGTTCATGAATTTAGATGACATTGCAAAATATTTTTCCAGATAATTTTAAATGAATATATCATGTAAACTGGAAAGCTTAGTGAATGCTTACAAATTACTCTGACAACTAAAACCTAACAATATAACCTATCATATTGCATGCCTCACTTATCTATTTTATACATTTGTCAAATAAGCAATCATGATTAATAAAATAATACAAAGCAAGTACACAATTCAAGTTACATGTATGTATAATAGCAGTGAAGTGTAAGGAAGATGTAAAGTCTCTTTCTCTCTGCCTTGCACACAAACCAAAGAACATAATACAAACCCAAATCCTCTCTAGCTGGTTTGAATAATATAAAGAAAACTTTCTCTTCCCATTGCCACTATTCCTGAAAAAGCAAATATGGATTCAAGCAGACAAAATACTATGTCCAGACACCCAAATTAATGGTTGATTAAACTAAAATTCATGGGCATTTTTCCTCTTTACATAAAGGCTAAAATTGCAGGAGTATTTTCCTGATTTTGTACACTTGTGATGGCAGGAAAGTGTGTCTAAGTTAGAAAAGGAACATCAGTTCTGCATTATATGACAGATCAACCTACTCAACTATCATATTATGCTGGTAACTCAACATACATGAATATTAAATCGGAACTTGATTAAGACCTTTCATTTTCTGAGCTGTATCTATATTTGCCACCCATTTTTAACTTGTTTTTTTTTCTTGCAAAGTTTCATAAAATGTACACAGGTGGCTGAAAAAATGAGTTATAGGTTATGCCTTTATTTATTTCTTTAACATTTTGAAAGGTGAACTCTCTACATAGTTTAGAATAAAATGTGTATACAACAAAATCAAACGAAGGGCAAAATGAAAACCTCATATAAACTAGTCAGCAACTAGTCAGCCATTCAATATGTAAAGCAATATAAGTTAAAATGCAATTACAATTTAGCAAATGCTAAAGCTTGGAAAAAAGTCTTCACCTGGCACCAAAATGATGCTAGGATGGGCATCATTTAAAACTTCCTTAGAAAATAATTCCAGAATTAGGGCACCACCACAGAAAAAGCTTTCTCCTTTGCAAGTTCCCCCTTCTCCTTTTTTGCTGGTAGGGACCTTGTTAGACAAACACTTTTAAAATCTGGGCATGCACATAAAGAAAAGGTGCTCCTTTAAATAACCTGGAGGTGTAAAGGCATTTAGGCTTTAAAGATTAAAAAAAAAAAGACACTGTGGCTCTTTTTTATATGTTTACTGAGTCTGTAAATGTATCTTTCTCCCTTTTATTTATGCATGTGGTGAATTCTTCATTTTTATTTTATGTATGTCTCTTTCAGATAGGATTAATAACAACGTCAAATGAAACAACAAGAAGGGTTGCTAAAATATTTTTATTTAGGCATTTTATTAGGCATAAATGTCAGTGGATGGCAATGAGATAATGTTTTTTTTAAAACTGGGATTAGATGTTGTGTTTTAAGTAGGTTGTTTTATTGAATTGTAGGGCATTTTTTAGGTTTTTGCTTGTAAACCATTTAGAAACATGGATTGTGTGATGGTGCATGTAGTAAATAAATATAATAAACAATTTAGAGAACCAGGGTGGTGTAGTGGTTAAGGTATCATGCTAGAATAGTTCTAGTCCCTCCTTAGGCACAAAGCCAGCTGGATGACCTTGGGCTAGTCACTTTCTCTCAGCCCACAGAAGGAGGAAATGGCCAATCACTGAAAAACCTTGCCAAGAAAACTTCAGGGACTGAGCTAGGCAGTGTCCACAAATTGGATATGATTTAATGGAAGAAAAAAAAACAATTTATGTGACAACAAATCATACACAGATAATATCTACAAGCACACTTTGTATAGCTAGTATGGAAGTTCAAGAACCTGAAGACTAAAATGGCCTTCTCGTGAATTTTTCTAACCCTGGGCCAGTCCATCTCTGTCAGCCCTAGGAAGGAAACGTTAGCCAATCACTTCTGAAATCTTTCCAAGAAAAATGCAGGGATTTGTCTATGCCAGGAGTCTTCAAACATGGCCCTTTTATCACTTGTGGACTTCAACTCCCAGAATTCCTCAGCCAGCATGCCTGGCTGAGGAATTCTGGGAATTGAAGTCCACAAGTCATAAAAGGGCCAAGTTTGAAGAGCCCTGGTCTATGCAGTCCCCAGGACTCAGCACTGAATTGAAGGCACACACACAGAAAAAACTATAACAGACACTTCAGGGTCTGTTTTCCATAACTGAAATATAACAATTATAAAATTCGTTCAGGAGAAAGAATACAAACAGAGGAGAAGTAACACAGTACATGTTAAAATATCCACAACTGCCCAGAAATACTAATGAATGAACTTAGTGATATTGCAGGGACCATCCTAATTTTAAAAGGCAGAAGAATGAATACAAGAAGATGGCCAGCATGGCTACATGAAAAGCTTAGGAAAGATCTGGAAACAAACAAATAAAGCTATAACAAAGAGATGGGCAGATAAACTACCAAAGTACATACAGGTTGCATGAAAGTGCAGTGAATAAGTGCTCAAAATGAATGGAGATTAGCTAGGAATGTTAAGAATAACAAGATACAATTATGGTGAATATCTATAGCTCGGGTGTAGGATGAGGGTGAAGGTTCGTTCTCCGAGCTTGTGGGTTGGTTTCTGAACATTTTGTTACCAGGCTAGGTAACATCTTCAGTGGACCAGCACCAGGTCATGGCATGCCAGAAACTGGGCCATGCAAACAAACGAAGCCCCATCCCCAGGATCCAGGCAGCATGCAAAACCACGTTCCCCCATTCCGCAGAAAAACCTCTCTCCTGGGAACTAGTCCCTGGTGTCCAAAAGGTGGGGGAGGGGGGCACTGAACTAAGAGAATTAAATCCTAGCATATTATAAAGAAATGCTGAACTAATCGACAGCTAATGCATTGCCACTTTCACCAATAAGAGAGCAAGAGGCACAGTTGTAATGAACAGGATAAAGTTCAAAATTGAAACTTGAGATGGAAAGAAACATAATCACACAGCACTTATCTATTTTAAAGGAGTTTAAATTTCACCCTCAAGAATTATATATCCTTAGGCATTTAAAAAACCAATTGTTTGTCTGGCTGAAGCTTTATGTATTATTCTTAAGAAATTCTGAAGAACAGATTCTCAGGAAAACCATGGAAATGCCAGATGACCAAATAGGGCAAAATATTCCTTATGTTGAAACAAAGGAGAAACTAGGGTCTAGGGCAGTGGTTCTCAACCTTTTTAATGCCGCGACCCCCAACCGGTCGTAAGTCGAGGACTACTCCACCGGTTGTAAGTCAAGGACTACTCCACCGGTCGTAAGTCGAGGACTACTCAACTGGTGCAGCACCGTTTGCAGAATGGGACTTTTGGCGGGCTCAGCAGGGCAGAGACAGCCTGAACAATTCCTATTGGCTTTTGAAAGCCAATAGAATTAGACTCTATTCAAGAGAGTCTATTCTATTGGCTTTCAAAAGCCAATAGAATAAAAGGGAGTAGCACAGCTAAGGAAAAAGGGGAAAAAATGGCGGACTGCGTTGTTTGGCGACCCCCGTGAAATGGTCGTTCGACCCCAAATGGGGTCCCGACCCACAGGTTGAGAACCACTGGTCTAGGGAACAACGGATCAGTTAGTTCTACAGAGATACCCAAAATTTCAGAGAAAGCCATAAAGAGATCAAGAACAATTTTTGCCAAATTAATCTTATACCATTTTTGACAGATAACTGGGAATGCTTAGATATAGAATCCTTAACTGCAACAAAGCAGTTGGAAAAATTGGACACAATATTCTGCTTAGCATACTAGTCAATCATGGGTTAGATGGCATGACAATTAAGCAGATACATAGCTGGTATGAAAATATTATTCAAAGAATGTTCATCAATTATTTCTCATGAGACTTGAGTGAGATATTGAATGTACTGATATAATATTAAATCCTAATATCTATACTGTTTAAAAAACTTGATTAATAGACAGTTAATAAAGATTAATAAAGCTGGTTAATAGACAGTTAATAAAGATTTAGCATGAAGAATTCTGATAACTAACAGATTCTTAACATCTGAAAAGACACCCCAAAAATTATAGATGGTAGTATATTAGCTAAACATATATTTAAAGTAAAACTTTGCAATAAGAGAAAAATAGGTTGCACAATTTGGAAGTTAAGGGGTGAATGGAGCTCATTTTGATATAGAAATCATTTAAATATATATACTTTCCTATAAAGCTAAATTGTATAATTCAATTCAGAATGTACTACTTTATATGGAATCTGATCACTGCTTTCTAATAGTAAACATTTTTAATTAGCTGAAGATACACAGAATGCAGAGATTCAGTTTCAGCCGTCCCTGTACCTTTTCAAAACAGTTCCTTTTTGGAAAACTTGGATGAAGAAGTCTGATCCATCTATTACACTCTATTGCAATCACCCTGGAGAAGATTAAGCATAGAGTTTACCTGAAAACACTAACAACACCATCCAAGACAGCTTCATTGTGGTGTCCATCTTCCCAACACTTCTGTCTCAGGTTCAGACCACCAGCACCTGAATTTAAAAGTTTGTGGCAATGCAGGGGTGTGGTTTTCTACTTCACTCTTATGATAATTTTTTTCAAGGATCAGTATCTGCAATTCATATATATGATCTATTTGTCTGCCAACAAGAATAGCATCACAGTGATAACAAGTTTCCATGAACTATAGAAAACATTGCCCCATACTCAATAAAAATCTAATTACTTCCTTTTTATTGTAGACTATTTCTTTCTGATAACAAAGCTCTTAGGTGTGCCTCAGATAGAAGAGGTCAAAAAATAAACCATAACCAGACAAAATCAACTAGGTTTAAAAGATAGAATAGACCTGCATAATCTGCTCATTAGGGCGACATTCCAAGGCCATCCACAGAAAGAAGAGGGAGTCAAGCTATTCTCCAAAGCACCTGTGGGCAGCACAAGAAGCAATGAATGGAAGCCAATTAAGGAGAGAAGCAACCCAGAACTAAGAAGAAATTTCCTGATAGTTAGAACAATTAATCAGTGGAACAACTTGCCTCCAGAAGTTGTGAATGCTCCAACACTGGAAGTTTTTAAAAAAAAGATTGAACAGCTATTTGTCTGCAATGGTTTAGGGTTTCCTGCCTAACTAGGGGGTTTGACTAGAAGACTTCCAAAGTTCCTTCCAACTATTCTATTCTATTCTATTCTATTCTATTCTATTCTATTCTATTCTGTTCTGTTCTAAAACTGGATGCAGTAATTCCAAGTGTGGTCTTAATTAAGGATTTATAATGCGGTACTAATACTTCATGTGATATTGATTCTATGCCTCTATTTATACAACCAAGGATTGTATTAGCTTTTTTTTGGCTGCTGTCGCACATTGTTAATTCATGTTTAAGTGATGATCCACTAGGACTCCAAGGTTCCTCTCACATCCCAAATGTATTAACCTGCAAGGAAAAATTCTTAAATAGACAGAGCTGAAGTAAATAATATTTACTTTCTGTGAACATGCCATTCAACAACCTCACTTCAGTTCAGATAAGTAGGGCTCTGAGTCAAGGGGGAACCAACTTTATTTTAAACAATAGGGATGGGCAGTTTTCTGAATTCTGGAGAAAAATTTAATCCAGGTTAAACAAAATAGTGATTGCCATGGCTTAGAACTGTGTGAAACACTTTGAGTAGGGCCTGTTTCATCCTCAAAAAGGTTGTTCCAGGTGCAGAACAGCCTTCTTCCTTCCTTCCTTCCTTCCTTCCTTCCTTCCTTCCTTCCTTCCTTCCTTCCTTCCTTCCTTCCTTCCTTTCTTTCTTTCTTTCTTTCTTTCTTTCTTCTTGCAACAGTTGCAATATTTGGATCTTCCAAGGTCTGATTTCTGAGAAAATGGTATACTGATCAATTCGATCAAATTTTGAATACAGCATAAGATCCCAGGATTTCTAATCTGGAGAAGAAGATAGGATTCTCCAAGAGTTACTAGTGATGTATCAAGCATGTAATTCATGGGCCCTATTCTTGAGAAAGATAAGCATTTATTTGCATTTACATATTAATTAAATGGAGGAACACTAAGGCTACTCTCTATTTCTAATAGTGGATTTTTTGAGTTACTGAAGAGTTATATATACTAAATTTATCCTGGACTGGCTGCAGCAAAGTACATGGTTAGATCCATGGGTGTGGCCAGTTGTGAAAATCAAGTCTTTTGAAAAGTTGATCTGGGGTGTGGGACAGGAACAGTTCAGTAAAGCTGAAGAGCTTCTAGAGATTTAATACACAGAAACTCCTATCTGGCTATCATCTATTTGGAAGGTTTGCTAGAGTTTAGCACTGATTCAAAACCCAACACTAAAACAAGCCTGTAAGACAGCTTTTGTGCAGAGTGGAGGAAGTGGTTGGTAAAGAAAAGAAATTTTCAGGTCTCTGACCTGCAGATAAATAGTCCAGGATGCTGGGGATAGATTAATAAAGTTGCTAGCCAGAGGAAACAGGCTACTAAGAAGAACAGTATCTCAGGGGCTGCCACAAAGAAGAGGGAATCAAGCTATTTTCCAAGATGCCTGAAGGCACAACAAGACGCAACGGATGGAAACTAATCAAGGAGAGAAGCAATCTAGAACTAAGGAGAAACTTCCTGACAGTTAGAACAATTAACCAGTGGAACAACCTGCCTCCAGAAGTGGTGAATGCTCCAACACTGGAAGTTTTTAAGAAGAGACTGGACAGCCATTTGTCTGAAATGGTATACGGTTTCCTGCCTGAGCAGGGAGTTGGACTAGATCAGGGCTTTTCAACCTTTTCACCCATTGTACCATTTTTAGGATATGGCAATATCCGAGTACCACCAGTTGCCTAGCAAGGTGTCAAAAACTTGATGACCCCCCCAAAAAAGGAAACCAGTGATAAAGTACAGGTAGTCCTCGACTTACAACAGTTCGCTTAGTGACTGTTCGAAGTTACAATGGCACTGAAAAAATGCCCCCCAAGCCACAGCCAAGCAAGACACCTGCCTTGTTGTGAACATTTCATTGTTGTGAACATTTCTGTTGAGGATTGGCAGCGGGGGTGGGGTGGGAGGTGTTTGGTTTTTATTCCCCCCCATCTGCTGGGTGGTTGCAGCAGGTTTTGGTCACTTCACATGACCCTGGGACACTGTGACCATCATAAATATGAATCAGTTGCCAAGCATCTGAATGTAAATCACAAGACCCTGGAGATGCTACAACATTCCAGCTGATCGGCGCTTCTTCTGGGCTCAACAGAAGCGCCAGGATCAGCGCCGAGCTCCAGCTGGAGCCTGGCGCTGATCCTGGTGCTTCCGCTGAGCCCTGACAGCCCTGCAACTCCAGCCATCTCTCATTCAGGCTTGTGCGGTGCTGCCAGCGGTTCAGCTCATTCCCCTCCCCCACTACCACTTTCCTAGGATGGTCGCGTACCACCAGGTGCCAATGTACCACAGGTGGTACCCGTACCACTGGTTGAAAAGCCCTGGACTAGATAACCTCCAAGGTCTCTTCCAACTTTATTATTATTGTTGTTGTTGTGGTGGTGGTGGTGGTGGTGATGGTGGTGGTGGTGGTGGTGGTAGTGGTTGTTGTTGTTGTTGTTGTTATTATTATTATTATTATTATTATTATTATTATTATTATTATCCCTTCCTTCTGCTCTCCTGCTTTAGTGTGCAGACATGCCCCTCCAATGACCAACTGACTGGCAACATGGTTTGAAAACAGATGTATTGTTTTTTCTGAAAAAGGAGTAAGGCACACTTAAAACTTGCTGCTGACAGGCGATTGAATGAGGGGATACTGTGTCATAAGGGGGGAGAGTCAACTCATTCAAAGCCATCTAAAGAGACAACTATCCCATTCATTATGTGATTTCTTGACTCTGTCAAGTTGCAATCCATCTCTGCTCTTCCTGTCCCATTACAAAAAATGGGATCAGTGACAAGTGCCCTGGGCTAGTAGAGGATGTGGGCTCAGCACCAGGCCAAAATGCCAATAGATTATAGACAATCCTATCCTACCCACAAACACAAACTCACTGCTCACTATTGATCACCTAACTTTGCTGCTTCTAGGTGGATTTGGGAAATTAACATGTAATTCTCTTTCTGAAACAGCTGCTAGTTGCTCTCAACTTAAGGGGAAAACACAGATCTAGCTAACCAAAGACTTATCTAATGTGTGGGGTGAGTAGACACTGAGAGCAACCTAATGAAAACTTAGAAAAATAAAGATGTCACCAGGAAGCATTTCCAAAATGGTAAGATGCAAATGAGAAAAGGCTCAGTAAAAGAAGGAATAGGTTAACAAAAGTAAAGAAAACTGGCCTTATCTGAAAAATCCTAGTTATTTGATAACTGTAGAACAGCGGTTCTCGACCTGTGGATCGCAACCCCATTTGGGGTCGAACGACCATTTCACGGGGGTCACCAAACAACGCCATTTTTTCCCCTTTTTCCTTAGCTGTGCTACTCCCTTTTATTCTATTGGCTTTTGAAAGCCAATAAAATAGACTCTCTTGAATACAGTCTAATTCTATTGGCTTTCAAAAGCCAATAGGAATTGTCCAGGCTGTCTCTGCCCTGCTGAGCCCGCCAAAAGTCCCATTCTGCAAACGGTGCTGCAAGTTGTCTGCAGCAAAGGCGAGCTGTCTGGAAGTTTCCACCCCTCCCTGCTGAGTAACTACTAAAAATGTAAGTAAAAGAGGAGCAGTGGTGGGAGGTGGGAGGCTGGCGGGCACAGGGAGGGTTGCTGGCATGCGTGGGGCCCGGCGGGTGCCTTACCTCCCTTGGGCTGGCCAGCTGGTGGCCAAGCTGGTGGTCGGCCTGAGCCGTCTCTGCTGCTTGCCAGCTACGCTTTGGCTGGCGCAGGGGGCGGCACCACGCATGCACGGCGCTCCCGGGCAGAGAAAATTGACTTATGACCAGTTGGGTAGTCCTCGACTTATGACCGGTTGAGGGTCGCGGCATCAAAAAGGTTGAGAACCACTGCTGTAGACAATGTGAAAACTGAAGCACAAAGCCAAATCAAAATAACTGTTACAAGTAATGGAGGCGATCTATCTAAGGAGAACTGTAGTAGATGAAACAGTTATCAAAAGATGTTCCAGCCAATTGAAGGGAACATGATGTTCTTAGGACTCCAAATTTGGCACCTGACCGATAGATGAGAAAAGCAACTTCTATAGAAGAAAAAGCAAAAAGGAATGGAAATGTTGGCAGTCAATAAGAATAAAGTGATCCACTTCTTTTCTTTGGAGGAATACATGTTTATTTCAGTCTTTTATTCAAACAATTTTTATTCAGACAATTTTTAGCAACATACTAGCATGTCAGTTCTATTACTAAAGAGAGTAAATCAGTAGTGTCTGGAAGCCAAGCCTGGCTGAGAAGTATTGGAGATCAAGGCTCTTTGTGCCTATTAGCTTGAATCAAATCATAACTTCTTCTAACTTCTCAAATCTCCAGTTCAAATCAATTTGGGTCCAATTTGTGCAGACATAATAAAAATGCACTGTAATAGTATCAAACAGGCTTGCAAAGAAATTAGCTAAATATAGGTATTTTTTCTTGGTTCTTGCAGCAATAATCAAAATGGGGAAGGTTATGTGTTTAAAGTTACAAGTTCAAGACTAGACATTTTCACTGAGCAGTTAAGTAAAAGCTTAAGTATCTGGAGATGCTAATTTTCCTGAAACTTCTAATATTTTTGATCATGGATAAATCCTCAGATTTAAAATTGGAGATTGGTGATATCATGGTTCACCTCCTCACTGAAGAACTAATGAATGTTAGAGACTAGTGTCCAGCCCTACAATATTTAGCTAAAGGGATCCCACAGGCATTTGTGTTTATATATACAATCCTGTATGGCAGTGGTTCTCAACCTGTGGGTCGGGACCCCATTTGGGGTCGAACGACCATTTCACGGGGGTCGCCAAACAAGGCTGTCTGCCATTTTTTCCCCCTTTTCTTTGGCCACGCCCCTGGCACCCAGTGATGCATAAGTGGTTGGGGGTCACCACAACATGGAGAACTGTATTATGGGGTCGCGGCATTAGAAAGGTTGAGAACCACTGCTGTATGGATTTAGAGATCACTAATATTCTAATAATTAGGCCTATTTTTAAATAATTTCTGCAATCATTTATACAATAATATTCTTAAGAACATTGTTCCAATGTTCTTTGGAGGCAATTACACATGCAAATCTAGTGAACATTAGTGTTGCATGGGTAGGTTTTATGGGACTGTTGTGTCCTATTGTACTCATACATCCATACGAAAATCAGATTATATTCAGAAAAAATATGGGACTATAAAGTTTCATTTATTTTATGAGTAAATTTTATAATAACTGTTGTAGAGATTTGTTTATATGACTTAATTTAAGGGGAGTTAAAGGTTAAGTATGATTTTTTTTTCTTTTTTCTTTTTTTCTTTTTCTTTATTATTGTTAACTTTCTTATTAATAACCCTGTACTCTGCTCTGGGAAGCGAGGGGGGGAGGGTTGAGGATGGGTGGATGGGTGAGTGGGTGGGTAATGATAATATAGTCATGATAAATGCTTGGGCATTTCCCCTATGTTGCGTTCATGTGTGTGAGAGGGATGAGAGGGGAGGAGGGAGTAGGGAGGAAGTAGAATGGTTAGAGGAGAAGGGGAAGGGAAGAGAGTAGGAGGGGAGGAGAGAAAGAGGAGGGAAGTAGGGAAGGATTAGAGAGGGTGGACGCAGCCTGGGGGGAATGGGCAGGTGGTACCAATGGTTAGGAATTTAATTGTATTTTGTATGAATAAATGGAAAATAAAAAAAATTTAATAAATAAAAAAAACCTCACCTTTGAAAAAGTTAGTCACACCTAGGAGAAGTAGTCTTTTATAAACAAACAAAAGGAGGCAAGCTCTGAGATAAAAGATCGTTTGCATAAATTTTGCAAAATGGGACAAAAGTTCAAGGTAAAGAGTCAGTTCCTTGTGCATTCTTAAAGCCTCTCTGCATATATTATTCTTCTATGATGCAGCCCCTTCAACAGAATGAGCATAGAATTACACATCCAAAATATGCATATTAGCCTTTGAGAACTGGCAATTGAAGAGGTTTGTCTCTGTTTCCATACATTAATAACTTGACAGCTACAAAATATATATTAAGAATTTGAACGGGGATATTCTTTGAAGAGAACCCTTTCACAGATATTCTAAATAAATAATAAGTAATAAATAATAAGTAAGTAAGACCACACTTGGAATATTGCATCCATTTTTGGTCACCATAATATAAAAAAACACCAAGACTCTAGAAAAAGTATAGAAAAGAGCAACAAAGTTGATTAGGGGGCTAGTGGCTAAAACATATGAAGAATGGTTGCAGGAATTGGGCCTAGTTTAATGAAGAAAAGGTTTGGGGGTGACATGATGGCAGTATTCCAATATCTAAGGGGCTGCCACAAAAAAGAAGGTCAACCTATTCTCCAAAACATCTGAAGGCAGGACCAGAAGCAATGGATGGAAACTAATCAAGGAGAGAACCAACCTGGAACTAAAGAGAAATTTTCTGACAGAACAATTAATTAGTGGAACGATTTGCCTCCAGAAGTTGTGGGTACTCCAAGACTGGAAGTTTTTAAAAAGAGATTGGACAACAATTTGTCTGAAATGGTATAGGGTCTCCTCCTTGAGCAGTGAGTAGGGCTAGAAAACCTCCAAGTTCCCTTTCAACGCTGTTACTCTGCTGTTCTGTTAAATAAGAGAGTTTCAAACTTTACAGCACCACCCCACCCACTGAAAATAATAAATATATTTGTTTGACTGCCACAAATAAATCTAGTCATTTTATTAGAGTCAGGGATTGGGCAAAAAGTAAATATACCACTCTGAATGATTCAAATTTGATGAAATTTTCAAAATCTGGGATAGGCAGCTACTTCTTGGGGCTTGCATAAACAAAAGGAAGAACAAAGATAAGAACAAAATGTGTCAGTATTTCCACTCCGTCCATGTACTCAGTTTGGAAAAAGAAAAATGGGAGCTTCCCTCCATCCCTTTTGTGACAAAAAAAGAAAATCTCAGGAATCCTGACCCACAGTTTGAGAAATACATTCTTTATCATAAGACAAACCTCCTCAAAGTTTAACACTCCTGTACCACCTGTAAGAAAATGTTATCCATATTATAAAGGATAATATATATTATATATTTTATAACAGTGATACCCATGCCAAGTCAGTAAACTGATCTAAATTTCCAACAATTAGTGTATTGATGTAGAGAAACGATAATAATTTGAAAGTATGAAAATGCAGCATTCAAAACAGAGCTAGCAGAGCACAGTACTGTCTAATTTCAACTCATAGACCCACCTAAAATGCATGTTTTATTTGCCTAAAATGCATGAAAGATGGTGTTTTCCCTTAATACAGCAATTACAACAGAAGAGGCCAAATAAAAGAAAAACAATTACATTTCCTTCTCCCCAAGGTGAACTTTTACACACCTTATCTAAAGGTGGAGATTTTATGACTGCAAGGAAGGGGTGGTTTGCTTCTTGTAGATTTATGGTTAACCTAATTTTAAGACCCAAAGATAGTCAAAATGCATTAGCAGGCTGAGATAAGATTACCTGGCTAAAAATAACAACATTCTGATCAGACTTTGAGAAAAGTCTGCAAAGTCCTATAATGGCACTGTAACAGTCCTGTGTGGTATTGCTAGTTCCACATTGAATGTATGCTATGTTTCAGGACTAATAATGACTGACATATTTTTCCAAATGTTAGTGATAAATCTGATCCCAGTGTGTGAATTTTCTTTTTAAAAAGAGGGTATTGTTTGAAAATTTATATCTATCAATTAGTTCATTTGTTATTGTTGTTAATTGTGAAGTCGTGTCCGACCCATTACAAACCCATGGGCAACGTTCCTCCAGGTCTTCCTGTCCTCTACCATCTTCTGGAGTCCATTTAAGTTCATACCTATTGCTTCAGTGACTCCATCCAGCCATCTCATTCTCTGTCGTCCCCTTCTTCTATTGCCCTCAATTTTTCCCAGCATTAGGCCCTTCTCCAGTGAGTCCTTCCTTCTAATTAGGTGGCCAAAGTTCATAGAATTATATAAATATATAATTATTTATATAAATAATAATTTTTTAAAAAAAACTGAAACAGAAGAACTTGTAATATCAGCAATAATGGTGGAGAAAAGGGCAAGGGAGATCAAGAGTTAATCAGCCTCAGTAAGGGGAACTGCATGGTTGATGTTTTGGTTGAAACATCTAACTGGTCTACAACTGCCATGCAGTTTAACAAAATACTCCAAGGAGGTGAAATTGAAAATTGGTTAACATCTGGCAAAACCTATTTGATAATGAAAGATCAAACAAAAGGGGTAGCACCAGGCAACTACTGGCTATTTACCTGCTTACAAACAACTTTCAGATTTCTAACTGGTAAAGTAGCTGATGCAGTCTAACATCATCTAGCTAAAAACAATCTCTTTCCACCTGAGCAGAAAGGAAACCCCATAAACAGCAGAGGAACAAAACAAAACAAAACAAAACAGCTATTAATTGACAAGATGATTTTGGAAAACTGTGTAAGAAGGAAGACCAACTCGAATGTACCTTGGATTGATTACAAGAATGCGTTTGACTACCTGCCATATGATTGTATAATCAAGTGCCTAGAGTTAACAAGATTCAGTAGAAACATCAGAAGCATTGTGTAAAGATCAATGGCACAATGAAAGACATAGTTGCTAATCAATGGTGATTGATTGGGAGAGGGTAACTTTAAGAGAGAAATCACTCAAGAAAACTCACTATTCACCATTACTGTTTTGTTTTTGTTGCATTGATTCCTCTGTCAATAATACTGAAAAAGTCAGGCCATGACTCGCAAAAACATATGTCACCATTTATAGATGGATCATCTGAAGCTGTATGGAAAAACACCATCTGAAATGTAATCACTGTTCAGTATTGTCCCAATGTATAGCCAAGATACTGCAATGGAATTTGGACTGGATATACATGCCACCTTTACCGGGGAAGAATAGTGAAAATTGAAGGGATGAAGATGTCTTGTGAAAATAACATGAATCTGGATGAAGAAGGTCACAAGACATACTTGAGCTTCATTCAATCTGACAATATGAAGTGCACTGAAGTCAAGAAGAAAGAAGTCAATACTGTAGAGTATGAGAGTGAAGAAGATCTTCATCCAGACTCAGTGGCAGAAATACCATCAAGGCAATTAACATCTGAACAATTCCACTCATTAGATATACAACTGAAATAGTGGACTGGACTTAAGCTGAACTAGAAACACTAGATCAGAAAAATAATGTCAATGAATCATGTGATTCATCCACACAACGTTAACAGACTCCATTTACCAAGGAGTATTGATCTGTGTAGAATGTTGCAAGTACGCCAGACAGTTGAAGAGGAAAAAAAGGCATTGAAACAATATCTGAAGGACAGTGAAGAAGATATACTAGATGCAAAGTATTACATCCCAATACATTTGTTTGTTTGTTTGATTGATTAGTTTGTAACCCATCTCACTTTGCAACTTACAACTTAAAATTTGCAACTTACAAATATGAAAAGCCAATAAAACGCTGAAAAATAAATATTCCTAACAACAGTATAAATTACAATTTTAAAAAATGGGGAGGAAGTCATTTTGTAAATTTCCTTTTTCTTTTTTTCTGCCTGGAACTTTGGTCTCCTCTAGTGTCCCATTTCTGTAATTACAAAGTTTCTACTGTCTTTATTATTTTATTTTCAACTTTCAGACAATGATCTCATTCCTAATAAACAAAACAACTTGGGTTTTGTTTACTCAATTTTTCAAAAGTTGTAATATTTAAAATTCATCTGGTCCCTTAATCCTTTAAAAATATTCTTAGATTAAATTTTTACTTAACTTTTTGCCATTTGCAGGAATTGGGTATGTCTAGTTTAATGAAAAGAAGGACTAGGAGTGACACGATAGCAGTGCTCTAATGTCTAAGGGGCTGCCACAAAGAAGAGGGAGTCAAGCTATTCTCCAAAGCGCTTGAGGGCAGGACAAGAAGCAATGGATGGAAACTAATCAAGGAGAGAAACAACCTAGAACCGAGGAGAAATTTCCTGACAGTAAGAATGATTAATCAATCACAACTTCAGAAGTTGTGGGCACTCCATCATGGGTGATTTTAAGGGAAGATTAATTGGACAATGATTTGTCTGAAATGGTAGAGGGTATCTTGCTTGAGCAGGGGGGTTGGACTAGAAGACCTCCAAGATCCTTCCATCTCAGAGTCCTAGTGGACAATCCTTAAATCAGGGCTTTTCAATCGGTGGTACATGTACCACTGGTGGTACGCAACCACCTGGCTGGTGGTATGCGGCATCGCCTTCCTCCCCCCATGGCATCGCCTTCCTCCCCCCCCCCCGCTCCACTCCTTCCCACCTCACTTGTTTGTGGAAAATATGCTGCTTGGAGGCAGCCTGCACGAACTCTACCGAATGTGTCCTGCAGGAGGCATGTAAAGAGCGCAGGCGCAGAGCAAGGCCCCATCCTCCCCAGGGACTCATTGTGCAGCAACCGGATTGACTTCTTCTCATGCATGCAGGTCAGCGGGATCGCCCTTCCCCTCCCTCTTCTTACTTCACAACAATCGCTAGTCTGATAGGAGACAGAGCCGTCTACTCCCTTGGCAGGAATGGGTTTGAGACCGCAGGAAGGGGTTTGAGACTGTTCGCGTCGCAGCCCTGAGCGCGAACATCTCAACCATCCCTCCTTCTTTTCCCCCTTCTCTCTCTCTCTGTTGCGGCCTCACTCTCTTCCTATCCATTGCTTTTAATTCTGCTTGAGTCCACTCCACTATTCCAGCTGTATATCTAATGACTGGAATTGCTCAGGTGTTGATTGCCTTCATGGTAATTCCTCCATTGAGTTTGGACTTTGAGACCTTCTTCACTCTCTTGATGTATTCACCTCTAATCTTTTTCTTGTGCTTGATGTTGTCAGCTTGGAGGATTCCCAAGTATTTGTAGTAATCTTCCTCATCCAGACTCTTAATGCTATTTTCATGGGGTATCTTGATTCCTTCAGTTTTCACTATTTTTCCTTGTTTGATAGTAAGTGTGCCACATTTGTCCAAGCCAAACTCCATTGCAATATCTTGGCTATATATACGGACAGTGTTGAGCAGCAATTCTATTTCAGATAATGTTTTTCCATACAGCTTCAGATCATCCATGTAAAGGAGGTGGGGTAGACTGGCAGATGTTTTTGATGTTCGATAGCCATGGCCTGAGTTATTCAGTATTGTTGACAGATGAAACAGTACAATAACAAATAGTAGTGGTGATAGTGAATCTCCTTGAAATATTCCTCTCTTGATATTAACCCCTCCCAGTCTCTCACCATTGACCTGAAACTGTGTCTTCCATTGTGCCATCTATCTTTGCACAAACTTTCTGATGTTTCTACTGACTCCTATTATTTCTAGGCACTTGATTATCCAGTCATGTGGCAAAGAGCCAAATGCCTCTTTGTAGTCAATCCATGCTATGTTCGGGTTGGTCTTCCTTCTCTTGCAGTTTTCCAAGATCATTTTGTCTATTAGGAGTTGATCTTCTGTTCCTCTGCTATTGAGACGGTTTCCTTTCTGCTCAGGTTTTCAACTAGATGCTGTTGGACTGCATCAGCTACTACACCAGCTAGCAATTTGAAAGTTGTTGGTAAGCAGGTAATTGGCCTGTAGTTGCCTGGTGTTGCCCCTTTTGCTGGATCTTTCATTATCAGATAGGTTTTCCCAGTTGTTAGCCACTTTTCAATTTCTCCTCCCTTGTAATATATTGTTGAACTGTTTGGCAATGAGTGGGTATATAACAGTTAGATGTTTCAATCAAAACCCATGCAGTTCATCTTCACCTGTTGCTGACCAATTCTTGATTTTCCTTGCTCTTTCCTCTACCATTTCTGCTGTTATTATTAATTCTTTCATTTCAATTTCTGTTTTATTTGCATCCACCTCTCTTAACCAAGCTATGTCCTTGTTCTATTTGGGTTATCCCATATCTGCATCCAGAACTGCATTGTTTCTTACTTGTCAGGTACTGACTGATTCATTGCAGTTTCTCCATTGATGGATTGGTAGAAACATTTCTGATTGGATTGAAATTGGAGGTTCTGCCTATAATTTGCAATTCAAGCTTCGTATCTGTTGATCTTCCTGGCTATAGCTGTTATTTGCTGCTTTATTATTTCTAGTGCTTTCTTGATCTTCCTTGTTTCTAAGTGGTATTTCTTGATTAGGTATTCTTTTGTTTTCTTGGTCTTCAGTTTCTTTTATTTCATCTAGCTTGCTTGCATCTGATCTTAACTTGCTGATCTTATTTTCCAGTCTAACCTTCCATTTTTGTGGTGTACTGTTTGATTTTTTTCTTCTTTGTTGATTTTGCATCCCAGGTATTCAGTTATAACTGCAGCTGTGCTGTATATTAGTTGGTTTGTTTCTTGTAATGAATTGGTGCTTATGCTTGATATTGCAGTATTTGCATCTTTTAATTCTTGTGTTAGCTGTTTCTTTGGAACAGCTTCAGATCATCCATGTAAAGGAGGTGGGATAGTCTGGCAGATGTTTTTGATGTTTGATAGCCATGTCCTGAGTTATTCAGTATTGTTGACAGAGGAAACAGTGCAATAACAAATAGTAATGGTGATAATGAATCTCCTTGAAATATTCCTCTCTTGATATTAACCTCTCCCAGCCTCTCACCATTGATCTGCAACTGTGTCTTCCATTGTGCCATCGATCTTTGCACAAATTTTCTGATGTTTCTACTGACTCCTGTTATTTCTAGGCACTTTATTATCCAATCATGTGGCAGAGAGTCAAATGCCTTTTTGTAGTCAATCCATGCCACATTCAGGTTGGTCTTCCTTCTATTATTATTATTATTATTATTATCGATCATCGCACAGTCAGCCAGATGTTCAGACTGGATTTGGCATTTTGTCTACCTATCGAGTCCTTACCCAGGACCTGGGATAGGCAGATGTGGATGTTTGATGGTATTACAGATATCGTCGCAGGATGGAAGCAGTTCCTAATAAGGCCGCCTTTTGCAATTGACTAATAGCGAATTTGTCAATGCCAATGGTGTTCAAGTGGTGCTCCAGTTGTTTTGGGATTGCACCCAAGGAGCCTATGACTATTGGTACTACCCTTGCTTGCTTTTGCCACAGTCTTTCTATTTCTATTTGTAGGTCTTTGTATTTTGTTATCTTCTCCAGTTCTTTCTCTTCTATTCTGCTGTCTCCAGGCACTGCCACGTCCACTATCCAGACTTTTTTGTCTTTCTTATCGACAATTGTTAAGTCTGGGGTGTTACGTTGCAGGTGCTTGTCTGTTTGAATTCTGAAGTCCCAGAGCAGTTTAATAATAATAATAATAATAATAATAATAATAATAATAATAATTATTATTATTATTATTATTATTATTATTATTATTATTATTATTAGTAACAACACTAGTCTGTTTTACCTTTTTTAAGTTATTTAAACTGCTAATTAGCCTTTATTCTATTTTGGGATGAAGTTTTATTTATCAGGGTTTTTTTTCAAAGTTATTGTTTGAAAGACCTTTTTTAAACTAAATAACTGTAAATCAAAAAGTGATTAGAAAGTGGATGAACCAAGTTTCCCTAAAGGCTTCGCCGCAGTTGAGAGCTTAATGGTTTCTGTCGTCTCCTGTGTGGAAACCACTATCCTGCACTCTTCTTGCAAGGAGCAGATGTCCAGAGCACAATTAGGCAATTTTTCAGCTCTTGCACTTTGTGTTTCTTTCAGCCTTTGGCAACCACCAAGAATGTTGTAGCAACACAATGATCACTGAAGAAAGAAAGGCAGAAATTTTAACCCCTTGGGGAAAGATTTTTTTTTCTTTTTATGACCCTTTTTATTAGAGTGGAGTTGGGACGACTGAATGGAGCCAAGCGAGCATTTACTGGCTTACTTCCTGACACCTACACAGAGTTCACAGCAGATATTTTCTTCACGGCCTGAGAGAAACGTCTGTCACTGCCTAGGATTGAACTCTCAACCTCCTGAGTGTGAGGTGAGCATCTTTACCTCTAGGCCACCGTGCACTCCTTTTTGGGAAAGATTAATTGGTTTAGAATAAAACAGTTGAAAACATGGGCTCTAGTTAAGAAACAGCAACTTGCATGCATGTGTATTTTATCAAAACAATTCAGGGATGCTGGATCTTAGAATGCCCAGTCCTGATTTAAAGACATAATTGTGGACATTAATACCACTGGTAATATTAAGTCCATTCTTCAAATACAGAAAGCCAGAACAAAAAAAGAATAAGCCGGGGCCACTCTTTCAGGGTGGATTTTTTAAATTATTGTTGTGGGTGTGTGGCTGTGGCTTAGCTGTGTATTTGCTTGGGGAGCCCTTTAAGAATCTCTTGATTCACAAGACTCATTTACATTTTAACTTCTTTAACATTCAGTAGAGAATTAAATTAAGCAAGATGGTAGTAATGTGGTTTTTCAAAGAGTTTATTCATATTTTTAATTTCTTTAACCTTCAAAAAAGAAAAGTAAACAAGATGTTGTGAATTTTGTATTTGAGAGGATTATTTATTATCTTACATATGCATATTGTATAGTTTCTTTCCTGAAAAACAGAGCAAGCTTGGGTGTTATTTACCCAGTCCCTCTTTAAAGATAAAAACATTTATAGTTCATTTTTAAAATGTCCATCTATGAGTTCATTGACCTAAGCCGGATCTTTGGTTTCACATGAAGGAGGATTCTTTTTAAAATTCAGCCATATAAATCTAAAAGTTGATGTGTGCGTGTAAATAGTAGATTTTTTAAAAAGTTGACAATAAATCTAAATATTGAAAGTATTTTGTAATATTCGGAAGCCCAGAAACAATAAAACTAGTAAGTAACCTACAAGGGTTATCAAACGATCAAGTTATTCATTAACACTAAATTGCCAAGCTATAAACAGCTTCGTATCTATGTCATACTGTATTGCAACACATTACAAATGAATGACGACAGACGTAATCAGATTATCTGAGGGTTTTTTTTTAAAGGCTTGCATCTATATAGTGCTGGAGAAGACTCCTGCAAGTCCCTTGGACTGCAAGGCGTTCAAACTAGTCAGTCCTAGAGGACATCAACCCCGACTGCTCTTTAGAAAGCCAGATCCTGAAGTTGAAACTCAAATACTTTGGCCACTTAATGAGAAGGATGGACTCACTGGAGAAGGGCCTAATGCAATTAACAACAACAACAACATCTATATAGTAACCCTAACCCTAAATCTACAACCTATACACAAGCCCCACAACCACGTCAAGGTAGTGCCTCACTGGGGGATTATTATTATTATTATTATCGATCATCGCACAGTCAGCCAGATGTTCAGACTGGATTTGGCATTTTGTCTACCTATCGAGTCCTTACCCAGGACCTGGGATAGGCAGATGTGGATGTTTGATGGTATTACAGATATCGTCGCAGGATGGAAGCAGTTCCTAGTAAGGCCGCCTTTTGCAATTGACTAATAGCGAATTTGTCAATGCCAATGGTGTTCAAGTGGTGCTCCAGTTGTTTTGGGATTGCACCCAAGGAGCCTATTACTATTGGTACTACCCTTGCTTGCTTTTGCCACAGTCTTTCTATTTCTATTTGTAGGTCTTTGTATTTTGTTATCTTCTCCAGTTCTTTCTCTTCTATTCTGCTGTCTCCAGGCACTGCCACGTCCACTATCCAGACTTTTTTGTCTTTCTTATCGACAATTGTTAAGTCTGGGGTGTTATGTTGCAGGTGCTTGTCTGTTTGAATTCTGAAGTCCCAGAGCAGTTTAATTTTATCATTTTCTATGACTTTCTCTATTTTATGATCCCACCAGTTTTTGCTTACAGGCAAATAATATTTTTTGCAGATCTTCCAATGCACCATTGTTGCTACTTTGTCATGCCGCTGCTTGTAATCAGTCTGTGCAATCTTCTTGCAACAGCTTACCAAGTGGTCCACTGTTTCTTCAGCTTCTTTGCATAGGCGGCACTTACTGTCTGTTGCTGTCTTCTCAATTTTGACTTTGTATGCATTTGTCCTTAAGGCTTGGTCTTGTGCAGCCAGAATTAGTCCCTCGGTCTCTTTCTTCAATTTTCCTGCTCTTAGCCATTGCCAGGTTTTATTATTATCTGCTTTCCCAGCTATTTTTTTCATGTATTGGCCATGTAGTGCTTTGTCTTCCCATGCCTCTATTCTGTTCTTCATTTGGTCTTTCTTGTAGGCCAGTTTGGTCTCTCCAGTAGTTAGTAAGCCTTCCTGATATACTAATTTCAGTGCATCTTCATCATTGTTCTTCAGATATTCTTCCAAAGCCATTTTTTCTTCTTCAACCATCTGATGTACTTGTAGCATTCCACGCCCACCTATTTGCCTTGGTAGATAAAGTCTATCAATGTCACTGCGTGGATGAAGGGCATGATTCATTGTCATTATTTTTCTGGTCTGCCTATCCATTGCTTTTAGTTCTGCTTGAGTCCAGTCCACTATTCCAGCTGTGTACCTAATGACTGGGATTGCCCAGGTGTTGATTGCCTTTATGGTATTTCCTCCATTGAGTTTGGATTTTAAGATCTTCTTCACTCTCTTGATGTATTCACCTCTAATCTTTTTCTTGACTTCAGTGTGCTTGATGTTGTCAGCTTGAAGGATACCCAAGTATTTGTAGTACTCTTCCTCATCCAGACTCTTAATGTTATTTTCGTGGGGCATCTTGATTCCTTCAGTTTTCATTATTTTTCCTTGTTTGATAGTAAGTGTGGCACATTTGTCCAAGCCAAACTCCATTACAATATCTTGGCTATATATACGGACAGTGTTGAGCAGCGATTCTATTTCAGATGATGTTTTTCCATACAGCTTCAGATCATCCATATAAAGGAGGTGGGATAGTCTGGCAGATGTTTTTGATGTTTGATAGCCATGTCCTGAGTTATTCAGTATTGTTGACAGAGGAAACAGTGCAATAACAAATAGTAATGGTGATAATGAATCTCCTTGAAATATTCCTCTCTTGATATTAACCTCTCCCAGCTCTCACCATTGATCTGCAACTGTGTCTTCCATTGTGCCATCGATCTTTGCACAAATTTTCTGATGTTTCTACTGACTCCTGTTATTTCTAGGCACTTTATTATCCAATCATGTGGCAGAGAGTCAAATGCCTTTTTGTAGTCAATCCATGCCACATTCAGGTTGGTCTTCCTTCTCTTGCAGTTTTCCAAGATCATTTTGTCTATTAGGAGTTGATCTTTTGTTCCTCTGCTATTGGGGCGGTTTCCTTTCTGCTCAGGTGGAAAGAGATTGTTTTCAACTAGATGCTGTTGCACTGCATCAGCTACACACCAGTTAGTAATTTGAAAGTTGTTGGTAAGCAGGTAATTGGCCTGTAGTTACCTGGTGTTGCCCCTTTTGCTGGATTTTTCATTATTAGGTAGGTTTTCCCAGTTGTTAGCCACTTTTCAATTTCTCCTCCTTGTAGTATATTGTTGAACTGTTTGGCAATGAGTGGGTGTATAACAGTTAGATGTTTCAACCAAAACCCATGCAGTTCATCTTCACCTGGTGCTGACCAATTTTTGATTTTCTTTGCTCTTTTTTCTACCATTTTTGTTGTTATTACTAGTTCTTTCATTTCAACTTCTGTTTTATTTGCATCCACCTCTTTTAACCAAGCCGCATCCTTGTTGTATTTCTTTGGGTTATCCCATATCTGCTTCCAGAACTGCACTGTTTCTTCCTTGTCAGGTACTGACTGATTCCTTGCAGTTTCTCCATTGATGGATTGGTAGAAACGTTTCTGATTGGATTGAAATTGGAGGTTCTGCCTATAGTTTGCAATTCGAGCTTCATATCTACTAATTTTCCTGGCTATAGCAGTTATTTGTTGCTTTATTATTTCCAGTGCTTCCTTGATCTTCCTTGTTTCTAAGTGGTATTTCTTGATTAGGTATTCTTTGGTCTTCTTGTTCTTCAACTTCTTTTCTTTCATCTATTCTAGCTTGCTTGCACGTGATCTTAACTTGCTGATCTTATTTTCTAGTCTAACCTTCCATTTTTCTGGTGCACTGTTTGTTTGTTTTTCTTCTTTGTTGATTTTGCATCCCAGGTATTCTGTTATAACTGCAGCTGTGCTGTACATTAGTTGGTTTGTTTCTTGCACTGAATTGGTGCTTATACTTGATATTGCAATATTTGCATCTTTTAATGCTTGTGCTAGCTGTTTCTTTGGAACAAGCTTCAATGCAGGCAGCCTTATTCTGGTGTTTTTGTGCTGTTCTAGATGCTCAATTATTCTTTGTTTCAATTCTTTTATTTCTTTAGTTAGAGGGTTTTGTTCTTCCTGAGGAAGAGGTGCCTGGTTTCCAAATGAGAACAGTTGTATATCTCTGCTGGATTCCTTCACTGCCAACCCCCCCTGGTTTGCCTCTACCTTCTGAATTACTTCTGGTAAGGCTCTGATTTCTTTGCCCTGGGTAAAACTTTGCAGTTCGTCCAATTCTGTTTCTGTGAATATTTTATTTCGTGTTATAAATCGGCGTTGATCTGCTAGTCTCTGTTCTGTTATTTCTGATTCTGGATGTTGTTCTTTCCAGAACTGGTGCATTCGTTTTAGATATCCTCTTCTTGTTGGACTTGATCTGTAGTAACAGATCATTAGTTCTTTGTTTTCCATCACTGTGTATCTGCGACGGGTAAACACCTTTTCTTCCAGTAGTTCTGCAGCTGCTGGCCCTGGTTGCTCAGCCAACAGTCCTGAGTCCTGTAACCCATTTTTCACCAGATATCCAGGAACTCCAATATCTAGCGCGGACCTTGTTAACCTGGGCGACGTCCGAGCCGGTATGGCATTCTGCAATTTACGTCTCACCATATTTTTTATGGGAGAGACATTCTTTGTCTGACTCCTCTGATGAGACCTGTCCAGTATGGTTGAACCTCTGGCATAGCTCTCATCTTCCTCAGAGTATTATTATTATTATTATTATTATTATTATTATTATTATTATTATTATTATTATTATAACACAAAGACCCTGTGGGACTATCACTATGGGTTTTTACACTAGCACTGCAAGGATGATGCTTTTGCTTCAGGTCTCAGCCATTAAGTCATTTAGACCAGAGGTTCTTTGGAGAGAGGTTTTTCCATGGACTGGAGGGTGCGTGGTTTTGTGTGCTGCTTACATCCTGTGGATGGGACTTTGCTTGTTTGTGCAGACCAGTTGCTGGCATGCTGTGGCCCGGTACTGGTCCATGGACCGGGGGTTGGGGACCCCTGATTTAGACTAAAGTCTTCCTTTGTGCTAAAGTTCTATTATTGAATGGAACTTTCCTACTCAATTCCCTTTACACTACTACTGAAACCTGCACTGTCTCTTTGGGTATGAAGTCATATTGGCTGAGCCTCAAGGGGACTTCAACCTCGCTATCCAACTTAGGTGAACTTATTTTGAGCTTTCTACTTCGGATGCTATAGCCAGATAGGTCTTGGAGCACATCCATCCAGATTAGATCTTAGCCTAAAGGCATGGCAAATTGATATCCTCCTTTCCTTTACACATAAACTATAGCAATTTCACAGCTTCTATATTACCATATGCCTTATCATAATTTCAGCACTAATTAATGATTTTAAGCAAATGGGTATGGTAGTCCTCTATTTATGAGCAAATGTTTAACAGCTGTTCTAAATTACAGCAGACCCCCCAAAAGCTACTTATTACCTGGTCCCAAACTTATAGCTGCTGCAGCACCCGCATGTTCATTCAACCTTACAATCAACTGCAGGTGTGATACAGTGTCACCCTCCACCTACTTTGCCCCAATATCTTCCAGCTGTTCTTAGGCCTGATCCCCATCAGGCCCCATACACTCCTCCTTAGTTACCTATGATTCCAGTAGCCAAATTGCATTCTGGGAGCTGTAAATATCACCTCTGCTTCTGGAATCACACCACGTAGTCATGTAATGAAGCATCCATGTAAAGAAGTACTCTTGAAGGCCTCAGAGCTCCTCAAAAGGTAAGTGTCAATGCTGCTAACATTGGATGTTTTTGCTTTGACAACATGTGGAGATGCAACCATTTTCCTTCTTATGTTTTACTCTTAGAATTAGAGTTAGAATTAGATGATTCTGGGGGGAAGAGGAGGAATGTGCATGGGAGTTTAGTTAGACATAACAATACTGTAACCAGTGTGAGAATCAACGTTTTTTAAATAAGAGATGATAAGAATTGGTGGGCTGGAGAACTGAAGGGAGTCTGTATTTCAAATTAATTGGAAAATGTGATTTATGACTGTAAATTAGAGGAGGGAATTGTGCTTTGATACTATGTGCTCAGGGGAGGGAATTCAGATTTTGGCTTTGGCTATGTATGTGCTGATGCTATGCTTTTCAAATAAAGATTCTTTAAGGTAAACAAGATCTCGAAGTTCTTTGAAGAGTTTCATCCATTGGAACCATGACAGTAAGTGGAAAGGAGGGTGTTTGGCCTGGTGGGATGGGAATCAGGCCTAAAGCTTGGGAGGAGAGAAACAAAGTGGGAATGGGGAAAGGGGATATACGGGGCAGAAAACAGAGCACAGGGTATCGTGGTGGGGGGAGATTTAGGAATGCTGGGGCTGTGCTAGACCTCCAAGGGCCTCCCCCAACCTTGAGGCACCCTGTGTTCCCCTAACAACTGCATGTTGTTAAGCACATGCAGGGATGGGAGATCACTAAATGAGATACTTCACTAAGCAGCCATTGCAACATGCAACTTTAATGGGCAGGCTTCATTACAGCCATATCTCAAGGACTAGCTGTATTTCTAATTTACCAAATCATCTTGGTAACACACACTTGATTTAAGAATGTCCTTTGGAAGAAAACAAACTTGTGGAAGTCAAATGTTAAGATAACTTTGGACATAAAATTTAAAAGTGTTGGCAAATTGGTTCAGTTCTACTGACCAAAAGTATAACAGAATAATACAATAATTAATTCAAAATAGGCTAAATCTTTAAAACTTTTCATGTCTTAGTTAGCTTTTGGCAATCTTTCCTGTTGCAGTTATAAAACTACATTGGAAAAGAATTCTATATGATACAGTATATTTACTTGTACAGGATTTCGCAATATTTAAAAGATCATTATGAGAAAAGCAAATAAGTACGGGGAAAACACCCACTGACAAATACTTCCTTATGTGTCATGGCATGATTGACCTTGTAATCCTGGAACAGATCTTCATATAACTATTTTCGAAAAATAAATAGTCATTTTACAGTTTAATGCATCTTTCTGTATAAATTTTAAGAATCTGGGGATTGCTTAAAACAATTAAGAACATGACAAAGCTATTTTAAAATGACCAAAGTGAGGGAAAATAACAATAAACTTGTTTTCATTGTAGTTCAGAAAACAAAATTCAAAGATCTTTTCTCGTGACAAAAGTCTACTTAGTCTGATAAGTTATAATAGTTGAGCTACCCAAAGCAATAGTTGAGCTACCCAAAGATGACTCAAGCTTCTAGTTATTTCTCTTGATCTTAGCCTTCCAGTGATACAATGGAATGAGCCACACAAGCAGTCACTGATCATCTCAATTAATCTATAACTTCAGGTAGGGCAGAGTAAGCATAAATGTTCTTAGGATGAACTCTATTCTCTGAACCTCACAGAGTACAAATCTTGCCTAACAGTACTTAGTGCACCTCAAAGAAGGAAGAACATTAAAGCATATACACAGGGTTACAGTGAAGTACGTCTGTAACTTTTTATGTGTCTAATTGTTATGTCTGTGGTCATTAGCTGATACTGCATTTATGATAAATTGTTTGTTTCTAAATGAACATAAAACAGTAGGTTTCCTTGTGTTCGATACTAGCAAGCACACATCTAGAAAAGATTGTTTTAAGATAAAGTTCTGTATTTTTGTTTGCACAGAAATGAGTTTTTAGCTTTTGTCTCAACTAAAGGATATAGCCAGGGAAGCCAATATTAAACTAGTTTTATAATGCTGATTATTCAAACTCTCCTATACTATGCTAATCACTGGACAACAAATATTTTACTTTTGGAGGTATCTTGTAGATGTTTGGCTGCTAATCACAAAAACAACCTGTAATTTAAACTATCGTTTTATAAAAATCTTCTATTTCTGCAAAGTCACCAGAATGATTTAATAAATTTCTTTATACAGACTGACAACTTTAATTTTTGAGCTGACATTGACAGTTTGTTTACAGTCATGAGTTATGAGCATGATCCACTAGAAAAGGGTCTATTTTGGAATCCAACAGTGCTGGCTGATTATTATCAAACACTGCAATGAGATGCTTCAGACACTGAGTGCAAATGGAAAGCATCAACAAAACACTTTTAGCTCTGGGAAACTCATGCACCTGTCAGAAGCATTAATGCCATTAAATGTATTATAGTCACCAAAAGTTAATTTCATATTTCTCAAGATTCCTATGAGGTACAGTCATTCTGAAATTATATTTGCATTCATTTGGAAGGGGTTTATCATAATCACCAAACGATTTTCAGGAAGCAAAACTTTTGAAAAAATGAGTTGTTCGGTGAGAGAGAGAGAGAGAGAGAGAGAGAGAGAGACAGAGAGAGGGAGAGGGAGAGTTTTAACATATCTCCTCATTTATTTTTCGTTTTACTATTGCCAAAAGAAACAGTAAGCCACTCCCTTGAAAATTCAATATATATATAAGAACGCAAACATACTTTATACAAAAGGAAAAGACCCAGGAGGATGTATACTGCCATGGAACCCACACTATTTTTAATGTTAATTACAGAAATACTTCAGGACGTTGGCTCAGGTAACATGCCTACTATATATCTATATTGAACTCTGCAAGGTAGAAAATTTTCCAAGGACAAAGATTAGGATGAAGTGATCCTCAGTAGGAGGGAAGAGTAGATTTAACTGCCAATGATAATCCTGACATGATTGCACAAAGGCTAACCGTTTTATTACTTTATTATTTAATAGTGGCACTAAGTACTTTTTTAAGACTTTGAATTTAAGAAGAGGACCCACATGTTGATGTTAAATCCTTTGCATTGTTATTGTTGTTGTTAGTTGTGAAGTCGTGTCCGACCCATCATGACCCCATGGACAATGTTCCTCCAGGCTTTCCTGTCCTCTACCATCTTCTGGAGTCTATTTAAGCTCACGCCTACTGCTTCAGTGACTCCATCCAACCACCTCATTCTCTATCATCCCCTTCTTCTATTGCCCTCAATCTTTTCCAGCATTAGGCCCTTCTCCAGTGAGTCCTTCCTTCTAATTTCAACTTGAGGATCTGGCCTTCTAAAGAGCAGTCAAGGTTGATCTCCTCTAGGACTGACCGGTTTGATTGCCTTGCAGTCCAGGGGACTCACAGGAGTCTTCTCCAACACCATAGTTTGAAGGCCTCAATTCTTTTGCGCTCAGACTTTCTTATGGTCCAACTTTCACAGCCATACATTTTAACTGAGAAAACCATGGCCTTGACTATACATACTTTTGTTGGCAGGGTGATATCTCTGCTTTTTAGTATGCTGTCTAGATTTGCCATAGCTTTCCTCCCCAGGAGCAAGCGTCTTTTAATTTCTTGGCTGCAGTCCCCATCTGTGGTGATCTTGGAGCCCAGGAAGATAAAATCTATCACTACCTCCATTTCTTCCCCATCTATTTGCCAGGAATTGAGAGGGTCGGATGCCATGATCTTGGTTTTCTAATGTTGAGTTTCAAGCCAACTTTTGCACTCTCCTTCTTCACCCGCATCAAGAGGCTCTTTAGTTCCTCTTCACTTTCTGCCATTAGTGGTATCATCTGCATATCTTAGATTGGGGATATTTCTTCCGGCAATCTTAATTCCAACTTTTGATTCATCTAGCCCTGCCTTTCTGCATATAAGTTAAATAGCCAGGGTGACAGAATAAGCCTTGCCAGACTCCTTTCCCAATTTTGAACCAATCAGTGGCTCCGTGTCCAGTTCTCACTGTTGCTTCTTGACCCACATATAGGTTTCTCAAGAGACAAATAAGATGGTCTGGTACTCCCATCTCTTTAAGAACTTGCCACAATTTGTTATGATCCACACAATCAAAGGCTTTAGCATAGTCAATGAAGCAGAAGTAGATGTTTTTCTGGAACTCCCTAGCTTTCTCCATGATCTAGCGTGTGTTGGAAATTTGATCTCTAGTTCCTCTGCCTCTTCGAAATCCTGCCTGTACTTCTGGAAGTTCTTGATCCACATACTACTGGAGTCTAGCTTGTAGGATTTTAAGCATAACTTTACTTGCATGTGAAATGAGTACAATAGTTTGAACATTCTTTGGCATTGCCTTTCTTTGGAATTGGGATAGAAACTGACCTTTTCCAATCCTGTGGCCACTGTTGAGTTTTCCAAATTTGCTGGCAAATTGAGTGTAGCACTTTTACTACATCATCTTTTAAGATACCCATAACAGTGGCATGATAGCAGAGATCCCAAGTTGTTTTTAATTGGGACAAGCAGATTTGAGGAACTATAGCAGGGTGAAAAACTCGCAATGTCATATGACATGTTGCGATGTATTGTGATTTTTTTCCATTGCTAGCAGTGGGGTGGGCATGGTTTCAGCATGACCCATCCAGCCCGCGAGCCAGCAGTTTGACATCCCTGAACTATAGGTTTGCAGAAGAGAAAAAAGGGAGCAAGAAGAAAGGGGGTGATTGGTGTCTTTCCCTCCTGCTATTGTTCTGTTTATATATGCAATACAAAGGAGTTAATTCTCATTATTTTTATTAGCTTAATGACAAGTAAAAGTGATTAAAAATGCTTTCAAATGACTGAGTTCCAGATGCAGTTGTAGCTTTTCAAACAAAAGCATAGATGCCAAAATTAGAGTGGCTAGGTGGGAGTGGATTAATTTCTTTTATAATACAGATTCTCAAAATTAGTAGTGCCCAGCCACCTTGTCATACAGAGTAAAATGTAGTATCAAATCTATATCTAAGCTCCACTGTTCCAGACTGCAGGAATGGAATGCATGAACAAGAGTTCCTTCATCCATCCCAGAAGAAAGAAGATATTTTAGAAAGAAAATATACCTCTTAAACATTTTGACTACTTTTCTTCTTTATAACATCATGTTTTATATATACATATAAAGGTTTCTTTAGAATGCATTAGTATTCAGTCAGCTGCATTCTCATCTAGACTAGAGAATAGCATCTCATCAATTTTGCTTGTGATTGACTGAGTGATGATTTGGGAATCACCACTTGTGGGAAGGAAGGAAGGAAGGAAGGAAGGAAGGAAGGAAGGAAGGAAGGAAGGAAGGAAGGAAGGAAGGAAGTTCCAGACTGTGTAGGCAATCAATCAATCAGTGAAAACTTGACTTTTTCATTGATTAGTTCAGAATAAGCTATGGCACAATATTTAGCCACCCAGAAGAGCTGTATCTGCATCTGCCAATAAAATGAAAAGTATAGAATATATGAGGTACACTTGGTTTGCAAATCAAAATCAATAATATAACAATTGAGCAACATAACAGAACGTGACTCAGTATCTCAATCTCGCTTGAATTATAAGGGAGATTATAAGAGTACCCAGATCTGGGGTATTACAAAATTAATCCTTCAACTTCACTCATGATAAATCCAACGTTATCTTTTTGTACATATTGAAGTGCTTAGAAATATAAAAGTACTATTAAATATCACAGCTGAAATTTGGGGATTGCTTTTGGACAGGAGCCCCTGTTAAGAGTGACAAATCAAAAATAGTGTTGAGCTGAATTTTTTTTTCATAATAATTGGCTTACAAACCTTATTTATCAGTAAAAGATATTTATTTCCATCTGATTCAATTGGGTTTTTTTAAAACATGGAAATCAAACTGCAATCCAAAATGAATAAACCCAGTTGTATTTATTTCGGACTACTATATCTGATCTGGGAAAATTCATGTAGCCACGTGATGGCAGCAAGGAATGAGAGGTTTCTGTATATTTTAATTGCCATCTTGGAGTTGGCCCGATATTTTTTCACCTGGATGTAGTAGCTTTACAAATATAAACTTCTAGTTCTGCAAAGACAAAATGAAATCTAACGGTGGGTGTTGGTTTTCAGTAGGGTTTTTTTTTTGTTTTGCTTCTAATGACCCACTTTTAGAACAACTATAAATATGTCAAGAAGCCCTAACATTAGATTAGTATAATAATGGATTGCTATCCATTTTTAGATTGGACAGGTTACTAAATGTAAAGATTTAGCTCCCCCTTGTGGACCTATGCCTTATGCCACCAGTAATATTGGGCAAACTAGATTTTGAGGGTTTCAGTCAACGTTCCTGTGTATCAATTCAGTATTCTTTGTACAGTATGATCAAAGGGTTTTGTATGCATTTGGAAATTATTATCATAACAGCAATGATGGTGATAATCATTGTAATAATCTGCTTCTTTAATCACAATTTAGTGCCAGCTCTATCTACCCCGATGATACCTCCAACACCAGGTTAGTGCAACCATATTCAACACTAGGTTAGTCTGATGAATGTCAGACTAACTAAATTAAAAAAAAATAATATCTTTTATCTTTGCAAATATGAATCTTATGTTTCATACCTTCTTATCTTTCATAAAGCAAACTGAGCATGTAGGGAAAATGTATTTATGTGCAAAAATGTCCCTTTGAAAAACACAACTTCCTTTTATATCACATCCCCAACCACATATAATCATAACCAATCATGGGAATATTCTCATTTAGGTAACAGGGAAGAAATTAGTCTGGTGCCCATTTTAATGATAATTGCTATAATTTTGTATTTTTAATCTAATATACCTCTTCAAAATTGAATTGTGAAAATTGACTGGCAATGCAATATTTGTCTCCTATCTGTCATGTCCATCAAATGTTTATGTTAAGAAAGCACAGATTAAAAAGCATGTATAATAATGTGAATGACATACAAAAATGCATTATATTTTAGTAAATCTCTTGCAAAACATTACTGTTGATCGGAAATGTATGCAAAGATATGTGGAATAGAACTGTGCAATTGTAAAACAGGAGAGTTAGAATTAGATATGAAATTTAGATATTTGTTACATAAAATAAAGCAAAATAAAGGTAAGGCACTTCCAGGATAGCTTGGGAAAAAGAAGTACTTAAGTGGTCAGAATTTTCACTGTGTTTTCTACCACCCTTCCTTAAAAATAAATACATATGAATATCTACTATACTGCCATTTAAAACTCACTTTGGATTAAAGTACTGTTAGAAGAAAGTTTCAGTCTCAGGCTGCTTATATGATAGTTTTCCAGATGTTGGCACTATAATTGCCAAAATTTACAGAATATTTGATAGATACACCCCTCCCCCCAATCAGGGAAGTCTTTTCTGTGAAATGAAAGAACTAAACCTATTGTATTTCATTCACATCCAACTGTAAACAATATTAATCTGTTCACTTTGGTCTTGCATAGGATTGTCTCTCAGACTGGCAGGCACGTACAACTATTGTGAGGGACGTGTGGAAGTGTATTATGAAGGAGCCTGGGGAACTGTCTGTGGCAACAACTGGGATATGAAAGATGCTCAGGTCGTTTGCCAACAGCTAGGATGTGGGGACGCTGTAGCAACCCTACCCTGGCCTAAGTTTGGCTCAGGCTCCGGCGAAATTGTCCTAAGTGACGTCCAATGCAATGGAGATGAATTCTTTCTGTGGAGTTGTAAGAACCCTGGGTGGGGTGTGCATAACTGCAATCATCAACAAGATGCTACAGTTCTCTGCACAGGTATGAACTCCTCAAGTCTTGATTTTTACTGGAAATGTGGAATCAATATGGTTATTCACTAAATAGTACTGTAGAGGCACTTGTAAGATAAGATGGTTCCCTTACTACAGGTATTAATTTTATTGTCTCTTGTCATTTCTTGTCATATTAGTTGCCCAAATCCAATAGACTTTGAGCAGCATACAAAACTGGGAAATCCATAAAATTTAAAATATCAAATCAAACGGACAGCCTAAAGTAAAACTAACTTGTAAATAACACAAATCCAACAAAAAAACACAATAATACTGATACACCAAGTCCAGGCTTGGGACCAAAGCCAGGTTTTAAAAGTTTTTCTGAACCCTAGAAGAGAGATGTCTGTCCTTATCTATTCTGTTTCAGAGGTTGGGATCCATGACAGAGAAGGAGATTATTCACTTGAATTTTCCAGGTGATCAAACTACTGCAAGTAATTCTTCACTTACAATGGCTATTGAGACCAGAATTTCTGTCACAAAGTCAAGTGGTCATAAAGTGTGACTGTATCATTTAGGACGGCAATTGCTGTTGTAAATTGAATCCCAGCATAAACTATTAGTAGTGTCTTAACAGATGTTGCACTAACGCATGCTAAATGTGGGTCTCATCAAATGTCTGTGTGACCTTTTTACTGATACTTTTAATTAATCATTTAAGACGAACTATGAGTCTGCAATAGAAAGAAGAAACAGAACAAGTACTTGAAGGCAAATCCTGAAAGGCCCTTTCACATATTCCTTGTTGCATACTGTATGATCTACTGCAGGGGCAAACTGCCAGCCCACAATGCAAAAAAAAAGTCACGATATGTTGCAACACATCATGTGATGTGGCGAGTTGGACATCGTGGTCTACTGATTGTTGTCTTTTTTGTGATAGTTCCCATGACATTCTGTTAATATTTAGATCACTATGAACATATGGAAAGAGAGAATCATTTGAGAAATTGTGATAGTTTATCTGTTAGCAGTCCTCTAAGAAAGGCAGGAGCTTATTTGAGAATTTCTGGTATTATCAATTGCTCCCTTGTAAAGGCAGCAGTTCAAATATTGCTTGTGCAATTACTGATTAAATTCTAAGGAAGATGAAATCTTATTAGATAAAATGGTCATTCTTAATTGTTCTGCTAAGCTATGTAGAACAATGCTACTCCAGAGCTCCAATATCATATTTCAATTGCTATACAATCTAGAAATAAACTGGAGAAGAGTCTCAAACACTAATATCGTTAAGGTTAAAACCTCAAAAGCAATCATGATATGCTCAATTTGCATAGTGCTGGATTTGATCTGAATTTGAAGGCCATTCTAAATAGGTTCAGAATAGGCATCACTTAATCACCACAAGAGGAACTAGCAACTCTGATTCTAAACAATGTGGTCACTAAATGAAACATTACATGACTGTGCCCAGCTTATAACGTCAGCTCTGCTTCAGTAATTAAGAGAATCATCTGTGGTTGTTAAGTACAACATCTTTTAATCATGACTTGCAACTTACTGTAAGCTTCCCCATTGATTTTGCTTGTCAGAAGCTGACTGTGAAAGTCACAAATGTTAGTCATGTGATTGTGGGACACTGCGACCATTGTAAATCATGCCAATTGAGATCCACCCATATTGTCATCATGTGACTGCAGGGATGTTGTGATACATTTGAGGACCAGTGCCATGAGAATTCAAGTGGTCACTGAACAAGGCAGTTATTAATCAAGAATCACCTGTAATTTTTTTTCTTACTTGTCTTGTTTCCTTCAGTTCAGTTTACTATCTGTGCTAAATAGTATCTTAAACAAAGATCGTAAAATAAACAAGTTTAAAATACTGCAAACAAAAATAACATCCATATGGTAATGATTAATTAATTATTAGTACTTTAACTTTTTGAAAATTATTTTCTTACAGGTGAAAAGTATAAACCAGGTAAGTCTTCTCTTTCATGCTTATGAATATTTGTCTATATTCTTGCATAATAATAATGTACCAAACTATGGAGCATCTTATCAAAGCTGGTATCTTCCAATTTTGGGGGATTTCATCACTACTAGTGGGAAATAGGTTGCAAAGGGCTACTTTGGGAATATTTTTTACATTAAATGTCTTCATAATAATAGTATTACTGATTCACAGTATGGAGTTTGGTATTAATTTTTGAATGCTTGTGATTTTGCATGTTCAATAGAAATAAGACCACTATAAATTTTATAATTATAGTTTTTAGGGAAGATTATGAATAGAACCATTAGTAGATATTACTATGAAGATGGTTAATTCAAAATTCTGAAATTGTGTATTCAGGTAAGACTGGTCTACTTTCAAAAGTCAAAGTATATTGCTCAGAACCAAATGGAGAAGGCAAACAAACATGAAATAAAAATGCCATTGATAGAGTCTGATGACAAACCCAGAATGGGTTTGGCAAAAACAAATATGCCAGACAAAACTTATTGCATTCTTTGACCTGTGGATATCATTTATTTGGACTTCAGTAAGGTGTGATAAATAGACTATAAACTACTACTTGCTAAGTTAGAAAAATGTGGGTTAGGAAGCATCACTACCAAATGGACTTGTAAGTGGCTGATTAATCATACTCAACATGTAGTCCTTAATGGAACTGCTTCTATACATGGAGGGAAGTATGCAGTGGGGCTAGAAAGGGAACTCATCAAATTTGATACCAAGCTGGCAGGAATAGCCAATATGCCAGAAGATAAGCTCAAGATACAGAAGGATCTTGACAGACTTGAACACTATCTAACAAAATGAAATTCAGTGATGAGAAAAGTAACGTTCTCCATTTAGGCAAGAAAAATCAAATGCACAGGTATAGGCTCAATAGCTACGAGAGGGATCTTAGAGTGCTAGTGGATACTCTAAGAGTGTCCATTCTTAAATATGAGCCAGCAGTGTGCTGCAGCTGCCAAAAACCCAACACAGTCCTACGCTGCATTAACAAAGGGATAGAATCAAGATTACCGGAACTGTTAGTACCACTTTGTAATGCCTTGGTATGACAGCACTTGGACTATTGCATCCAGTTTTGGTTGTCATGATATAAAAAAAAGCTGTTGAGACTCTAGAAAGATTGCAGAGAAGCGCAACAAAGAAGATTAGGGGGTTGGAGGCTAAAGCATATGAAGAACAGTTGCAAGAATTGGGTATCTCTAGTTAAATAAAAATAAGGACTAGAGATGATATGATAGCAATGTTCCAATATCTAAGGCAGGGGTCCCCAATCCCTGGTCCATGGACCAGTACCAGATTGCCAGCAACCGGTCCACACAAACAAGCAAAGCCCCATCCATGGGATGCAGGCAGCACCCAAAACCATGGCCCCTCTGGTCCACAGAAAAACCTCTCTCCACGGAACTGGTCCCTGGTGCCCAAAAGGTTGGGGACCTCTGATCTAAGGGGCTGCCACAAAGAAGAGGGGTCAACTGAAGGCAGAACAAGAAGCAATGGATGGAAACTAATCAAGGAGAGAACCAACCCAGAACTAAGGAGAAATTTCCTAAAGTTAGACAATTAATCAATAGAACAGTTTGCCTCCGGAAGATGTGGATACTCCAACACAGGAGGTTTTTAAAAAGAGATGAGACAATTATTTATCTGAAATGGTGTAGGGTTTCCTGATTGAGCAGGGGGTTGGATTATAAGACCTCCAAGTTCCTTTCCAACTCTGTTATTCTGTTACTTTCAACTTCTGAAACAAAATCTAATTTTTATGTAACAAAAAAGGATGAATTTTACCCAATTCTTCCAGAGGAAAGATAGTAGCCTGCCATACCATTTACAATAATTATTTGAAAAGAAAAGAGTTATGGTTTAGCAGCAACAGATGTAGTGATTCAGCAGAAAAAAAGTCCTATTTAGATCAATATAATTATAGAAAACTAAGACCCGGAATTTAAACAAAATTCTAAAAATTTCAGTATTTGCCTGACCTTTTACCCTTGCAATTCTCCAGCTGTTTTAGGTTTTTTTAGTGAACATTGTGCAACCTTAATCATGTGATGTTGTTAAATATTTGGTTACCTGACAAGATCTAAAGATGTTGATCTTTAGTGAGGTGAAAAGGGAAAATGTTTTATTTGTGTGTGTGTGTTATCTATAGATGTAGATGTAAATAGATTACAGATGTTAATAATCACATTTTATTATATCTTCCAGCTGGAACTGAAGGTGATGGTAAGTCTGTGTTTAGGTCTTTTCTTTTAAACAAAACCCACTAGCTTTTAAAATATTTTGCATGGAATGAGTTTCTTTAAATGTTTCAGTAAACTGTGAATGTACAGAGTTCAGCATCTCTGAATGCAATTAACATTTTAGTTCAGTTAATTCATTCAGGTAAAGATTGGAAGTAAGCTACTTGTGACCTCTTCCTGTAATGTTACTTTTTTTCTAATTATTGTGACTCTCTATTCTCTAAAGCAGCGGTGTCAAACTCGCAACGTCACGTAATGTGTCGTGACATATCGTGACTTTTTTGCCATTGTCAGCAATGAGGTGGGTGCGGTCTCAGTATGATGCATCCAGCCCATGGGCCGGCAGTTTGACATACCTGCTCTAAAGAGTATGCTACTATGGATTTATAACTTGACAAAACTTGTTACTATTTCTTAAAAGCAGCTGGGAGAACAATACCTCATCCCTGTTAAACTATATATCTCTTTAAAGTAGCATGCATGAAATGCAAGAGTTTTTAAAGAGTTATTAAATATTAGAGTTTCACGTTAAAAACATAAAACTGTATTTAGTACAAAATGCAAGAGCTCTGGATCACATATGATGTAATGTCAATGAGAACCCCACAAATCCTCCAGTCCTTGAGACTTTCTAGTCTTCTCTTTGGAGTCTTTGGTGCTCTCTGAGCTTGGATGAGCACCAAGGACTCCACAGTTCAGTTCTGAGCTAGAGCACGTATACCAGTGATAGCGAACCTTTTAGAGACTGAGTGCCCCATCCCCACTCCACACCCTGCCCCACCCCTGCTCTGCCCCCCATCCCCCACCCCGCCTGCCCACAGGGCCACTCACCACCTCCAGGACCCGCCGCAAATCACCTAGGCAGCCCAGCAGCGTTATGGCAGTCACGCCCTCTGCCTGCGCCCTGCAGCATCAACTGTGCACGATGGGGTGTGAGGGCAGAGTCTTGTCTACGCTACCTGGCTGCCATGTCCTTGGCTGTGCTGCTCCATGTGGGCCACGCTCAGGGGCGACTCTCCTTCGGGGGGGGGGCTGCTGGAGAGGAGGGATCACAGGGGGAGGCGAGGCTGGGGCAACGGCACGTGTGCCCACAGACAGGGCTCTGAGTGCCGCTTCTGGCACCCATGCCATAGATTCGCCACCACTGACATATACTCTCTTCTTGTCTTCTTTTCCTCCCCCTCCCAGCTGATCTAGCCTCTTTTGCTTTGCCTGCTACTCTATTTCTGGCCCATTCCTCTTTGAGGGATCCTTGGTCAGTAGTGGGATTCAAATATGTGAACAACCGGTTCTCTGTGTGGATGCTGCTTGCGGAAGTCCATTCTGGACCTGGGCAACAAAAAATTAGCTACCAGTTCTGCTGAACTGGTGTGAACTGGCTGAATCCCACCACTGTCCTTGGTGCTCTCTGAGCTTCCTTGCTTTGTTGCAGATATTTCATTACCTAAACAAGATAACATTGTCAATGCACTGATTATGTTACCTAATTTGGATAATGAAACGTCTACAAGAAAACAAGCAGCTCAGAGAGCACCAAGGATCTCTCACGCCAACCCTGAGCTACAAATATTCTCCTTTATTAGCACCATTCCTCCTTTTTATTTGCATCTGCCCAGCCCACATTGTTTGGCATTTCCTCATCCCTGGCTGCTTCTTTTCCAGCTTCTCCATGCGGCTTCTCTAGTCTTCCACCAGATTCTACCCAGTTTGCCTGTTCTGCTGACATCTTTTCATATCGCCTCTCCCTACCCATAACTGATCTTTTCCAGACTTCACATAATAAAGTAACCTGTTGAAAAGGTTGCAACTTATTTTCTATTTGCAACTTTTTAGAAAATTTGCAAATGACACTGACATTCTCTTTTTTTCAAAAATGATTATACCCGTCCCTACTACAGGTAGTCCTTGACTTACAACAGTTCATTTAGTGACAGTTTGAAGTTACGACACTTTAAAAACTGACTTATGGCCGTTTTTCACACTTACAACTGTTGCAGCATCTCCATGGCCACAGGATCAAAATTCAGACACTTGGCAACTGACTCATATTTATGACCTTCTAATGAGTAAAGTCAGTGAGGAAGCCAGATTTATTCATCAACCATGTTATTAACTTAACAACTGCAGTGAGTCACTTAACAACTGTGGCAAGAAAGGTCTGAAAATGAGCCAAAGTTCACTTAATAACTGTCTCACTTAGCAACAGAAATTTTGGGGTAAATTGTGGTCATAAATCGAGGATTACCTGTACTGACTAAAAACAGATACTGCAGCTACCATCATTCCCCTATTTTTTTTTTTTTTGGTGGGGGAACAGATGAAAAACATCTGTTTTTTGTGGTTTTACTTAATTTTGAAAATGAATCTATAATCAGCGGTGCTGATAGCAATCATTTTTGCCTTTTTTCTCCCCCCCCCCCAAATGAAGTGATGTTTGTGGAGCTGGTGGGTGGTCCAGACCGATGTGCTGGTCGTATTCAAGTCATTTATTTTGCCAACTGGAGAACTGTGGTTTGCGGTGAAGATTGGGACATGAGAGATGCTGAGGTTGTCTGCAATCAAATGCACTGTGGCTATGCTCTTGCTGCCTTGAGCGATGGCTCTTTTGGTAAAGGGGAGACCGGCCCTTTGATGACTAAAGTAAATTGCTCAGGATCGGAATACGATTTAATGACGTGCCCGTATGAGTATCGTCCTGCTACATGTGGAAATTACAAAGATGCTGCTGTTATATGCTCAGGTAGGTAGTTTCTTCTGCTTTGTAAAAATCATCAGAAATATTTTGCACATCATCCTTCTCCTTCAGTAGATTTTGTAATTAAGAAATAAGATAAGATAACTTTTATTGTCATTTTTTATACTATGGGCACAATGGCACACATCAAAAATGAAATTTAGTTGCCTGCTCTCAAAGTGAAACACATACATGACACAAATCTAAACATATTCTGAACAACATATGTATAGACCCACATCCCTACATATACGTAGCAAATAAATATTAAATATCGTCCATCTTGAATATATAACGGAAGGAGGAAGCTTGAGAGTTCACAAGGTTAATTTATACGTTTATTATTATAAATTATTCACAGTGCATAGCTGATCATCATGCATCTTCTCGAAACTAATTCAAAATTTCATTTACTAAGTGGTGCATACAAAAAGTTTAAAAATAACTTCAGAAATAATCTCTCTTTTTTGGTAACTTTTAAAATGTGATTTAATTTTAAGAAAAGCATCACGAATTACTAGTAGCTCTCCTTTCTTTGGCACATATATTCAGCTGCAATTCAGCTTTTGTTTTCTCCATCAAAAATTCTGGTTGCTCTTTATTTAAAATTGATCTTTGGTTCATTGGCAATGAGCTTCTGTTAATATCTTATCGAGGTTTTCTAGAGATGGATCAGAAAAAGGGGTTTGTTTAAAGTAAATGTCCTTAGTTTGCAACTATCTAATCCACAGATTTCTTTGTAGCTTTTTGCTTTATGGAAATTGTTTGGAACAAAACACATGGAATCAGTGGAATTACACTGTGAGGGTGATAGAGGTTCCTGCCAGCAGATCTTTCTCAAATTAATGTCAATTTTCAGGTTTTGCACATTAAGCCCCAAGAGCAGCTATTTGTGGTAACAGTTTGAACAACACTTTTTAACTGGGATCTCAGAAAACTCTCCATAGCTGCAACCATCATGTTGCCTTGAATAAAAGTATACTTCCTAGCAAGTTTGCTTTGCTGCTAAATCAATTGAGGCTAGAATTTTGATTCTTCTAAAAAACTAACCAGGCTTTTTTTTTTTAACCTAAACCACATAAGTCTTAACCAACTAAGCAATGACTAAATTTCATTAAAATTATTGGAACAATAAATAGTTATGACTAAGCTGTGCATCATTACTCTCAACGCCTGACTTTAGTTGGGTTGGAGCTACTTTCTTGGTAATTTCCTTTCTTTGTTCCAAGAAATCCATGCCCCAAATCTTAGCTGAAGCATATTTTTCATATTAATGGGAGGTTTAAAATATTGTAATAAAGGGTTGGGTTCATTTCTTTCACAGGGATTTTTAGAGAGATAAGAGTCTTTTTCCTTACAGGGAATGCAGGACTGATCCTGTAAAAAAGCTAATTCCTTAGCTTTCAAATGTGTCCAAAAAAGTCCTAAAGATCACTTTATCTATCTCACCATCATAAATTATGACTGGCGGGGATTTTCTAGAGACTCAAGCAGAAGTTTTACACTGATCACCTGCTTTCTCATCTTTAACTTAAATCAGTTAAGAGGTGCATCAGAAAGTTTCTGATGTGAACATTTCTCAATCACAGACCTATGGCCCTTTCTTAGGAGGGCCTTGCAGTTGCTTTAAAGATGATGGTGAAGGTAATGATAATGGTGGTGGTGATGATAATGATTTAAACTTGTATATTCATGTTCTTTATGAACACTCAGTTTATCTCCATTGACAGATTCTGAATTGAACCCAACTGGAATGCCAGGTAAGTTAATTGTAATATTGTTGAAATTAATATATAATAATATTCAGTCTGATTACTGAACATTTTGTAATGATCAAACTCAGGGGAAGTAACATTTGCACACAGTTCAAATTATCAATAGGGCATAAGCTCTTCTGCCTTAGGTTCAGGTCACAAGGATATGGTCTGGATGGCTTAAGCGTTGTAAGCAGAGAAAATGCTGCTTCCTTGCCATAGGTACATTTGAAAGATTTAGACCAGTGTTTCTCAACCTTGACAGCTTTCAAATGTGTCCAAAAAAGTCCAAGAATTTCTCAGAGAGCTATAATCCCTTCTCAGAAGGGCATCATCTATAGTCTTGCAGTTCTTTGAAAGATGGTGATGGTGGTGATTTAAAACTGTATACAATAGAATTCTGTATTGGCCAAGTATGATTGGACACACAAAGAATTTGTCTCTGATGCATAAGCTCTCAGTGTACATACAAACAACAAAATGATAGGTCATAGATCATAAATCATAGTTACAATCATTAATCATAAGATACAAACATCATAAGATACTAATAGGAGATGATAGAAGGAAAGATGAGGTGAGAAAGATGAGAAGATGACAAGGATTATAGCAATACAGCCTACTACATGGGTAAATATCTTTAGGCCTAAGACAGTGCTGTGGGAATTAGGTATTCAGCAGAGTGATGGCATAGGGGGAAAAACTATCTTTGTGTCTAGCTATTTTGGCATGCAATGGCCTATAGCGGCGTCCTGACGGAAGAAGTTGAAACAATTATTTGCAGGATGTGAGATGTCTGTAGGTATTTTCTCAGCCCTCTTTCTGATTTGAGCAGTATACAGATCCTTATTGGAAGACAGGCTGGTTGCAATTGTTTTTTCTACAGTCCTAACTATCCATTGAAATCTGTTACCTGTCCTGTTTGGTTGCTGTGCCAAACCAGACTGTTATAGAGGTACAAATGACAAACTCAATAATTTGTCTATAAAACTGTATCATCAGATCCTTGGGCAATCTGAGCTTTCTGAGTTGATGCAGACAGAATATTCTTTGTTGTGCCTTTTTAATGATATACGTGTTCTTTCTTAATACTCAACTTATCTCCATTTCACTGAAAGGACACGGGGTGGAGATATACAATTGGATATCATCTGCGTACTGATGATACCTCACCCCGTGTCGTCGAATGATCTCACCCAGCGGTTTCATGTAGATGTTAAAAAGGAGGGGGGACAGGACCAAGCTCTGAGGCACCCCATGATCGAGGCGCCTAGGGGTCGATCTCTGTCCACCCGCCAACACCGACTGCGACCTGTCAGAGAGGTAGAACCACCGCAATATGATGCCGCCCACCCCCACCTCTCCGAGACGACGCAGAAGGATACCATGGTCGATGGTATCGAAAGCCGCTGAGAGGTCAAGAAGCACCAGGATAGAGGAATGACCCCTATCCCGGGCTCGCCAGAGGTCATCGGTCAGTGCGACCAAAGCAGTCTCAGTGCTGTAGCCGAGCCTGAAACCAGATTGAAAAGTGTCCAGATAATTAGTTTCATCCAAGGATCGCAAGAGTTGGGACACCACCTTCTCTACAACCTTCCCCACAAAGGGGAGGTTGGAGACAGGACAAAAGTTCTTCAAAACAGCTGGGTCCAGGGAAGGCTTCTTGAGGAGGGGCCTCACCACCCCTTCCTTTAAAGGTTGTGGGAAAGATCCATCCATCAAGGAGGCGTTGATTATCTCCTGGAGCCAGCCTCGTGTCACCTCCCTACTGGCAGAAACCAGCCAGGAGGGGCATGGGTCCAATAAACAGGTGGCGGCATTCATTGCCCTCACGGGTCCACTTCATCAGGGGTCACAGGCTCAAACTCGCTCCAGATAACATGACTAAGACCAGCCCCCGGCAACTCGGCTGGCACTGCCCAGTCGGAGTCCAGGTCTCTCTGAATCTGAGCGATTTTGTCCAAAAGAAACTGAACAAACTCCTCAGCTCTCCCCTGCAAGGGTTCCTCTGCCTCCTCCACTTTAAGAAGGGAGCGGGTCATCCTGAACAATATTAAGGCTAAATCTGGTTATTGAATATTTTTAATAACCAAATTCAGGGAGGCAAAATTTACACACATTTGAAATTACCTTTAGGGTTGGGAAATTCTTGCACCTGAAGTTCACATATCTGAAAGTTGCCAAGGTTGAGACATAGAGTTAGAGACTTCTCCCATTTTTTTCATTTCAGTTCCTCATCCTAACTCCTTAGCCAGTCTTGTCATTTTCATGGATTCAACATCAACTGCCTTCTAGATTTTGTTTTAGGAATTGTAAACTTTTATAGATTTTGTTTTAGGAATTGTAAACTTTTATTGTACATCTATATTCCAGATGTGTTTGCCTTAAATATTTCCCAAGTACATTTCTAAATTTTGCAGATGTTAAACAGCATTCCCTAGATTATTGCATGTTTCTTGGGAAAAGATATAAATCCAGCCAGGGCTATATTAAGACTCTGCTGGGCCTAAACACATTGATCTTGTGGGTTCCTATTGTGTGAATAGTCCAGATCCTCAGAGTTATAAAGATATTACATGGTTCTTTATTTTTCAGAAAGTCACAGGAAATAAGTGGTAAATAAGGAGAAACAATCTCTTAGATACATTTTTTCATTTTTATTAATTTTTTATGTTTATTGATGGAACATACAGTATGGGTTTTGAGTTTATTGTTATTTTTCATATTTTTGTTTTTTATTAACAATATCTTTGTATGCCCCAACAATTTTGTAGGTCCTAGGCACAGAGCCTTTTACACCTAAATAGATTATATGTCATGAACCCAGCTGGAAATGATAATAAAGAGAATGCTTGAAGCAGGGACTATCAAGAGTTGGAAAAAAAAAAATCGGGAAGCTCCTGCAAAAATGTTTTCATTAGCAAGCCAAAATAATTTACTAATTTAGTCATTTTGTATTGACTGATTAAATATTCCCCTGCAGAATTCTTTCCAACAGTTAATCATCTTCAGCTACAGACTAGTAATTCCTGGTTTTCTCTCAGAAAGTTTTCATATATATTTGCACAATCAAATGATTCTTGGGACATAATTGTCTTTCTATAAAATTGTAGATTAGTGGTATGAAGAATTGTCAATGTGAGCTGTGCAATTCTCCAATTTCAGTACATTGACTTTGGAAGATTATTGACTGAGGAAGCACATGAATAGCTCACAGATCTGGAATGAACCATCAGCTGACTTCACATTGATCTATTAAAGTTAGACTGCTGATGAAGCAAATCAGTGGCCTTTGATATTATGTAAAAGTCAACAATTAGAGAACATCCTGTACAATAATGACAGGGAAAAAAGGGTAGACCATAAGCCTATTATATTTCTTATATCCACAATAGTACATCCTGGATGGAACTACCAAGGACCAGTAATGTGCTCCTTTATGTGAAAATTGTGAATAAAAGCATTGGCTTAATAGAATAAGCATGTGCATTACACAGTATATAGTAAAATCAATGGTCTGTATTCCAGTTTCAAAATACCTTTTGTCTGAAAAAAAAATGGAATAAATTTTATCAGGAATAACATATTATATAAGTGAAAATGCGTTAATGAAATTGCAGTAGTTTTTTTTTTAAAAAGAAAATCAGCATAGGTTTCGGACTTGCATGCATACAAGTCATTTATTTCAAATATTTTCATATTGTTAACAGTTGTATCTTCATGAAAAATCAAAATGGAATACTGCAATGTAATGTTTTACAGGTGGTTTAACTTGTAGATTAGAACGTATGGACACTAAGGTGGTAGTAACAGTTGGAATAGCCAGTAAAAATATATAAAAAAATAACATATGGAACTCAGGTTGAACTGTGTAGTCCTTGGTGATCTCTAGCTTGGATGCTTGTTTGCAGATGTTTCTTACATGACTAGATAACATCATCAGTGCCACTGATTCTGGACTTTGCTCTTTGTTTATTATACAACAGCTTGTGTGAGCGGAGGTGAAGTTTTCTCCTTGGTAATTCCTTGGTTAGGATATTATTTTCTGCTTAATTAGTTTTCTGATGTTAATCCCTGCTTATCTGGGTGTAGCTGCTAGTCTCTTCTAGCTTTTTTATTGTCTCTTCTAGCTTTTTTAGTGTTCTAGTCTCTTCTAGCTTTTTTATTGTCTCTTTTGAATTGTAGCTCAGAGAGCACCAAGGACTCCACAAAAGATACAAAGCACACTGTAAGAATAGCTGAAGTATCATCTTCAACATTTTATCTATTGGAAAATTACTTTATTCAGCAATACAATATCACTAAACATAGTTGGATAGTTGGTCAAAATCTACTGTTTTCTGTACCAGCACAGAGATAATATAAACAGTCCAGTGCCTGCTTGTAGCATGAAATCCAGCTCATGTCTCTATTTAATGGTCAATTTCATCAGGAATAACTGCTAGAATAATGTCCTCATTCCCCCTGCGTACTACCATACTGAGTGTACTGTCCTTTTTGATAATGTCACTGACATCATTAGCAGAGATTATTGGTTGTCCATTAATGCTTATAATCACATCATTTTCTTTCAGGCCTCCTCTGAAATAAACGAGAAAAAAATATTAGCCTAATAAGAAACTTCCAACTGCTTTCTATATCAAGATACTTCAAGATATGAAAATCATAATTCAATCCAAGTAACTACTATTTGGCAAATACAGTATGGAACACTGTATCCTACTCTGTAATGCTTACTTTGGGAAAAGAAAGGAATTTTCCAGTCACATTAAACAAAATGAGTATGAAAAAGCATCCCTTGATAAAGAATCCATCAATGCGTAACTCTCATTGTAAAGTTTTGCCCAGAGTAAAGAAAGAGCTGGTATAATAACTACACTTTAATTTATATGTACTACATGCAACATATATAGGATGCTATTTTTACCTTATTGTTTCCTACTATGCCTCCTATACTATCTTTATTGCCTTGTTGGTTCAACTCTCACTACATAAGCACAAGACAGTAACAAATCCTGTCCATAACTGGTTTCTGCGCAGGATTTACAAACAATGGGAGAGATTTTGTTATATACTTTTGGATTCCTGTAACAGATTCCAGGGAGAGCCAACTGGTACAAAATGCAGCTATTAACTAATGCACAATCTTATCATTTTATATATGAGATAGATTAAAAATTAAATTTGAAACTGGGCCTATTTATAAAGATCCACTTTCTCAGGCACACTGGAAAGATCTTTTATCAATTCCAAATTGTGAAATGCTTTTCCTTCAAAGATAATATTGATTTCATCTCTATATGATTCCAAGGGCAGTTTTAAAAATAGTTACGTTCATTTTTAATTTCTGCCATTAACCTTCTTGAGGTCAATTGTTGAAAGGCAGCGTAAAAGCCACATAAATATATAATGGGAAAATAAGCAGATTTTGGCATAATAACGACATTGATTTAAAATTAAAATAATTGTTCTATACCCTAATTGTTATTTAATTTATCTGATATCTAATTGTTAAACTAGAGAGGAAACTAGTACTTCAGTGATGATTTTTAAGACATAAAATGGATACTATTTCCTTTTTTTAGAACATTTTAAACATTTCCTTGAAATAAACCTTACATGGCTGCAACCTTCAAGGACTTCTTTTACAAACTTTTTTTCTGACTGAAAAATTAAAGTTAGACCTCTAGAGCAAGAGTAAATCTATCCATCAAGCTTGACTACCTTCACATTGGTGGCACTGAAGCTAATGAAAAGAGTTCAGCATTCTTTCCCCACATCATCTTGTCCTGTCTTGTAGGCAAACTCCAGCTATGCATTATGGAAAGACAAACCCATTGAACAGGCGGAGACATGAATCAACCCTCAAGCACAGCTATTTTATGTAGCCACAAAGCCTTCACAAGATTTGCTCATGCAAAGAGAAATACCTTACACAAGCAGTTCTTTCAAAAGAGGCATTTTCCAGGAATTATTAATTTCTTGACAGCCTACCATTTACAGTGCTCAGAGAGATCATTAGTATGAAATGAAGGAACTTCATCCTTGCTGTAGGTATGACAGCTCCAGAAAAATTAGCTTAATAAGGAGTACACATTCATTAAATATTAATGTTTGTAGGGTAAATTGGGATAATACTTTCAAGCTATGTCTGAAGGGGTGAGGTCTATAAAGAAGAAGAAATGATCACTTCTCTTTGAAGAATTAAGTCTTTGAAGAAATAAGCACAGAGATTACCTGAATAGTAATATGCCTTAATGTGACATGTGACAACTACATGGCCCATATACACCTTCCAGTTCTGATTTATTCAAGTTGCAATTTACAGTTGTAACTCTGGTGCTGCCCAGAATCATTCTGGAGGGAGACAGCCCCAGAACTGAATTAAAGTAATAAAATTCAATGCTTCAGGTTCTGATCACTTCTGACTTGTATTTCACAAATTACACAGTACTATCTAACTCTTCCCATTTATAGAAGCTTTAGATAGTATTGTTTCTTGCAAACTGAGTGATGTGGTGCATGTTCAACAATATCCTGATAAATTCTAAACATCAATAGATGCTGACTAATGGCTAATAGATACGAGGTACAGCTAAGATCTAAGAACTCTGTGAACCAGATTTTATACAAGTCACTCATTCATTCTCCCTTCTTTCCTTTCCTACCACATCTGTACGATGAAGATAATGTTATTGTTCAAGTTAACGCATGTATAACACTTTAAACACTTGATAGTGCTACACAAAAAGTATTATAGAATTGCATTTAACTTTTTTTGCATTGTATTCTAATCTCTCTGGGCATGGCACAAGTACTAAGTGGGTAAGCATATATAACAAGTGACCTGACAATAGAGCTAAAACAGTGCCAATAGAAGCCAAGTTTTATGCAAAATGATGGGCTTCAGCTGATTTTAAGTCCTACCACTGAAACCTTTTTGCAATCATAAGAGCAGCTAGAATTGGTTCATTGGTTTGTAGAATCAGATGTCTAATGAAAAAATGAAAAAAATGGCAACCACTTTTTAATCATAGCACTGGAGATCTAGCAGGTTTTCTCAAATATCTCACAGAAGATTCTATTCATATTAATTCTGTATTTATTGGTTTTTCTGATCAAAGTGCTTTTCCTTGCAAGGTTAGGACCAAAACAAAACAAGAATTCTTTAACTTACATCTCAGCTGGTGTGTCTGGAATTACTTCAACGATATAGGCTCCAGAATTAACATCAGGGAAATCTTCATAGCGTTCCCTAAGTTCTTTAGCTTTACTAGAGAAAAAACATCAAATACTAATTGATTATTTAGTAAGAACATAATGGATATGATCAAAAGATTTATAAAAGGAACAGCTATGTTTATATGCATCAAAAATGATTAAGTCATTTAGCTTCTGAAATATTAACAAATCTATTAAGGCATAAACAAAAGAAGAGTCACGAATCTTTCACTTGTTTACTGGAATAAACAATGTTGTCCATGAAATAAAAATATATTTTGCTCACAGTATGGAACAATATTTTGCCTACAGGTTCATTGCTGAGCAACACTAAGCAATTTTGTTTCATTTTCTCAGTTTAATGTAAAAGAACTCGGAAATACATCAACCAGGGTTTTCATCAAATATACCCCGCCAGAAGTCCCAGAACAGAACAGACAAGTTGCTATGCCCACCTTGCCACGAGATAACTTGCCAGGGCCAACTCACCACAGGACAATTTGCTTCAGGACAATTCAAAATTCAAAAGTTAAATGAATTTCAATAATAATAAAACAATAATAATTGTTGGCCAATAATAATAAAACAAAGTCTATCCAGAAATGCAAGAGTTACAATAATTTCAACGAAAACATGGTCAAAAATAATAAAAGTAACTGAATGAAATGATTAATACAGTGTTGAATTGTCCTATAGCGAGTTGGCTATGGTGAGTTGGCTGTGGCAAATTGTCCTAGATCTCTCCCAAAGACCAGCTTCTAGACTCAGGGATGGCATTCTGCCGTAGATCAGGACAATCACTACGCCAACAAGATCCCAAATTTCTCTCCCCTGATCCAATATACTGTATAAGCACTCAAACCCAACTATCTTTGAAATACCATAGGATTCTTGACCAAGGTAAGATGTCCTTTATTCAGACATCAGTGACCCTGGCCCTGAGGTTGGTAAAAGACCCGAAAGATGCCTATGTAGATTTCTAACAAGGCCAGACAAAGTTTGGTGATATATGTCAGATCTACTGCCTTGTGCAGTAGATAGATCTGTATGAGTCAGATCTACTGCCTTGTGTAGTAGATGAATTATGGATAAAAATGATGCTACAAATAGGCCTGGCATTAAGCATCAGGAGTCTGAGTTCAGGAGAGCCTGCAATCAGGCCATTTAGCCCCAAATCTGACAATTAGGTTGGAAGTCTGTACTATCCCCAAATAGGAATCCTTCTCTCCTTACCATCAACACAACTGTTAGCCCTTTGAGATAGACAACATCAGGAATAAGACCCCATAGGAAGACTACAACTATAATGTATTAAGATAGACTACAATAACAGTCTTGCAAGCCTGATTGTACTTTAACTTCAGAATATTACTTGTTTCCCAGGACAAGAAATGTTTTATTCTTCAGTGATTGTTGCCTGTTTTCCTCAAAGTCATCTGACTCTCTACAACAGTGGTTCTCAACCTTTTTAATGCCGCAACCCCCAACTGGTCGTAAGTCGAGGACTACTCAACCGGTCGTAAGTCAAGGACTACTCAACTGGTGCAGCACCGTTTGCAGAATGGGACTTTTGGCGGGCTCAGCAGGGCAGAGACAGCCTGGACAATTCCTATTGGCTTTTGAAAGCCAATAGAATTAGACTCTGTTCAAGAGAGTCTATTCTACTGGCTTTCAAAAGCCAATAGAATAAAAGGGAATAGCACAGCTAAGGAAAAGGGGGAAAAAAATGGCAGACTGCGTTGTTTGGCGACCCCCGTGAAATGGTCATTCGACCCCAAATGGGGTCCCGACCCAACGGTTGAGAACCACTGCTCTACAACATCAAGAGGGCAACTATTTTTATTCTCCTGCTGAGGTCAACCTACCCTCCCACTGCTTTAAGAACTGGGAAATCATCTAATGTTCAACCAACCCAAACCCATTGTTGGAACAGATTTCCTTTACAACCTACCTTCCCCATTCTCTTTTACAACCATAACCATTCAAATAGAATAGAACAGAATAGAACAGAATAGCTTTATTGTCATTCTGTATCTCACAATGAAATTAAGAGCTGTCCACAGTGCACACTACACACAAATAAGAACCACAAGTAAAAACATACATTATATACACACAGCCTGGCTGAGGAATTCTGGGAATTGAAGTCCACAAGTCATAAAAGGGCCAAGTTTGAAGACCCCTGATCTACTATAAGCTCCTTGCATAAGAATTCAAAGGTACTTTTGGCTTCACCCACTTGTCTCTCATTTATTGGGACCACCAAATTCCCTGTTTCTCCTCTCAGACACCGTCCTTGAGCTAATGGCACAAAGTTGGATCAACCGCTCTAGTGGTGGGGAAGGAATAGGATCCCGATTCTTCTACCGGCAGGCTAGTTCTTGTATGCTGAAATTCCCATAGCCAAGCAGTATCTCTTAATGGACCACTCCCCCATCCCCAAACTCCATTGCTCACCTAACATTTGGAGGTTCGTGAAACAGTATCATGATCAAAAATAAGCAAAAAACAGAAAATAAAAAATAAAGAACACATATGGTTGAAAGACTGAATGGAAGAAGCATTCATATCCAGATTCTCTTATAACTGCATCTTTAGAATAACTGCTTCCATTCAGAAAGATTTCTAAAATGCTCATGAGAAATATTTAAATAAGGTTTGTTTTAGCCAGTGCAGGCTTTATGATTTGAAAGCAAGAGCTTCAATATATTCAGATTCTCACAATAGTGTTCCCATTTTTTTTTATGTTAATATTCATTTGCTTGCCAGGTATGAACAAGCAAGAAATGGCATTTATGGCTTCCCATCACATCATCATTTGTCAGTGCCACTGTGATAGTTGGGTGAACAATCTGGTTTCAATAATGAAATAGTCTAAGAGTTAGAGCTTTCAATATCTCTTTGGTGCCACCTAGCGGTAGTCTGGATTTTTGCAGCTCGGATATACTGCTTCTGTAAGAGATGATTTTTAAAAAGCAGATGGGAGGGACCACTTTTCAAGATACCCTATTGAAATATTATAAACTTTATCAATTACTAACTATTTTGATCCCTGATTCATCCCTAGCTATGACACCCCTATGTGATATGAAATGGCTGCATTTTTTTTATTTCTCAGTTACAAATATACTTTGGGAAGTTGACTTCTTTTTTACTTTTCTATTCTTGAATTGATTAAAAAAATCCTTTGTTTGAATATGATTGTTATGGCTATTTCATCCATCTCTTTGGTGCAGAGAAAACGTAAATAAATCAAGTATTATATTGCCACTGTCTCTCAAGCAGCTTATTCTACAGTTTCTTCTTAATTTTTTCTAACTGCTTATTAAACTACAAATGTTAAATACAGTGTTTTGTTGCTATTTCTTAATTCACCAAAATCATATGATAAACCATTTTAGGTGAAATAACCTACTTTGATGCTCAATGCTCACCTAATTTCTAGTGTCCAAAAAGGTGATTGCATAGGCAGTTTCAGTCAATTAAAACTTAAATTTAGTTTGGATATTAGCCAGTATTTAAAGAAATAAGAGCTTTCATGTTTATGAAAGTTCTACACATTATTATACGCCCCACCCTTTTCTTGGATTCTAAGAAAAAGGTCTGGATCCTTGTGCTAACCTTCATTTTAGTCAGACAGCATCAAAGAAGATAACGATGAGGTGATGAAAGGCCAAGAGAAATCAGAAAGGGAGAAAACCTATTGCCCATTCTTAAATGCTATTGCATTTAAAAAAAACCCAAAACTAAAATAGCCATTTTAGAAGTAGTAAAATATTTCTACCCTATAGCAAGCTCCCCAGTGAGCTTGCTATTTAGTTTTAAAGCAGATTAACCAACCCTGGGAGGTCACTTATAGTTTGGTACATAGAATCCACATTCTCAAAGAATTAATAAACAGCCACTACTCAGAGAAAACTGCTGAGGTTTTTAAACCTACCCCTGAGTAAGAGACATCATTCGAATGCCAATGTATTTTTTCTTAGTTACAGCTTTTCCTGTTTCAAAAAGAAGGAAAAAAAACATTAATTTGTATTATTGCCCCCTCATCTAACACATCAAAACAAAAAAAAAAAAATAACATACTACAAATGGTGATTTGACAATGATCTGACAGACTTAACAGAATAAAAGAGTTGGAAGGGATCTTGGAGGTCTTCTAGTCCAGGGCTTTTCAACCAGTGGTACGAGTACCACCTGTGGTACATTGGCACCTGGCAGGTGGTACACGACCATCCTAGAAAAGTGGTAGTGGGGAGGGGAATAGGCTGAATCGGTGGCAGCACAGCACAAGCCTGAGCGAGAGATGGTTGGAGCTGCAGGGCTGTCAAGGCTCAGTGGAAGCGCCAGGATCAATGCTTTTTCAGGGCTCTCAGGACTCAGTAGAAGCGCCAGCTGGAGTGGTGCTGATCCTGGCGCTTCTGATGAGCCCAAAAGCGCCAATCAGCTGGAATGTTGCAGCATCTCCAGGGTCTTGTGATTTACATTCAGATGCTTGGCAACTAATTCATATTTATGATGGTCACAGTGTCCCAGGATCATATGAAGTGATCAAAACCTGCTGCAACCACCCAGCAGATGGGGGAATAAAAGCAAAACACCCCCCACCCACCCCAGCTGCCAATCCTCAACATAAATGCTCACAACAATGAAAACCTCAGACAGGAGGAAGAACGCCGCCAGGTGGGCAGGCAGGTGTCTTGCTCGGCTGTGGCTTGGGGGGGGGCACTTTTTTCAGTGCTGTTGTAACTTTGAACAGTCACTAAGCGAACTGTTGTAAGTCGACGACTACCTGTACTTCATCACTTTTTTCCTTTTTTGGGGGGGGGGTCAACAAGTTTTTGATACCTTGCTAGGCGACTGGTGGTACTCGGATATTGCCATATCCTAAAAGTGGTACAATGGGTGAAAAAGTTGAAAAGCCCTGTTCTAGTCCAACCCCTGCTCAAGGAGGAAACCCTATACCATTTCAGACAAAAGGTTGGCCAATCTCTTCTTAAAAATCTCCAGTGCTGGAGTACCCACACCTTTTGGAGCCAAGTCATTCCACTGATTAATTGTTCTAACTGTTAGGAAATGTATTGTATCACCTTGATTGTGTCATCTTGCAGGTAGTTCTCAATTTATAACCATTTGTTTAGTAACCATTTGAAGTTACAACTACACTGAGAGAAGTGATTTATCACATCCCCATCGTCATGTGTTCAGACTTTGGGTGCTTCGCAACCAGCATCTATTCACGATGGTTGCAACTTTCCTGGCCTCCTGTCTATCTGTAACCTTCCCAGCTGGCTTCTGACAAAGTCGATAGGGGAAGCTGGATTCATTAGATTGTGTGATTCGCTTAACAGTTGCAGTAAGTTACTTAACCGTGACAAAAAAAGATCATAAAACTGAGTGCGACTTACTTAACAACCACCTTGCTTAGCAACAGAAATTCTGGTCCCAATTGTGTTTGTAAGTCAAAGACTATCTGTACGTACACTTTATACAATAATATATCGTGCTTTCTTGTCCTTATTTTTGCAGTAAACATTACATGCATTTTTCCTCATCCCCAGCCCCTTTTTATTTCATTTTTGCGCAATGTATAATTTTTCAAATGTAACTGAAGCAGTCTGTAATATAATTTCCTTTACTCTGTTCCAAACAGATTTCATATTTTCTTTCCTCCCGTCCACTATCTACTTATTCTGTTTCTTTTTTTATAAGCACTTTATTTTCATTATATTATTACTGCATTTCAGGTGCCCCTAGTTGATGGGAGGCAGGCAATGGTATGGTGACTTTCAAAGTCATCATCAGATAAAATACAGCCAGTTTGGATAGAATAGTATGACCATGCTTGGGGTATATAAATACCATTAAGTAAACAACACTAATAAGGAAGAGGTGATATGGTTTCTTACTGGCTTATTAAGTGGACAGAGTTTAGAAACTGATCTTTCAAAATTCAAGCCCACTGACATCTACCTTTGTTTTTCCTATTGCATAACACAGTACAATACCTTTGGATTGCCGGTCATGTGATTCAGTAAGGAATTTTTTAATTTTGTCTGATGGTATTGCAAAGGAGATTCCAGCAGTGACCTTCAGAGTATTAATACCAATCACTTCCCCATCCTGTAGTAATGTGAATAGTTAAGTAAGCATAAACTCTTCAAACAAAGCCTCCAATTCCTATTCTGTAAATTGAACTAGTACTCTTGTCTATGATTTACTTGTCATACAGCATCTATAGTTCTAAACTGATTTTCAATTAGAAACTGAATATTGCTTTCAAAATAAAATCTAGCTTTATCTCCAATTTGGGTGTAACTGGATGACAATATCCTTAATCTTTTTCCTGACAACTTGCAGGAAGATGTTGCAGTCACAAAATGGAGAAAATAATCAATGCACATTCAAATATGTACATAGTAGAAGTTTGAATGCTGAACTACAAAGGCAACACATAGAATCAAAAAAGAGTGATTAAATAAATACAAAATCTATTATTTGTGGGGGATATGGAAAAGAGTATTATTTTTTATAAAGTCCCAAACCTCAAAGTATTAAGTAAAAAAATACTTACCAGGTTCACCAAAGGTCCTCCAGAATTCCCATACTGTAAATGTAGAGAGAAAATCATCTTTATTTACATGGATTTAGAAATATATTTTATGTTTTGAAACACTGGGCGCTATCTAACAAAATGAAATTCAATGGTGAAAAAAGCAAGGTTCTACATTTAGGCAAGAAAAACCAAATGTACAGGTATAGTATAGGGGGTACCTTGCTCAATAGTAGTAACTGTAAGAGGGATCTCGGAGTCCTAGTGGACAATCATTTAAATATGAGCCAGCAGTGTGCTGCAGCTGCCAAAAAAGCCAACACAGCGCTAGGCTGCATTAACAGAGGGATAGAATCAAGATCACGTGAAGTATTAATACCACTTTACAATGCCTTGGTAAGGCCACACTTGGAATACTGCATCCAGTTTTGGTCACCACGATGTAAAAAAGACTCTAGAGAGAGTACAGAGAAGAGCAACAGAGATGATTAGGGGACTGGAGGTTAAAACATATAAGGAATGGTTGCTGGAATTGGGTATGTCTAGTTTAATGAAGAGAAAGACGAGGGGGGACATGATAGCAATGTTCCAATATCTCAGGGGCTGCCACAAAGAAGAAGGAGTCAAGCTATTTTTCAAAGCTCCTGAAGGCAGGACAAGAAGCAACGGGTGGAAACTAACCAAAGAGAGAAGCAACCTAGAACTAAGGAGAAACTTCCTGACAGTTAGAACAATTAATCAGTGGAACAATCCGCCTCCAGAAGCGGAATGCGCCAATACTGGAAGTTTTTAAGAAGAAACTGGACAGCCATTTGTCTGAAATGGTATAGGGCAGCGGTAGGCAACCTCAGCTCTTTTATGACTCATGAACTTCAACTCCCAGAATTCCTGAGCCAGCATGGCTCAGCTTGGAAACCTCCCCTTTTCCCCTCAGCATGGCTGGCTATGGAATTCTGGGAGTTGAAGTCCATGAGTCATAAAAGAATCAAGGTTACCTACCCCTGGTATAGGGTTTCCTACCTGAGCAGAGGGTTGGACTAGATGACCTCCAAGGTCCCTTCCAACTTTATTATTATTATTATTATTATTATTATTATTATTATTATTATTATTATTATTATTATTATTATATATTTGATACCTAATGAATTCTAGAAATGGTGTTAACACTTACTTATTCACAGCATTTCTTACAGGGAAGTAAATAGTTAAACTTAAATTGAATAAATGTAACATAAAGTGTTTCCAGACATATTGTCTTGTACTGCTTCTATTCGAAAGACAATGTTTTGCTTATGATCATTCAGATATTATGTGGTAAAAACATGAAACTGAGAGTTGGGAAACACAGGGTCATTATAAATGGGAAGATAACACAGTATAATTTTGGAATTAATTAATGTGGAAGACTTGCAAAAATCCTTATGCCAAATAACTAATCCAAAATATAAAGATGAGCTGAGATTTAATAGATCTTTCCAGCATTACCAATAATCAGTACATTGCTCTATGATAAATCATTTTAAACTATGACACATAAACATAGTCATAAAATGATTAGCACCCCACAAGTAATAAGAACCTTACATAACAGGAAAATAAAATAAAAGTGACTGATTTGAAAGGTATGCCAGGACACCAGAGACCCAACAAAATAGTGTGATAGGCCAAATAAAGGTCTTCTGGTTCATCAAATCTTGAGAAGCTATGCAGAGTCAGAAGTGGTTATTATTAGGACAAAAAAGTCACAAAAAATAGAGTGCTGTAGACTAGAATGAAAAGCAAAGACAAAGAAAATCAGACTAGAAAAGGGAGGGGCTCTATATGCTTTTAGTATAGTATGCATTTAATGTAAGATATTTATCAAACATGTCCTACATTGATAATGGCATCTGTTTGGATGTAGTCCATATCCGAGTTTCTAAGTCCCAGCTCTTTCCCCCCTCGCTGGGTAGTGCTAACAATCCCTGTAGTCACTGTATTTTGGAGAGAAAATGGGCTTCCAATTGCAACCACAAATTCACCAGGCCGTAACTCTGCTGAACGTCCAAGAAGGAGGACTGGAAGCTTCCTCTGCAAGTAGATAAGGAAAAAAAATCACAGACATTGAAGGGGAGCTTGGTTTACACTGTTTAGATCTACTGTAGTGGTAAGTGAACCTAAACCAGGGGTAGGCAACCTTGGCTCTTTTATGACTCATGGACTTCAACTCCCAGAATTCCTGAGCCAGCATGGAATTCTGGGAGTTGAAGTCCACGAGTCATAAAAGAGCCAAGGTTGCCAACCCCTGACCTAAACCCACAGTAAGAAAAAAGTGAATAACTTCAAACTCATGAATGTAAAACAGATGGATTGGATTGGAGTCTGATAAATACAATATAAAACCCTCTTTTAAGTGTTATTTTTCCACTGCAACCTTGAACCAAAAACCATTATAGATAGAGATACATGCACAAATATATAGCTGAGGCAAAATTATGAGGGCAAAACAGAATTGAGAATGGGAGATATACATAAAGAATGCAAAACTAACTTTTAAATATCATTCTGCTGCTATGTCACTATATATGGGACTGGAGCTAGGGATTGACCAAAAAAATAGTTTAGGTATTGTATGGTTTTACAAATGATAGCCTGATAATATCTTTTGCTGGAAAAGAATCTACAAAATAAGACTGAACATCAAAGTAAGTGCCCTTCTTAGAGAGTAAGTCAGCATTTTCTCTTTCACTCCATGACACCGCCCTTTAAAAATGCTAAGGAAAAAAAAGAAGAAAACAGTGAAAACTAATTTATCTGGGAAATTAAACAAGGAAAACAAATACATAAACAGGCATATGCTGTCCACAATAAGAAAATCCAATTGCTGTCCATTTGTCCCATAAGGGTCTCCAATAAGTGGCATTTGTCCATCCTTAGAGAATTTGAGCATCCTGAACATAATATGTATCCTTTTATTACAGTACTACAGCAGGAAAATTTTGTGCTGGATATAATTTTGCTAATTTACCAAAATTAATATCAGACCAAACCCTGATGAAAGTAGTGCATTATCTGATACAGACTTACGTTTACCTATCCTTGAGTTATTTCTGGGAAGAGAAAGGAGATTTGTGATAAACAGTTGATGAGTAATGTAATCATTTGCAGTTGTGCTGAGTCTTCAGGTCCAGGCCAGCATTGGTGAAATGTTAGTTTGGAGCCAAGAATTGTTTATATGGGTGATTCAACAAGCCTTCTGGAAAGAGATAGTCTTTTCTTTTGTGGTATTAAAACAAAATCAGCTGCAAAAAATTTCCTCCATCAGAGGAAATTTTAAAATATAGTTTTAGAAAGCAAAATATGTAAGATACTGGAAGTTTCCAACAGAGAATTTTTTTTTTTTTAAAAAAAATATCCTCAAATAATTGTGTATGCGATGTTCATTTCCAATTTGTCCTTTATCTCTATCAGCATGGCAAATATTTCTTGTAAACTAAAAAGCCTTCTCTTAATTTTATTAAAATATATCTTATTGAACTCAAAAAGTAAATCAAACCAAGGCAAAAATCTAAGGAAGTCAGAGCACTTTTATATATGAATTTTAAAGAGATTGAATTAATTTGCCACATGAACATTTACCAATATGCTTATTTGCAATACAATTCTCTCTTCAACGTTAATTATCTGAAGACTAATATGATTTAAACATTATTTCCATATAAAAATGTTCCTGACCATAGAGTTTAAAAAAAAAAACCCTGATATGTGAGTTAGGCATAAGAAAACACAAAGCTGTTAACCACAGGGGAAATTGTACAACATTGTTGGCACTACCATCTACCACTTGACACGGAGAAAAATAGGAAGTAGAATCCATATTTATAAAGCTGAACAGTAGCTTAACAGAAGTAATTCCTGTGATGTTGCACCCACAGTTTAACTGCCTGAAACAAGAATGTCACCCCACACTCATTCCTTGTACACTAGAACTATTATTCGACAGTGAACATTTAGCAACATCTTCTACTATTCTGAAAACTTTGGGCACAACTCTTCTCAAGCATCTTGTTGTTAACTCCCAGTATCTGTCATGAGGCAACTACCCTATTAGCAGTGGTAGGATTCAGCCAGTTCGCACCAGTTTGGTAGAACCGGTAACTAATTTTTTGTTGCCCAGGCCCAAAATGGACTTCCGGAAGCAGCATCCACACAGAGAATTGGTTGTTCACATATTTGTATCCCACCATTGCCTATTAGGCCCACCCATTGCCAAATTCTGAACTATTGGGCCAGATTTTATACTCATATATTCTTTAAGGCATAAATCATAAGTCTATATCCAAAGCCTTTGCTAGACTACAAAGTAAAAGAATGAGCTCACACTCTGTCACTGAGTTTAGCCTAATGTTTCAACTTGGTTCTTTCAGATTGAAAACTATGGTTTATGAATTATCTGTGGCTGAGGAAACAAATCACAGCTAAGCAAGTCGTAACTTAACAAAATAATTAGGTTTTTTAAAAAAAGCATTTGTAAAAAATATGAACACATGCTTTTATTTCATAAACAAAATTCATAAACAAATTCTGAATTATAAAATCTTTTGACAAAAACAAAATAAATCTAGCAAATCTGCTATATCCTTCTTCTAATGTGACTCAGCTGCATTTTTATTTGCATGGGCAAATTTTCATGCATTTAACTTTATCTGACTAATTAAGTGAAACCACCACTCTGCCTCAGTTGACAGATTCTTTCTCCAAATTTGTAATAGAAGCAAATCATTTTGAAATAAGTGTGTTGTTGTTGTTGCTGTTGCTGTAAGAACAAAAATACTTTCCTCTGCAGTCTCTATTTGTTTTTAATGTCTTTCCCTTCATCTTCTTAAGATGGACAATAAACATCTCAGTTTATTTATTTATTTATTAACTACGTAGATAGTTAAAACTGGAGGTATAAAACCACTGCCTGAAATGACATGCCTTCCAGCAATATACAATGGATAAAAAAAAGGTTAGACATGCCAAAGACTTAAATCTTCTCCTGTGCCATGCTGAGTCAAGATGTAGCCTAGGGCAAAACATCATTTCTTTTTCTCAATCTCTTTTTTGGGATCATCTAATAACATTTCCATTATGATATGCACACAGTGCTGATCCTGTACACACTGGCAAGTTATTGTTTTAAGTTTGGAAAGACTCATTTACTTTTAACATAATTAATTCCTAAACAGTGAAAATATTACTTGCAGACTGATATACAGAAAAGAACAAAGCAAACCTAGCTTGAGTTTGAGTTGAAGCATTAGTAATACCGCTAAGTAACAATTCTTACTAGTCTACGAGTACAAACAGACTGAAGCAACTTCATCTGAACCTTCCTCACAAGCAAAGGCTTAATAAAGATACATTTGGAAGCCAGAATAGAGAAACTTCCTTTAGCAGTCACTGGATTGAATATAATGTAGATGTCATTCTCAGTTACACTAATGGGAGTAGTGCTGTTGAGAACGTATCCCAAACTGAGACGCTTCCCATGATTTTGATGTTTGCTATTGAGATATATTTTTACACAAGAAAAAAGTTGGTACACCATCACACTCTTATCATGAATATCAGTGCTCCATGATCCCATAAAGTTCCTAATAAGGTCTTATGGTTTTGGGGGAAAAAATGAAATACGAGTCATTCCTGCAGCAAGCTGATAATCAAAATCTGTTTAATGAAGTCTATTGAAAAGGAACAATATAATCTTCCCAAGGTTATTTTGACATTCAGAGAAGAATGTCAAAAGAGATAGAAGATATTCAGAGATCACTCTATATAAAACCCTCCTTTTGTACCAGTAATACATCCAATCTCCCCATCTCACTGCAATCAAGATATCCACTGGCGGTGACTTGCATAAGAGGAAGCTGCAGTAACCTTGGACAGCAATCCCTCTCTGGGCACGGGAGGCCAGCTTTTAGACAGCCCTTTCTATATTAAGGCAGGAACACTGTGTTATTTCTTAAGTAGCATGCCAAAAGAAGCAATACACTTCCAACTCTAAAATTTTACAAGCCTGCAATAAATTGTATTGATCAGATTCTAGGGAGTCCTTGGTTCTTTTCTATTGGAGAGCAAATTCTAAATGTACAAAAGAAAAAAAACTCCCAGTTTAAAGTAAAACGGTGAATCATGCAATAAAGTACTGCTGGCACCTAAGGAAGGTATGATACATAAGAAAAAAAATAATTATGCTTATTGAAAGCAGATTTCTCCTAAGGGTAGGGATATCAGAGCTAATCCATTTCCTATAGAGCAGTGGCCCACAACCTTTTGGGCACCAAAAACCCGTATTGTGGAGGGTGGTTCTTCCACGGACTGGGGGGGGGGAATATGGTTTTGTGCACTAACCGGATCCCACAGGTTTGTGGATGGGACTTCACTGGCTTTCACAGCCCAGTTCCAGTGCTGGTCCACAGTCCAGGGTGGGGACCCCAGCTATAGAGTGATGATACAGCAAAGGCTTGGTCCAGTTTATACTGATCATTGTACTTATTCTGCACATTCACTTAATCTATCAGGAATGGAAAGAAATGTGAACTTTTACCCTCATCATTTCTCCCTTGCCCATCAGTTTGTCTGCTCAGTTCATGTGATTTGCTTGATTTCTCTAGCTCTGTGGTTACTGTTTGTGTGCCAGAGGGAATACACTTTTTTTCCCCTGTGTACACAGCCGGTGGAAATCAGTAAAGCAAACTTTATGTGTTTATTTATGCTAATAAATGGCAGTTATGAAGATAAATTAAGTCACATCTCAGAAATGACTTTTTCAAAATATTGGAAGTACCCAAAAAGATATAACCAAACCTCAAAAAGTTTCATCTTGTATGTTTACCTTATGATGCTTTTAAGATATCTAACGAAAGCTTTGAAGGATAAAGTTATTCCACAGCTTCAGAAGGCAATTTTTCTTTTCTTTATTTGTATATTGTGGTAGTCGTGATTAATTAAGCTTTTAAGCACATCAGAAGACTTAAGGCCTCTTCTAAGTAAATCTGAGCAGGAAATGACTGAAGAGAAGGATTGCCGGTATGTATGAGTAGATGAAAGCATCTGACACCTTGCCGCCCTGTTTTTAATAAGCCTTGAACAAGCTAATGTCTTCTATGTGTATTGAAAAACATACGCCAATCAATATGGCATGAGAATTGTGGAAGTTGTAACAGGACATCTTGAAGAATGATGTATTGAGGAAGGTCATATTGTGTAAGTTGCCAGAATGCATGTTTCCATTCAGATTCTGCAAATAAACAAGTATTTTTTTTTCCTTTCTGCAATTAGATCCTATGTATTAGTTGACACTACTGGATTTTGAATTAATGACGTACAATGCACCATAAATACCATGGTGGTATTTATGACTGCAGTTGGGTAATTCACTAGGTTTGTTATGAAGAAACTTCCTTTGACAAACATTTTGCCCCCTCTTTTCGCACCACCAAAGTGATTCATAAACTTTCTTTTTTATATATGAGATTGAAGCCTAAAAAAATAAGATTCATTATGGTTTTTTGACTAGTCAACTTTTTAAAGCCAGTCTAAATAAACCATATGTACTTATATACATTTCAGTAAATCATATAAATTTAACTGCAGTATGTCAAGTTATTACATAATTCTAGTGTACGCTCCAATAAAAAAAGGAAATTAATGATTCCAAATTCTTCATATTAAGAAAGCATTTAAGCCAAATGCTTACTTAGATTTCTTTTCATAATAATAAATCATTCAAAACCAGCTATTTATTTGTATTTAGTTGCCAATATTTTCTTTTATACAATATCTGTACTTGTTTGTATACCTCTGGCTGCTAATATAACATTATTATCAGGAATTGCATTACCTTTAAACTGTAAGTATGTATATAAATACTGATATATAATAGCTAAATATATACGTAAGATATTTCTTTTCAAATAAAATAATTTATATCCAAGATTGAAACATTTAATCTGCCTAAGTTACACGAATGGAAACGTAAAGCTTTCTTTGAGATTGAATTCTGTGCCTAGTAATTTTACAAACAAGTTCATGTAGTTTTCTTGGAGGCAATACAAAAATAGTTTGCCACTGCTTTGGTTGGGATATTTTGCCTACAATACCGGTATTCCTAGATGTTGCCCATACAAATACTAACCAGTCTGAGCCTTGTTTAGCTTCTAAGTCCAGCTAGGTCAGACATGTCAAACACAAGGCCCGGGGGCCGGATATGGCCCACAAAGTGGTTTCATGTGGCCCACGAAGCCATCCTGAAAACAGTGAGGGAACAGCCCCTGCTGCCTTGGCCCTGGCCCAGGCCGGCCAGAAGCCAGTGTACAATTTTGTGGTGGCCATCTATGCTGAAACACATTCAACCTTAGCTCCACAAGGTCATCTAGAAACAACGAGGAACCAGCCCCTGCCACATCGGCCCTGCCTCCTGGATGCATGCTGGGGAAGTGTCACCCTTTGTGAGGAATGAAGAAATGGACCATGCCTTGGCGCTTGCCCCAGTCCCAGCCCCTTCTGCCAGAGACCCTCAGATCTGTCCCACTCCTGCCCAGGCCCCCACAGGCACCCTTGATGCAAATGATGTAGAGCTGGCCATGCCCACCCAGTAGGCCACACCCACTCCATTCACCCCACTTAGGCCACACTCACCCTGGCCACACCCACCTGGCCCCTCTAGGGCAACTGCAATGCTGTTGCGGCCCTCAGTGAAATTGAGTTTGACACCCCTGAGCTAGGTGCTGCCACCTGCTATCAAGTTAATAAAAGTACAAGCTTATAAAACATTTTTTTCATTGATACTAATTATCTTTTCATCAATTTAAATAAATGGGGTACTATGACCTCTTTATGACTTGTGGACCTCAAATCCCATAATTCCTGAGCCACCTCTGAACTAAACCATGACAGGGAACTAACACCAATAGCAGAGCAATTTAAGGTACTGAAAATTTCTGGGAAATTCTAAAATGCAAAGGGAAAACTCTTCTTATTCTTTCTTATGATTAAATCTGAGTTAAGTAGTTGACAAATCCTTGTCAGATTTCTAAATCCAGCAATGTTTCTGGATGACAAATACAGAGTCCAAACTGTCAGGTTTTCGTTATATAAGCTGTCAGGTTAATAATAAAAAAGGCAGTTACTGGTAAACTGTGAGAATTTCTTAGCTTCCTACTCAAATTATGCAGATTTTTTTCTTAGCCATTTCAGTGGGTGAGGTTTACTCAGTTCCATTCGTTTTGGCCTTTAATCAACCACAATGGATTCAGAGGTTATGAGCTGCATTCATGATGGTTCTTTATCCAGTTGATCTTTGCTGAAGGAACAGAAAATCTTCATTAAGCTTTGAAATCTGACAAGGACACTCTGTTATCTTTGCACTATTCCACCTCTATCTCTATAAAATAGCAACAGCATAGTCAGTATAACACAATACCATCAGCTATGTGAACAGTGGTGCAATAAGCAGACAGCCAAAAATAAAATCGTATAATGTGTGAATCAGGATTTAGTTAAATCTTAGTGATCCAAAACAACAGCTCTTCCTTTGGAAAAGCTTTTCTATTTGCTCCAAAGCATGAAAATTAGATTAAAGTACAATTCCCATTAATGCAAATATTATATTTGATTAAAAGTAAAAAGCATTTTGCTCAATATTTTGATTCCTGTGAGGAAGATTCCCTTAAAACAGGGGTCTTCAAACTTGGCCCTTTTATGACTTGTGGACTTCAACTCCCAGAATTCCTCAGCCAGGCAAGCTGCCTGAGGAATTCTGGGAGTTGAAGCCGAAAGTCATAAAAGAGCCAAGTCTGAAGACCCCTGTCTTAAAATGGAGTAGGGTATATACTGAAGAGGCATGTATGATTCTTTGTGAAATAAGTGGATAGTGACATATATTACAAAATAATGGATAGATACCAAGAAATCTCAACTGATTATTTTATATTGAACTGAAGAGTTATTAATTTGACTAGAATTAAGGGATCATTTGCCTCCCTTCCTTATGTTCCTGCTAAGAGTGATGCTTGAAGAGTACACTGTGGCTGCTGCCTTCATTTTCTTTTATCACTGATTTGTAAAAACTATCCTCTCTCTCTTTCTTCAGTTAGCATTTATAAAGGACCATCTTTCTCCAAGGTCATATATTCATTTCCAGTATTACAGACAGGAGCTTCTTAGAAAGGTTAGAATGATTGAATGTGCATCATGATGTCATAATGCATATTTATGTAACCATAAATATAGTTATATGTGACATCATGATGCAAGTACAAAAATTCGAATTGGGTATAATTTGATACTTTCTCTTCCTTTCTGAAGTCCATGGTACAGATTATCTCAATGTATATTATAGTGCAACATTACAGAAAGTCCAAAGAAATCTGTTTCTAACTTATGCTAAAAACTTTTACAAGGAAAAAACAAATTAATAATCAGAAACTAGTTCATTCCACTGCAGCCTGTAGCTCAGTTCTTTATTTAATTTCTTTTTCTGTTTTTTTAAAGCATCCTATTCAGTTAAAGATGGGGTTATAAGAGCATAACTGTTTTTGAAATGTCAGTATTATGGAAACTTACAGCAAGTCTTCACACATTTTGATCTAGATATTTCCTATTCTCCCATATGCATTATCTGAAGGATGATGGAAAATATGCTTCAGAAAAAAAATGTTAAGTGATATATTCAACAACTATTCGAGCATATTAAAATACTTCAGTTATGGAAAATTATAAAAAGACAATGTTTCATCATACAGCTAGTCAAACTGCTATTGCAAATAATTTTAATTCACTAAAAAGAAGAGTACTAACTTCAGAAAAAATTAAAACAGTATAAAACAGTAAGCAACTCCTTTTTTACATGTGGAAATCTTCATTTTACTATTCAATCATATTTAATTTTTCTAATATTTCTATTAAAAAATGGAGGAATATGGCCTTTATAAGGAACTGCTTATTGAACTATTCCCCAAACAAAGCATTTATATACCCTTTATAAAATTAAAAGGTTTTAAAACCATACGGTATTCATATTCTAACTAAGACATAAGAATACCTTAAAAAGAATAATGTGACTATATATAATTTAGTTTGTATTAGCTAGAATGAGGAGTTTCCTGCAGCACATTATTTCTCTGTTTCCAGAAACAATGTGTCAAATAATTCAGGAAACAATGCTTAAAAGGAAATTGCTGGACTCAGCTACTGTATGTGTCTATCAACTTATTTCCTCTCTTCATTTTTGCCAAAACTCAGTCTTACAATATCTATCAGAGTCAGTAAAATAATCGTCCCTTTTGATCTCTGCATAGCTGGAAAAGGTTTTCACTGTAATTTCATTCAGGCATTACTGAAAGCAGAATGTTCACTGTCCATGTGAGCTTTCTAGTCAAGCTTCATTGGCTTTCTGCCTGTATACACTGAAACAGTTGTGCATGTGAGACTTTTTTCCCCCCTGCAAACCTTCATGCCAAGGGTGCAAATATCTGCAGGAAGTTCCTATTGTCTGAATGTCAGTGGAGACCAGGGTTTTTCTAGAATGGTCACATGGTATAACAAATATGTGGCCAGAGGGGAGTGGGATGAATTCACCCAGTGATAACTTATCACTTTGATTCACATTGGGTCCAAATGTTTGTCTACTCCTGCCCTAATCTGTCCTCTCCCTCTCTTTCAAGTACCAGTGTTGAGCAATTGTATTTTGTGACATAGAGCAAGAATGTATTAGGAATTATGCTGGTATACCATCCAGTCCTTTGCTAATCACCGTTTTTGCTTGAATCATAGAGGTTATTTCTCATTTTGTGTGGTGGATTCCCAGACTGCTGATTCGGGAGGAACTAGATTTCCAGGCTGAAGTCTGTAGTTCAGGATGTTTTGATGCCCTTATGCCCATCCTGGGAATATTTTTAGTCCAACAAATACTATATCATATAATAGATTAACTGATTAATTTTTTTAAAGTGGCTAGGAAGACAACCCAAAGGTGCTTTTTCACAGGTGTACACTGTATTCAAGTGACCCTGAGGACACAGATAAATCTCCAGGTGGCTCGTCTAAAAGAATACAAATGACCAGCTGTCTGCAAGGAGTATAAATCCTTCCATTCCCCACCATCCAGTCAGAGCTGAAGAAATTTCTTGGATGAGAAGTGAAACATCTTCAAAGAAAAAGAAAAACAAGAAAGTCCAGTTGCCTTGTGAAAAAACACCTTTGGGATAACTATGACCTGGATGACTGAAAATCTGCATATACATCTAGGACAGTGGTGGCGAACTTATGGCACGGGTGCCAGAGACGGCACTCAGAGCCCTCTCTGTGGGCATGCATGCCATCGCCCCAGTCTTAGGCCTTCAGCTGGGTTTTATAAAATCTTTTTGCTTCAGGTCTCCACCGCCGTGTGCAAAAAAAAAAAAAAAAGGTTCAATCAGTCAATTTCAATTTCTCTCGGGGAAAAAAAAAGATCTTGCAAAGTTGGAATTGATTGATTGAACTTTTTAGTCCCACCCAGTCTGCCGTTACCACTGCAGTCACGCCCACCCAATGGGCCATTTCCATCCAAAGGACCACACCCAGCCAATGGGCCACACCCACCCAGCATTCGACGATGCATAAGTGGGTTTTGGGTTGCAGTTTGGGCACTCAGTCTCTAAAAGGTTCGCCGTCACTGATCTAGGAACATTTCTCTCTCTATTTTCGTCTATTCTTACACTGTAATAGTTTCTCAAGAATTCCAGTACATTGCAATAGATCTTTTTTTTGTGACACCCTGCTCTACACATTCTGGAAAATGCAAGAAAATGCAAATCAAATACAAATGATTGTATCCAAATGTATGTGTTTTCAGCAGTGCTTAAGCCACTTCTTTATATTGTAAACAACTGAAGCCAAATTGAAACAAGCTAGGAGAATCTATGAAACTTGTGTCCAAATCAGAGAAACAGAGATTAAAGCTTATTATTCTGCTTATTTTGGGATAATGATAACTTTGTTACTTTTGTATAGGCATACAATAATGAATAACATCAAAATATTATCAAATTCTCTGAATTTTTTATTTCAATCTGTGTATTTCCCAATGAAAATTCTTCTGCATGTATGTTTATGGCATGTAAGTTTATGCCATGTATCTAAAATGTTATTCACCTTATATAATAATGATTGACCTGTTTAACAGTTACTGAATATCCCTTCAAGATCTGAAATTCTGGAATAAATATTCGTGGACCTGTGTGTTCCATTTCCTGAAATATGTAGTAGCGTGGAAAAAAGCAGTTCCTCTTTTCAAATAAGCTAAACTCATGCACACTAGCAACGCATTAGAAAGCCCTGAAATCTCATGAATTTAATGACAAGCCACATGAAAACCAGAACACTCTAGAAGAAACACAAATATTACATTTCAGACAGCTATTAAACCTGTGCCAGAATATGATTTTCAAAACAACTGAGTTTTATATATATATTTAATTATGCATTCTGCTTCTCAAGGTCAAATTGTAGACTTAAGACATATTTGCATAGCAACAGTCTGTACTCCTACTGGACTCTTGCATCAAAGAACAAAAGGGACAGTCACTGTAGGGATATAAAGTATCTTTTATATTTTAGATGGCCCCATATTAAAAAGTCACAATATAGTGTTCTGCTTGCCTTGTCTCAGAGAAATAATCTCCTGATCTACCAGAATTCCTTCTGACATATAGACTGAAGAGCATTCTGTAAGAACGTCTTCAAATCCGAAATAAGGAATGTATAACCATAAGGACTACTGTCTGTATTTCTTTCTGGCCCGTGGTCCACTCTTCAACTATTTCCTATTATAGTTCTGTACAGTAATAACTCCTTAATTTATCAGATGCGTAATATTTGTTTGTTCTGCTTGTAAAATACAATGTATCAGGGAGTAGCAGACTTTTAATTAAATATTTTAGCATGTAAAATGATTTACATTTTAGTCAATACGTCAATGGCAAGACTGAATTAATATCAGGAAAGCAATTGCGTGTTTTTCTAACTCCTTAAACTATTCCTGCTCTAGATGGGAAAAAACAGATAAGAAAAGCCTAAATATTTGGTTTTTGAATTTATTTGCATATTTGCTGTTTTTTGATAAGGGGATATGACTACAGATACATAGGAAAGGAACTACTTTATTAGTATTATTTTTGACAAGAATATGTGGTTATTCTCCAGATAATAGATGCACCTGAAATATTTTGCTTAATATAAACTCACCTGAGTATCAATTTTTATTAGTGCAATATCTGCTTTCTCATCGATATCTTTAATTTTAGCGTCATAGGTCACACCATTCTTCAACTCCACTTTCACTCTGTTCTTATTAGTAACCACATGAGCATTTGTAACAATCAGCCCATCTTCAGAAACAATGAATCCTGAGCCACTGGCAGCAGGAACTTCCCTCTTTGTAAAAGGCAATCTAAAAGACAATGCCAATATCAAAAAGTAAATTAATTTCTGAAGATGAAAACAACCATCTGAATCTTTGATATTTGTACACTATTCTGCCAAGTTCCGTCATTATTTATATATTCAGCATTTTCAAAGCCCACAGATCAGTATGTCTCAAAGGTGATTTTTCAAAAAGCAACTGGACTTTGTTTTTCCGTGACGACATTTTGCTTCTCATCCTAGAAGCTTCTTCAGTTCTTCAGTTCAAAAGCAGCTTTTGGACAACCATGACCTGGATCAGGGGTAGGCAACCTTGCCTCTTTTATGACTTGTGTACTTCAACTCCCAGCATAGCTGGCTCAGGAATTCTGGGAGTTGAAGTCCACGAGTCATAAAAGAGCCAAGGTTGCCTATCCCTGACCTGGATGATTGAGAATCGACATAGACACAGATCAGTACATTTTTTTTCCAAAAACTGAACAGTATTTAAGAGCATCATAAAATGTTAATTCAAAATAACGTTATTTTTAAAATCCATATAATCAGGAGGACCAGCAATGCAGTTTGAATATCTTGTTTACCTGCGAAACAATTCTATATGAACCACAGCTGGTGCTATCTTCTCCACCACATCTGCGATAAAATTGTATTTATACCGCAAGCTGTTGGGATCTTCCTGACCTAGACAGAAAGAAAGACAGAAAAACCCAAACTATTACAACTGAAAAAGAAACAGCAGGGAAAAAATACAGATAACATCAAATGGTTTTCCCCATGTTAGATCTCTTAAAGCTATCCAATGGCTTCAATAAATTAAATGTTCATCCTCTGCAAAATAACTTGAACAGGGAATATGAAGCTTCTTTAGAGCTATACTGATTTCCTTGTTCCTATTATTGTGCTGCCAAATCCAATCTATCAATTTAATGAGTAGTGACTGAATGCCTTCATACCCAGCATATGTAAGAACCCTCCTAGTCTTTAAAAAACCTGAAATCTCTTTGATGGTATTAATGTTGGTGATGTTCTGTGTAAGCATCCGAATAATGTCAGTAATCAGATCCTTTTCATTTTATTTCTATAATATTCTGAAGGACCAGCATCTAGACATAACAGTTCAGTCACAGCTGCTGTACAAGATAATTAACAAAAAAATTGTCAACATCCAAAAGCAGCCAAGGAAAAAGAAAACTTATCAACTTCTACAAGGCCAGCATTCCTTGCAGCATATAGAGAGAGGAAGAGCAGAATTCTCTGATGATGAAAGCTTCATCAATTCTTTTGCTATTTTTCCTACACTGGATCACCCAAGAATTATTTAAAATATTCATAAGTGGTGGATTCCCTACCAGTAAATCCCAATCAAATTAAGCCCAGCTGCCGGATTCTAGGCCAGGTCCAGTGGAACAATGACTTTCATTTCATGTAAAGGATATTTGCATGAGAACCTAATACCCATTTAGGAGATTATCTATAACCAATATAATACAGGTAATTCTTGACTTACAACAGTTTGTTTAGTGACTGTTCAAACTTACAACAGTGAAAAAAGTGATTTATGTCCATTTTTCACACATATGACCATTGAAGCATCCCCATGGTCATGTGATCAGAATTTAGATGCTTGGCAAGTGACTCCTATTTACGACTGTTGCTGTCTCCTGGGGTCATGTGATCATTTTTTGCAACCTTCTGACAAGCAAAGTGAATGGGGAAGCCGGATTCACTTAGCAACCGTGTTACTAATTTAACTACAGTCACTCACTTAACAACTATGGTAAGAAAGGTGTAAAATGGGGCAAAACTCAATAAATGTCTCACTTAGCAACAGAAGTTTTTGGGCTCAATTGCGGTTGTATGTCGAGGACTACCTGTAGCACAATATCTGCTGGTGCTGAAGAGATAGCAAATAAGAATCTTATCAAAAATCTAAGCAGGCTCCTGCCCTGTGTTCAACTGCCAGAAATACTCTACTGAAGAAGTGTCCAACTTTGGTAACTTTAAGACTTGTAGACTTCCTCATGCTGGCTAGGGAATTCTGGAGTTGAAGTCCACAAGTCTTAAAGTTGCCAAGGGTGAACATTCCTGCTCTAACTACAATATTGAGGAAACTCCAAGTCAACAATTCCAGGTGGCAGCATTTCATTAGAGCCACTAGAATCATGCTTCAAGTACCTTCTCTACCTCTTTCTCACTTCGTGGATATCAGTTTGATAGACATAACATCCCTCTTCAGAGATCTTCAGAGCAATCTCAAAAATGTAAAGCTGTAATTAATGACCCTCTCAGGAAAATACCTGATATTCTGAATTATTGTCAGAAGGACTGTCGAATATATGAAGAAGATTCAGAGAGAGAGGATCAGGAGCAAACTGAAGATAGTTTGACAGTTATCTTTTCAGCCTTTCTATTTATGATAGAAAATTCAACTTCTTATAAAATAATGTAATTTGTTTTTTCCATACATTATTTTTGTCAGGATAGTCACTGTCTGACTGATCAAGATTCCTCTTTACAATAATTGAGGAGACCAGTGTGATTCTGATTTGATACAAAAGATAAGGAGCCAATCCTCTCCTCTCATTCATTCAGATTAATTCTACCTAAACATCAATTTCTTAGTTTTAACCACACAAAATTTTGCAAGCTGAAAAGCATAAGAGGAAAAAAATTACAAATTATTGGTAATAGAAAAAAATTATAGATTATTAGTAAATCAAAATTTACTACTGGTGTTTTAGAAGCAAATTGGCTACTTATCTTTGGATATTAAAGCTTTAAGTTCAATGTTATATAGGGGACAAATAAATTTAAACTAGCAGACATTTTGTGTGTATGTATAGATGTATGTGTGTGTGTGTGTGTGTATATATATATATATTATATAACTCTTTGTCAGAAAAAGAAATTTGGATATATATTATATATATATATGTTTCATATATATATGTATGTATGTATGTATGTATGTATGTATGAAATATTGAAATACAAGTACAAATTAAGTACTGTATAATCAGTTATGTACAATTAGAGGATTCAGGGTTGTAGAAACTTAAATATTTACTACTGTGAACTGTGCATATAGCAATCATTACCACCCTAGTTTTGAACTTGAAACCTATTTACTATTTGCCATTTTCTTATTTAGGTTTATATTAGATACAGAAATATTATGGGCCTCTTATACAGATGGTCAACAAACATTGATTGTCAGTATCCTGAATTCCTAATAATTGTTACAGATTCCCTCCATCATCAGCACAAATCAAATGAAAAAGAAGTATCACAGACTATGAAAATTTAGCCTAAATGTGCCAGCACTTAATAGTGTCCAACAACAAAAATGAGCAATTGTTTAATTGCATTCAATCTAAACACTATTTTATCACAAATATAAGGGCACTAGAGAGGCTTCAACTGATACAAATATAGAGAAAACCTCTACATAAACAGGAAAAATCCCTTGCGTAGGATTACTTGAGTGTAACGCTATTGGGGAAAAATGGCCCTACTAACAGCAGAAAAAAAGAAAGGCTGACAAAGAAGCTTGGCAGCAACTGACCATGGCAACAAGAGCAAATGACTCAGCAACCTTCTGGAGATTAGTTGCAACGTGTGTTAATGTTACTTGAAAAGTGGTTCAGTTTTTATTGTTGCTATTTTATCTTTTGGGCTACTTAATGTGTGTGTTTCTCTTTTGTTCTCCTTATTTAAATTGCATTTTTGTTTTCTGTTTATTAACACTGCTGATGAGCACTTTTTGCTTTCATGGTACTTTCCTGATTTGTGGTATACATTATAACTAAGCTTCCTTTATTGTGGTTATGAATAACTCTCAAGTATTCCAGAGAGATTTTACTCTCTTAGTTTCTCATGCAACTTCCTTTTTGCCAATTCCCTTATTTTAGAGAAGTTTCCTCTTTTGAAATCTAATGTGTTGAATTACTTGCTATTTTTTTTAATTAATATATTTTTCTATTTAGGTATAAATCAGGTGAATAATTATCTAATCCTTCAGTCAGTTCAACAATACTCATGCAGTGATTGGTCTAGATCAGGAGTGTCGAATTCGCAATGTCACGTGACATGCCGTGACTTTTTTTCCAGTGCCGGCAATGGGGTGGGTGCAGTTTCAGCATGACGCATCCGGTCTGCGGGCCGGCAATTTGATACCCCTGGCCTAGATTGTCAGTTAGAGTAAAATCTCTGTTCTAGACCACAACTATTTAAGACATTTAGAAATATTGCCTATTTTTTGTTGCTAGAACACCAATTGCTATAATTAATATAAGGATAATTAGGTTACTCATTACTCCATCACTTTAGATGACAGTTGGATTTAATTTTCCCCTTTAATAATAATGGACAGTTTTTACTACCTTCTGACTAAGTAAGTACAGTACATTGAATTCTCTGTGTAAACCAATTATGTGCACTGGATATAAAGCTATCAAATTCAACATAATTTCTCTAAACATTTCTCTAAAGTTCAGTACAATTATTTTCAAAATCAGAATAATTATTATTTCATTTTAAAAGAGAAAGAATCACAAAAATAAAATATTTTTATGGCCACTTGAAGGTATCCAATTTATAAAGAAATTAGAGGCGAGGCAAAGAAGGATGCAAGCATAATTAATCAAAAGGAAAATAAGCTATAAAAACAAGAAATGAAAAAGTGCTAATGTTAATGGGAAAAGCCAATGGTGAACTTATTTTAAAACCTAGACTACATTAAACAGTCATTTAACTTTTCAATTTCTCCAGAAGGCAGAACTAAAATTAATTGATAGAAATTGTAGGAAAGCTGTTTTCAGCTAAATTTTGGGAGATTTTTATAACTGGAGATTATGGGTTTAGATATATCAGCTCTATCCAGTATATTTACATTCTCCTCTATTCCTCTATAAAGTGGAGAGGGTGACGTTTTAGTTTTTGTTCTAAATAAACAACATTGGTTCTCACAAAGAATGAAGTGACAGGTTAACTTATATAAAACAATCTAAATTAAAGGTAAGATTTATAGCTCTGTTGAAAGTGTCAGCAAATAGAATTTATGAATTAGTTTGATTTTATTGGGAAGGTAACTTCTGAGGAAACAAATTATGTTTGCAGGAGCATAATTCCTGAGCCATCATTATTAAAGCAAATTAAGAATTATCCGCACTTAAAAAAAAAAAAATACATGACCTCAGACTGCAATGTCCTAAAATTGTTCTTTTTGTAATGTTTATCATTCTGATGTTCTGTTTTTATTTCAGTAATTTTTATCCCTCTTATCTCTTATTACTTGTTTCACTTCATATGAAAATGTGCATATTTTTCTTTCTATTCTACAATTCCACTTAAGAAATTTTAATTGATGAGATAGTATCAGAAATTCAGAGTTCCTAGTCTCATTTCTGGCTAGACTGGTGCTTTTAAAATATTTAATTTTTGCAAAATAGACGATGAAGTCATAATGTTGGTTCCATAAATTCTCATACAGGAATAGCTTGGTTTTAAACAGGAAACCATTTCCTTGCTAAATTGTAAACCACAGTCCATGATGTATGAAACAGCCAACTATCTTCATGATTATATAGACACAAACTGCTTTAGTAAGAAATAGGTTATTTCTAATTGATAATGTTGTGAAGCATCACTACATTATCAACTAGAAATAAGCTATTTCTCACTAAAGAAAGGGAATCTAGAGATAGGTGTAGGCAATATAATAGTTCTCAGTGGAATGTAACCACAGGTTTTCCAGCCTTCCTCAAAGTGCTAATGATAAAGCTGCCAGAAAGTTACATCAGTAGAAGTATTTTAGAAGCAACTGAATCAACTAAGAAGAAAGCTTTCTAATGAGACAGCAAAATAAATAAATAAATAAATCAGATAGTCTAGAGCCAAAAAACTAAATAACCTAGGGCTGACATGTATTTATTGCACGATGAAAAATGGGATTTTGGATCTTTTCGACAGCAAATAACTTTGAAACCAAACATGTCTCTGAGACTTTATTCAGAAGCTTATTATGAAATATATAGAGTATTCTTAAGAAATCATGGGTGATAAGCATGATGAAAGATATGCTTAAATATTATCCATACTTTAACACAGATGTGGCGATGATGTGTGGATTGTGGGCTTCTGGCAGCTGTACTTCAGTAACATCAGAAAGGCTATCACATCGCAACGATTATGAGAAACCAGGATAAGTGGGGTCAACCTAACAGTCAGTTGGGAAAATCACAGTGAAAAAATGTCCTTATTTGTTGGTCAACAAGAGACATACTGGCTCAACGTACTTCAAAGTTTTGAAGAAGCAATGAACTGAATGGTCATTAAATGTTTTTAAATTGGGTCCTTGAAGGGCCTGAAATTTAGAGGCCTACAAAGAAAGCAATTAGGTACTGTATGTCTTCAAATACAAGTTATGCTTTTTTCCTAAAATAAGGCTGTCATATGAAACTATTGATTATTGGGAGGTAAAGGCAAACAATAAAGGCAAGCTGCAGCCTGTGTACAATCACTTAACTCTTTTTAAACCACTAAAATGTATTGTTCAAGCACTAGAATCAAAGTGTCTTTTATTTTGGGGGGGGGAGGCAGAAACCTGCATAAGCTCTCAAAGGGTGGCTTCTGACTCTTCCAAAGCATCATGAGCAACTGGGCTGAAAGTCAGACCTGACTGGAGAGCATTGTCAAAGCAGACTCTAGGTTTGGCTACTGTATTTTTTCCCAGCAAACTAGGAACAAGTTTGAACAATGCTCTCACTCTGCCTGTGCAAGTCCAAAGCAAGCAACAGTTACTTTACCACAAATTTTGAGAGCCCCTGTGATATATCAATCACAATGCAATAAGTTGCTTTGTTCACAGCTTCAAAACACAAGGTCATGAAAAGGAAAAGAGGGGGGAAAGCCACCTACAGAACATCAAATTATAGTTTAGTGTTTCATTTGAGCCAGTCATCTGAAATGAGTAAAAATTAGCTCTTTATTTAGACCACTTTTAACAGAAATATTTATTTGTACCTATCAATTAAAGTGAATACATAATCAGTACAAACTGATTTGATCATGATAAGTGTTTAAGATAATATAAAACAAGGTAATAAAGCAACAAATCCCTTAAATGTTATAACAAAAGGGTGCTTTAATTATTGTTTTGACATTTATTTACATTTTTCAGACTTTATTTAAATTTTTGACATTTATCTCTTAGGAAACAGGATGCAACCATTCAATTCAGTAAGTGGGCATTTGATAAGCCTTAATAGTCAGCACATTAGACATTCTTGTTGTGGATACAAAGAACCAGTTGTCTGTGGATATTTTCAACGAATAAAAAGTCTGCTGTTCTAAATACCTCAAATACTATTTTTTTTCTTCCCTTCAATCATGTCTGATTCTTGGAGACTGCCTGGCCAAGTCACTCCACTTTATTTGGCAAAGTTTTTCAGAAGTGGTTTGCCATTGCTTTCCTCCTTGAGTTTAAACAAAGTGACTGGTCCAAGTTCACCCAGCTGACTTTGAGTCTAAGGCGGGACAAGAACCCACAATATTTTGGTTTCTAGCCTGATGTCTTAATCACTATACAAACTGACTCACAAAATACTATGAATATAATGGCAAATAAAATTCTTATTAATTAAAATATAAATTAAACTTTGTTAATTGTAGAAGGTCAAATTTCAAACAATAGTTCCTAGCAAACTAAAATTAATTTACAATATTTTATGGCTTAAAATAGAAGTTTTCAAACTGGGTTGAAAGCCCCTGCAACCTAGAGGGGAATGCAATTTTCTTTAAAAAAAAATATATTCAGTATTGCACAAGCAGAATGACAGCCCTGTCAAAGCTTGTTCCAAGCACCATTCTTCACTTTGCCTGCACAAATCCCAGTGGAAAGCTACAGCCTGCAAAGTCTGAGAACTTCACTATAAGATCAAAATGTAATTTAATACAGAGATCCCCAACCTTTTGGGCACCAGGGATTGGTGCCATGGAGAAAGATTTTTCTGCGGACCAGAGGGAGTGTGGTTTTGAATACTGCCTGCATCCCAAGGATAGAGCTTTGCTTGTTTGTGCGGCCCACTTGCTGGCATGCTGCGGACCAGTGCCGGTCCATGGACCGGGGTTTGGTAACCCCTGATTTAATACATATAAGTTGTATATTTAGTTCTTGTCCAATCCTAATCCCCCCCCAAACAAAGTTTTGCTCACTGGAGGAGACGTTATTATACAAATTCATTTTTCATCTTAAGGGTCACAATATTACAAAATTCAGGAACTCCTGGTTTCAACCATCATTTTCAAAAATGGCAATACATTAGCGACAAGCACATTTGAAGCTTATTTCTAGCTCTATGTTTTTTCCCCTTAAATTGCCATTATGAACTTTTGGTTAAAAATAATCACTCTGTGTAACATTAGTTATACATGTTATTAAATTGAACTTCCTAAATCAGCTTTCTACAACCTTTCTGGCTCAGTGGACTGGCAGAGGGGGTGATGAGGGGGGAGGAGGGATGATTGTGTGTATGTATATGTGCCACTTTCCAGAATGCAGCTTTGTGAGAACGTGCGTGCATGCAGAAGCTCGCCACCACTTCCACGGCCTGGTTCCAAAAAGGCTGCAGCCTGGCACTGGGTCGCAAACCGGGATTTGGAGATCCCGTCCCAAATTCTCCATGTGACCAATGACTCACCTGCCCCCAAGACTATATGACTGGATAAAAGGGTTCTCAGTTTGTAGCAACTTATATACTTCAGTAACTATTGCTCTGTAATTCTGATAACAATTACTGTATGTTATCACAGATGTGTTTAAGAGCTTAATTGCATTTTGTTGCTCAGGGCAAACTGATTTTTCTGATATCTAAGCCAAATGCCTATTCAAGCTCATATCCTGTTTGACTGGCCCGAACTGTCTTTAATCTGCATTTCATGGAAGAGAATCTAGACTTGTAAAAGAGTTTCCTTCCATTCTTTTTCTTGCTCTCTGGGGACAGTCCTGTATACTGTATAATTTATGTTCTGCAATGTTCCTTAAAACAAGGCTTTTCAACCAGTGGTACGGGTACCACCTGTGGTACATTGGCACCTGGCAGGTGGTACACAACCATCCTAGAAAAATGGTAGCGGGGGAGGGGAATGAGCTGAACCGGTGGCAGCACCGCACAAGCCTGAGCAAGAGATGGCTGGAGCTGGAGGGCTGTCAGGGCTCAGCGGAAGCACCAGGATCAGCGCCAGGCTCCAGCTGGAGCTCGACGTTGATCCTGGCGCTTCTGCTAAGCCCAGAAGAAGCGCCGATCAGCTGGAATGTTGCAGCATCTCCAGGGTCTTGTGATTTACATTCAGATGCTTGGCAACTGATTCATATTTATGACGGTCACAGTGTCCCAGGGTCATGTGAAGTGACCAAAACCTGCTGCAACCACCCAGCAGATGGGGGGGGAATAAAAACCAAACACCCCCCACCCCACCCCCACTGCCAATCCTCAACAGAAATGCTCACAACAATGAAAACCTCAGACAGGAGGAAGAGCACCACCGCATACGCAGGCAGGTGTCTTGCTCAGCACTTTTTTCAGTGCCATTGTAACTTCGAACAGTCACTAGTGAACTGTTGTAAGTCGAGGACTACCAATACTTCATCACTTTTTTCCTTTTTTTTTGGACATCAAGTTTTTGACACCTTGCTAGGCGACTGGTGGTACTCGGATATTGCCATATCCTAAAAGTGGTACAATGGGTGAAAAGGTTGAAAAGCCTGCCCTAAAATATATTAGCACCATTAGCAACCAGTTCATCATTAATTAAGTGCAGAGTTAAAAATGCACCAAACAAGAGAGGAAAAGGGGAAACAGTCGTATGATACTCTTTGTGGCTCATTATTGAGGATCTGTCTTAATAACCACTCCTAAGGATGGGAGGAGAGCAAAGAAAAATGAGCCTTCAAATGGCTCCAAAAGTCTATTTTGTGCAGCTATGTTACTAAGTTAACCATAGGAAACATCTTAAGAAATCTTTCCGAGACGTTGATCATATTTATCTGATTTTATCTTTATAGGAACTGCAAGCTCAATTCAAAATATTATTAATTTTATTTTAAAAACCAAATAGGGTATGATTGCCTCAAATTTCTTAGTGCCTTACAAATAAAGCAAATATATTTATCCCAGAATAATGTTGCAAGATCCAATTTGGGTCAGTCAACGATTCCAATTGGATACCTTCAAAAATATTAACAGTAAAAGTTGTTCAACAATGGAACAGACTGCTTCAGAATCTGATAGACTCTCTTGGGAGTATTGAAGCTGAGACTGAACAGACTGCTGATGAGAATACCGCATTAATGAGTTCTTGTATTGGGCAGGTGGTTGGAGACTAGATGATCTCCAACTGCATTTCAGCCCTTATATTCTATTATGTTTCAAACTCTGACTCAACCTTTTGTTCAGCAAACTCTTCTATTGAGAGCCTTATATAGTTAATAACTCTAACCTATTTTTCTGCAGTTATTTTTGCTGCATTAGGACGAGATCTGTTTTTCCAGCCTTTTCCTACTGACATGCAGACAAAGTGCCAGCCAAAGGAAATGCATGCCTATATTCCCCAAACGTTCCTAATTAGCAGATAGCCAAAACATACACTTTCCAATCAAAGGAGCAAAACAGTCCAGGAAAAATTAAAACAAAATGTGCAAATCTGATCAGGAAATCTAGGAATTGGGTAACTGGGTCAAAAATTTATTCCAAAAATATCACTCTGCCCAGTTTCATCAAGTAATTTGCATCATAGCTGGGAAGCATAAGTGGTCAAGAAAATCAGCAACACTTTGAAAAACTTGGAAAATATTGAAAATCATACAGTTAATATAAATCAACTGGTGAAAGTTATATATTGTATAAGAAAGGGGAGGATTTCTATTGACAATTCTGTTGTCTGCTTTCTACCAACTATTTTTTTTTTTCATTTCTCCAATCTTCAAGGGGAATTTTTAAACAGTTACTGAGAGGAGACTTAAAAAGAATGAGGAGACTTAAAAAGCTTCATTCTCTCTGTTTCATTATTGGCATAAACATGTAAGTCCAAACCCAGAATTTAATTTACAGCAGCCCTGCTTTTCTCACTCCAATATACAAAAGAAGATCCAAAAATACGAAGTGGACTTTTGTTTTTGCCTCCTCACTGGTGTCTTCAAGTGTGTGTGTGTGTGTGTGTGTGTGTGTGTGTGTGTGTGTGTATGTATATATATGTATGTACGTTTATATATATATATGTATATATATATATGTATATGTATGTGTGTGTGTGTGTGTGTGTGTGTATATATATATATATTTGTTGTTGTTGTTAATTGTGAAAGACCCATCACGACCCCATGGACAACGTTCCTCCAGGTTTTCCTGTCCTCTACCATCTTCTGGAGTCCATTTAAGTTCACACCTACTGCTTCAGTGTGTGTGTGTGTGTGTGTGTGTGTGTGTGTGTGAGAGAGAGAGAGAGAGAGAGAGAGAGAGAGAGAGAGAGAGAGAGAGAGAGAGAGGAAGAGAGAGAGAGAGAGAGAGATCAACCCTAACTGCTCTTTAGAAGGCCAGATCCTGAAGTTGAAACTCAAATACTTTGGCCACCTAATGAGAAGGAAGGACTCACTGGAGAAGGGCCTAATGCTGGGAAAGATTGAGGGCAATAGAAAAATGGGACGACAGAGAATGAGATGGCTGGATGGAGTCACTGAAGCAGTAGGTATGAACTTAAATGGACTCCAGAAGATGGTAGAGGACAGGAAGACCTGGAGGAACATTGTCCATGGGGTTGCGATGGGTCGGACACGACTTCGCAATTAACAACAACAACAAAATATATATATTTAAAAAATTAAAAAATACATGTATATGAAATATTTAGCTAATCAAAAATTCTAATGGTCTGTGGGAAGTTAACAAACAGAACAGCTAAATAAGTCAAACTCATTCCTGCTGAGTGGTTTGACTGGGGAATGTTTTTCCTGACGCCTGGTGACATGTTGAAAGGAGGCAGAAGACAGCCAGAGAAGAAATACAAGGGGTTGGAGTTTTCAGCAAATAAAAATTGGGTGAATTTTGTGGGGACTAACAGATCTGCAGGAGCACATTATGTGATACTACTTGTAATGTCAACTTCCAATGGGGACTTATGATGGACTGAGGCTCTCTAAACTTGCAGGGGTTCTCAACCTTGGCAACTTTAAGACTTGTGGACTTCAACTCCCAGAATTCCTCAGAATTCCTCAGCCAGCCACAAAAAAATTAGTGGTGAATGACAGGATTCACCACTGGTCAGACCTGGAAGGTGTGCTGGATAAGCATCAAAAGACTGCTTCTTTTGGAATGCAGTTCCTGAGCAAACAGAGATTCTTTCATTATCATCTTTGTTAAAAAAGCTCTGGGAAGTAGATTAACTGTTCATCATCGTTAAATAGAATAGGGTTAAATTTAGGGTTAAGAGGAATGAGTATTAAAGAATTAGTGGGCATTAAGAAAAGTATTAACTCTAAGACCATCCAGATAATTTTGGGACCAAGCAGGATGTGAATCCAAGTCTCTTTTGGCCAGTGCATCACATTGTTTCTCGCTGCCATTTCTCAGGATTACTCTTTTACAAAGAATTGGCATTTTTTAAATTAAAGTTGCATTTCCAACCATCTTGTGACAAAATGTATTGTGCTAAATGGATTACATTTTGATAAAACAATGATAGCATTGCCAAGAAATGATCCACATATCGGTAACAGCTATATAGCAAACCCTAAAACTGCTGTTGGAATTTAAATTTACCATAAATTGTTAGAATCAAGGACATTTAGTAATAAATAAATGTATATTAATAATATTAAAGCTACACCAGTGTGAGAGTCACATAAACTAATATTCAGAGTGCACAGTTCAATTCTAGCCTGAAATGATTAAAATCTAGAATTTGAGACTTAATTTTTTTCAAGTCTGTAAAAAGAAGGGTTTATTGTATATTACTGAGTAGTCTAAGAATATATATGAAATCAGGTTTCAACTATGAAGGAAAAAATTGTGTAAACAAGCCAATTTGGACTCTGCCAATTATAAAACAGAGAGAATGGGATGAACCAAAAGGCAAGGGCCACATATGAACCTTCTCCCCATTAGAGTTTCCCATTCCAAGCTATATTTTATTATTATTTTTTCCCTCATGAGATTTACATAAGCATAAAGGAGGCATCAAAAATACTGGAAAATTATATTTTAAATGAAAAAACATAGGAAATAGAACAGGATTTCACTTCTCCTCCAATCTGCCCACCATATCTACTTTGACCCTGTGCTTACAATTATGCATAGGACTGAGTCTATTAGCTTGATCCAGCTTTAGAAAATCTTCTGTTGTTGGGATTTATTCTTAGGTTAATGTTAACTGGATTGTGGCCTAAGAGGTAAAAAGACTAGTGAGGGACAAAACTCTTGTTTTTCAGTCATAGTCTCATCAAAGAAAATATTTATCTCTAGGAAATTATTTGTAAAAGCCAAACCAGATGTTTTACCCAGATAAACAAAAGTCTTCCAATTTTTTTTATGAAAAGCAACCATAGGCCCTGCAAGTATAAGTAAATGAGCAATAACTGCTTAATCCGTCTCCTTCCAGCTGCCTGTTGTTCTGTTAAAAATGTACACCCATTCACTTTTCCATCCCTAGAAAAAATGTTCTTGTACTCATGATTTCCTATGCAAACAAAAAAATTGTTTGGCTGCCAATGCTCATGCTTATCCTCCAAGATTGTTTTTAAAAATTTGCTATGTACGATCATCATGGATTCTGACCTATGATGACTTTTGAGTCATACAAAATATTACATACAACTGAACTAGGGGTGCAATTTTATACATACTTTCCAGGAGGTAAGATTTAGAGAACACATCTGGACTTCTCAGTAGACATTTGTTTATTTATTTAGCTTATTCTTCCATTCAAAGTAATCCTAAAATAGCCTACATCGTTACAAAATAAATCAACATAAGACGACTCACAGTAAACACTATAAAACACAGTGGGCACTTAAAAACCCAGCCTGGATTAATAACTGCCTTTGAATTGGGCTAAAAATAATGTATAAATTATATACTATTAATATGCTCTTATTTATTTATTTGGATTTGTTATACCACCCACTTCCATCATGGCTATACATAAATTCAAAACATATATTAAAAACACAAGAAAAAAAATCACATCTGCCTGGACCAAGACAACAGTCCTCAACATGCAAGAAAAATTCAACAGGGGCTCTTATTAATATATAACATGGTTTATATTGTACCTGTGTAAAATGGGAAGAATAGAATATATTCTATTGCTTTCAAAATGACTAAATCAAACAAATCACCAAATCACATTCTTCACAGCCAGATATTCGCCTAGTATATAACTAGTTAAAAGGTTGGTCTACTCTAAAAGTCTTCTATTCTCACCTAACAAAACTGGATTCTCTTTTTCCAAGCTGTGATGTTCCTTCACTGTCCTTTCACTATTATATCTTATCTAATTTGCTGTCTTCGTTCCTTGGAACAGTCTCTTTTTTTCATACAGATGTCCTCCATCTGTCTGTTTCTTCCACGACCCAAGCCAGGCCCATTCAGCATTCCTGAACTATGCTGCATCCCCAACTATCTACTTTTTTTCTTCTTCTTAGTAGGTCAGGGACACAACTATGATTGATACCTTGGAAACCAGAAGTGTAAATTCCCCTCAACACTGAAAAATTGTTGTTTGGTTATCATTTAAATATTTCTAAGTTATTTTATCTTGGAAATAAGATAAATTCCTAAGAAATTAGGATTTCATGCTCAGCCCAAATCTTCCCCTCCCTTCTTCAGCAAAGAAAAAAAAACTACATTAAGTTTTATAAATAAGTTAGCACACTAATAGCATTTTAGATTATTCAAAAAAAAAAAAGGCGACGGAGAGATCTAACAAATCTAACTCAGTGCCAGATAACGCGCAGGGTGGGAATTAGATTTGGGGGGGGGGGGAAGAAGAAGAAAATAGCCATTTGCTTTCGCTACCCTATTTCCTCTCCAAATACGTTGGACTCCAAATGTCCCCTATCACAATATTTATGGATGTTGCAGTCCAACGCATTTCGAGAGCCGACGAAGGCGCGCGGAATTAGCAGCAAAAGTAAGTTGAGAGAGGCGCGCCGCCTTCCCCCCGCCGCCTTCCTGAGCGAAGCTCACCCTGACCGCAGGCGCCCCGCTGGATAGCGATGACGGGCAGCTGATGCTGGCTTTCGGAAAGCCGGCTAGCGGTCCGCAGCTGGCACAGGTTGTCGTAGCTCTTTCCATCGGTGCCACACACCGGCTCGGTACTGGCACACACGCAATGGCCGGCTTTGGCTCGCCGGCGCACCGTGGCCGAAGCCGCCACTCCGGGTCCTCCGGGCGACAGCACACAGAACAGCCCTTCGGCACACGACGGCTCCCCGTACGGCGACCCTCCGCAAGACTCGCCCTCTTGTGCGGCACACACAAGGCAGCAGCCGCAGGAGTCGAGCGTCTGCCCGCTTCCCGCACACTCGGCGGGCACCTCAGGGCACCGCGAGTGGTCGCAGCGGTCGGGGCAAGCCCGCTCTTCGTAACGTCGCCCGAAGACTTGAGCCAAGCTGCCCGGGAGCAGGAGCAAGAAGAGGCACGGCCACCAGCCGCTCGGCGCCAAAGGCCACAGAAAGGCTTTCATTGCTTCCACACAAGAAGGCGCGGAAAGTGCAGCGAGCGAAACACGCGCAACTGACTGGGACAGCGCGGCCGATGTGGGGAAGGAGGGTCCTGGCGCGCGGGGAGAGCCGGGAGTTGGAAGCGCTGCCTGGCAAAAGCGCGGCGAGCAACTGAGGAGGGAAGCGCTGCTTTAAAAGGAGCCGGCGCCGCCGGAGAGGTGGATACACGCGTGGAGAACGCCGCTGACTTGAGGAGCCGATTGGGAGGAGACTTGGCGCCGCCGTTATACAAGGCCGTTATACAAGGCCGAAGGAAATCTGCTACCGCGCCAAGTGGGAGTGCAAACTGCTGCAAGCTCTCACAGAATTTTTTTTTCACCTCTTTTCACAGGTTTTTTTTTATTAATATTTTTCTTATTAATATTGAAAGGCGTGGCTCTCGGGTTTATATCAGCTCACCATACTTGCCATAAGAATTTTTTTTTCATAATTTCTGTAATTGTTTATACCTAGAAGAGGAACAGGCGGTATTAGGGTCGTTCCGTTAACTCTATTCTGTGCCGTTTTCTATAAGTAGATCATCCTATTAGCCAACCTAGAGTTCTACACTCAGATTCATCCTATTGCCTGTAAAGTGCACCACAATGTTGCAGGAAGGGGGTGAGGGGTGACCCTAAGCCAGGGGTAGTCAACCTTGGCTCTTTTATGATTTGTGGACTTCAACTCCCAGAATTCCTGAGCTAGCCATGCTGGCTCAGGAATTCTCGGAGTTGAAGTCCATGAGTCATAAAAGAGTCAAGGTTGCCTATCCCTGCCCTAAGCGTTTTAAAAATCCTGGTCCAAGATACTTCCGAAGTTTTCTTCTAACTCTTTATTCTTGGACTTCCTCCATTAAATCTGCCAACAGATAGTTTGAAATGTTCACCCAGGTCTTGGTCGATCTCTAATAATTTTCCTTCAGGAAGGTTAACACATGTATTTGTGGCCCATGCAAATGCATAAATGATCTTAAGCTCTGTACAAATTGGACCAAAAATGCAGTTTTAAAAAATGACATGCTTATGTTCAAGAATTAACATAGTTTGGCCTACTAGCAAAGCAATTGGAACAGCCTAGCACTAGATGCAGTGGTGGTGCCAATAAGCACAGCCTATTGACTTTTTCCCCACATTCTCCTCACCACTTGGAAGCTGTCTGTTTAATTGTTTCTACAACCTATGTACTTTATATTTCAGTTTGTAAACACTCTCACATGAAAAAGTTATAAGGCACCACAAAACTATTTCTACTAGTTTATCAAAATGTGACTTTTCCAGAATATTTACGTTTGTTGGCTAAAATGGCCTGTGTTTTTCAGAAAAGAGCCCGCTGTGGGTCATATTTGAGATGCGCACTTCCAATGGGATCAGTATATTCTGTCTTAAACACTGACTTCCAGGAAAGTTTCAAATTTCTGGGACACAGAAAAGCATTCTTTGTCCTCAGAATACCTTCCTATGCTGCTGCTAATACATTTGCAGTATCGCACAAAAAAAAAAAAAAAAAAAGTGCTGGAGCACAACCAGCTCGCTACTTAGCTAAGGAAAAGTTAGGGCATTTGCTGACATTCAAGACAGCCTTTTCAAATGCTAAGTGAAGATACAGAGTGTTGCAAATAGATTTTGCTCTCAGAAAAGTTAGAATACTTGAGAGTCCTTCTTATCTCAAGCAAGATGGTGATATGTTTTTCCTATTCTGTTATGAATAGAAAATACTATGGGAAATATAGGAAATACTACTGAGGAAGGCAAGTGAAGAACATCCCAGAAATCTCAGCTTGGATTCTTCTTACTGTCCCACAAAGCCATTAGCTACCCTATAAAGAGGGCAGCTGTCTGTTACTTGCTTTTAACTGTTTATTTTGTTTACAATCCATATTATTTGTAAACTTTTTGGGAATACTTTCAGCCTACAAGACGTGACATAAATAATAAGAAATACATAAGGGAAAATCATTGACACTTTTTGTCAGTTTATCTTAGAATGGGTAACATCTCAAGAAAAAAACTCTTTTGGGCATAGCTCCAGTACTAAGGTAGCAGTGAAGTAGTTATAGCCCACCAAGTATTATTGAATCACAATTCCTGGTAGCAGAACATTTGGCCCCAATAACCATAACTTTCAGAAGTTATAGTTCATTTACCAGGTGTTCCATCTTCTCTCATATTAAAAACAGGACTTCTTCCAATGGCATAGTAAAATGCATGTGGAATCCCCAACAGGATTTTAAGCTAGCTAGAATGACCAGCTTTACTCTGGCTGGAAGCTTCCTTCAAGTTTCTTTCCTGATAATTTTTCTGCACTGTTACACAGTTTAAAGGGGTTCTGTTTTCTAATTTGGGGTGTTATTTCATTTTTTTATTTATCCAATTTAAACATCACTTATCTCATTTGCAGAGTCTGCTATGTAATCTTTTTGAATTTTCATCTGAACTTTTAAATACGTTTCATGGAGGGTAGTCAAGTTTTCTTGAATAAGCTATGGTTTCTTTACCCTCATTCTTTAGCATCATTCAAGGTTAACTTGTCTCGTATGAGGACTGCACATATGACAACACATGTGTACAAATTGGCAAATTTAATAACATGGTCTGACAGCAGATCATACCAAGATGTTTCAGCAATAGTTTTTTAATAACCTAGTTTTAACCACTGAGGAATATTATCTCTTTAAAATGTCGCTGGTAATAAGACTAGTTGTAGTAATGATGCAAAGTTTTTTAATGTTTGCTTTTTGATTGATTAAAAATATCAATTTTAAGATTTCTGGTGAATCTGAAGGGAAGAACTAAAATAGTTTGCAAAAATTGTTTCATTCATTGAACAATTTGTGTTTAGATGTAAATGTAGTAGTCTGATAAGATTATTATAATTCATTATTTATCTCAATTTATTAACAAGTGTGACACAGAAAACACCACAGGTTTCAAATAAGTTAACAATTTTCTTCAATTTTATATAAAAAAGTACTGATAAATTAAAAGTCCTGACAATTTGCCAACCACAAGCATTTCCCACATTACTGAATTACCTAAGCAGTTTGATTTTAAAGGAATCCATAAGATTGCTGCTGTGATTACAATTCACTATTGAAAACTGGTAATATTCAAAGAATAAAATGAACATGCAATGTGAAAATTGTACCAGAACCAGTAAACCTAGCACAACATCAAGGTGTGGCAACGCAACAAACAATCCAACTCAGTTTCTTCCACAAAATATGTATTGTGAAAAATAAGGTCTTTCACACATTTGCTAAATCTGTTACAAGTTAAAATGTTATTCTCCTGAATTAGACTGAACGGAACATTTACCTTAATTCACATATAACTGAGAAGGCAAATAAAATGTCATTTACAAACACTGCTTGTAAATATTTAGCTTATAATTGAGAAATATAAAGGACTGCTATATTGGAGCAATCTGAAATAACATCACAGAAATTTGGCATTCTACCTTTTTAGGCCTTGTCCATTTTTATTTCAATTTTTAATATATACAGATTTGATCCATATAACTTTCTATAAATGTAGTTAGTATATTTAACAATGGAATAATGTATTCTTGAAAGGCAAACTCTGTAGCAAATTTCCACAATCACAATTGCTGGACTCAAGTGATCCAAACTGTTTATTTGATGACAAACAGAATTATAGTTAAGTTGGAACAACAGTGAAAATTCCCAACGAGACAAACTTAATGAAAAACCTGGAAAGTGATTGAGTCAGTTTGTATCGTTTATATAAAATACCTATACCTTTTGAGTTTATGTGAAAAAACAAACTAGGGTGGCAAAATGTTCTCTTGTCCAAGGGCCAAACGACTCTTCTTGCAAATATAAAAGCTTCATAGATAAAGCCTGAGATCAAGATTTTGTGGGGACGTTATTGGGGAAATGAATCTGGAAGCTAAAGACCATTTAGTTAAAGGCAGTTAAAACGAACATAAATCAAACATATAATATTAGCACAGACAAATGAACTGCAAATGAAAATGTCATGTTTCAAGCAGGTCAACCCAACTCATGACAGTAGAAGAGTTGGGTGTACAAAATAAACACATAATTGGACTTCTAATATTACTCTATACAGCCTCTTATACCTATGGCACACAGAAAGCAGATATGGGCCAGTCTCTCTCTCAGCCCAACCTACTTAGCAGAATTTTTATTGTTGAGGAAAAGAGGAAGAGACAGGAGTATTAGGTATGTTCACCACCTTGAGTTACTTATAAAAGTAATAAAAGCAGGATAAAAATCTAATAAAAGCAGGAATGTGCTGGTCACTGCTTAACTCAATGGTTCTTAAACTGATTCAATTACTTCTCTTACCTGTTCCAAATAATATCACTATCCCCACAAAAAAAAAAAAATCCAGACTCTGTTTTTTATACAGGCATCTTGGCAGCATCAGTTCCAAACTGGATCCTTGATTCACAAACACTCAATTACAAATTGTTCCATTACCCTCAATTACTCCATTGGGGAAAAGTACCCTCCCCCACCCACTTACGAACCACTGGTCTAATTGAAGTTCTCTAACAAGATAAAAGGTTTTTAGCTCCCGTTGCTACTATAATTTAAGCAAGCAAGTAACAAGTATTTTTAAAATTTGAATATCTTTTAAAAGCTGTGACAATATGTACAGTCTAGTCAGCTGAGTAAAAATCTATATTTCTTCCTGAAATGGAGAGGGTTGTGGAATCATCCCCTTTCTACCATTTTAGTAGATAGTAATGAGAATCTGAAGGGATTAACTTAAGGCAGTGGTTCTCAACCTTTCTAATGCCACGACCCCATAATACAGTTCCACATGTTGTGGTGACCCCCAACCACTTATACATCACAGGGTGCCAGGGGCGTGGCCAAAGAAAAGGGGGGAAAAATGGCAGACAGCCTTGCTTGGCGACCCCGTGAAATGGTCGTTCGACCCCAAATGGGGTCCCGACCCACAGGTTGAGAACCACTGACTTAAGGGAACATCCCTTTCAACTAATTTGAAAATTTTGGCTTTTGCTTCACTAAGACATAAGTCAAAAGAACGCCTACTTCATTAGAATAGTGGAGGATTTTTTTTTGTTTAAATATTTCCATTCATTCTTTATGATTTTTCAAACATAACTTACACAAAAATATGAATTGCATAAAGAAGCAGCATGTGAACCTTTGGGCATTTTGTTGATTAAACAGATTTTTTCACTACCTAACTATAAAATAGTACATTCTTTGTTTGATCAATTATCCAACATCACCTTAAACCTATTATTATTTGTCATTGGAACTGAACAAATATCCAGTCTGAAAACCATTATGCACAGCTTAGATACCTGTATGCTGGAAACCGTACTAGCATTTCACCTTATACACAGGCTGAACCATATCACACAAGGCTCAAAACCAAAAAAATAAATCTATCTAACCCCCAAACTTTTAACTTATCATGAAGAAAGAACCCACAGGCACTTTTAATAAATACAGTGCACAGAAGTTACAGGCCACAGTTGCATGATGGAATAATTCAGTACCAATTAATAGCATGAAGCAGAGTTTGTTCAGTCTTTTACTGACCAAAATACAAAATGAGAACCAGTTACAACTCACTGAATTGGGAGGGGGGGGGTGGAGATCACACAAGAGAAAATAAAATTTTGAACAATAGTTTTAAATAATTAATGCAAAGCCCATTATAAAATATTTTAGTTAAACCTTTAAAAGATTTAATAGTTTATGTTCCCTATTTTTTTAAAAATCTACATAATACCTTTATTTTGGTGGTCCATCAATATCCAAATGTGCAAAAGTTACAATTTACCTTTAGGAGTGCATCAAAAATAGGCTTAGTATTCAAAATAGCTGTATTATGGTAATGTAAATTTCACAGCACCAGTTTTCTGTAATTCTAAAGGATTTGGATTCTATGAAAGGGCAGTGATTTACAAAGTATTTATCAGGAGCTCCAATTAAGTCAGCACATTTAGGTTACCGTAAATAATCTGTGGGCCTTTCTTATAAGCTTTCTTTTCTCATAGAGATTCTCACTTATTGTACTTTAACAAATATTATATTTGTTATGAGCAGGTTTTGTGCCTTGAATACATAGATTGCTCAAATCTAAGCATTCACTGTAAGGAAAACATACCTCATTTCAGATACTGCAGCATGGTGTTTTTCTTAATATTCTTAACATGAAATATACTTAACATGAAAAATCTCTTTGCATAGGAAAAGTGCATTACATTGCGTCTACTGTTACACTCTGCAGTCCTGACAATCAAAGAATACTGTATACATAGATCCAGATGCCCCAAAAAACTGTGCCAGTATTTTTAGAAAATAAGCCGATTTGGTTAACAATAGCCTGAATTACAAGATCATTAAGCTGTAAATTGGCTTTGAAAAATAGCATTAAAGAGTTTTTTTTTTTTCAGTTTTGCCAAACTGATGATGAAGAGCAGCTGGTACCTTGCTTAAATAACTTTTAGATCAAGTATCATATTTCGGCCCCTCTCTATCAAAATGATTTGTCATCAGGGTACAGAAAAAGCAAAAAGTCTGCTCCGATACACAGTGCAAGGCAGCATATAACTATTAAAACATACAAAATTTTGAATGTATGCATACAGAAAGGTCAACATAAGCAACATTCTATGTTTTGTTCTTTCTATCTTTGGCTAAAAGTCTGAGAAAGGAAATTCAAGGACCAAAACAATTCTTAATTTTCCAGACTCTTCCCCATCATTACACATCACTAACTGGAAGGCTTGCATCATCCAGATCCACTGGATCAGGATCCTGTTCCTGAGTGCCATTTTTATTTTGAGGTTCCAATAGAGCCTGTAAAGTCACTTTGGAAGTTGAGTTTCTTGAAGGGACAGCCTGGATCTTGAAGCTCCCTGATTTGGACGTGGTAAAAGATTCATGAAATCTTCGCTTCTCCAAGACAAGGGGTTTGCTGTTAAAGGTTTGGACCAAAGTGGGGCGGTGAGTGGTTGTGGAATGTGAGGTGGCTGCTGCTGTTTTTGCAGGACAGCTGGATTCTGAACAGCTGGAATGCTCCTGTAAAGGAGAAGTAATTATCTGATTAAGTTGGTCATTTACTCCATATTAATTACTCAATTCAGACCTACGTCACTGAAATAATGAAAAGGGAAATACGAAGCAAGGCATAAGAGCACAAAGCAGAAGCTTCTCCGATGCAGCACAATATTAAGATTGTAAGCATACAGCATTGTGTAACAGCAAGCTGAAACAGCCAAGACAAATCCCTAAATCTAGTGTGATATTATTTTTAATTCTGAAAGTGCAATTGGACTGAGTTATTATGCCCAATGCTATCAATCTCCCAGCAGAACAGATTTCTGCCTTACTTTCCCCATGCCCATTGTGAGCATACCACTGGCAGCATTTTGAAGAAACTGTCGATTTTGAGAATTTGCAAATAGGATTAAATACTTCTTGAAATCTAATGCTAAGACAATTTCAAGAAACTAATCCCATAAATTTATACAAAGTGTATTCACTTGTAAAAAAGAAGTATAATTAAATTCTTAAAATTCTATTTTAAAATTTATATTGTAGGAATCATCTAAGTAAAGGAAGATAAAGAAAAAACTTGGTACTTTGTTTCAAAAGTAATAAATTTATCAGAAATAAATATGTTTAACACAAAATGATTGTGTAAAATAATTTCCAAATACGAACTTCTTTTCTAAAGTGAATACTATATAAACATTTCTATAACATTTTTAAATTAAATTCAAGCAAGATTTGTGCTGGAGCAGCATTTCAAATATTTCAATTGGTAGTTTTGTGATAAGATACAACTTTTGTGATTAGAATATAAAAAACGTATATTCATTGTTTTGATTAACCATAGGTTAGTTAATCAAAATAATGCAAGCTATAACAATCTCTGCATCTTGACTAATGATCCCATGCATATATATTGTAAAAACCATGCAGGTTGGTCAATTATCTTTTTTTTTAGTGTGCACACTTTATATGCACACATTTAACTATTAGGCTCTGAGAGGCTTTTACTTAGCTGTGTTTTAAAATGATTAAATTCAAATATGAACTCTCATGCAAATTAGGCCAAATGTAGCTTTTCTCTCCATGTATTTGCTACTAGAGCTTTTCTTCTCAATGAAAGGAACAGAGACTTCAGCAGCAAGTGAATGTTCGCCATTCTGAAAAATAGATTTTATTTACAAAGATCAAATTTAATAGCCAATGGAAAATATTTCAGAAGTTAGTAATTTCATGGTGATAATGATCAACAGAAGACACCACAAGATTCATCATTTTATGTAGTGTTAATAAATGTTCTGGACTGCAGCCCTCTGTTAAAATGGCAGGTTTACATGAGAGCCCACATACGTGCTGCATTCACCAATTCTTGATGTATACCTCTGTATACAAGGATTCGACAGCCTTCTGGCCTGCCGCATCTGGAACACAGTGCAAAGCTAAGATTAGAGTAACCTAAACTTGAGAAGAAGAAGGGAGGAAGAGAGGAAAAGACAGGGAAAGGAAGAACTGCTGACAGCCACTAGTAGAGTTATTCCACCACAAAAATTAAAAAAAAACCACCAAAGACACAAAGGAATACCCATTCCCAATAACTTTTCCATTAACCAAAATGCATTCATTCCCAGAGAGAGAGTTTCTAAAGGATAGTGGCAATTGATTAGGCTGTTTTAATCAGTTTTTGCAAAAAAGGTGAAAATTGGAGTAAGAAACACAATTGTTTTAATATCTCTATGCTGTATACAAGTTAGAATAAATATCTAGTATATTGACAGAAATAAAAAACAATATTGCTATATATGAATGGCTAAGAATGGTTTAAAAAAAGAATCAACAGAGTACTACATTATAGCAATTAGATACTCATTAGAATAAACCTGTGTTCTATTGAAAAAATATGTCATCTATGGAACAATTACATAATTACTGACACTTACAACAGTTTGGCAATATTAGCCATTGTAAGTCCAGTTGTTCAAAAAGGAAATCTAGAATCCTTTTGAAAGCACAAATTAGTTCTGTGCTTAGAGGCCTGTAAACTGAAAGTTACAAAGAATTCTATTCCAAGGTGCTTTAAATCAGTTTAGGGACGTCTCAAGCACAAAATTCAGAAAATGATCATATAAATTCACAAATTTCTTTGTGGTCAAATTAAGAGAGGAGAGTTTAACGTATAAATATTAAGATAATACAGAAAGATAGAAATACGAGTATTTTTAAGATTAGCATTGAATCAAAAACGTAACAGTCTATGCAAGTTGTAATTCATGCAAATGTATTACCCCAGATCTAGGAAAGGGTTGACTAAAAAATAAGTGCAGTACTGATTACTGGTGAAGTGTCATAATTTAAGTTGTTTAAAAACATACGGAAGCTGCTGATCTTCCAGGTCCTCGCTGGGCTACTATTGCACCAGAAATTGCTTTAATCCAACTATGCATGTCTTCTGGGCTATCGGCCTAAAATAAGAATAATATAAAACTGTTGTAGAATTTCAGTTTTAGATTTAAACATATTTTACCTATACAACCTAAGAATATATCAAACATTTTCCTCATGAATGAATTTAAAACATTTAATCTAGACTGATAGAAATAGACTTTTCATGAAAAAGATGAGGATTTACTATAATAGTGTATTTAAAGCATAGTTCATAACATCACTGTCTCTATTTTAGAAATAGTTATATAAAGCAATTTTCTACATCCTGTGAAGAAAAATCCTGGCAGGTGACCATAGCTATTTTCAAATATTTTTCAATGAATAGAAATATGAAAAGCCCATTAATAATTATTACAGCTTCCTTGTTGCCAATTTAACTACTGAAGAGGATTTATCAGTATGTTATTTAATTTAAACTCAAAGCACAATCAACTGAAATTATATGAATAATTTATAATGTTCTAAACAAGGAATGAAAACAGGATATTGCAAACATCATTGGGAAAAAGAAGAAAGTTGTTTATGAGAAAACCCAAGTAATTATAATGAAAAGAAGTATACTGCTATGGCATTAAAAAAAAAAACCTTTCATAAACAGACCAACAGACCATTGTTAATGACATGGCATCACCATAGCACACAAACCAACTAAAACCTTCCAAAACATCTTAAGTAAACCAAGCAGTCCAATGAAAAAAGAAAAAAAAAAAGCAGGAATCATTTATAACAGGGGTTTCAAACTGCCGGCCAGTGACTGGTTTCATCATACTGAAGCTGCGCCCACCCCATTGCAGCAATGCAAAAAGAGTCACGATACGTTGCAACACGTGATGTGACGTGTTGACACCAGTGATCTATAACATACAATGTAAGGACTGTAATAGCCACTATGTAGGATAGACAGGTACATCTATGAACATCGACTACAAGTCAGAAGATGTTGTGATTCCTCGCCAGCCAGTGGACCCGGCAGCTGAGTCAGAGTAATCAGAGGAGGAGAAGGGACCTGGAGTGACATCAGAGTCAGAGGAAGGCTCTGAGGAGCTCCAAGACTTACAGTCTGATGAGGAGCCTGGGGTGGCTCCAAAGGCAAAGGAGAAGGCATTAGGAAGCCACGCCTTAGCTGCATAATAAAAGGGAAGGTGTGGGAGGTGCTGATTGCTGAAGGCAACCGTTTATGTTGAGGATCAAGTTTCTGTGAACTGCGTTTTGTTTGCCTTGGACATTGACTCAGGTCTGTGAATAATAAAAGGGGATTGTTTTTTTCCTACGGTTCCAGCCTGCTTGTTGGAAGAGGGGTTTCTCCTTTTCAGCTTAACAAGGACTCACATAGGCTGGGACAGAACAGAAGATATGGGTTAGACTCATATCTTACAATACATGGGTTAGACCAGACATGTCAAATTTGCGACGTCACGTGACATCGCGAGACGTATCAGGAGAATTTTGCCATTGCCATTGCAACTTCCGGATGATGCGTCCGGCCTGCGGGCCGGCAGTTTGACATCCCTGGGTTAGACTCAACCATAGTTTCAACTGGGAAACTCTGAACATCCTAAATCAAGCTAAATCCAAAAATCCTGGGGAATTCTTGGTTGTTTGGCATTGAGACAAATCAGCCATCAATAGACACATAGAGATAAACCACATTTTCACACCATCCAAAAAAGACAATTAAAAAGCTAAGAAGGAAACAAAAAGACCAGAACCCATCCTCTCCAGCAACCAACATCCAGATAAGCACAGATTAATACCAGATAAACAATTAAGGAAAAATAATACCCTAAGCAAGGAACGACAGCAAGGAGAAAATAAACCAACACTGGCAGGACAAGCTATTCTATATAAACAGGGACCAAACTTTATTTACACTAAAGATATTACCTAATTATGTAATGAAATATCTGCAAGCAAACAACCATGTTCAGAGAGTACCAAGGACTTCATAGTTCAACCTGAGCTACATATATTTTCTTCTATTAGCATAGCACAACACTGGAAAAATCCTCGTAGCAGGCTTTTTAAGATGTTAATCAAAGCATTTCATTAGACCAGTTATGTCACTCTAAAATACAGAAGATCTAACCTGGGAATGAGAATCACTTTCAGTTCTACTACTAGGATATTTGTTACCAATCGGGGGACAACATAGTTCCATAGCACTATCCTTGACATTTATGAAGCTCACTGCCCTGACCTAACAATATTTTTAATGGACATATGACTTATTTGTAAAAATGGCTGGGCCCTACTTCGGTTTCTTAAGCCTTTCTTTAAAAAGTAATGGATTCTTGCAATCAACTCCTTTGCAACTTTGTGTTGAAGTTGGATGGCTATGGTAGGGAGCAATCTTCCCAGCTTAACATCTGATAAATGGATATTTTATTGCCAGCCGCCAAAGTAGCCATTTTGTGAATAGATATGTTTCCCCACAGTAGACATATTGTGAAAACACCTACTAAATGCCCTCAAACTTTAAATATTCCCCATAATTCTCTGCAAACTGGGAACCCTTAGTTCATGCTCATTTTATTTGTAAAATTAAATTAGCTATGGCTATATATTTGAAAGGAAATGAAGTTTGTTATCTTACATAAAATGCACAAACAGAAGACTTACTTGTACATAAAATGTTCGAGAAGTTGTTACAATTTCAAAAAGATTGTCTCTCATCATAATATCACTGAAAAACATACAAAATGTAAATGTATGCATTGTTAAAATCAAATTCTAGCTCACGTTTCTAACATAGAAAAATGCATTCTATACAATTTTAAATCATCTGCTTTGAAAATAATTAAATTACATGCAGGTAGTCCTCATTTAATGATCACTATTAAGAGCAGCAACTTTGGTTGTTAAGTAAAGCAATAACTGCTAGTGTGCTTATTATCTTATTTCAGTTTCCTTTTGCTTTAGGACCTGCAAAGATCATAAATGCAAAGACTGATCACAAAACTATTTTTTCACCAGCATTCTAACTGTAAATAGCTGTTAAATGAGGACCACCTACACTATACAGATAATCCTTGACTTATGACAATTGGGACCAGAATTTTTGTTGTTAAGGCAGTTGTTAAGTGAATCATGCCTGATTAGTGGACTTTTTTTTTTGCTAATTGTTAAACAAATTACTTTAGTTGTTAAGTAAATCCAGTTTGCCCCACTGACTTTGCTTGTCAAAACTGGCTGGAAAGGTCACAAATGATGATCTTGTGGCCCCAGGACACTGCAATCATCATAAATACATCCTGGTTGCCAAGATCCCAAATTTTGATCACACGACTGTGGGGATACTATGACAGTGCTAAATGGGAGGACCAGTCATAAGTCACCTTTTTCAGTGCCATTGTAATTTTGAACAGTCACTACAAATGGTTGTAATTTGAGAACTACATGTATTGTACACTATAGCACAGTGGGGGCGAACCAATGGCACGAGTGCCAGAGGCGGCACTCGGAGCCCTCTCTGTGGGCACACGTGCCGTTGCCCCAGCCTTGCCTCCCCCGTGACCCCCCCTTATCAGCAGCCCCCGGAGGAGAGTCGCCCCTGAGCGTGGCCCCTGTGAAGCAGTGCAGCCAAGGACATGCCAGCCAGACAACGTAGACAAGACTCTGCCCTCATGCCCCATCATGCATAGTTGATGCTGCGGGGCGTGGGCAGAGGGCGTGGCTGCCATGGCACTTCTGGGCGATCTGTGGCGGGCCCTGCAGGTGGTGAGTGGCCCTGCAGGCAGGCAGGATGGGGGCAGAGCGGGGGGTGGAGTGGGGTGGGGCCAGTTTTTGGGCACTTGGTCTCTAAAAGGTTTGCCATCACTGCTATAGCATGTAATGTACTCTACCTCCCTTCTTCTTCTTCTACCAGCTCAAAACAGGTACATTATTATGACTCTAGATAAGCAAATTATAGCCAGTGCATTTGAAGTTATGCTCAGACTGGCTAGTGTTTAGACTATATGAAGATTATTATCACCTTTTGGCACAACCTCCATTAGGATGATAATCAAAGACAAAGCAAAAACATACTCCAGTGCTTCCAGATTTACCTACTGTCTCCTTCATTCATAAACTCCAGGCAAATATGCCCACTGCAGAATCGTACCTAAGCTTATTCCTCAAGTTAAACAAGACAAGCATGGGATAAAAATTATGAAATGTCCTAAGAAATTTTATAATGCCATAACAGAATCACCTGGTAACTTAATGAACCAGACCATTTTAAATGTGTTAAAAAGCAAGAATGCTTTCAAGTTCAAAGTGACTATTTTGCTGCAGGTTTTTTGGAAGCACTCCTTGGAAATGGTTTGCTTTTGTCTTTTTTTTTTAAACTGGCCAATCTAATCAAAAGCCCTGAAATTCCTGCATTGCCTCCATCCAAGCACTAATTAGGGTTAATCTTGCTTAGTTTTCAATCACAATCTCCATCTTCCTGAACTTTCATTATTATATACAAATGACTACATTTGTCCTGTTAAAATATCCCACGTTTCAAATAATTTGACTTTATAATTTAATCATATAGCAAATGAAATGTATTAAATTGTGATGAGAAATAGCATGATCAGGGTTTCTTACTCCAATTACATAGGGTTTGATACCTTTACAATTCTCACCTTTGTTTACATTCTTGGACTTTATGAACTTCTTTCAGTGGTATAATCCGAAGAGGTTCCTTATCCTGAAAAATTAGAATCAATAAAACGTTAATATTTTAGCAAATAAATACCAAAAATATGTGTTGCGCAAACCTCTGTTGAAGGAAAAGATCCAAATGGAAAATTTATTCACAAAATAAAAGGGACCAAAGGTGTAAAACCATACACATTTCTACATAACTCAGATTCTTCCATTTCATGTTGATTCCCTAGAAAAAAGAGGAGCCCAGAAAGAATTCCATTAGCTAGTTAATGTCTTAACAAAAGGTGACTGAACAGTTCATTTCAGTATTCCATGATTAACAGTCTGTAAAAATAATGCAGGTCATTCTCACTACAATTGGAATTAGCAACTTAGTTTTAAACAAAGCACTTGCTAAGTTAAAAAAAAAAAAGGGACAGCAATTGTGCTTATGATTTTACTTCAGCTTGATTCCAAACAGATAAGTAAGCCCATCTGGCAAGAAAGGTTTCTGGAACTCAATTCATAAAAAACTGTGAAAGAGCAACTCTTATAGTCCTTTTTCTCCACTACTCTGGCCTTGTGAATGCTCACCATGGTGCTGGGATAATTAGCAAGAAGACAGTGTTTCTTAATGTTTTTTCCCACCTCAAAGGCACCCAGCATTCTTTTCTTTATCACGCTGCCTTTCCTCAGGAGCTGAAAATCCTCCCTACTGAAATCCCAAGCAGCATTTTCAGTGATGAGACACTGGTGCATGACCTGTAGCAGGTCTCCCAAGACCTTCCCTACCCACCTGAGGCAGCCTATGCTCCTTCTTACCTATGCTGCCTTCCTGCTCGGAAGCTGAAACTCTTGCTTGGATTTTGGTTCCTTCACATCTCTGGTTGAAAGAGCTGCCTGCCAAAGGATATCAACCCTCTTTCATGCACTCTCTACCCTGAAATTCAGCTTGCCTACACGTGCAGAAGGAACACCTTTGGTGGAGTGCAAGAACCGAGCTCTAATCTTCCTCCCACTAGAAGAGATCAGCTCGCCTCAGCAGACAGCTCTTTCAGCCAGCTCCCAGAAACAAGAGGGAGTCCTCTTGGCAGATGGAGGCAGCAACTTACAATCTTCTTTCCAGTTCCCCCACTGACCTTCTGGGAAGGTAGCAAAGATTACAAATAGCAATCGTGATCATAGGGTGCTTTGCAACCTATTGTAAATATGAACATGACTATAGGGGAGGGGCATGGAGTTACATGTTATGACAGACAGAAGTGATTTACAAGCTGTAAAGCACCTTTATCAAGGCCACTTTAACTTCAAACCATTGTTAAACAATGGGTGGTTTAGTATAACCTATAGTATAAAACTGATTGGGGTGTCATCAGTTTCAGGCAATAGCTGAATAGAAGGGGTTGTTATAACCAATTAATTAAGGTCACAAACAGCAGAACTTATGGCTTGCAATTTTTAGGGACATACTGCACTCTGGAAAAAGCAGCTCAGGAAAAGGTTGCTTGTTTAGGCAAGCTCTCCGCTCTGACAGGAGAAGTGGGGGGGGGGGAACCAAGAAAGTCATACATGCAGACAAAAATTATTTTTTTTCATTACTTTCATAACTGCAAGCAGATGCTGCAAATGGATGCTGTCTAGGGCAGTCACTAAACAATACATCATGGTTACAAAGTGTTATTAGCTATAGTCTTCTTTCTCCTTTCCTTATTAGTTTATAGAAAGTATAGTAATGTTTTATTGGGAATTACTTACATTCACCAAAATTAGATGCCCACTATTGCAAAATTTTGCTTACATTCATACTTTTAAAATGATCCAGTTATAGTATACATGTTAAAAACATATTGTAGCACTCAAATATATTACAATAATATCCCGAGGTGCTTATTGTTAAATACAGTAACCTAATTCAGCTACAAAATGAACTAAGTTGATTAATTTTTGCTTGAATACCTGCATGTCCCCTTTCACTTCAAGAATCTTTTATTTATTATGTACCAAACTGAATTGTAACTAAGCAGAACTAAGGTTCAAAGCAGGAGTAGGAAAGCTGCTGCTGACCTGTAGCTTTAACCAGTCAGAGCCAGCAATGAGGAACACTACAAATATCATTTCAGATACATCTGCAGGATCAGTAACTTCCCACTTTCACTGTAGAGAAAGAAACTAGGATCATAAACCTTTTTTATACAGAACAGACAAAATACAATTGCATAATTTACTCAGATTGAGGAGCAGTTTACACATATAATTTATGTTTCTTCCCAAACACATAGAGAAGAGGAAACTTACAAGCTTAATAATAGTTTAAGGACGTACAATTATACCCTATCGGTCTCTTTAAAGTAACAGGGCAATCTATAATTTTAAAGGATAAATATTATTTAAATGTTCACGCACTACAAAATATAAACATTGTGATTTTTAGAGAGACACTATTGTGCCTAACAACTAAAGATTTCAGAAAGATCTGAACACATAATTTTCAAATGTGCCAAACAGAGAATTGCAATCTGTATGGAACTCTGGAGGGATGTCTCAGATAGACATAATTTCTGAAAATGAACACACCCTTCAGTCAAGTTGATCAAGATGTTTTCTTCACCGAAGTAACAGCCTTTTTCAGGGTGTTTGTAAGGATTTCCTGGTAGTATTCCCATCTAAGTATTAAGCAGGAGTAACCCTCCTTAATTTCCAGTTAAATTTCCAGCTAAAACTAGTTGGTTAGACCAGGGGTGACTGACTCAGGAATTCTGGGAGTTGAAGTCCATGAGTCATAAAAGAGCCGAGGTTGCCTACCCCTGGGCTAGACCTACTTACTGAATTTCTGAACCCATATTAACTCCCAGCCCTAAGTAACCTCTCTTCAAAATGTGTTATCCCTTGACATCAAGACTTTAAAGGCCTTGATGTATTTTAGATCAGGGGTCCCCAACCCCCAGTCCGTGGAATGGTACTGGGCCACGGCATGCCAGCAACCGGTCCACACCAACAAGCAGCACACAAACCCACGCACGCTACAGTCCATGGAAAAACTTTTCTCCAGGGAACCAGTCCCTGGTGCCCAAAAGGTCAGGGACCTCTTTTTTAGAGGAAAAGAGGTTTGTTTATATCCAAAAAAAAAAAAAAAAAATTAGCTTAGTTTGTGATAAGTATATTTTATATACATAAAATTATTATACATCTTGATCAGAAAATATATAAATGAAAGTATTTAGCTTGGTGGTTTAAACGAACAAGGACAAGAATTTAAAAAGCACACATTTCTAATTGCTGTAATGGCGTTTGGTTATCCATTCACTACTAATATAATCTGGTCAAATGTCATGCTATTCTTTTAAAGAATGGGAATTAAAATTATGACAATTAGCCATATTAAATTTCTAACCATGTTGAGTGATGAATGTAAATATGGATTTGATGCATATTAATGTATACAGGTTATGTTCTATTGATTAATTCTTGTTTAAGCAATAAGTATTGCAGCATTTCTGAAAATTTTACAGCACTAAAAAAGAGCAAAACATATGAACATATTTGAAAACATTCTAATTTGTGATAGAATAAAAGACTGCATAAATATATTAAATTTTACATTGTTTTTCCCCGTGAAATATGGTTCATAAAATATGTATTGATCTTTTTTCTCAAACTTTCAAACTATCATCTTTCAAAACCTTTGTTATGCGCCATCGTGTGGTTACTAAAAGGAAAGCAAGTGCACACTTAATACTTCACTGTTAACTCCATGAAGTTAACATGGTAAAAGGACACTTCGGAAACTTTTCATATTTCAACAGCAAACCTGTTCATCTGTTCTTTCAAATGTTAACTGCCAGAAATGTGACTACAATTACATTTTCAGAAACTATTAAGTAGTAGCATTTTTTTTCTTTTATCATAATGTTTCACTCTGATCAAGATCCTGCTTATCTGTTGAAAGAATCTGCGTTGAGTTTTAGTATAAAATGCTTCATAGATGTTCTGTTATTTATTAAAAAGTGTATGCACCTTGACAGTTTTGAACATCTTCACTGAAATTCTATATACTTCCCTAGGAATAAATCTTTGGAGGATTGTTTCTAACTAAACTTGTCTTAATAATTATTATTGCTAATTCATTCTGTAGCCCATAGACACCTATAGTCAAGTAATGCCATATACAGGAAGTCCTCAAGTTACAACCACTTACAAGTGGAGGAAGTCCTCAACTTACAACTGAACCCAAAATTTCTGTTGCTAAGTGAGACATTTGTTAAGTGAAATCTGCCCCATTTTATGACTTTTCTTGCCACTGTTGTTAAGTGAATCATTGCAATTGTTAAATTAGTAACCCGGTTGTTAAGTGGATCTAGCTTCCCCATTGATTTTGCTTGTCCGAAGATCGCAAAAGGGGAGCACATGACTCCAGGACACACTGCAACCGTCATAAATATGAGTCCATTGCCAAGCATCTGAATTTTGATCATGTGACCATGGGGATGCTGCAATGGTTGTAAGTGTGAAAAATGGTCATAAGTAACTTTTTTCAGTGCTATTGTAACTTTGAATGGTCATTAAATGAACTGTTGTAAGTCGAGGACTACCCGTACAGGAAGAACTAGTCACCTTGAAATTCCTTAACGTTCATTCTTTTTTCATGCATCCCATTTAAGCAACAAAGAACACTTAAGAGCTAGTAGCAAACCTGAATCTAGTACCTCTCGTACAAGATTCAAGGTGTCAGTCCTTCATGGGAGTCTAGACAGGAAACCCAAATCATAAGTATTAATATTACTTTCATTGTAAGGCCAACAGAATCTTGTTAAGTCCGAAAGCAAAAGTACATATAGGGTACTATTATATATTTGCAGATTTTTTTTTTCCCATGTGGCAAGGGTATGCAAATTGCTTTGTATGATCCCACACATATCCAAGCATTTTCCAGCATATAATAGCATAAAAAAGATTTCTACATCTTAGAGGAGATTATAATCCGTAAGATAACTCACACCTGGTCAGCAAATTTGATAAAGCAAGACATAATTCCCGATACTCATTTAAAAGCAATCTGAGAGTTGAGAGCCATTCCTTGCAAGTTGGCTGAGTAACCTTTCAGGTTCATTTAAAAAATGAAGCTGAGCACCTCTATGGCATGGGCAGTGAAATCAACGAAGAAAGTAACCATAGCATTTTCAAGGGAAGTTCAATGCTGGAAGCATGTTTAATTTGATGTATTTGATTTAAACAAAATATTACAGACTTTTAAAATTGTTTTCTCAAAGAACAGGGCAAAAGGCTTGAAGGCAGGGCAAGGTAGTCCATGGTTTGCCCATTATGTCCTTACAATCTCCAGCAGAAAGTGTTAGCAAGCTAAAGCCAGAATTATATTTTACTAAAAGGGAATAGCCCATGTATTCTAGAGTTGGACCCCCTGCTATATTCACAGATGTATCCCTGCTGAAGCACAAATGTCAGCTCCCATGCATTAATGTAGCGGTTCCCAACCCCAGGCCACAGCCCAGCACTGGGCTGAGGCCTGTTTGGAATTGGGCTGTGTGAGTGGTGGGCGAATGCACACTCATGCATGCAGTTTCACTTACATGAGCGGCAGGTGCTTGCGCTCACACTTCCATTTGCGCAAGCAGCGGGCATGCATGCCCACCATTTGCACAAATGAGGTTGCGCGCTCTTGCATGCATGCCTGCCACTTACACACAATCATCTCCTCTCTGCCTCCCAGCTAGGCTGCCACACCGGAAAGGTTGGGGATTGCTGCATTAATGCATAAGACAAAAGAAAGGGAAACTTCAAGGAATCAGCTGTACCACCCTCACAACAGAAGCAGAGAGACACAATTTGATCCACCTTGACAATATGGTGCTGGATATTGTCTTACCAATGGTGGATGAGACACAATCTGAATCATGAAACCCCCTTTCTGAGATGCTCCTTAATTATTAGCCAACTTAGACCATTCTTCCACCTTCAGATGGCAAAATGAAGGTTGAAATATGTTCCCCCTTGATAGAAAGAAAGGGTCAATTGTAAGATTACTGAATCAGAGCGCCAATCCTGCTGAAAAACCATTAAGTTCTAAGAGCCTATAAGGAGAAATCAATGAAGTGTCCCCTTCAAAAAGTAAGTGAGTTGATGCAATCATGGAGGAATAGCAGAGAATACTCTGCAATGACTGAAAGCCATGCTCCTACTTTAAGACTCAAACTGTCTCACTATCATTTCTTCAGGCAAACTACCTGGCAATATTGAATAATATTCATCTGTTCAGACAGAAGACATCTCCATCTGTTAGACTTCCCTATCCTACACAGTTCTAATACAAGTAGTCCTCAACGTACGACCACAATTGAGCCCAACATTTCTGTGGCTAAGTGAGACATTTGTTAAGTGAAATTTGCCCCTTTTTACAACCTTTCTTGTCTCATTTGTTAAGTGAATCACTGCAGTTGATAAGTTAGTAACCCAGCTGTTAAATGGATCTGACTTCCCCTCTGATTTTGCTCGTCAGAAGGTCGCAAAAGGGGATCACAGGACCTTGGGACACAGCAATGGTCATAAATATGAACCAGTTGCCAAGTATCTAAATTTTGATCACATGATGATGAGGATACTGCAAAGGTCATAACTGTGAAGAACAATCATAAGTCACTTCTTTCAGTGTCGTAACGTTGAATGGTAACTAAATGAACTGCTGTAAGTTGAGGACTACAGACTTTTTTTTGTTATCCAGTTGGATTTTTCTCACCCTAATTATCTAAACAGAGGGTAGAATGAATAAGAAAGTCTGTTAAAAAAGAGTCTATGCCTGAACGATGAAAAGCGGAGTCCTTTTTCCTTTTGTAAGGACAATTATGCAAAGCTAATTGCAAACACTTACCCACTGCAGATAATAGGAAGACCAACCTACATGACAATATTATCTACACTGGAGAGAAAAGTGTTATTATTCATCTAAAGTATTTATACTCTATCCTGAAATTTTCTAAAAATAAAAACACTGGTCTGCAAATAATTATTAGACCTTTATTGCTACTTATCTGTCATGGAAATTTTTGAGACTAAAGCTGATCAAGACTGAGTAAAGCACAAACAAAAACTAAAAGGACAAAAGAATAGCAACAACAAAAATAAAAACCCCAGCCATATGCACAAGTCTACATTTTTCATACTTAACTTTACAAACTGACATCAACAATAGTCACAAGATAAATTATGTTTCAGAAATCATTACTTCTACTTAAAAAAGAAAAATATACAATGCAGTATATGGTATATGCAAGAATAATTACAAAGCATGAGTGAATCAAAGAGTATATAATTCTCTGTTCAGTTATAAAACAATATGACATGCAACATTGTTTAGAAAAGATATTAAAATATATTATTAATACAAAACAAATTAAATCTGCTGTTTTATTTGAAAATGTTTCAGTGTTTTAAATTAACAAGAGTGGTTGTCTATGGTACTAAGAAACTAGGGTTAAAGGGAGTGGACATTTTTCTAATATTCTAATTTAGTGTCTTTTAAAATTGCTTTCTACCTTTTTTAAGGAAAAAAAAATCCACCACTTTAAGCCATCCTTATTATCTCTGGTTCCATTATTCCTAGTTAGAAAATATAGGCATTATTATCTGCAGTAAAGGATTTCATATATCTACAGGCTTTGGTGTGTGGTTCTGTTTGAAGTATTTTTTTGTATATCTTACATATGTCCAATACAGGGGACAGGCTTCTAAATATGGGAGTACATAAAATGATAGGTTCACTACTTGAAAAGGATCCAGAAGAGACCTGGGCAAGCATGAACACACACCTAAGAATCCTTCTGTTGTTTGGGGAATAAGCAGGGAGTATATGGTTCATAGAAGGCACATTAAAAGCAAATGAAAACGTCTCTGCCCTAAAACACTAAAGCAGTGTTTCTCAACCTTGACAATTCTGGGAGTTGAAGTCCACATGCCTTAAAATTATCAAGGTTGAGAAACACTGCACTAAAGGATACCGTGTTTTCCCAAAAATAAAGCTGAGTCTTATATTAATTTTTGCTCTAAAAGACCCATTGGAGTTTATTTTCTGGTTAGAGCTTATATTCAGGGAAATACGATACTAAATACATCCATCTGGCTGATGATCTTAACTGGGGCTTATTTTTGTGGGGCTTATATTACAAGCATCCTAAAAAAAATCATGCTAGGGCTTATCTTCCGGTTGGGTCTTTTTTTGGGAAAACATGGTAAATTGGATTATAAAATTAAAGTAATCCAGTTGTTGAAATTTCTGTAACTTCATATCTGTCTCTTTTAATACATCTTTCTGACTTTATTTTCTCAAAGTTGCTCATTCTGTGTTTTAATTATCCACTGGTATGAGGCAGGGATAGCACTCTTGAAATAATGCAATTCTAAAAATTGGCATTATAGCACTAGCACTTATATACCACTTCATAGTGCTTTACAGCCCTAAGTGGTTTACCGAGTCAGCTTATTGCCCCCAACAATCTGGGTCCTCACTTTAACAACTTTGGAAGGATGGAAGACTAAGTCAACCTTGAGCCATTCAGAATCAAACTCCTGGAGTGAGCAGTGAGCTAGCCTGCAGTACTGAATTCTAACCACTGCACCACCACAGCTCAGTTCAAATCAGAATAGATAGATAGATAAAAGAACCGGTCTTAATTAAAACTTTTATCTTTAATCCAGAATAAAATCAGTGTGCATAACAGAAAAAGAAATGTGCATACATGTATGTATTGATTAAGAATTCACGTTTCTCTTATTTTAGATCTTAGAAACATGACTTAGTCACTATTATTTATTCAGGTCAATAGGTTATGTATGGAAAGCGATAACTCTACTAGTAATTCCACATTAAAACTGACAATAGTATCATTATATTGAAATCTAAGCACTGCTCCATTCATTATATATTAGAAAATCTATCAATTAAAGGCAGTGGATACGAAGACAATTATGTTCTAAATTCCAATTCTAAAGACTGAATTTTCTATCAAGATAATGGGAGCAAAGCAATTATGCATTAACACATTTGGTCAAGTTTTCAATCAAATATATATAAATGGATACCTACCAGTTCTGATTTAAAATAGCCAATTGAGTTTTCATCAAGCTGGAAATACCTTCTTTTCCAGTTCTTCATCTATGTATACAAACAAAAAATTAATAATGTAATTCAAATATATTTTAAAGAAGCATATGTTATTTTTAGTTTGTTCATTGTTTATTCACAGGGTTTTAGGATTTCTAAAAGTGCTGCTTTTCTCATCTTAGCATTCTGTGCAATATTCAGATCTAGCTCCTTAAATCAGAAACATTTTTCTGATTCAACATGGGTATAGCGAGGATGTTCCCACTGTTCAAATATTGCACACCTTTATGATATTCTTTAGATGAAATGACTCTAAATGAGCAGGAAAAGCTGATTGTGCACTATATAACTAGAGCAACTAGAAAAAAGATAGTTTATTCTCCAGTTGAGGTATGATTGCAAGAATTATCCATTACAACTTGCCCTCTTCCACAAGAGGAGGAAAAAAACAAATTGTTTTCTGAAATCAAAATTTTCCAGCCACGATGGCCACTGCTAAGAATCTGAAGAATTGAATGCCACAGAGTTCCCAAGGTTGGGAAACAGTACATTAATCAGTTCAATGTTCAGACAGGGAAAGTCGTCTTTATATCGGAGGTAAACAGCAATTGGTCCTCTGCAGCAGCTGTTGCTAGCCCTTTCAAGTACTTGGACTCCAATTTGGCATCAAATGGAAGTCAAATTAAGAACTATTTTATATTATACTATTGTCAAAATTCTTAATGTGGCAAAGTTTCTATACATCATATTATACACAGCAATTCGTAATGCATACTACTATACACTATGCAGCTCCACATTTAGATAGTGAGTGATAATATGCTGAGAATATATACTAAAAATTCATTATAGAGATAATTTCAAGTTGATTATCTATGGTCCTATTTTCACCTCTTATATATTACAATAATATAATTCTGTATTTATATATTTATTTTTGTCATATTTATGAAGTGTATATCGGAGGTGGTGACCCTTTGAGAGCTGAAATGAAATTTCATTTTAATGTATGCCGATTAGTGTACATTCAAAGTGACAATTTATTATTCTATTCTATTCTATTTTATTCTATTCTATTCTATTCTATCCCTGTTAGCAAAATAGATTATTGCTCACATATTTGAAAAAATAGAATATGAGCTAAATCAATGCAGAAATATTAGAGATACCTGAAACAAAGCCTTGAATTTGAAAAAGCCTTGGTCTTGAATTTTTTTTTTTAAAAAAAACCTTAACTGCAGGTAAACAACTCAATTGAAATAATTCTAAGAACCTTTCTTCAAGAAGTTATCAAAACACATATAACTAATATTGCTTTAACTTTTTCTCTTTCCTCAACCTTTTGTCTCCAAAATTCTTTCTTTAGTGTTTTGGGAAATCTGTTCTACATGGGTTAAAAAAAACAACTTTTGCATTATATACCATATAACAGATTTTATTAACCTCAAAATGTACTCTATGTGCTTACCACTGCTCCCTGTTTAACACAGTAGCCTGCTTTGATAACTGGATTGTCTGGAGGATACTTAGTAGTAAAGTATGGAAGATGGCTTTGGGACCGTTTCAAGTAGTTTTTATCAGTTTCACCACATTCATTTCTCTCTTCTTTCTAGAAAAAATAAACAATGAAAATTAAAATAAATAAAGAAAAGAAAGTTGGTTTTGCTTCTAAATCTAGAGAATCAGATTTATACAGCTATGATCCTTTCATCCATGCTTCACATCAAATAAATGGTATAAAAAATTATTTTCACTAGATAAATGTATACTGGAAAGCAAACCAAACATTTTAATGATACTGGGGACAAAGTTTCTTGTTTTGTTCTGGAATTACATCCCTGGTACACCTCAAATATAGGGCTCAACTATTTCATTTTCCATCACAAAATTTGATAAACAACCTTCAAAAACTGCTTTTTAAATTCTAACTTATCACATGAGGAAGTGAGCCTGTTATCTGAGTTGCACAAAGATCCAAAACATAATATAGCTACAATTCAAAGAATACCACATGCAACCACACATATATAATAAGTTTCACATTGACTAGGGGATATGAAGAACAAGCTCAATTTAGTCAGTTTCCTCCTTTCACTGAAGACAGCATATTATATACTGAAAAAGTTGGCAAATATGGGCAAACTAAAACTTTCCATCAAAGAACTATGTCTATTTTTTCTTCTAATGTGAAAATTAAGAGGCATCTTAACTTCTGCAAAAATCTGGTAATGAGGTATCTTGACAATTTTTTTCCCTTTTCAGGTTCAACTTGTTTGCAAATCCACTGTCTCTACACATCAATAGAAAGTCCAACATATATCTTGGAATTGGCATTATTACCTGAGTAGGAGTGATTATGGGAACACCACCAACAATTTCTGTTCTGTAAGACATTTGTTTTCTTATTCCCAAATTTTCAGAATGACGCAATGCATTATCAGTATGACACAATGAGTCAACCTGCTTTGGTACCTGAAAATAGAACATTATAAAAATACTGAGAGGAAATGTATCTTCTAAATCAGGCTCTCTCAGAATTTAACTATTCTTATCTATTTTTAATTACTCACAAGTGAGAGAAATGAGGCAAATGCTCATCATTTCCTGTATCCCTTTTGGATCTCTTTCTTAAGACATGGTTAAATTACTTACTTTCCTATCTATTAAATGATGCTTTAAAAAAGCTTTGTATATAGCTAAATATTTTAATAGTTTCCCGTAATAACTTAGCTGAGCCGTGAAGTCTTAAATCTCCTACTGATTATTTTTAGGATTTCTTTCTTTTACCAGGATGAGGAAGATTTTCAGAAAAAAAAAATTAAAAATGGCATAGAAATATTGTTCAGAAACAATAGTGAAGAAAGTCACATGGTATATTTATCCATCACTTACTAAAATCAATATTGATGCAAGAAATTCTTTCACATTCTTTTAAAATCATTTTTTTCATGGTTTCTGTTGTTGTTTTATTTTAAAGTGCTCAACAACAACAAATACAGGGAGGGGGTTAGAAATTCTAAAACAAACAAAACCACACCTACTTCTCATAGAACCTAAAATTTTCTAATTTCATTGTGTAAGGTATAGATGCAGCTATTCTTGCATATGATATCAAGATGCTTTCAAACAAAACAGAAGATTCCTTTGTAACAACAAGCACAATAAGAAACGTAATTTCTCTACCAAAGGATATTTATTTGGACTGAAAGAACTTCCAATCAAAACTATTTTTACCTGATTGAGTAAATGTTTTCTTTTCTAAAATGCTGAGCATAGATATCTAAGACTGACTGACTTTGTCATAGGAGCTGTGGTGATGCAGTGGTTAGAATGCACTTCGATTCTCACCAGCCTACTCAGTTTTCCATCCTTTCAAGATCAGTAAAATGAGGGCAATATGTTAGGGGCGATATGCTGACTCTGTAAACTGCTTACAGAGGGCTGTAAAGCCCTGTGAAGCAGTATATAAGTCTATGGGCTATTGCTATTTATCAAATAGTTTTTAAGTAATATTTGCCTTCATATAGCTCTGATTTGCAAGTCCACATGATAGCACAAATATAGAATCTGATGTTCCAAGCATGGTGACTAATACATAAAAGAGTTCATCAAATTCCTAACCTGGGATCTCAACATGGTATCTTAATGAATTTCCTTAAGTCTACCTTCTTGACTGCTAGAACCCTTGTCCTACTCTGCTTTTTAATTGTGATATTTTTTTTACAATCTAATTGAATGTCAACAGGTTAACTCCATCTAATTCTGTCAGCAGGATAACTCTCCCAAAACAAAGCAGAATGAGACTAAATTTCAGAATACTGTTAATTCCTACATTCATAAACTCTCCTCTTAGTAGGTCATGAGATTCAGAATTGAGTTGTTATTAAAAGAACAGAAAAAAATTCTAAAAGCCAAGCTCTGCTTATAAATAAATATCACTGCTCAGAAAAAATAGATGTGATAATGAGTATTTTGAGGGTGGTGTAACTTTTTGCAAATGGGCAAGTTCCCATAGCAGCCTTTTTTTTTTTTGAGTGCCCATGATGTGCCTTCAAAATGTCAAATGTACCCTCCTGCCCCAGAGAGGTTAGAAATGACTACCGTATATGCCGGCGTATAAGACGGCTTCCGGACGTGCTAAACTCGGCGCCAAAGACAGGGGTTGTCTTATACGCCGAGTTGTCTTATACGCTGGAAATACTGGTAGTTTCCAGCGTATAAGATGACGTTCTAGGAATGCGGCTCGGCGATAAAGACGGGGGTCGTCTTATACGCCGGGTCGCCTAATACGCCGGCATATACGGTATCTTAATCTGCCAAAATAATATAAACCTAAAATACAAATGAAAGTTCTTTTATTTATCCCATTATAATGAGACCCTATGCAGAATAATCCTAGAATTAAAAAAGATCACTTACTGTGATTTTGGTAGCTTTGTTCAGGACATTTACCCATTCAACTAAGTCTTGCTGATCATTGGCTTGTAAAAAGTATTTCCTCATTCCTGCATTCATTACTGTTGGGAAAAAATTTTACAGATAGATATAAATTTTATATGAATGTGTATAAAAAGTAAAGACATTATCACTTTGTTTGTCTAGACAAATGTAAGGGGCCATAATTTTTGATATTAGCACATATACTGCAAATTCATGAACAGAAATATAGACTAGATCTTTTGTTTTCTTTAGATTTTTTTAGTCCCCTAATGTCTAATAACCTAATACTCAATTTATTAAAATGGTTACCAAGCTATATTTTAGGATTTTTTTTTCAAAAACCAAGAAGATAAACCTCCAAAAGCAAGCCAAAAAGATGCTATAATAAGCAAAATTCAAAACCAAACTTGTAAAACAAAAATATTAAGTTATTAATTCTTATATATACCATTGGTAGCTGCCATTTTTATTAGGGAATCAGCAGAATCACTCTTTTAATATTTGTTCCATGAAATACTGGATTTTCATTTTTTAAAAAAAATATTGTTTTCTTTATATTGGAAAGAAAACGGAATATTAATAAACTAGCATTCAAAAATATCTATGTTTTAACATGAAAAAGCTTTCCAAAAATGATTTATGGTGCATAATTTAAAGCCTTTTTAAAACTTACCAAAACAGAATTCTGCCTTTGGCCTCAATTTAGTTGCATCACTTACCTAACAAATTGAAAACACTGGCATTATGTGGTGTAGCATGTATAAATACTATATATTCCAATATAAGTTTATTGATGTAGATAAATCAAGCATACTACTATTCATTTGGATCTATGAAATGGAGCAGTGGACTGATGCAAGAATAGCAAATTTTTATCTCTGTTTTATATGTTCTCTAGTATTCTTCCACTGATCCATTCTTCCTGAAAAGTTAATCATGTGTGAGTTGGGTGGCCATATAAATTTGTTGAGTAAACCTCTACAAAATCTTAGTTTACAGGCAGCAAGCCACCCTGTAAGTATATAAATTTCCTATCAAAAATATATCATATTCCTTCTATGTACTAATGTAATCTCTGATCTCCTGTGAACTGTAATTCACAGCATTCCTTGCACTTGATCATAGTACCTGGGACTATTAAGAGTTATTGTTTAGCTATGTCCAAGATTCTACATCCCTATTAATTATTCACAGCCCAGAGGAAAAATGGATCTGAATAAAGTATCCTATAATGAAAGCACATCTTTCTTTAAACTAGCACAGAGTAATACTTTGTTTTTGAACTTTCTACAAGCTCATTCATTAAATCCAGAATTGTAACTGTCCTCTTGTGCCATCTCATTTTTCCAATTGTAACTTGCATTCGTGATCTTACATTTGCTGATCACTTGCATCATGGGTTACCCCCTCACCCCCCCCTTTTGTTTGAAATGGAAGGAACATAAATAACATGGTGCTCTAGTTTGTTTAAAAGATTTATACAGTCACTCATCTTAAAACATAACTGCTTATCTTCTGAATCTTCTTTGCAACATTCAATGCACAGTTGTACCAATTCTTCCCCACCTTATCTATTTTACATATTTCATACTTAGCCATTCACTGCTACTTATCATATCCATTTAATAAAAATCTAGCTTTCTGGAAATACCCATTCTAGTTAATAAACATATTTTATCACAAATTTGTTCAGTGGCATTGATGAAAGAATACCTTAATTTAATTTCTTGATAAAACTGGAGCCAAACAGAAACTAGTGATATAACAATAAGCAAAGGATGTTTTATTATCTGACATTATTATATAAGTTTTATTTATCATGGACAAATAAAAAAAGCTTGAAATGTGAATTGCCATAAAATTTAATACCAGAAAATTATATAATTAATCCAGAATACATCTTTCCTTACACAACAAATACTATATCAGCGGCCAATAAAACCAACCAATATGTTTATTTTTAATATATTATTTCATGTTAGAAAAAATGTAAGTTCAAAAATAATTATATGATTATTATTGTATCAGAAGCCCTTTGAGTTATTGTCTCTTATTGTTCTGAATTTTCATTGAATCCATTTCACTGAAAATGGATTTGGAAAAAACGAAATGACTTTCAATTCTTTCAAACTATGGAAGTTTTGAAATGTTGATCAGTAATACTGCTACAGAACTTTGATAAATCTAAAGCAAAGAGAAGTCAACTTGCATAAAAAAAACTTGCAGGCATATGGAACTGCATCTACATGGAGGGAAGTGTGTAGTGGAGTGCCCCAGAACTCTGTTCTGGGCCCAGTGCTCTTCAACATCTTCATCAACGATTTGGATGAAGGGATAGATGAGGAACTCATCAAATTTGCAGACGACACCAAGCTGGCAGGAATAGCCAATACTCCAGAAGACAGGCTTAAGATACAGGAGGATCTGGACAGACTTGAACACTGGGCACTAACTAACAAAATGAAATTCAATGGTGAAAAAAGCAAGGTTCTACATTTAGGCAAGAAAACCAAATGCACAAGTACAGCATAGGTGGCACCATGCTCAATAGTAGTAACTGTGAGAGGGACCTCGGAGTCCTAGTAGACAATCACCTAAATATGAGCCAGCAGTGTGCTGCAACTGCCAAAAAGGCCAACACAGTGCTAGGCTGCATTAACAGAGGGATAGAATCAAGATCACGTGAAGTATTAATACCACTCTACAATGCCTTGGTAAGGCCAAAGTTGGAATACTGCATCCAGTTTTGGTTACCACGATGTAAAAAAGATGTTGAGACTCTAGAAAGAGTACAGAGAAGAGCAACAAAGATGATTAGGGGACTGGAGGCTAAAACATATAAGGAATGGTTGCTGGAATTGGGTATGTCTAGTTTAACGAAGAGAAGGATGAGGGGGGACATGATAGCTGTGTTCCAATATCTCAGGGGCTGCCACAAAGAAGAGGGAGTCAAGCTATTTTTTAAGGCGCCTGAAGGCAGGACGAGAAGCAACGGATGGAAACTGATCAAGGAGAGAAGCAACTTAGAACTAAGGAGAAACTTCCTGACAGTTAGAACAATTAACCAGTGGAACAATCTGCTTCCAGAAGTGGTGAATGCTCCAACACTGGAAGTTTTTAAGAAGAAACTAGATAGCCATTTGTCTGAAATGGTGTAGGGTTCCTGCCTGAGCAGGGGGTTGGACTCAATGACCTCCAAGGTCCCTTCCAAACTTTATTATTATTATTATTATTATTATTATTATTATTATTATTATCTTCCTTTATGATCAATTGGTGACTGGCTACATGCCCAAAATTGCCTGGTTGAACTTCTTCTTAAGAGGAAAATGCACCACTGCCTTTTTCAACCCAGGCTTGTTTCTTGACCTTGTCTACCTCAAAGACTGATAACAGGTGGCAGAACTATGTTACTGAGAACCTGCCCATTTCCTGCCTGAGTGGGGGGTTGGACTAGATGATCTCCAAGGTCCCTTCCAACTTTACTACTACTACTACTACTACTACTACTACTACTACTACTACTACTACTACTAATATTATTATTATTATATTTTGAGAATAATGGAGTTTCTTTACCAAATACCTATTCTAAAATATATACAAGTGGTTTTGTACCTTTAGTTGAAAATTTTTATTTATTTGTTTATAATTTAAATTTCCAGGAACATCTATTCATTATAACTCTGGGCAGTTTACAAAAATTAAAGATAGAAACAATATATCAAAACCAATGATAACAATGTACTGTGGGGAAAAATGTAGCTAGTTATACAGCATAAATACTGTCCACAGAAGACACATACAATAGTTCATCCAAGTCTAAGGTGTGGGGATAGAGACGGTCTTTAAGGGTTGGGGTTGAGAGGATCAATGAATCTCTAAATAAAAAAAATGGTAGTCTGTACACAGTACACAATTAAACCTGGCATTTTGAAAATCTGAATGCATATCTATTATGCAATTGTTTACACATTCAAAATAAGGAAAATGTAAATATAGTAGGTGTAAACCCTTCCAACTGAATTGATACTAGGTTTTTTTTCTCTCTTATTCTCTAAGAGTACTGTAAACTTCTTAATAAGGCTCTGAAACATGATTGCCATATTAGGCCTATAGTACAATCCTACAACTACTCTGACCCTTCTATTTTATTAGGTTGTGTCTGGTGTTCTGTCTCCTTGCTCCTCTAAATAGCTATTTAACCATCTGAATTTGAAGACAACTGACTCTTGCAAAACATGGAGAGGCCACATTTTGAAATGCTTCCAGCTTACAATCTGAATGGTGAAAAATGTGGCTAAGAAATAGGGTCAAGGCAAGATCTGAGAAAAGAATAAAAATCTTTCACTAAACTTCCCCCAAACAAGTCAAATATATAAAACAGGAGCTATAGATTGTTGCAAACAAATGGCTGAAAAGTGCAGCTAATTCTGGATTAGTACTCCAGAACAGAAAAACTGCATCAGAAAATCTTCGTAAGGCTAACTGTAGCATAAAAGCCCTTGTCTAAAATATGGAGAAGTGTGAAATGTTTGCGGTAAAAGAAGAAAGAAGACTCTAAAGAAAAAAAAAAAAAACACCCTGTTGATTGTAAAGTGGTCTATTGTGCTTTGGAACTACACAGAAGCCAGCGATACAGGAAATATTGTGTAAGTATAAGGAAAGATGGATTAATATGCAAACCATTGTATCCTAGAACAATGTTCCCGTGTCTGTGAAGACACTTCAACAGTAAAAGAGCTTCCAGGAAAACAATGAACTGAAACACACCACCAAATTCACAATGAAGTACTTCAGGGAAAGTAACAAAAATGTTGAGATGGCTTTCACAGTCCCAGTGTTTTATTTTGAATCTGTAAACAACTACACATTAATAGCAAGTACATTTTTAGACTCACAAAAAGATAATGTTTTTGTATTATGTAGCGACTGTATAAGCTTTTACTCACTAAGGAATTCCCCGAAATACAATTTCACTTAGGAATTTACTGAAATACATACCAGTTGTGCCAAAACATTTACATACAATTTCAATATGTTGACCTAAGCACACTTTTTAAAATTTAAAATTGCAATAAAAATGCATCCAGTAATATTACAAACTTTAAATATCAGATATTAGCACTTTGTACATCTGATTTATTTAACCAACCATCATTATCTGCATACAACTTGTGTAAAAACTGGTTTCACTAGTTTGTTTAAAGAAATCAATTTTTAAGCATAGATTACATACTTAGTTAAATATAATTACCACTCCAGTTTTGAACACAAAGCACAGATGATATGAAATACAGATGTGAAGGGTTTTTTATGCAAAATCATACTGTACCAATAAGGGGCAATATTTGCAGCTCAGGGTTGAAATGGATCGAAAGCACAGAGTATCACAATGTATTGGATCAATGCTTTGTACAATACCTTATCTTTAAAACACCCCAAGAAGTATTCTTTTAACTTAATTATAAAACAGAAGCAAATGTTTAACAACTTTTTAAAAGTACTCCTAAGTGAATAGTTATTGTTATCCATTATGAATTTAGAAATTAAGTAATCTGAGAAGCATACAGATACCTTTGAAATGTAGGTGAGCTTAATAGATCCAACTGGAGGAGATCCCGAGGGAAGATTCTGTAGTTAAAAATACAAGAATATTCTTGACTTAAAACCATAACTGGGACTGGATTTCTGGTGTAACTCATTAAGGTCATAAATCAAAGCACACACATGACCAGATGCAATTTTATATTTTTGCAGTGTCATTAAGTGAATCCACAGTCATTAAGTGAATGCCACATTTATAAGTGCAAACCATTTTTCCTAGTTTCTTCTGAATGAATGAATGAATGTTCTTTATGGTAAAAATAATTGAAAATCAACCCTTCGTAAAGACAAGCCAATTGCCAACTGCCCAAATGTGATCATGTAACTGTGGGAGGGGAGAGGGTTGTGGAATGACACTTTACAATGGCCAAAAGTGCTTTTGGGATCTTTTGTAATTTTGAACTATCAATAAGTGACCAGTCATAAGTCGAGGAACAACTATAACGTTCTGATAAGCTTTGTTTTGTTAGTTAATGGCAACTGCACTACTGCATACTATCACTAGTAGCAAAATTCTGCAATTATTTTGTAGGTAGATTTCAGGTGGAATCTACTCTTAATGCTACATTTCTCTGAATAATACCCAACTGTCAATTTTAGTCCATAATCAAATAATATGTACCATTATCCCATTTATACATTTGCTAAGATATTCATTTATTTCTATCACATAAAATTAGATTCAGCAATGAGTGATGTTTCATGTTGCAGCTTTTTTTATCCCTTGCTTTATAAATTGATGGGGATTTCAGCTACTTTTCCACAATATAAAGATATACAAGTTTTAAATGATTATTAGCTGAATTATGAAAAGAAATATTTAGCACAATCAAAAGTATGAAATGATTAACATTAGTATTTTCAGAACCTTTCAGAAACTTGCACCAATTTTTAAAATTACATTAATAAATATAATGTTTATCGAATTTATATAAACAATGTGAAAAGACCGTTGAAGTTTACCTGTGGATTATCCATATACCATACCAAATTATCTTCTTTTGTATCCAATATGAAATATCTCCGCAGAAATTTACCACTGTTTTCATTTTCTTCAATATCTAAAAAACCACAAATACGATTTTGACGATCCACATAAGGCATTTCTGAACCTGAACATTACACTGCAAAACAGAAAGATTGCTTTATTGTAGGTATGTGAATTGAAAGTGCTACATTTTTTAGTTTCATTTAATAAATTCAGCATTCAGTAGTTTAATTGCAGGAAATGTATTACTTGCATAAAATAGGATTTAACAAACAATTTCATTTAGCAGTTTTTTAGATGTCATTAACCTGTTAAAAAACCCACTAATAATATACTAAATGTTATAAGTCAAAATGTTGCTTTTCTACTAGCATTAAAATCATAGTATTATACTAATTTGCCTTAAATATTAAAAACATTCTCAAATAATTAAAATTGCTTAATTCTTACAACAAAGTCATATACCAATTAGATAAATTATTGTTTCCCTATCTGGTTCATTAAAAATATCTAGACTTTTAAAACGTGAGCAAAAATATAATAGAGTACAGGTTGGAAAAAGGAGATGCTACCAATTTATAATTTAAACCCCAATACTTGCATTCTGTGTTGTTCTGCTTTGAGTGCAATTCTAGCAGCTATGAAATAAACACAATATTGCCTCAAAATCAACAAGAGCTGAAACCGTAGTCTACTGCTCCAAAACATTTATAAGTCTAAAAAATCTATAGATCTCTCTATACCCAAATAGAGAATTTACAGCAGGGTTGATATGTAAACAATTCACATGGTACTTATATAAATTGAAATCCTTTTAACTGTATATAAAACTTAAATCACTGGATCCATTGAAACATTGGGTAAGATGCTGATGAAATGCCAGAAACTTTTTCTCCAGACAATTATGTAACATACTGAATATCACTGAGACAAAACACATGCAGTAGCAAATACTTTGTCAAGATATCCAATAGTATTTTTAGTACAAACTGTAGAAGAACATACTTACAAAGGAATAATACATGCTTCAGACATACTCCTGATAATTTGTGTGTGTGTGTCCATATATATGTGTGTACGTGTGTGTGTGTGTATGTGTGTACGTATGTGAGGGTGGGTGGGTGGATGAATAGATGGATAAGAGAGAGAGAGAGAGAGATCTGCATCTATATATTGATGTAGATATATCACATCACATTGTTATTTTGCTTTTGACCCAGAGCTATCAACAATATTTAACTTTACAGAAAAATAGTTCACTATGACATATATACACCACACCCACCAGGCTGAATTCATTCACAAGGATGCTGACAGTATTATTATTCTAGCTGAGAATTTATTAAAAAAAAATACCAGAAGTTTCTGAAAATGTCTTAAGCATTGTTAAAAGCAGAGAATGTGCAAAACTATTTATTTGGTGGCTAGTTCTGAGTCAAAAGATAGACCATTTCTTGTAGCCTCTGAATTTTGCCAGAAAAGTAAATATTGTTGATGGAAAAAAAAGATTACATGAATTCCATTTAGAATGGAAAAGGTCTTATGCTTTTGAACTTAAATGACATTATGTTTTTAGTTGCCAGATTATTTTTCCAGGTATTTCAAGAGTGCAGTAATGGTTAATCTTATAAGATCTTCTGTCATTCATTGTTTATTACACAAAATGATCAGATAGCGATATCCTAATAACTCATATCAAAGCCCCATATTTCTAAGGAAACAAGCAAAGAACAACAACTTTACTCAGATTATAACATGTTCCTACTATCCACAAGCCAGTAGAGGAGCAAAAAAGAATAACTCAAACTGCAAAGTGAATTTTAGCCCACAGTTCCTTTTTGGGTCTGTGGGCTGGCAGCATGGCGGCAGTGGCTGTGAGGGGCAGAGGGGGCAGTATGGCTGCACACACACACAACCTAATTCTGCGCATGCACAAATAAAGCTTTCTGTGCTCACCCGCCACTTGCACAGCTTGGTTCTCAATCAGGCTGGTCCATGGTACGGGGGTTGCAGACCCATTTTAGCCCATGAAGATCTATTCTTATCTTTATTAAATTATAAAATAACTTATATCCATACAATAAGCTTAGCCATCATAACATGACCAACAAATACAAACCAAAATCCCAGGTTTCAATATAAACTTAAGGAACTATGAACTTAAAATGCAACGGCAGCCTACAAATTCTTCTTTGATCATCAGCAAGGAACTTCATGGAGATAACAAATAGTAGGAAACAAAGAATGAAACTTTGCCTAATTTCCTCATTCAAGTGCCATGGAGTCAAAAAATTACTTTCTGGTAATGATCCTGCAGGTAGGAATGGATCCATCATACAACTGTTCCTTCAACAGCCAATACACTGACTTATTCCAACCATATCCCATTATCAAAGCTGGCTGAGGAATTCTGGGAGTTGAAGTCCACAAGTCTTAAAGTTGCCAAGGTTGAGAACCCCTGAAAGAAGAACCATTCTATCATTCATTGCTTATAACACAATTAGAACTCTCATGTCTTTCTCACAATATAGGCCACTAAGCAGGGACAATTAAGAGTAGTTTCCTAGCTCTATTCAGCCCTCAAGACAGTCTAAAATTACTGTATTTTATTCAGGTATGCTCATTCATCTTCTCCAAGGGATATTTACAACTAGATGACAATTGTTCAAAACTTCCCTTTTTCAAAGCAGTGGAGATCCCGCTCTCAATTAAAACTGCCTACAATTTTCTGGGCAGTCCCATGGGTGTGCCAGTAGTCATAAAATCCTGAGATGGCTTTGAATAACAGCAACAGCACTGACATTGAAATCAAGACAATTGTTCTGGGACAATTTTTTTTATTGAAAAGTTTTATACAAGTTTTTAACAATATCTCCTCCCCTAAAATAACCCCCTCCCTCCCTCCCCCCTCACTTCCCAGAGCTGGTTACAGGGTTACAAATAAACAAGCAAATTCTAAATAAACTTATCCAACTATACAAATAACAAAATCAATAATGTGCTTTAACTCGAATACAAAACAAATTTAAGCAAATTAAAAAAAGAACAATATAAGCAATTCCAAATTAAAAACTAAAAATTATTCATAATCTAAATAATACTTTTTAATCCCATATCAACTCTAACCCATATTTACTCTACATATAATTTATCCATCTTCTCCATGCTGACGTGTATATTTCTTTTAAACAACCATTCATCCATAATAAACACAACATTTTCCCTCCAATATAACCCAACCAACAAACTTATATTCGATAAACTTGGCTATTTGCTTTTTTTCCCCACCCCTAAGTAAATTTATTAATACCCTCCTACTTAAGAAGTTTCAACAAACCATTCATCTTAATCACTAAAATTCTCACCAACAGAGATCATTAGAATTTAAATTCTTTTACACATTTACCCATAATATCTCATAATTATTTTTATACACTTTAAATTAAAAATTTATAATATATATATTCCCAAATATTTAAACTTTTCCACTAAATCGACACCTTCTATTATTCTTTTTCTTTACATCTATATACTACACAAATCATTCACTATTCCTTTAAAACATACTAAATCAAACTACCAGCTAAACTAACATTTATTGTTCTTTTTCTTTACATCTACATATTACACAAATCATTCACTATTCCTTTAAAACATCTTCTATCTCAAAAAACTACTACAAAAGTTCATCATTTCCTTTTCTTTATTCCAACATTCGCCTTCTGCTGTTCTTTTACTTTACGTCTATAAGCTGCACGAGTCATTGTCGGTTTCTTTAAAAAATCTTTTGTCACAAGAGACTGCTGCAGAGGTTCAGCCTGTATGTCTCCTACATCAACCGGCTGCCTTTCCAACTTTTCTTCTATAATCTCAGGTTGCAAAGATGATGGAGAGCCCGCCTTCAAAACAGAAGTGTAAAAATCTCTCGCCTTTGAAATTGTATTAAGTCTATGATATATCCCCGCATAATTCACTGCTATTCCAGCCAGTATCTCCCATCTGAACCGGACCTGTCGTTTTTTGAGCTCATCAGCCAAAAAAGCAAAATCCTTTCTTTTTCTAAGAATTTTTGAAGGTATTTCTTTTAAAATTATAACATCTTGAGTTGCAATTTAAAATCTCTGCTTATAAAAAGCGTGTAAAATTTCATTACGAAGTGATCTCTTAGAAAAATAAATAACTACGTCTTGTGGCAAATTCCTCTACCTTACAACCCTTGAATAAACCCTAAAAACTTTTTCCGTCTCTCTCAATATTTCTTCAGGCTCAGCACCCAAAATGAAAGTTATATCTTTTACCACCACTTGTCTCAAATCTTCTTGTGTGTTTTCCTTCATTCCCCTTATTCTTAAAGCAAATTCCATGTCTCTATATTGTAACATAGTAATTTCATCCTGTGTTATTTCTACCTTATTTTCTACTTTATCAATTCGATCTTCCAGTTTTTCAAAATTTTCCACAACATCATCAATACGATCATCCAGACGATCTATATGACCAACAAACTTTTGAAACACAGACGCAATGTCCTCTCTTAGTTCCCTAATTTTATTTTCAAGAAATTCCTCCATCTCTTCCTTAATCTGTCGTGCCTTATTTCCCAAGGCATCCCGTAAATCTTTAAGTATACATGCTGGTAACAATGGAGAAGGTGGTGGTAACTTAAACTTAACTTGCTGAGCTGTCTGCATTACCGGGAAGATCGAGGCTTTAGAAACAACAGAAGCTCCAAGACGCTTTGAAGCCATTTTATTTTTAAGACCACTTGTTAAAAAGTCTGCTAAAATCTTTTAAAATCAACAAATACCAAAAAAGGGGGGGAGGAAAAAAGACAAAAGCCCCCTTAAAAGAAAAAAGAAAATTCTTACATTTTATATAAATACAAAATCTGTTACATTGTTTCAAATAGAATTCCGGTCCTTTCACTCAAAGAATCAACATCTCAGCACCATTTTTCACCATTCTTGAAAAAAAAGGAAAAGATAAATTCTTTTCCAGAGTTAAAGTCTCAGAATAATCCCCATTTTAATCTCTCCTGGTCAGCTCTGTCTGCTTTAAATTTTACTCACAAATTCATTTTAAGCGCAGATGTGGAAGCAGCGTCAAGCTTTGCCCTGGATAAAAATCAGAGCAAAGGCATCCTGGAATGTGGAGGACACATCAGAGAGCTCTCACCCTCCGACCACCAAAAAGAAAGCTTTGGGGTCTCGGGGAGCTCTACCACTATCTGAGGAAAAGGGGCAATTCAAGTCTAGCCCAGAGACAACATCTTCAACTGAGAACTTGCAAAAGCTTCAGTATTCATATAATTGCTTTGATTTGTGTTTAGTTTTAGAGCATTAAATTAATTACAAAGGATGTGTTAGGCAACTTTTCATTCTTGCCGTTCTACACACTTTGTATGATCAAGAGAACCCTCTGTCCCATCTGAAACAGAAGCCTTTTTGAGAAGTGGATTTCTCAACTGTTGTTTCACATTTATAATTATTAATATCCTACCTTTATTTTGTCCAGCCTAAGGCAGTATACATAACATTCCAGCTCTTCAATTTTCCTTAGGCATAGTTGGCCCACATGTGCAAAGGAAAGAAGTGAGGGAAGGATGTTGGATAATTATTGAAGATAAGTTTTTATCCATTCCCCCAATTTCAATATTTATTAGTTATTAGTTTCTTCATTGATTTTAAACTCCAACTTAGTCTAGCATTTTTCTTGTTTTTTTTGTTTGTTTGTAAATATTGCAAAAGAACCTGACAGCAGGTTCTTGTCAGAAAAAGATAAGTCTGTAATAAATAAACTAAATAAAAAATAAACATAAATATGCCGGGGAAGGAGAGAGAGAGAAAACAGGCTTAATTACTAATCTAAAACTCAAGAAAGGAATAGGATAGAAGTTAGAAAATGATAAAGCATATTGTTTATTTTAAGGATATGAGGAGGCTTGAAGGTTTTCCAGATGTAAAACATTTTGTAATGCAGATTTCCAAAATTAATTTTTAGCAAATTATGCTATTATTTCTTTTATGACATTTCATTCTAAAATTTTATAAAACTTATTTTTATTTATTTTTGCAAGTGAGAGCAGTATATTTATGATTAAACATTTTACAATGCATTTTAAAATCTAGCTTACGTATTAGTACCCCGCTTTTATTATTTTTACAAATAACTGAAGGCGGCAAACAAATCCAACATAACTTCTATTTTCTATTTTCTATTTTCCCCACAATAATCCTGTGAGATGACTTGGTCTGAAAGAGAGTAACTGGCCCAAAGTCACCTAGCTGGTTTTCATAGCTAAAGCAGGACCTGAAGTCATGGTCTTCTGATTTCTATTCTAGTACCTTAATCACCAGACCAAACTGGCTCTTACATATATTTATGGAAAAAATGCATTTGTGCATACACATATTGACAATTTATAATATCTGACTGAATCGTAAAACTGAATCAAACACTAGATTTTAATAATCAAAAATCTATTTCGGTTTAGAGATATAACTTTTGGATATTATACCAAATATAGTCACATTGAATACAATTCAAAATATTCACTGAGAAAGAGACAATTTAACAACTGTTGAAAAGCTAGCATATCACTTGTTCAAAATGAGAGCATTTTTGTTATCCTTTTACTGTCTGTCAGTAGACTTAGACATCTATGGTATAGATCAAGATCTATAAGCTAAAGTATTTTTGAAATGATTAAGATGCCAGAAGACTATTATTTCCTGCTATAGTTGGCTGGAGAACTATATTGTGCTAGAAATTCTATGTTGAAACAAGTTACAACATTTAACCACTATGCCTTGAAGTTGTAGACGGAAACTGTATATTTAAGACCAAATTGATATTAAAAGGAATAGCATTCACAAAACGTAAGAGCTAACAAATACTTTGCGTGCTCCAGATTTTCTAAGATAATACAAGCACAGACATATTTTCAACCATTAGATTCTATTGCTTTCATTTGATAACTCTTCTTTGCAAACTATGTCACATAGAGATTCCAGAACTGCTTCACCTTCTGCAAACTAAACATATTTTCCTCAAAAAAAAAAAAAGAATTTTAATCTGAATTAACATGAAAAAATAAAACAAAATAAAAAGTCCACATAGCTGATTGCACTTATTTGTGCATATGTGTGTGTGTATGCCTACAAATCAGTTTTTTACTCCTGGCAACTGCCTTGGCTATTCCAGCAGGTTTTTTGGAAATGGTTTGCCATTGCCTCCTTCCTTGGGCTAAGAGAAAGTGACTAGCCCAAGATCACCTAGCTGGCATTGTGTCTAAGGCTGGACTAGGACTTATGGGTCTCCTGGTTTCTAGCCTGATGTCTCAACCAATACACCAATATGCAAATTGGCATTATTGCTTCTTACCAATAATAAAAACTCCAGCCAATGATCCGTAAATCCTTGATCCTAAAAATGTTTTCACTTGGGCTAAGTATCGATCCATTGGTAACTAAATTATTAAGGAACACATATTTCTAAAAGGGCTGGTCAAATCTCTTTTTTAAAAGGAAACTAAAACTGCATCTCTGATATCAATATGTTTGTTGCTATCTGATATTTGCTGCTTGATAATTTGCTGAAATTCTAATAGCTCAAATATAATAGCAAAGGACTCAACATATCAACACTGCATATTAGAGAGTAGAGTAGAGTAGAGTAGAGTAGAGTAGAGTAGAGTAGAATAGAATAGAGTAGAGTAGAGTAGAGTAGAGTAGAGTAGAGTAGAGTAGAGTAGAGTAGAATAGAATAGAATAGAATAGAATAGAATAGAATAGAATAGAATAGAATAGAATAGGGTCGTGTGATTAGACACACAAGGAACGTGTCTCTGGTACATAAGCTCTGAGTGTACATGCAAAACAATAAAGTAATAATAATCATAATAATAATATCAATTGAGAAGGTAGTGGAACAGATAAGATAAAAATAATATAGCCATGCTATATGGGTAATATACTTAGACATAAAACAGAACTGTGGAATTTAAATGTTCAGCAGAGTGATGGCACAAGGAAAGAAACTGTCTCTGTGTCTAGTTGTTTTGGTATGCAATGCTCTGTAACAGCGTCCCAAAGGGAAGAGTTGAAACAGTTTATATCTGGGATGTGAGGGTCTGTAGAAATTTCTGACTCTATAGAAATTCAGCTCTCTTTCTGACCTGTGCAGTACACAGGTCCTCAATAGGAGGCAGGCTGGTTGCCATCATTTTTTTTATCCATTGAAATCTGTAGATGTCTTGTTTGTTTGCTGTACCAAACTAGACAGTTATAGAAGAAGAAATCACAGACTCAGTAATTCTTCTGTAGAACTTTATCAGCAGCTCCTTGGGTAGTCTGAACTTTCTGAGTTGATGCAGGAAACATTCTTTGTTGTGCCTTTTTAATGATGATTCTAATGTTAGGTGTCGATTTCAAATCCTGAGAGATTATAGAACCCAAAAACTTGAAGGACTCCACTGTTGATACTGTGTTGTCTAATATAATAAGAAGTGGTGGAATAAGAGGGATCCTCCTAAAATCCACTCCCATCTCTACAATTTTAAGCATGTTCAGCTCCAGATTGTTCAGGCTGCATCACAGGGCCAGTTGTTCAACCTCCTGTCTATCTGCAGACTCATCACCATCTCAAAAGAGACCAACGACCACTGTATCATCTGCAAACTTCAGTACTTTAACAGAGGGATTCTTACTTTAACAGAAAGATGTATGTTTTTTTTTATTGAAAATTTTTAAAGTTTTACAATAAAATACTCCCCCCCTCCCACCCACCCCTCATCCTCCCCCCTCCTTCCCAGAGCTGAATACAGGGTTAAAAACAACAAAAAACATACAGCTTAAATGAACATCAAGCAATTATACATACATCCCAAAAACAAAATTTTAAATACTTTAAAAGATGTATGTTTTTAGACAACTCACAGGACCTAGATTTTTTTAGTTTTATTTTATGTTTTGTGTTCAGTACAAAAATACAGATTTTTATTTTGACTATTTGATAGTCAATTTTCCCTTAATAATGATCATACACAGTGCTTTGCCAAATTTGCACATTCAATACCTACAACAACATAATTTGGGGACATATAATGTTTGTGTTTTTCATATGTAAAGGTTTCCCAGAAGTTTATTCAGCATTGTTTAACACTGAAAAAAGTAGCTATATCAGACCAAAAACCAGGAAAGACACATGGTGATTCTTCCAAGCTTGAGTTTTTTTATTGTTTCACACCTATAGACAAAATCTTGCCAGATAGAGGACTCTAATATGTGTACCTACAATATATTCTGTGATCTGTTAGGGAGAGGCTGTCTTCACCCTCGTTCTCACACAGTTAATATCTGGACTGTGTTGCCTTTCACTCCTCTAGATTAGGGCTTTTCAACCAGTGGTGCAGGTAGCACCTGTGGTACATTGGCACCTGGCAGGTGGTACGTGACCATCCTAGAAAAGTGGTAGTGGGGGAGGGGAATGAGCTGAACCGGTGGCAGCACCGCACAAGCCTGAGCGAGAGATGGCTGGAGCTGCAGGGCTGTCAGGGCTCAGTTGCCGCACCAGGATAAGCGCCAGACTCCAGCTAGAGCTCAGTGCTGATCCTGGCAATTCTGCTGAGCCCTGAAGAAGCATCAATCAGCTGGAATGTTGCATCATCTCCAGGGTCTTGTGATTTACATTCAGATGCTTGGCAAGTGATTCATATTTATGATGGTCACAGTGTCCCAGGGTCATGTGAAGGGACCAAAACCTGCTGCAACCACCCAGCAGATGGGTGGAATAAAAACCAAACTCCCCCCCCCCACCTCCACTGCCAATCCCCAACAGAAATGCTCACAACAATGAAAACCTCGAACAGGAGGAAGAGTGCCGCTGGGTGGGTAGGCAGATGTCTTGCTCGGCTGTGGCTTAGGGGGCACTTTTTTCAGTGCCATTGTAACTTCTAAGAGTCACTAAGCGAACTGTTGTAAGTCGAGGACTACCTGTACTTTATCACTTTTTTCCCTTTTGGGGAGGGTCATCAAGTTTTTGACACCTTGCTAGACAACTGGTGGTACATTGGATGAAAAGGTTGAAAAGCCCTGCTCTAGATTGCATCCCCTCTCTTCACAATTTACAAAGTCATATTCTATAGGGAAGAAGTATTACAGGGTACATGTTGGAATGAACTAGTAATACTTATGTATGGAAATATGTTGTGGGGAAAAGTTTCTGCAAATTAAAAGTGGTTTGTGTGCGTACATGTGTGTATTATTAGATATTATTGTACAGACTTATTTATAATTTGAATCAAATTATACGTTGTCCAAATTAATGAAGTGGGACAATGTAATGCTAATGTAAAGATTCATTCAAGACTTTGCTCAGCTTCCAGTGTTTAGTCTGCAGACTGGTATTTCTCATACAGTAGTCTCCCATCCAAATACTAACCAGGCCCAACCTCACTTAGTTCTTGAATCCAGATCAATATTCAATCAATTAGTTCACTGCCCAAAAAAAAGTTATTGTGAATTTTTTTAATGTTTTAAATAACTGCTATTATTATGTCATAATATTATGAGCAGAATCAACTTTTTAGATTTATATCCATGTTTAATTACCGATAGGCAGACCTTAGCACACTAATAGTATTAAGCAGGTATAAGTAGTTTTCATTTTTTAGGGTCAAGGGAAATGCTCTGGTTAAAATGATAAATGGAAGCCTTCAGCTATTTTTTCATTTGTACCTACCCTTTAATCTTAATCAAATTTCTGTATGTATGTATTTATGTATGTATGTATGTATGTATGTATGTATGTATGTATGTATGTATCAGTTTACTCTAATGTGATACTTTCTATATAGTCCCTTCTAGAGGTGTTATCACAATTGCCAAAATTCAATCCCAACACATCTGGAGATTAACATATTGAAGGTTGAGATACTGTCTTAATATCCACATTATAATAGCTTGATTCTTTCTTTGTTAGTCTTCTTCTGTGTCTGAGAAGTTAGTCAAAATTTAAAGATATGCTTATGTTTTAATATTAGGACAAGCAAAAAAAAAATCTCTGGACACTATGCTAGGAACTTTTTCTGTTAAAAACTCCAACTTGTACTGACTATTTTGAATCACATAACCTTACTAGGAAAATTGTTCTGATTTCCTAGAAAATTGTCAATGCTTGACTACTTCTATCCCACATAAAGTAATTTATATTATTTTTCTATTCAGCAAAGATGTTCAGTTTATGAACAACTTTGAACCAAATAAGCCAGCAATATGACATAATAGAAAATTTAAAACACATAAACAAAGCAGAACAAATTAAAAAAATATACATTTCAGAAATTCTCACATAACTTCACCCAATTCATAAAGTTTTAAATATTAATCAGATATGCTATAGGCCTTGTCTATTTCCTAAAGCTATATAAGATATTAAACATCCAAAATAGAAATAACCACTCTTTACATGAAAAAAAATAATGTGTTTCTTATATTGCACTCTGTAAAATTGGAGACCCACACGCTACTGATGCCATTGTATTTTCCTTAAGGAAATGCACCTATTTTTAAAGATACACCATTAATTTCCTTTCTTTTTTTAAAAAAATGGACAAAAATACAGTACATGGTGATTCAAATTTTAAAATCCAGGTTATCTTAGGATCATCTTTAACTATCCATAGCAGCTCCCTAAGACAATTCTCTCTCTCTCTCTCTCTGTATGTTTGTGTGTATGTGTGTGTGTATAATAGCATCAGTTTAATACATAACTACCCCATTTTCCCTGGAGACAGTAATCTATTTTGCAGGTTCTTTTGTTTTTTTAAATTTATGCAATATAAAACAGATGTTCATTCACTAATATTTCTAGTTTGAGTCCCTTTTTGGTATAACATGAAAACTGAAAAGCACATAAGTTATAATTGTCTATTGCCTCAAGTAACTATCGCTCAACAATTGTGCAGCAGCATTTTTAGGATTATATACACCCACACAGTATATATGTGGTTTTAAATTTCTGAATGTGATTTAATAGGAAATTCTTTTACAGACTTCTATTTTGTCTTTATACTAACATTAGAATGGATAGTTGCAGTTATTACAACATGGTATAAGCCCCTTATACCATGAATGGCAAGTTACTCAGTTATTGACAAAAACAACAATTCAAAAAGCAGAAGCTTTTGTGCTAAAATAGCAATATATGAGTACCAAGACTAATCTCTAGATTTTATATTACCATTACTTAATATATTTCCTGCTAACCAGGTGAATGAAACAAAGTGCATATAATCACAGTTATCTAAATTTAGAAATTCCTGAGTATTTATTCAGTCCTCAGCATAAGACATTCTGAAATGTATAGATTTTTTTTTTAAAGAAATTAATCTATTTTGGTCACTGACTAGCATAAAATACGATGACCATTTACAACTCTTTCAATATGAACAATCCAACTTATTTGCTGTAGAGAAATATCTAAAATGTAGAATTGCTGACACAACTATAAAATCAGATTAAATATTAAGATTATGAACCTATATTATTGAACAGTGCAAAATTATGTGATACATTGTTTCTTTCTCTCAGCCCAACCCACCTCACAGGGTTATTGTTGGAGAAAAATAGGAGGAAGACGAAATATTATGTATATTCACCACCTTGAGTTACTTATGAAAAAAAAAAAATAAAGGCAGGATGTAAACAAAATGTATAATAAAATAAAATTAAAAAATCCTCATATCACTAAATTCTACAAGTAACATTTGAATTAGTATTTGTATTTAATTACAGTATGGTGCAGTATATAAAAGTGTGGTATAAAACTGACTAAATACTGTAAAAAGTATTAGTAATAAGAACTTTTAAGACTGCTGCAATTCATATATTGAGGCATAACTTGGACTAGCATAAGCAGTCACATGAGTTATTTTTTAAAAATATTTTAAATTCCACAACAAATTCATTGCAATCTAAAAAAAATCAATCTTCTGCAGAAGGGTTCCTTCACTAGTTATAAACACTTATTCCTTGGTCAATTGCATGTTTATTTTGAAAATATAGAAATAGCTAAAATACGGTAGTAGGAAACAATTTGGTTTTAGGAAATACTTCATCAAGAATTCAGAAATTTAATAATCTTTTCTTACACAAGCATTTATAGGGAGTAGTCAAGCTTCTTCCCTGAAAGGCAGATAGAACTTAATTTACTCATAGCAAAGACAGAGTCACTAGTTTGTCACTGAATTAATGACATCTACCGTAGGCTTAATTGTACTTCTCCATTAGTGCTAAAGATTAAAATACTATCTTTAGAAATGATTGCTTAAAAAAAAACAAACCATGTAAAGGAAAAGTTGCATTCAGTTTAGCAATTCTATTTAAAATGTATAAAAAATCATTTTTTATGTTAGTAAACATACTTAGCACATGCATAAAAGCTAAGCCAATCATACTTTACACTCTACAATTGCTGTTTTAAAACTGTTGTTTATTATACATGCTTCAAAATAGGGTATTATCACAGCATCTTGAGTCCATTTCTCTTTTTTTGCAAAAATGGCCACAGATTTTAAAAGCCATCTGTGAATAGCCACCCAGTGTCATTTCTATATAAAGATGAGCAGCAAATAAATTTAATAAATAAAATATGGATAAAACTTTTAAAAGACTTTCATAATCATGATCTGAACAATCAGAAATAGATTTTTCCCATATATTTCTCTTGAAAGTTTAGAAAAAAATATTTACTTTCAATCAGCCATTTGAATGTATGTGAATTTATTTATTTGTTAATCAAATTCATATAGCCATTCATCTCCCCCCCCCCAAAGTGGACTCTGGCAGTGTACATTTGCATGTCACATGGAATTACTCCACACAATACATCAATACTGAAATTTGCAGTTGTTCAGAAAAAAAACTTTATCTTGTACAGAACCACCTACACTAAAACACTGCAAATTTTTTTAAAAAAGTTTCATAAGTGTCAAAGTATCCTAGACTACACTCTATAAAGTATCAATAGCAGGTATAGCAACATTACTAACTGGGTCAAAAAATACCAGACACAAAAGAAATAATGTAACAAAAAATCCACTAACAATAGGCTTTTTCGGCCATTAAAATGGACTCAACTCCAATATGTCCTTTATTAGCTGCTCTAAGATTTCAGTTGGTTAACACGCATAGAAGTGCACCACTTCTGAAAACTTAAAAGAGTTGCAAACATTCATGCCCCCACCCATCCTTTATAGGAACAAAGCACGCAACCACAACTGAAATCACTCTTATGATTCAAGTCGGATAAGATCGGAGTCCCTACCCGGTCACACACTTAAAAAAACCAAAAAAAAAAAAAAAAAAAAAACCACTGAAGTTAGCAAGAATGACTCCTCAACACAATCAGCTCTTTGACCACTAAGCAAACTGCACAATCTTTAATATTTACCAGTTTAATTACACCACGCAACTGCCACATTTCCCTCCCAGGTAAAAAGCCACCAAGAGTCGTAGTCAAAAAGTAGGCGTTCGCGCCAGGGAAAACCAGAGGCATGCTACGCGACCAAGCCAAGCCTAATCATGCTTACTAAACAGGTAAACTCTTTAACAGCCCCCCTTTTTTTCACTCATTCTTTACCTCCCCGTCGTCTTCCAGCTTGCCTTTCCCAAAAGCTACCCATCTAAGGGCACATAGGCTATAGTACCTTCCGCCGTACCCTGCACCTGAACTCCCAAAGCACCTTCCTTCCTTCCTTCCCCAACTTTGGGGTTGCTCCAGCTCCCTCCTCCTCCTCCTCCTCCCTTTTGGATGCAGAGGAAAGGGGCTGTTCGATGGACTTAAAACCACCTCCAAGCCCAGCACCTTCTTTCCTTCAGAGGCCAGCCAAAGGCTTCCCCCCAAAATGAAGACAACAAAAGCCCCTCTCCTGCTATTTCTGCTCAGCACCGGGCGTCCAGCGGCATGCTGCCTCTGAACATGAAGGCTCCTTCCCAGCTGCTAGGGGTCGATGAAGCCCGACCCCCTCCCCCGCCTTCTCAACTTCTCTCTAAAACCGGCGTTTCTCCATCCATAATGAGGCAAACCGTCCATGGAACTGAACTCCAAAAGAAGGGGCGAGGATGGCACCGGGGGTGCGAGGGGGGGGGACAAGAGCAGCTCGCCCTGCGGTGGAGTCTACGGACCCCGAGAGTTAAGCGGTTTTCCAACAGGCTCCACATAGCCTCTTCCTCCCTTTCAGCCCTGCTTCGGCTCTTCCCCCGTTTCCTTCGCTCTTCCACCAAGGCGTACCTTCGCCCGTTTCCCCCTGGCGCAGCCCTCCGCCTCCACCGAAGCGGCGCGATCCTCTGCGGGGCGCAATAAATGGGCGGGAAGAGCGGCTTCGGCCCAGCTGGTCCTTGCTCGCGCGAAGCCTCCGGCGCAAGCAGCCCCGCGACTGCTTCGCTCGTCCTCGGCGCCGTCCCGCCCTCTTTTCCTCACAGCGCTTCGGCTTCGCTCTTTCCTCCCCTTCCCTCCTCAAAAAAAGAAACTTTATAACATCGCTAAGCTACAGGAACGGGCTCCCGGGAGCTATGCGCCTGCGTAGAGCTCAGAGATGCGGCGAACAAGATGGGGTTAAGGCGCCAGGACTACAGATCCCATAAAGGTGCTACGCCAGAAAAGAAATAGGAAAACTGGCCAGACTTCCGAGAAGCATCCTGGGGTATGTAGTCTAGAATGAGTCTTTGCGTCGCGCCATTCATCTCAAGCGTTGCATGCTGGGATTTGTATGCTCCATTTCACAGCCTTCAGACCTAAAGTTGCATGCTTGGACTGGCCATCTGTTCAGGCAGTGACCTTTCCCTGTACTTAGTGACTGAAGAAAAATTCTTCTGATATTAGGAAAGACACAGAGATCGCTATCTGCACGGCCCTTTTTATGTATGAAACCCTATAGAAGTCGTGCATAAAAAGTGATTCCTCGCACTGAGCATTATTGGGATGCTGGATATTTTATCATCAGCAAAGGAAAGAAAGAAAGAAGGAAGGTTTTTAAAACAGCACCTCATATCTTCCTCCCACCTAAAATTTAATGCTAACTATAGCATTCAAATTATGCTCAGTAAAGACCAGCAATAGAATAGGCAGGGAGTGGGCAGGGAAATTCTAGAGAAAATACCTTATGTGGGCTGATGTGTTGCCTTTAAAATGAAAAACTTTACATTGAAAGGAAGGAATATAGTGTAGCTGTTAGGAAAGGAAATCTTTGCACTATTGAGCAGGATGTCGCTGGTTTTGATGTATTTCTTAAAAAAAATCATTTTAAAAATACAACTCATATTAGAACCATGTGTACTTCCTGGCAAGCCTAATGCAAATAAAGACAAAGTGCACTAATTGAAAAAAAAAAAAAACTATGAGTGATAAACTTTTTCAATAAAACTTTATTGTATAAATACATCCAATATTGATACTCAAATAATATTCATGATAAAGCCAGAAAATAATTTATTTCTAAATGTAAGAAGTTTTAAGTGTTTCTAGATTAATATTTTTTTATTTCCTTTAATATTGCTAATGCATGCTAAACCATATTCACAACTGCTCAAACTAAAAAGGGAGGCATTCAAACAAACAATAGAAACATATGATATAGTTGCTAGTCTATAGGTTCATGTTTACAGATGAAGGGTTACAGCCGTGGTAGCGAACCTATGGCACAGGTGCCACAGGTGGCACGCACAGCCCTCTGTGGGCTGTGCGCCGTTGCCCCAGTCCTAGGCCTTCAGCTGGGTTTTATAAAACCTTTTCGCTTTAGGCCTCTGCCATCATGTGCAAAAAAAAAAAAAAAAAAAAGTTTCAATCAATCAATCAATTTCAACTCGCGGGGAAAAAAAAATCTCGCAAAGTTGGAATTGATTGATTGAACTTTTTAGTCCCACCCAGTCTGCTGTTACCACCACAGCCACGCCCACCCAACGCTAACCACAAGTTAACAAGCTCAGATCTGTGACCTTAATTAATTAAATAGTACCCTCCAGTGAGCTTGCACTGCTGCCTAAAATTGACAAGGCCTTAATCAGTTACAGATTGATGTCTTTTGCCTCCTAACTGGGTCTTTCTGATACTGGAAAAAAGAATTCCATATACATGTAGATCTAAGTACTTCTTGTTTGTAGTTTTTCACTGTAATTTTTGTCACTTTTGCCAAGAAAATTAAACAGAAAGTATGTGTCTCTTTTCTCCACCCACCCAGATTTTCTCCTTTTCTTTGACTGTTCAGGTATCTGGTAACTTTAGGTATATGTTGTTTTACCTGGGATTATGTATGCATCAGGCAATGGAGAAGGTTCCAGAGTACAATCATATTGCATTCCTCATGATGATGTTAAAAAGCAATATATGTTTAGAAAATGTAAACTTGGACTGCAGCAAAATACTTTAGTTCTAGTCGTTTGTTGATGTGAAATATATAGAGAAGGCACTAAAATTAACTATATATCGTCCCCATCGCCTGGCAAAGATATCCCATCCCATAAATGATGGTCTTACCCTGATACGGGATGCAAAGAGGAAGCTGATGCTTAAGCATAGCCATGACCAAGTAGGTTCAGCAGCCAGAAATCTAAGCCCTAAGAGCAATGCATCTCTTGTGATATAAAGTCCTTCATTATGTACGGTCAGTCATGGCAATTCAAAACTATGTCTTCCAATGGCTTCTATCTCCCAGTTCCTCTCTTATATTCTGCCTCATCACGCAACAAGTAATAAAAAATGGGAAGGCTCTTTTGGTGCCTCAGAAACATAAAGAGAGAGAAGTCAAGTTCCGTAAGAACTTTGGAAATATTTGCTGACAGACGTCCAAAATTTGGTTGCTAATCTGCAACACATGGCATGCAATTGCAAAATATCAATATTATTTTGTGCGGTGAAGGTTTAATAATGTGCTTACAGATTAAGATACAGTACTTCCTATATCTGTTACTATTGTTTTCTTTAGTATTCAATAATTATTTTTTCCCTCACTCTCTTTTTTACGTGTTAAAGTTCCCTAAGCAAAAAGAAAAGGCAATACATATGTCCTGTACCTGTAGATTAGTCTGTGAATTACCCCCATGAATATGTTAACTGAAATATGGAAATGATACTGGTAGTCATGTTGCTTCTGTGTGGAATGGAAGGCCCTGCTAGCTTGCTTTCAGCTCATAGCTCAGGGACTAAATGAGGAGAGAGAAAGAGAGGTTTGCATCCATTATTTCCATCCCATTGCAAATAATAGCAGGGAAATAATTCAGTCCAGCTGAAGGGTGGTGACGTATGCAGCAGATCCACAGATCTTTCTAGTAATATGTTTTTTCTCCTCTGTCTTGTTTTGAAAAATGTAAGGGTGGGAAGGAAAAAGAAGCTTGACATAGGAGTTTTTTCTCCAAAATCAGAGTTCTTTCTCAACCCTGCATCAGGTAAAAACATTATGGAATTGCCATTGCTACTGTGGAATCTTTTTCTCTCACACAGTCAACCTGAGACAATCAGACATTCATATACGCATATTATTATGCTTTACAACCTTGGGAACATTAAGATGTCTGGAGTTAAATGTGCTGCCTGGGAAATTCTGGGAGTTGAAGTCCACACATTTTAAAAGTTTCCAAGGATGGGAACACTGCTTTGGAATATGATACTATATAAATATTTCATAAATTTAAAATTTAAAAATGTCCAGTGGAAATTATTTCACTGGTCGTGATTAGGTAAAGTCGATCGATGGAGATGCCGAAAAAAGATGGAAGGTATCTACATACCTTCTTTAATCAGACATTACATTATTTTAGAATACCTCTGTACAAACTTTCTATAATTATAAAATGATTTGACTAAATGCTTTTGTTAAAAAAAATATCCCTCTTTTAGTCTTGTTTAAACATAAAAAGTTAGCAAGACATTGCCATGAATATCTGGAAGTTCTGAGACATCAAAAACAAAAAAATTCAGCCCTTTTATGGTTCCTTCCAGGAGCAGTTATTGCTGTGACACATGAAACAATGTTTATAATCATCAAGTTTTATCTTACTTTTTCTGGAATATTTAAAATTGGTTACTATGCATTAATGTTAAAAGTCAGTCTCATAAACCCGTTCTGAAACATTTATGCTTAAAATTTCTCAAAGAAGTTCTGAATACTCAATTCTTACATATAAACACATCTTTGTTGCAAGCAGGCATTCCATAATTGCACTTCATAATTGTAGTTCATAATGAAACAAAAGGGTAATCACTTCAACAATGAATGCAAAGTCAGCTGGGAACAATGGATTTTCATTGCCATAGCTACTTGTCTACCAAAGCTATGAAGGGTCACATACTGTGTTTCTTTCTATGTGGGCCTGCAGCTTTTCATAGACTCACAATTATTCATACAGTTCAAATCATTCTTCAGTAGGAGTCCAATAGCCAAATCTCCTAGAGCTGTATTATGGGATGATTCATAATGAAAAAAAAAAAAACCTTCTGCCACAATGCTTGTCTTTATTCTTGTGACAACAACACTCGACATTGGTCATTTATATAAGGGAAATTCATGGTGCTTATGATGCTTCTTATTCACAATATTTTGCATACCATCATTTGAAATTGTGATGCTATTCAATATCACGCACCTCTTCATTGCAGATATGTAGGACATTTTATTCCTTATTTTACATATTGTGGTTACAACTGATCCTGAATCCATAAATTGTTCATTTAGAAAATAAACAATCAAATATGGGTAGCCCTCGACTTAAAAACATTCATTTGGTGAGTATTCCGAGTTACAACGGCACCAAAAAAAGAAAAAAAAGTGACTTATGACCATTTTTCACACTTAACAACCGTTGCAGCATCCCTATGATTACACGAACAAAATTCAGGCACTTCCCAACTGGCTTGCATTTATAATGGTTGCACTGTCCCAGAGTCATATGATCACTTTTCCAGCCGGCTTCCAACAATCAAAGTCATAATCAGATTTGCTTAATGATTCACTTAACAACTGTTGCAAAAATGGTCATTAAAATGGGGCAAAACTCACTTAACAAATGTCTTCCTTAACAATGGAAATTTGGGGCACTTCTAAGCCAAGGGTTACCTGTACATCAAAACAGAGATAGCTTGGTGAAAGTGCTTGTGTGGAAAAAATGGTATCTAAATCATCAGCAGTATGATGTGATTGCGAAAAAAGATGAGATTTTATGCTGCATCAATACAAGTGTAAGTTTCAAATCATACAAAGGAATAGTTCTACTATATTCTACATTGCTGACACCACAGTGCCCTTACCCACCTCTGAGTACCAAACATCAGAAGACGTTCAACTATTTGGAACAAGTCATCCCTGTAATAATAATAATAATAATAATAATAGTAGTAGTAGTAGTAGTAGTAGTAGTAGTAAAGTTGGAAGGGACCTTGGAGGTCATCTAGTCCAACCCCCTTCTTAGGCAAGAAACCCTATACCATTTCAGACAAATGGCTGTCCAGTCTCTTCTTAAAAACTTCCAGTGTTGGAGCATTTACCACTTCTGGAGGCAGGTTGTTCCACTGGTTAATTGTTCTAACTGTCAGGAAGTTTCTCCTTAGTTCTAGGTTGCTTCTCTCCTTGATTAGTTTCCATCCGTTGCTTCTTGTCCTGCCTTCAGGAGCTTTGGAGAACAGCTTGACTCCCTCTTCTTTATGGCAGCCCCTGAGATATTGGAACACTGCTATCATGTCCCCTCTCGTCCTTCTCTTCATTAAACTATCTCAGAGAGACCCACCAATAATCAATCTACGTCATAGGAAGGCAGATTCTAGATGACTGCAAGTAAGAGCAGTTGAAGAACCAATGACCCAGGAAGGGGGCTTGACTTCCTTTTGCTGACTGTGATGGAGCAGAGGGTGGGTAGAACTATTCCTTTTGCCCGTAGAGATCGGGCCTCAATCATTTCAGTGACAAGCACCCACCTCTATATACTATATCTGTGTCTGATGCTGAAGTGAACATTATCAATATCATCCGATTGTGGGAAGAAAGGATTATCTCCAGAGGAGCTTCAGGGATATATTAAAGATGTCAATTTTTTGTTTTCTTTTAGCCCACAAATGACTACCTACCTAGCTGTGCTGACTGGTTCATGATGTCTTGTTGCTATTTAAAAAAGCCATTTCTTTTTGCATTTAACTCTTAAAGCTAATTGTATGCATTCTGGTTGCAACCTTCCACTTTAGAGAGGAAAAATGCAGCAGTATATTCACTTCTGTGGCAATATCCATCTATAGGCGTGCAGACTGTATGCAGTAAAAGCTGAAAATAGCTCCATCATGCTTCCTTCCGCCATTGCTTGTTTTTTCCCCCCAGTTTCTTTTTATTCCCTTTGTTTCTTTCCTGTTGTTCACAAATTATTATTACAATACACAACTCCAGTAGGAAGGGCACACATAGTAGCTCATTCACATACAAACAACTCTGACCTTTAGCTCAGCAAAGTTGTTTGTTTTTGATAGGAGGAGAGTTGCTATGTCACTCCAGGTAAAGGGTTGCCCTAGTCTATTCTTTTCAAACAATGGCATTTCCTGAAGCCATTGGATCATCTTATGTCAATGAATTTCTGCTCTAGGTCATCCTGTCTTTTTATTTAGGATTACTCAGACAACATAATCAGTTCAATTCAATAAATCATTTTCATGCCATATTTGTTGGTCACATCTGTTGCATACTTCACACAACCCCTTTGTATACTTTATGAATGTCAGGAATGAACCAACCACAATTTACTACTGTTGCCGCCGTGGATTTTTGGTTTTTCCCATTATTATTTTTCTGCTCAAAATCTCTGTAGCTATTGTGTTATTTACAAATTGAGCCCTCATCCTGTTCTAGTGCAACAAAACCAACCACGCCAGTTTACCAAGCCCCCCCCCCAAAGTAACAATGGTTTCCTTATTTCAGTACTCCATCTGAAAAGCTGTGTTCTTCTTTGTCTGCAGAAGTATAATTCCATGTGATGGGAACTGTTCCTGAATAAATGATTTTGTAAAATCTTCTATGTAATGAAAGTGATAATAGAATTTATCAATGTATTGTGATATAGCTTCTGCTCTCCTGTTGATATCTATTTCAATGTTGTTATTTTTCGATACATAAAGTATTTTTTTAAAGTCTTTTCAAAGCCATAAAAGAAAGTTTTTTGAAAACCACATAATGAGCCTTGGTGGCGCAGTGGTTAGAAAGCAATACTGCAAGCTAATTCTGCTGCCTGCCTGCTGCCTGCAGTTTGACAGTTCGATTCTCACCGGATCAAGGTTGACTGAGCCTTCCATCTTTCTGAGGTCAGTACATTGAGGACCGAGATTGTTGGAAGCAATAGGCTGACTCTGTAAACCGCTTAGAGAGGGTTGTAAAGCACTGGGAAGCAGTATGTAAGTCTAAGTGCTATTGCTATGATACAGCAACACAATAATTCCATCTGACTCTGCACAAAATTGTAGTGGAGCAAAATCCTCTGTTTAGGTAAAGCAGGAGTCTCCAAGCTCCAGGCTGCAGCCCACTACCAGGCCTTGAGCCTTTTAGAACCTGGCTGTGGAAGTGGCAGGCGAGCGCACATGTGTGCATGTGCCTCCCCCACCCGCTGGTCCTCAAAGCCCAAAAAGTTGGGGAACTCTGATGTAAAGTATCTGGCTTGTTCAACCAATGTTAATGAGTATATTTAGCATTTAACTTTAAGATCATAAAGAAGGAGGTTCAGCACCTAGCTATAATTCCTTATATATTGGCTAGACCCAAGACATAGAAATGAAGCATTTTCCTTCATTGGGCAAAGCAATAATGCTTTTGTTTATCCTCCACAAAAGTGCACTACTACTATTATCACTGCTACTACAAAAGGAAGGAAGAAAAATTTATTTATTTATTTAATTTTATTTATATGCCGCCCAATCCCAAAGGACTCAGGGCGGCGTACAAAATTAAAACAGTCATCTAACAATAATACAATAAAATAATGCAATCATGCCACATGTCCGATCATATCCCGCCCCCCCCCAGGGACATCAGCCCCAGGCCTGCCGGAACAGGAGAGTTTTAATGGCTTTCTTAAAAGCCGGCAGGGTGGGAGTAGTTCGAACCTCGGGGGGAAGTTGATTCCACCAGGTCGGAGCCACCACAGAAAAGGCCCTTCCCCGAGGGCCCGCCAGCCGACATTGTCTGGCCGACGGGACCTGGAGGAGGCCCAATCTATGGGACCTCACCGGTCTCTGGGAACTGTGCAGCAGTATGCGGTCCTGTAAGTAACCTGGCCCTATGCCATGAAGGGCTTTAAAGGTGATAACCAACACCTTGAATTGCATCCGGAGACCCACAGGAAGCCAGTGCAGCTCGCGGAGGATAGGTGACACGTGGGTGTACCTTGGCGCGCCCACAATCGCTCTTGCGGCTGCATTCTGAACCAACTGCAGCCTCCAAATGCTCTTCAAGGGTAGCCCCATGTAGAGCGCGTTACAGTAATCCAGTCTTGAGGTGACAAGGGCATGAGTGACCGTGAGTAAAGCCTCCCGGTCCAAGTAAGGCCGCAAGTGGTGCACCAGGCGAACCTGGGCAAAGGTCCCCCTGGCCACAGCCGATAGATGTTGTTCCAAATTTAGCTGTGAGTCCAGGAGGACACCCAAGTTGCATGCCTGCACTGAGGGAGGTAAATTTCCTCCCCCCAGGACTAATGATGGACCATCCAGTTGACCTTTGGGAGGCAAGACCCAGAGCCACTCAATCTTCTCAGGGTTGCGTCTAAGCCTGTTCACCCCCATCCAGACCCTCAAATCTTCCAGGCACCGGCACATCACGTCGACTGCTTCACTGAAAGGACACGGGGTGGAGATATATAATTGGGTATCATCCGCGTACTGATGATACCTCACCCCGTGTTGCCAAATGATCTCACCCAGCGGTTTCATGTAGATGTTAAAAAGGAGGGGGGACAGGACTGAGCCCTGAGGCACCCCATAATCGAGGTGCCTAGGGGTTGATCTCTGTCCGCCTGCCAACACCGACTGCGACCTGTCAGAGAGGTAGGAGGAGAACCACCGCAATACGGTGCCGCCCACCCCCACCTCTCCGAGACGACGCAGAAGGATACCATGGTCGATGGTATCGAAAGCCGCTGAGAGGTCAAGAAGCACCAGGATAGAGGAATGACCCCTATCCCGGGCTCGCCAGAGGTCATCGGTCAGTGCGACCAAAGCAGTCTCAGTGCTGTAGCGGGCCTGAAACCAGATTGAAAAGGGTCCAGATAATTAGTTTCATCCAAGGATCGCAAGAGTTGGGACGCCACCACCTTCTCTACAACCTTCCCCACAAAGGGGAGGTTGGAGACAGGACGAAAGTTCTTCAAAACAGCTGGGTCCAGGGAAGGCTTCTTGAGGAGGGGCTTCACCACCATTTCCTTTAAAGGTTGCGGGAAAGACCCCTCCATCAAGGAGGCGTTGATTATCGCCTGGAGCCAGCCTCGTGTCACCTCCCTACTGGCAGAAACCAGCCAGGAGGGGCACGGGTCCAATAAACAGGTGGCAGCATTCATTGCCCTCACAGCCTTGTCCACTTCATCTCCTCTTCCCTCGGCCAGCTCCTCCAGCCCTTCCAGCTCAGCGATGGAAGAGATCTTATCTAACAACATCCCAAAAGAGAGTACAGATGAATTCTCACCAAGTATCCTCTCTGCAATGAACTGAAGCCCAAGTTCTTATTCAATCCGATTGAATTCTGAAGCCCAAGGTCTTATTCAATCAGATTGTCAGTAACTGGCTTAAGCTAGGCTTATTATATTAATCTAGACATGTACTTGGTAATTCTTACCTTCCTTAGTGTTTCCTGTACATCCTTTCCCACAATAGATTTCATTTGATATCTTGTGACTTGCTTAAATCAGTATAAAGGAATTTAGAGATGGCCTTAATGAAAATATGAAAGACTAAGACTTATAGGAAAGATCACCCAGTCCAGGAACTGAGGCAAGCATGAAAAAAGAAACTCAAAATTATCCTCCCTTGATTGGGTTTATTGTAAGATAGGACTGAGTGAAATGTGGATAGGTTTTCAAGCTTATGTTACATTACTGTACCCCCGAACAGTAAAGTAGTGTCTTGGAATCCCTGTGGGAGATAATTTGGCCCAACTCAAAGCCCTGGGTCTAGTTGTTCAAATTAGAATTTCCATTTCCAAAACTGTGGAGGCTGTATAGCTACCTCTTTGTGTATCAGAACTGGCATAGAGTTTTATAAGTTCTTTAGTTCCGAACTTTGGACAGGAACATCCAGAGGATCTTTCTTTCTATTTTCCTAGCGCTAAAGGGAGAAATGCTGGGTAAGAAGATTAGAACTTTCCAAAAGACAATCTAGTGCAGTGTTTCTCAACCTTGGCAACTTTAGAAAGGCTGGTCAGGGGTTTCTGGGAGTTGATCTAGGTGCCGGAAGGTTCAGCCTTATTGGTGCAGGTCTATGAAGTTTATGAGTGAGGTGAAATGTATCCTTCTCCAACATCATAACCAATCTACCTGAAAGTTGACCAGGCTACAAACATTTGCAAGATTAACGCTGATGGTACAGTTATTGTCAGCATAAGACTAGTGGGTCTCCCTGTGAAATTAATAGGAAAACTTTTAAAACTAAATAAAAAGTAAAAAAAGGAATAAAATAAGTAAATAAATATTAACCAAATGTAATTTGAATAAAAAGAAAACTGAACAGATTATTTTTGTATTCTTTTCATTGGCTCTTCAATTTATTATTAAAAAGTGGGTATATAACAAGAGAACATTTGGCATGCAGTACAGTACTTCAGACATACATCTAATATTTAAAAAATACAATTTTATCAATAAAAATATCTTTGTTTCGGCAGTGTTGTACTGTGTTGAACTGCTGAAAGGACTGTCTACATTCAACACAGTCCTTTCAACAGGTCCAAGAAGGCTCCACACCCATTTGCACTACTCACATGACCCTGAGGACACAGATAAACCTCCAAGTGGCCTTAACAACGCTCTAAAGAATGCAAGTGATCAGCTGCCTGCAAGGAATATAAATCCTTCCGTTCCTCACCATCCAGTCAGAGCTCAAAAAGCTTCTTGGATGAGAAGTGAAACCTCTTCAAAGAAAAACAAGAAAGTCCAGTTACCTCTTGAAAAAGCATCATTTGGACAGCCATGACCTAGATGACTGTAAATCTCCATAGGCATCTATTAGAACAGTGGTTCTCAACCTGTGGGTCGGGATCCCATTTGGGGTCGAACGACCATTTCACGGGGGTCGTCAAACAACGCAGTCCGCCATTTTTTCCCCCTTTTCCTTAGCTGTGCTACTCCCTTTTATTCTATTGGCTTTTGAAAGCCAATAGAATAAGACTCTCTTGAATAGAGTCTAATTCTATTGGCTTTCAAAAGCCAATAGGAATTGTCCAGGCTGTCTCTGCCCTGCTGAGCCCGCCAAAAGTCCCATTCTGCAAACAGTGCTGCACCAGTTGAGTAGTCCTCAACTTACGACCGGTTGGGGGTCGCGGCATTAAAAAGGTTGAGAACCACTGTATTAGAATATTGCACAAGGAAAAAGACTATACCTTTTTGACAGATATACCTGAACAGAAGAAAATACCATTCCACTGAGGCAAACAGGAAGAAGTGATTTAAACTTTTAAGCAGTAGAGATAGCAATTCAGTTCAAAAGGCAAGAGATTTTATGAAAGATTCAAAGAGGAAATGGCTTATTCCAGTTAATAAGATGTCTTCTTGTCTTCTCCATCTATAGTCTGCATGCATTTGTGAGTTATTCCATACCAAGAGAACTACCAACATATAGATATTGAATTCTGAAGCTTCAGCCACAGGCAGTACAAAGGAATAGTTTGATTTCCAGGCATCTAAATGGAAGGTTGTCTAATAATACATTTGCCTTTTCTAGCTATCTTTTCCATATCATAATGTTAAAACAACTTTTATGCTAGCTCAGTTTCTTTCAGTGCTAATGAAAGAGATCAGAGAATATAATCTGAGCAGTGTCTCTATCTTTGTGAAGTATGTTTTATTCAGTTGATATTATAATGTTTTTGGTGGAACATTTTTTTGTTTGTTTTTCGCTTTTTGTTGCATTTGAGTCAGTCTTGAGTCCTGGTGATTACTTTTTCACATATTTTCAGGGCAGAGGATCTGAATATGATGTTTCTTATTTCCTATCTAATCAGAGATTGAAGAACTCTGAAATTATGGCAAAGTTTTGCATTGTAACTTGCCTTGCTGGTTCCCCTTGGATTAGCAAGATTTAATGTACTCAAATTTTGGTAAAGGCATGTGTCAAATATCTTTATTACAGTCTTTGACCAGCCTTTGCAAGAATACAGTAGAAATAGTTTGACTCAAAAATTTGTTATTGGGGAAGATAAAAAAATAATAGGACAATAAAAGAACATACCTAATTAAAAGATTTGTGGAGTTGTATATCTTGAAGATATTTGGCCACCTGATATGTGAGGTTAGCATCCCTTAAAAAATAATAAACATAAAATTTATCTGTGTGACTCTCGTATTTGGAAATGATTGAGTTGGTCAAAGGCAAGCGTCCCTTTTTAATATTTGTTTTGAAAGTTAAGGTATATAGAAACGGATTTATTCTGTGTGTTTGTCTTTCCAATATTGTGTAAACTAGGCTTTTGATTATTCCAATGAACTGAACACAACCAAAAACTTCTTTTGAAACTTCATACACTATTACAAACCCAAGGTAACTCAATCATAATTATCACTGTATAGTTTTTGGGCCAGCCTAAATGGAGGTGATATACTTTGCCTGTTCTCATGGGATCAGTTGCAACATGCGTGAAGGACAACATGCAGAAATATATTTATGATCCAGTGATTACTTATTCTCTAGTGCAATTTCAATAAATGGTCTAATACAGATTGGGGAAGCATGTTTTATGAAGCTGGAAACTCAAAGACAGACTGGGAAATGTTATGGTCACTTAGTATCTGAATTATATTATAAGCCAGGATAAAATCACAGAAAACAGACAGCAGAAAAAGACAGTGGTCCATCAAGACTGCCCTTTGAGTTTTTTGTTTCTTTGTTTTCTTTTAAGGTATTTATATATTATTTTTAATTTTTATTTTATTATTATTATTATTATTAATTGTTATTTAGTCAGATAGACCTGATCATCTCAGTGCTTTGACCTGCTTCAGAGGGCTCTCACAGAATAAATTTACAATGGTGATACTCTACATTCTGGGCTGTCGTTCTTGGAGTATTCATCTGATCTGACTTCATTTTTCCTTGTGAAAAATGTAAAGAGATTTTACTTCTTTGGGTTATTTATTGCAAAGTACTCCCATAGTTTATAAAACAGCTGAATGTTATTTCATCTTGTCTAAGAATAGAATTAACTGAATAGCTTAGGGCAAGGGTGTCAAACTCAATTTCACTGAGGGCCGCAGCAGCATTGCGGTTGCCCTGGGGGAGCTGGGAGTGTGTGGCCAGAGTGGGTGCAGCCTATTGGGTGGGTGTGGATGGAGTAGGTGTGGTCTACTGGGTGGGCATGCCCAGTTCTACATCATTCGCGTCAAGGGTACCTATGGGGGCCTGGGCAGGAGTGGGACAGATCTGAGGGTCTCTGGCAGAAGGGGTGGGACCAGGGCAAATGCCAAGGCATGGTCCACCGGGGCAAGTGCCAAGATGGCCACCATAAAATTGTACATTGGCTCTCGGCCGTTCCCTCACTGTTTCCAGGATGTCTTCGTGGGCCACATGAAACCATTTTGCGGGCCATATCCGGCCCCCGGGCCTTGTGTTTGACATGTCTGGCTTAGGGCTTTGGGATTTTTTTTTTTTTGGGGTAAAGGTGTTGAAGCCTTTTCTTCACCTTCCACAAGGCTCATTTCATAGCATCCATATTTTTCAAATGGTTTGGTCATGGTGGTGGGGAATTATTGGTGAAGCTTTGGTATTGTCCCTCAGTTCTTGTTTGCAAATTCAGAAAGATTCTCCCGCCCTCCTCCTCCTCCTCCCAAGCCCAGGAGTTGCATCATGCTTCCTGTATTTAACTTCGCTGACATGTTGACCATCTTTCCTGTAACACCCACATTTTGACTCCATGGGTATTTTTATTATTGTTACCTGATACAAATCATGATCCTGACCTTTGTATTTCTTGGTGTGTAGGTGTTTTGCTGACAGGACCAAGGTGAAAGTCAAGGACGAAAGCAAATGATTTTTGCAAGAGTTAAGATTCTATTTCTTTCTCTTTTCTCCTTTTGCTACTTTGAATTTTGTTTTTGTTTTTTTACTGTCACTTGTTTTGTTGTTGTGTTGGTGTTGAGTTTGTGTGTGTTTTTTTTTTTAAAAAACCAAACGCACGAACTGTGCTCGTTTTCTGGCTAACCAGCAATGCCATCCCTCTTTAGTACTTACCCCAAATACAAATTAAGTGGCAGGATTTAACATGTTATACTAGCTTGTTGTAGTCATCAAATCATAATTAAACATGATGTGTGTATCAAATCACTGGTTGTGCTAATTGGTCATTAGCTAACTCTGCTCTCCACTGTAGAGAAAATGAATTTTGTGTACTCTGCATTTATCAATTGTAGTATAGAATGCTTTGCTTAACCACCATTTTTGGCATCTATTAGACAGGTTCAGGTCATTAAACCAAAAATAATTATCTTTCCATCCACAAAAGTTTATATAATATAGCAAATTAAAACCACATCAATCATATGATGATTTATTGTAAGCCCTAATTTTATGCATACGTTTCCATAGTGTTTGAAGTTACCAGAAATTCTCAGAGCTGTATGATTAGCCAGCTTGGCTTGGTTTGGTTTGGTTTGGCTGAGAGAGAGGGGGGGGGGGAGAGAGAGAGAGAGAGAGAGAGAGAGAGAGAGAGAGAGAGAGAGAGAGAGAGAGAGGTGCCCTGTTGCTTTGCAAAGCAGCTTTGAAGAAGTCTTTTGCATCAAGTGTCATTAAAGAAAAGGCCCAGCAGCAAGAACACACTTCCTGTTTTCTGGATGCCCATCTATCCTGCCCACATGCAAACATGGTGCAGAAGATTTGAAAGCTTATTCATGAGTATGTAAGAGATGGATATGCTGGACTTTCCATAGCTGTAGGCACTTTCTGTCTTCTCATCTCATGCACTGTTTCAGAACTTGCCAAATGGGGAGGGGACATCCAAGCACACAAGATCTTGTTGGTGCCCTGAAAACTGAAATTGCTTTGCAATTTGTTAATTGGACAAAAGAGACTACTTGCCTAAATACTAACTGAAAATAGACTATATTTATCTGTAAGGCAGCTTATTAATGATAGGGCATGCTCATTCTGTTTTATGGGATTTAATTAAATTTGCCTTTTTGTGCTTCAGTATTGAAGGAGTAAAATTAAAGAATAAATATCGATAGTCCTCAGCTTACAATCATTTGTTTCAACAACAGTTTGAAAATACAGTGGCACTGAACAAAGATGGTTATGACTGGTGCTCAGAGTTCTATCCACCCCACACCCCGGTGTTCATGTGATCGTAATCTGGGTGTTTGACAGCCAGGTGGCCCTTACAACGGTTTGCCAAGCATCCCATGATCATGTGATCATCATTTGCAACCTTCCCTGCCAATTTACCAAGAAAGCTAATGATAAGGTGACCAACCGTCCTCCTTTAGGGAGGACAGTCCTCCTTTTGTAAGTTCTGTCCTCCCTCAAAAAGTGTCCTCCTTCATGTCCTCCTTTTCGATATTTGAAGACTAATCTGCAGGGCTTTTTTTCCCCCTCATAGAACGCTCAGAATGGCGTTCCGGCACCTTTTTTTGATGTTTTTTTTTTTTCAACTTTTGCATGAGCTGTGCTACTCCCACTATTGGCTTTCAAAAGCCAATAGGAATTGCTGCTGAGCGGGCCAAAACACCCGGCTGGCAAACTTTGCACATGCAAGTTGTCTGTATTATTGTTGCAATGAATAAAATGTTTCTTTTATTTACAATATTTTTTTCTTCCATTTATTTGTGTCCTCCTTTTCATTATAAAAAAGTTGGTCACCTTACTAATGAGGGAGCCAACAGGGAAGATTGCAACTTGCTGGGCTAAATCTCCCCCACCTGCACAGTCTGCTCCAGCCCCTTTGCGCTTCTGCTAAACCGGCAACTCACACATCCTCCCCAATCTTTCCTTGCACTCTCATGTACCCTCCCTGAGCCTCTTTTGCACTTTGTATATCCTCCCTACTCTCTCCCATCCCTCCCACATGTACCTCCTAGCTCCCTCTTCCACCTAGCTGCAGTCATTACTTGTCTGCTGGCCTGGGATTTGCAATCTCCTGCTGGATTCCCCACTGATTTTGGTTTGAGAAACCGGAAAGAAGTTGCCACACTTAACCATTATGGGATGCCATCAATACTGGCAACCACAATTGAAGGCTTGCTTATTGCTGCAAAATAAACATACCCAGGACTACATCTGAGTATCTATACCTGTACCCAAATATCCTAATTTTTTAAAAGACTATTTGACAGAAATATTCATGGTTAGGACACTTCTTTGTATCAGATCAAATTACTCACCCATCTAAGAAAATAATGAATAACCTCAGTGGCAGAAGATTTCCAGAGTGTCAAGTAAAGATCTTATATATCACCTGGTACCTGAAGCTTTCCAAAGGTAACTGGAGGTACAAAGATTCAGTATAAAAACTGACTTGCAAAGCATGGGTAATATTATATAGCTAGTGTGCCTCTTAGTTTTTAGCTGTGAGCTCAGATGTAATATAAAATATATAACCATTAATTTGATTGCATGAAAATGATAATTTAATAAATTGTCTGGAGGAAACCTGGAATCATGAAATGGGACTTCAGGAGCTGTATGCAGTAGATCTACCATGGGTATCTACCTCTACTACAATCTACAAAGTGCAATTGGTTCAATATATACGTTCTTTATAGAATTTATAAAGAATTTTAATTAAATTTGTCTACATTCTTCAGAGATGAATTAAGAGCAAGATTATACTTCTGCATTTAAATAACATGCAAATGAAAAACGCCCACTCACAGGAAGGCATGAATTTCAGTACTGTAGTAATTTTATTATTTTATTTTGTAGATGTTGATAATCACCAGTCCTTTGACTCTATTACCCAGTTAGTTTTTGGAATAAAAGTAGATCATTGGTTGAGAAAACAAAGAATGGGAAGAAATCAGACCACAGCTAATGGTTTGTTTTTCCTATGGTAACTATAGTTCACTATTTTCATCATCATAATGAAAAGCAGACAAGTGCTGTTCTTCTTAGACATCCTTAATATACAAATGAGAGCTCTGTTTCTTAGTAAAGAATTAGTAGAAAAGAATTGGAGAAAACACAAAAGAGTTTTTAGGTTTGGCTTTTCATTTGCATGTTATTTAAATACAGAAGGATAATCTTGTTCTTAATTTATCTCTGAAGGAGGAAGACAAATTTAATTAAAATTTGTTATAAATTCTATAAAGAACATATATATCAAAAGAATTTATATACAGGTAGTCCTCAACTTGAGACCATAACTGACCCTGGAATTTTGGCTGTAAATCATTGTGGTCATTGTACTATTATAGGCTGAAGGCCACCTGTATAAAGACAAATCTATAAAGAAATTTCAATAGGTGTCCAGTTGCTTCAGAGGACAGAGAATAAGAGAAAAGAAAACAGCCATTTCTTCACCAAATTCAATTTGATGAGAGCCTGATGAAACATATCTTCTGAGAAGTTTTGTGCTGAGTTTTCTGCCTTACAGTTGTTAAGATTAAAAAGGGGGAGAAAACAGGTAAAACATAATCTGATGGTTAAAGGATATCAACATCTGCTCTAATTGTCATGAATCATGCATATTATATATTCATCTGGAATCATCTACAATTTTTTGTGCTTCCTGTGGAATTTGTGCAGTGGGAGGGGAAGCTGGAGTGGGTTGGCATGGTAATCTTATTGCTTCATCACCACTATTTATGGGAATCACAGTGAAGTTGGCTGCAGGCCAGCTGGATAAATTGAGAGAAGAAAGAAGAAACAAATTAAATTTCTTCTATACATGGAAGGTCGTTTACTTGTTAGTTAAGACCATACCGCTGATTGGAATACATACTTAAGAAGATGTGAACCAGATCTCCCTAATGAGTTACTCCAAGATTAGTTAGATATTGGTTCCATATTTTAGCATTCCCAGTCAATATAACAATCTTACCGAAAGGTACCTGGTTTAGGAAGGTCAAACTATTTGTAACATTTGTCCAAAGCAGAATATGAATAAGGTCAATGTCCCAGTGAGTTGAATATGATGAGAGAGGGTACAATTTATTTTCATGCTATAGAAACTGTAGTCATTTGCAGGAACATCTTCAGTTGTAACTCTCCTTTGTTTGCTACATGTCAGAATGAGTTCACTGATAGAGGAACAGATGTGATCTTTTAAGATGATAGGAAAAGAAGCGAAAATGTCACATAGATGGGAACTGATGGTATTCTTGCTTTCAAGATCTATGTTTGGGGAGGAAAAGAGGAAGGGTTAACATGTGTCTATTTATGGACCAATAAAACAAAAATTGATTTTCTTTTTTGCTAGGCGGGAAAAAAGAAAATAAGATACACCTGCAAATATTTACTTAGCTTGCCTAGAAAGATAATATCTAAAGCAGGGGTAACTGGCTGGGGAATTCTGTGGGTTGAAGTCCACCGGTCTTAAAGTTGCCAAGGTTGGACACCCCTGATTTAAATAATTGCTTCTTTTCATTTTAACCTTAATGAATTTTGTTAGAAAAGCTCCCCTTTCTGACAAGAACTTCCTCCCATGGGACCCTTGCCTTATTTCACTCTGATAGTTTCTTAGTAATGCATAAGCTTGAATTAGTGTGAAGACTATCCATGGTCTAGGAGAGCAATCTCCGACATTTCTGGCTCTGCAGACCAGCAACAGCAGTGGTGGAGAGAGGAAGCTTTCGCTCACAGGCATGCTGCTTGCTCAAATGGAGCTTCGCATGCTGCTTGTGTGGCCCGGTTCCCAATGGACTGTGGACCAGTTCTGGGCCATGAATCGGGGATTGGGGACCCCTGGTCCAAGAAATAGAGGAAGCTCTGGTGCCCATCTTAAAAGGGTTGGGACCCTGAGATTGACGTGCTCAGTTGTAGGCCCCTCTTAAAGAGCAGAAGTGCTCCTCCTTTACGTTGTTAAAGAAACAGTGAATAAAACCCTTTTTAGAAGGACATTTGGGGAGGACAAACTTATCTAACTGTAGTAATTGTTCTTTTAATAGTATTTATGTTTTTATTTATTGTGGCTTGTTCCTGATTTCATGAATCTTTTGTGATCTGATGAACCCTTTTTCCTTCATTTATAGTAAGTCACCAAATCAATGGAAGAGGCAACATACAAATGTTTATTTAAGTAATCAGATGTAACCAGGCATGTTTTAAATATTGTGTTTTCTGCTCTGTCTTGATTTCTTTTCATCTTGTGAATTTATATTGTCTAGTCCTAATTCTAAATTATTGTTCAAAACCATCTAAGACATTTTAATTGAGAAGTCCATTATAATTATTTCACATATTCACACAAATATTTTGTAATTGTTTAAAATGTGTCCGAATGTATGGTCTAACTGCATTTTTTGTCTTGCAATTTATTCCCATATAATCCTTAGATCACCGTTCATGTAATCTAGGCCTTTGACTACAAAGTTATTTTTCTTAAAAACCCAGAAGACCCAAGAGATTACTGAAGCTCTGTCCTGAGTTCACTGTTTACCACAAAAAACGTTTTAAAATAATTAGTACCTTTCTCTTGCTTTTTCCTCACCTTGCTTTTAGAAGAAGGTTTCTTAACTCCAAACCTTTGAGTAAGCCTTTCTGTGGTGAATTCTTCCCACTTTTCATCTATTTGGCACTGTGCTTTTATTTCATACTTAACTTCCCGTTCTTTCTGTAAACTGACAGGACTACGCTCAGCAGTGAAGTAAGAAATAATTGGATCTGCATGTCTGACTCTCTGAAATGACAGGGTGTGTGTGTGTATAAATTCAGTTCTTTCCTCACCTAGGTCTGTTTGCTGAAGTTATTCAAAAGCCTTTACTAATAAAACCCTAACATATGATAGGATATCATCCCTCCACTGGCACAATTTAAGGATTAAATGATCTTTTTTTTTTAATAGAAAGAGATTATTTTGGCAAGAAACGCAAAGGGAAAAAAGATTAAACAGAGTGATGAGAACAAAGATCAGGAGAGAAAAATAGTATAAAATTTCTCTTTCTCTAATGCTGCCTAGGACCTTCTTTCAGCACATTATCACTATAGAGTTCAACTCAGGACATCCTGAGTCATATGACCAAGCAAAACCAATCATCTCTGCATACCAAGGTGTAAACCTAAGGCCTGGATCTGATATTGAAATAACAGATCAGCTGAGGAAATCATTGGAGTCAAGAGAGGACCAGTCACCCTCCTACACACCTTGATCACACAATACAGAACTTCAAGAGAAGCACGTGTCAGTGTTGTCCAATATGACACTCTTAAGATAAGTTGTGCCTTCATTCCTAGAATTCTTGACCAGTGTAAACAACTTATCTGGAGAGCATCTGAGTAGGAAAAGTGAGCTTATTGGATCTGCAAATATCTAGCTATCTAGACATAAATGGAACATAAGCTACCAAAATATTTTCCCATGTGAAGGCCTATAAAATAAATGGATACTGCCCCAGAGCACACACACATACACACAAAAAAATTTCAGCAAGTCTCCATTATTTCTTTCCTCCTTACTGCCAAAAATATTAAAGGTATAATCTTCTTTGTGTTTTTTTATCACATTGAATGCATATTCTAGCTCAATTTTTTAATTCATGTTTATTTATTCAAATAAAAATGTTGAAAATCATTTGATGCCACAGCATGCTCTGTCTATCCTGCTAGCGGTCCCCAACCTTTCAGGCACCAGAGACCAGTTTTGGAAGAAAAAATTGTCTTCCATGGGGGAGGGGTGATGGTTTCACATGCAACCTAGATCTTGTGCATGCACAGATGAAGCTTTGCTCGCTCACATACCACTTGTGCGGCCCCGGTCCTAACAGGCTACAGACCGATACCAGTCCACTACCCAAGGGTTGTGGACCCCTGTGCTAGAGGCTTCTTCCTCTCTCAATCCTTTCTTCAGAATTCATTAGATTAAAAAAAAATTCTTAACATGGGACTTACTATATAAGGAAGAAGCAAAACCACCAATACTAAGCACTTAAGTTATTTCTTTTCAGGTAAACATATGTAGATTATTGTTCCCCAAGCTAATTCACTCACTATATGAGAATATATTTTCATCTTCCACTGTCAACATAAGTCAAAATAGCTAAAGTTATCCTTCTGGGTGTAGATGATGATTGCCTACAATACTTTCAAACAGAAATAAATAGTCTGAATATTACTTTGAACCTCAAGAATCATAAAAATGCTGTTCTTACTTTCATGTAAAAACTGTATGCTGAAGCGTCATGTTTTATTGCTTTTAGTTCAAAGAAGAATCCATAAATGGAAATTACTTCTGCATGATATCTTGGTTCCTGAAATAATCAGCATGTTAATATATAGAAATAAAGACATGCTATTCCAGTGTCTTAAGATATCAGAAAAGCATCCGTTATGAGGAATAAATAACTCATTAATGCCTCATTAATTCTCTACAGGAAAATTATCATTTGCGTCCTTTTACTAATCCCTGTTAAGAATTTTTAGAGCAGTAAAATACTACTTGTTTCCTGTATCATTGTCCACAAATAATGTAAGTTATTAACTGAGATTCCATACATGTATATATTACATTTGTATTTGTATACATAGTTTGTAAATATCCCAGATTTTTCCAATTATTATTGGAAGAATAAGAAAAATACAGAGATTAATCTAACCAAACTTAAGTATTTTAATGTCTCATTCAGTTCAGTGAGAGAATTTAGCACATGTTTAAGATTAAAATACTTATTTTTTCTCAAAGTAATCCCACCGAATTCAATAGGACTTCTAATAGATATATCTAGTATAGCATTGCAATATCATTTTCTCATCCTTGTAAAATCATTGCAATGCAAGCCCATATGTGTTTATGCAGAAGTCAGTTGCATAAATTTAATGGGATTTATTCTTTAATCGAATATGTGTAGGACGTATCTTACGTACATTTAATTTGTAAGTATGCAAGAATTTTTGAATATCTTTGGGTAGAATTATGATAAAAACAAATAAATTTTAAAGCTTCCATAAACTTAGTCGCTGTCAAAATAATGAATATTTTTTGGGGGGTTAAAAACAGCAGAAGGAAAATCCCAATGCCCTGCAGATATATGTTACAGTATGATCTCTATCACCCACCTTCAATTTGCCAATTATAGGTGGGATGTTAGTTGAAAATTTCTACAGTATAGACAGATTAGGGATAAATTGTATTACAGTCTGTTTTTTTGGTTTCAGCAGTGCACTTTATTCCCACCAATATTGCCCTGTAAGAGCAATATTGTAAGAGATTGTAAGAGATTCTGCTGACTGCATTTTGTCATTTCTCCCACTTAATTTAGCAAGCTCTTCACAGCTTACCTGAGTGAGCATCAGACCAAATCTTACTGCTTGGGTGTTAAAGTCTGCCTGAAAGGCCATGTCACCACCATTCTCTAACTGAAAGGAAAATAAAATCTTTCATATTATAGCATCCCTAAATTTGGTATTTTATTTAAATATAAAAATACAATAAAACTGAACATGAAAATGCAATTGAACTTCAGCCATATGCCAATTTTCTTTTCAATTTTATACAAGTTTTCTGTTTTGGATGGCATTTATAATTATTTACATCTTAGATCATTGTTCCTTACATCACATTAGCATGACCTACTTATGTGAGTCATGGCATAGGGAAGTTCAGTATGTCATGCAAACTTCAAAACTTAACTAAGTGACCCAAAAGATCATGAGCTTGCCCATTTGAAATTTTGTAAGATTTGAGCAAACACAGACATTTTGCAGATTTTAGAGTTCTGCTAAGACATGGGTACAATATATTGTCACCCATATCAGGATCATCTGTAATACTCTCACAGATGATCAAAGGATTATTTCTGCCCTTTATAGTGTCTTGTAGAATGATTTAACTATATATTGACACAACAATAGTTGGATGACTCTAGAAGATGCTATATTTGACAGATCAAATGACCCGAACTCTTAAATCTGATATCTAAATGATAATGGTTTCATGGCTCCCTGATTTTTCCACCATTCCTGACCTTTAAACTGACCTATTAAATGATTTAACTGAACTATTTTTCGAACAGAGAATGTTCAAACATGTTCAAACAGAGAATTATTTACAGCAGGATGAATGGTCAATGAATTTCTTCACAAAGTAATGAAAACATTCACTATTCCTATTTATAAACTAATATCCAGCACCTGGTAAACTTGTCTGATCTCAAAAAAGAGCTAATCAAGGTCAGATAAAAAGTGGGACATTACCTGGAAATGACAAAACTATAGACTACACTGGGGGGGGGGGAGGAGGGTGTTGAATAAACATCTTGGAAGGCTGGGTTTGCAAAGAGGTTGTGGGTCAATTAATCAGTGGAATGGCTTCCTTCCAGAAGTTGTGAATGCTGCAACACTGGAGGTTTTAAAGAAAAGATTGGACAACCAATTGTCTGAAATGGTATAGGGTTTCCTGCTTGACCAGGGTTTGGATTAGAAGACCTCCAAGGTCCCTTCCAACTCTGCTATTATGTTATTCTTTTACGAAGACAGTAGCAAACCAGTTCTGTTCACTGTCATGACAACTACATGGTTGTGTACATTCAGTTATCAGGACTTGGAGAAGACATTTTTTTTTCTGCATCACTTCAAGTCAAGAGAAGTAAACTCTTGCTTTTCTTTCTTTTTTTTGGTAAAAGTCTTTGCAAAATAAGAGTTAAGTATTAATTTGCAGTCTGGACAATGCTATTGCTATACAATGTGGTGAAACTGGTTCACTTTTCATATCAGCTTCATTACACAAACTTAGAAGTGATATTAATGTGGCCATACGTGTTTGTCCAGTATGTTCTATTGTGTTCTATATTTCTGTGTCTGGAACTGGGTAATGCCATCAAATATAGAAGTACAGTCCCAAATTAAAGAGTTTTGTTTTAATGCAGGGTCCCCGCACATATACAAAGGTATGCTGTGAGAATACCTCCTATGAAAAAGCTAGAGTTTAAAATCAATCCAGACTGAGCCATTTTCACACTAAGCATACCAACTCACTGCATGGTAATGATCAGACAAGATCCTTGTAAGCCACGGCAAAGGAAAGAAATTAATTTCCCATAGCTCCTCTAGATGTCTGCCTTTGGGAAAGACAAAAGCAACAATTCAGTTGTTTCATTTATATTATTCAGTACCAAAGAAAAAGCTGTTTCCGATACAATAGGGAGAATAACTTATGGGCAGATTGGCTAGGTATAATAAGAATATAACAGGAATTAAGATATATGAGGTGAAGCTGGGTTTTTTAAATGCCACAGTTTATGAAAGAACATGAACAATAGCTAAGAAAGCTTTGGGATAATTATTACTCCTTACTTTCTAAAATAGGATTATTATACAACAGGCATTGGACAAGATCCCCTTTATAGATGTTTCCTACGTTGTGAAACCCATTCCATCAGCAAAAGATAGTTTTATAGGATAGTCTGTCTGCTTTTGGAAACCATTCATGGCTTATCTAGGATCTGCTGACTGGACAAGGAATCTCAGTAAGGTACTTGGGCAACGGGAGTGCCATCACTAGAGTGTTTGGAACATTTTATGCTGTGAACTGCCCAGAATTGAGTTGCATCAAAATTGAAATAATTAATTCACTAATTTGCTCTTCTCTTCTTTCGCTGAATACTTCCTGCACTATTTTTCCTATTCCTCACTGACTACTCACAAAAGCTTTCAGCCTCCTGGCCTTTTATCTACGTATCCTCACCCATTAGGCCTACCTGTCTATCCTGCTACACTAATCGGATTATTTGTGTCTGGCAAATTATACAACAAAATCTTTTCTTCCTGTGTCACTATCTCCTCCATCACTGCCGCAATCATGAATCTGTCATTATGAAATTTATCTGCAGCCTTTCCCAAACTTAAGGAATCTGGATTTATACCCAGTGAGCTGTAGTAGTACTACTTAATTCTTTCCTAACGAATCAAGATTGATTATGTTTAACTATAGTTAGTTTTTTTGTAGCTTAGGCTCTTGTGCAAGACACAAGTGCCTTTTTTTAAAATGGCCTTTGCCTTCCAGTTAAAATGCTCTGAAAGAAGCCTGACAATTGCTCAATAAAATCCTGGTTTAGAAGCACCTTAAGGCAATTCATTACTCCCAGCTGCACTTTTCACCCAGTGCTCATTCCTGCTTTTGCTTGTAATGTTAACAGAATTAAACATTGTTAAACAAAAGCATTCTTGTGTCAACAATGCAAATAATCTAAACTTGTCAGAGTTGAAGTTTTGCATGGTCTATAGTCATGCAGTTCTTCCTGTCATGTGTTTCTGCCAGCCAAACATGCCAAGGATCAAGTTTAACAACATTGGCCCAGTTTTCTATTCACCTCCTTTTGGGATGTTCACACAATGAAAAATAGATTTGGCAATCATTTTTGTGTAACCACCGCTAAATATTTCTTATCATTTGCTCATGACAGGGATGCAAAAATGTCATTTACCCCAGACTCCTAGAGTTGGGGCCTCTGTTTTTTTTTTTGGGGGGGGGGGGTTAAAGCAAAATGGATAGCTTAAATCTTCCAACATTATGGGACATTCATTTCACTCCTTAAAATGCTTGACTCTCTTTTCCCCAAAGGCCCTTGGCCAATGTCAGCAATGCAGTCATCAATATATCATACTAATCTTAAGGTGACCTCAAGTGGAAATTGCATAGCTTTGATTTAGGATAGTGTTTCTCAATCTCAGTCACTTAAATATGTGTGGACTTGAATTCCCAGAATTCCCTAGCAAGCATTCTGAGAAATTCTGGGCATTGAAGTCCACACTCTACAATTTTCAAAGTTTGAGAAACATTGATTTAGAGAAAAAATGCATCTGAAATCTATGAGGTGGAGATTTTAAGTGCTTCTTCTAGATTGAAAGGAGTAAGTATACCATCAGCCTGCAAATGAAAGCAATTATTACAATATAGCTGAGTTGTTTCCTTTAAAGAATGTGAATAAAGAAGCTTTCCACTCACTTATTCCTCTGCCACCACAAGTAGACAATACATTTCACATAGCTGGAACTATATACGTATCTGATGTACTGATTAAAAGCTAGACTTGGGGTATTGGGAAGATTTGCTCTCACTGGTTAACATGTGCCAACCACTCTCTTTCAACCCAATCTCTCTCACTGAGTTGTTGAAGACAAATGGGAGGAGGTAGTGTTGTGGATGTGTGTGTGTGTGTGTGTGTGTGTGTGTGAGAGAGAGAGAGAGAGAGAGAGAGAGAGAGAGAGAGAGAGAGAGAGAGAGAGAATTGATAAATTAGCATGATGGTTTAGAGTTATAATTCCATCACATCTGGTGGGCATCAAGTCAAGAAAAGCAGTAAAAAAGTTAGATCTAAACATGGAATCAAATTTCTTTTCTTTTTCACTGACTTGACCTGAAATAGTTGCACAGAATGGCGGGCAATGCATATGACAGATCAGTCATCAGAACAGAATGTTGCATGGTTAGATCTACTGTCACAGCACTGATTAACTCTTGGAGAACTTGGGTGTGTCAAAGCAATGTGACTGGGCTTGGTCACTCCCAAATGAGTGATTCATGCTGTCAAAGCCAGCAGAGCCATCATGCTTGTCACAGACCCATCCAAGTAAGGACAAAGAAAGCAGGACTTACCTGTTTTGGGGGCCTGGAGCCCTACCAAATCTTCTATCAATTAGATTATGCTTTTTATAATGTATTATACTTTAAGGTATCAAGTGTATGTTTATACTGTTTCCTTATGTATTATTAAACAAGTGGTTGAAGATGAAAAAATATAAACACTTTACAAATTCAAAGAGTTATTTCCAATAACTACTTTTTCCTTTATTTTTTTGAACTGTCAGTGAAAATTAATTATGGGGTAGAAGTGGGACTGTACAAAATTTGGAGTCCCTTTCCTTGATTGAGAACATTTATAAAGGCTTTGCAAGGTGTCAGGAGATATCATAGTTCAATCAACTTGTTCCCAAATGGAAAAAATATAACAGAGAAAATGTAGATAGAAGAGGGCTTGTGTGAGGAGGAAGGAGATATTCAAGGGATTCAGTCTGACATGGAGTCCGAGAACATTAATAATGGGGTGAAAGAGCAAGTAGATGTCAGACGGAATGGCAACGACAGAAACGGAGTTTATGCAGCCAAAGAGAGGGAAATGGAAAGCAAGGGATGGGGAGAAAGGCTGAGAGTGCGCCCCCATAGAATGAGGGATGACAATTGGGGAACAAGTAAAGATCAGAAGAAGGAGGAAGGTAGGAGACACGGAGGTGTGAAGAGGGAACAACTTAGAGATACGAATGACAAAAAAAGGGGAGGAAAGAACCTCCCTAATTCAAGACAGTGGGAGGTAGAGGGGAATAATGACACACCCACAAGCAGTAAAAGCAAGAAAAGAGGAGTCATCAGTATGGGAGCCGTAATTAAAAAGCAGTTAAATCAATTAGGACCTAGGACAAGATCTAGGAGCCGTGTGCAAATGACGGCTCACCTATAAAGGCACTCTCCCACAGACCAGCATTAACCCTGACGATGTCAGAAGTATCTGACGAAAGCTTGGTGATCGGTGATGGTATTAAACTTTTATAGTTTATTATATTCCTGGTGTTCACGTTTTATTGGTAATTGACTATATATATATATATATTGCTGCTCGAAGCACGAAGCTGAAAACACCAGCCTGAAGATGACGAATGGGACTTCGTCGAAACGTCACCAAGACACTTTCAATTTTACGCGGGAGAAAACCCGAACAACCAAAGACCTACATATATATATATATATATATATATATATATATATATATATATATATATATATATATATATATATATTCTGAGGTTTTCACGGGTGTTTATATGTAGGTCTTTGGTTGTTCGGGTTTTCTCCCGCGTAAAATTGGAAGTGTCTTGGCGACGTTTCGACGAAGTCCCATTCGTCATCTTCAGGCTGGTGTTTTCAGCTTCGTGCTTTGAGCAGCAATGTGTGGTCTTAGCTGTTTCTTCCTTTTAACTGCCAGTGGGGGTATGAACTGATTGGGTGGGAGCTTGGCTGTGTTCTGATTGGGTGGAGGTGTGTTCTGGTTAGGGGCTTGGCTGTGCTCTGATTGGCTGGGGGAGTGTTCTGTTTGGTTGTGCTCAGGTTAGTCTGAGTTGCAGGGGGTTTAAGATTTTGGGTTGCCTTGCTATTTTTTGGCTTCGCGTTTGTGGTCGTGCCTCATCTTCATGGAGGGTGTCAGTTTGCTTCATGTATGGATTGGAGGGGTTTAAAGTGGCTAATGATGCAGCTCTGGTCTGGCTTCTGGTTTGTGGTCGTGCCTCATCATCGGTGTGGCTTTGGGTTTGCTTTTTGCGTGGATGTGTGGTGGTGACATCCTGTGTGGTTTTTGTGAGTGTGGGTCTGGTATCATTTTTTGTGTTAGGGAGTCGTTTGTCAATAAGGGCGGGTTTCCAAATGGCTGGTAGGCGGGAGGTATCATCTCGCTTGTTCATGCTGTGTGGGCGTTTTTCTATCTCGATGGCTTCTCTGATTATTCTGTTATTAAAAACGGCAAAGCCCTCCTCCCATACATAAAAGGCACCACAGACAGAATCAGTAAGATCCTCCACAAACACAACATCAAAACAGCATTCTGCACAAATAGAAAAATATCCACCATCCTTAGAAACCCCAAAGATAAAATTGAGTTAGAAAATCAAGGAGTATATGAAATCCCATGCACTGCTTGTCCCAACACATACATCGGACAAACCAATAGAAGAATAAGTGCACGCATTGAAGAACATAAGAACTCAGTCAAAAAAGAGGAACCAACATCTTCCCTGGTCCAACACCTTAAAGCCACAGGACATGAAATTGACTTTAAAAATACCAGAACCATTGCCAAAAGTGAACATTTTAATAACAGAATAATCAGAGAAGCCATCGAGATAGAAAAACGCCCACACAGCATGAACAAGCGAGATGATACCTCCCGCCTACCAGCCATTTGGAAACCCGCCCTTATTGACAAACGACTCCCTAACACAAAAAATGATACCAGACCCATACTCACAAAAGCCACACAGGATGTCACCACCACACATCCACGCAAAAAGCAAACCCAAAGCCACACCGATGATGAGGCACGACCACAAACCAGAAGCCAGACCAGAGCTGCATCATTAGCCACTTTAAACCCCTCCAATCCATACATGAAGCAAACTGACACCCTCCATGAAGATGAGGCACGACCACGAACGCGAAGCCAAAAAATAGCAAGGCAACCCAAAATCTTAAACCCCTCTGCAACTCAGACTAACCTGAGCACAACCAAACAGAACACTCCCCCAGCCAATCAGAGCACAGCCAACCCCCCAGCCAATCAGAGCACAGCCAAGCCCCTAACCAATCAGAACACACCTCCACCCAATCAGAACACAGCCAAGCTCCCACCCAATCAGTTCATACCCCCACTGGCAGTTAAAAGGAAGAAACAGCTAAGACCACACATTGCTGCTCGAAGCACGAAGCTGAAAACACCAGCCTGAAGATGACGAATGGGACTTCGTCGAAACGTCACCAAGACACTTCCAATTTTACGCGGGAGAAAACCCGAACAACCAAAGACCTAATATATATATATATATATATATATATATATATATATATATATATATATATATATATACATACATACATACATATGTGTGTGTGTGTGTGTGTGTGTTTTCTGAGGTTTTCGCAGGTGTTTGTATTTAGGTCTTTGGTTGTTCGGGTTTTCTCCCGCGTAAAATTGGAAGTGTCTTGGCGACGTTTCGACGAAGTCCCATTCGTCATCTTCAGGCTGGTGCTTTCAGCTTCGTGCTTCGAGGAGCAATGTGTGGTCTTAGCTGTTTCTTCCTTTTAACTGCCAGTGGGGGTATGAACTGATTGGGTGGGAGCTTGGCTGTGTTCTGATTGGGTGGAGGTGTGTTCTGATTGGTTAGGGGTGTGGCTGATTGGTTAGGGGCGTGGCTGTATATACAGCTACGTGCTAATAATTTTCTTTAATATATATCTATGGGATACTTTGAAACCTGTTTTGTAAAGTTCCATATAAACTGTGTTGATAGAAATTGTTTGCTATCCAGAAATACGGTTTATGTCAATGACTCTATCTTATTGAATTGATGGATGTTTACAAATAAATATTGGTTTTTCCCATCACAAAATTTATCTGATTTTCTGAATAATCCTAAATTCAAAGAAGAAGAAAAAGTAAACTTACTTGAAGTGATACCATGTAAACGGAGAGCCTGAAAAATAGCCATGTATTGCTGTCCTTCTTCCCTTTCCAAGAAGGCACATGTCTTGGGTAAACTAAAGAATCAAAATAATGGAGCAAAAGACTTGATTCAATGCCGACACAAACATTATCACTTCCTGAAACATTTCATTCTATAAACATTATTTTCTTCATGGAAAGCCTTTGCAATGCAGTGAAAAGTAAAATTCAAGGCAGACACACACACACACACACACACAAACACCTGCCTCAAGGCAAGGCACTATAAATAAGATGATGGGATAGATGCCCTTCCTTCAGCAACCCAATGGCCACTGGAAGCACGTCAACCTCAAAGTCTTCATTGTGCTGCAGCTCTGTTTTTTTAAAAAAATATGTAATTGTTTGTAATTCTTTAAACTCCCCAGGTTGTCATGGGAATTGTACAGGTGGTCCTCAACTAACGGTCACAATTCAGCCCAAAATTTATTTTGCTAAGTGAGACATTAGTTAAGTGAGTTTTGCCCATTTTATGACGTTTCTTGCCACATTTGTTAAGTGAAGCACTGCAGTTGTTAAGTTAGTAACATGGTTGTTAAGTGAATCCGGCTTCCCCCGTTGACTTTGCTTGTCAGAAGGTGGCAAAAGATGATCCCATGACTTTGGGTCACTGCAACCGTCATAAATGTGAGTCAGTTATCAAGCCTCTGAATGTAAATCACATGACCATGGGGATGCTGCAGTGGTCATAAGTGTGAAAAATGGTCATAATTCCCTTTTTTTCAGTGCCACTGTAACTTCGAATGGTCATCAAGCAAACCGTTGTAAGTGGAGGACTACCGGTATACAGATTGTGGCAAATACATAATAGCAATAGCACTTAGACTTATATACCACTTCATAGTTATTTTCCTAATTACAATGAGTAAACTGTACTCCAGATGCCTACATTTGAAATTGCTTCACTGGTTGGCTTATAATTAGCAATAGCAATAGCAATAGCATTTAGACTTATATACTGCTTCACAGTGCTTTTTTTGTAAAAAAAAAAAAAAAAAAAAAAAGGTGCCGGAACTCCGTTCTGAGCACTCTTATGACAAAAAAAAAAGCCCTGCTGCTTCACGGTGCTTTACAGCCCTCGCTAAGTGGTTTCCAGAGTCAGCATATTGCCCCCAACAATCTGGGTTCTCATTTGGAAAGATGGAAGGCTGAGTCAATCTTGAGCCCCATCAGCTCCATCAGAAACCATTTAGGCATGTTGTTCATCCCAGAGAAGCACGTGACCAACTTTCAGCTGCAACTCCAGAAAAAAGGCCATTCAGGATTCTGAAGGTTCAGAAGCCCAGGGGGGGGCTTTGCTTCCAGTGAGATATTAGAATTAGACTACCTTCATTGTCTCCTTAGACTGCCTCACTATACCCAATGACAGGGTTGGTTCTAAGAAGAGTAAGAACTTCCCCTAAACAAGAGACTGTGGGAAGGAAAGTGGAAGGAAAGTGACCATATGACACAAAAGGAAACTGACCACATAACACAAAAACATAACATCTAAACTCTGACTCACTAGCTTCATCAGTTTAATTGGCTTGTTGTGAAAACTACAAAACCAAACGCTGCCTAGTCGGTGGAAAGCAGAAACAAATGCCTCTGGGCTCAGAATCCCATCAGAGAAGGAGAGAAGGAAAGGTAAGTAACTCAACTCTTACTTTAATGCAATAGTAAATTGTGGTTTATTGTTGTATTTATTCCCAGCCAAGACTTACACGTGTGTTTCTATACTGTATTAACATTGACTGGTCTGTCAAAATTTGATACGCAATATGGAAAGCTTAATCTGGTAATAAAGCTCAGAAAGATTATGTGCAAGGTGCCTCAAAGATTGCTCCAAAGGTTGAATCGATTCTTAACTGGAGGTAATATCTAACCAGCCATTTAGGTGGTTATATAATGATTAATAAAAGCTAAACGCCTCATTTCAAGGCTCAGGCTTTGCCAATGCGGAAGAAAGGAGCAGCCCTGAGTTGGTAGACTAAACAAAGCTGTCAAAGGTTCACCGATCTAAGCTTGGGTAGGGTTTGATAAACAAATCAAAATTTTCAGATAGTGGAATTAAAGATTTCTATACTATTCCTCAAGCAAGTCTTTTCTGCATCATTTCATACAAACATGTCTAGATGGTCTTGTTATCTAAAGTGTGTTTAAAACACTAAAAAAAGTCTATCATCAAGTTCTTTTAAAAAAAAAATAACTCTGAAGAATGCACTTGATTTTTTTTTTCCTGACAATGTGGTACAGAAGAGTATGGCCTGAACAAAGTCTGAGGCAGCTGTTAGTAAAACATGAACTTAGTCTGGAAAGACAGAAAAGAAGTGAAGAAGAAATTTGAGGTTGGCCCGCTTTCCCTCTCTTTGGTAGCAGAGGGAGGGGAAGAGAAACTGGGTCACACTTTTAAGATTCTGTTGTTGTAGCTTACATCCAGTACAGGTAGTCCTCGGCTTAGAACAGTTCATTAAGTGACCGTTCGAAGTTACAACGGCACTGAAAATCGTGACTTCTGACCATTTTTCACACTTATGACCGTTGCAGCATCCCCATGGTCACGTGATTTACATTTGGATTCTTGACAACAGACTCATATTTATGACGGTTGCAATGCTCCGGGGTCCCGCGATCCCGTTTTGCAACCTTCTGACAAGCAAAGTCAATGGGGAAGCCAGATTCATTTACTAACAACTGCAGTGGTTCACTTAACAAATGTGACAAGAAAAGTGAAATGGGGCAAAACTCACTTAACAGATTTCTCACAGCCACATAAATTTCAGGCTCAGTTGTGGCCGTAAGTTGAGGACTACCTGTAATGAAGAATTCTTGTATTTCTTGTATCTGTTTCCTAATATGATCTGCCTCAGAGATCTGACAGACAACTTCAAGTGCCCATTGCAAGGGAGGAAGGGACTATGGAACTATCAAACTGATAATATTTGCTTTTGAACTGCTGATCACCATCTGTCCCCTCAGACATGTCACCAGTGTTGGGATTCAGGCAGTTTGCACCACTTTAGCAGAACCAGTAGCTAATTTTTTGTTGCCCAGGCCCAGAATGGACTTCCAGAAGGGGCATCTACTGAGATAACCAGTTGTTCACATATTTGAATCCCACCACTGCATGTTACCACTAACTTTAGTAGGTTCAAAAACCATCTGACATAGTAACTGAGGTAACTGAATATAGAATTACAAACCTGAAGTTTCTTTGGGCTTCTAGGATGAATTCTCCAGTACACAACTTGTACTCTTTTTAAATATCTCTCCCCTTTTGTTTACTGATCTTTCCTACCTCTTGCTTTCAATTAGTTAGTAACTAAAAGCTACTTAGTTGTTAGGTGTCTTCCAATGTTATTTCAACCAAGGTATTATCAACAGAACCTCTAAAACTGCAGCCATTCATAAAAGAAACTCTGAAGGCAGTTTATCTCTTCGTTTCATCTAATGACTTTTTGGGAGTTCATTTGCAGCTTTGCTTGATTTATTTGAAACAATTTTTATATTTTATTTTATAGATGCAAGGCATCCAGAAGTAAGCTCACTGAATACTAAAAAAAAAAAAAAAAATAAATGCAACGTGTCATTACAAGGTCAGAAATAAATCAGCCGCCCGTTGCTATAGTTGACTTCAAAAGGCTAAAAGGAACTCAGAAACAGTTTTCTTCTACTTTAAACAATAGTTCATTTCCAGTTCCAAAGCATATGCATTGAAACCAACTGCCTTCACTGAAATTATCACAATGCCCCTTATCTGAATTTAACTCATTATTTAAACACAACATATTTCGCCTCGTAATTTTGGAAAAATATTCTCCTGAGTTCTGCCAACATCTGTTTGACTATTTTAGTTTATTTTTGCTCAAGCATTCTCTTTGTAGAATACAGTATGTGCGAACTTCACACCTTTTCTCCACTATCATATACAAATATTAGTAATAAATATATTTAATGATTGACAGTCAATTTATTTTTAAAAAAGACAAATGAGAACATGTACATATGAGCTTGGGTTCAAACTTTGCTTCTTGGAGAAGAATAAATCTTCTCTCTCACAGACACACAGATGCACATTCCAATCACGGCAGTTGGGAAATCTTGAAATGAGGATATATTGTGAAATTGTAGATCAGGGATTAATAATCTTTTTGGATTTAGGGTCCATAGCTTTAGCTCACAGAGTGAGACTGAGTTCATATATCACCCAAAGTCATAGTTTGCTAAATCTTAATTTGTAATGAATGTTAAATTACACCTGTATGGGTTCAAATAAGTGGCTAAATCAAAACCAGCAAGGCATATTTTAGCGTGGCATGATACATCTATCTTGTGCTTCCTAGCCAAGTCCATTTTTGCTTTTGAAAAACAGTTGATGAGATATGAGAATTTGAGATCATGCTAAGGTTTAGAAGAGGGGTGAGGAACGATGGCCCTTTTATGACATGAGCTTCAGCTCCCAGAATTCTTGAACTAGGAGCCACAAGTTACAAAGGGACTATTGTTCCCCACCTCTGGTTTAGAATCAAGTTATAGCTGGACTTCATTCATTCTGGACTTGTAAGGAAGTTTCATTCTTTTTCCTTTCTAGGAGAACCTTGAAATAGATCAAGAAATAGTCCTAAGAGCAGTACTTTGGTACAGTTGATTTTAAAACTAGGAAACTGGTTTTGCAACCAAGTCCTAAATAATAATAAACTAGCCACTGTATTCACAGAATGTAGCTTTAAAATATTTTTTCAGACGTTCTGTTGAATACCTTTTTTTCAATTGATTGTGAATAATTCAATTGTCAGGGTATCAGAGAAATCCAACAAAGCAGACATGAAGAAGTACAAAGAAGGAATACAAGGCTCATACAATTCAACTGAGTAAGTGATGACAGAAATCATCATTACACAAACACGTACGCCCTTATATTACATATTGGCATGTAAATATGCAGTAATGCTATCTTGGTGTCACTGTGGTTTGATGAAGAGGCTGCTAACTAATGATTGAAAATAATCTTTAAATGGCCTGGAAACAGGAAATTGACTTCAGAAAGTAGGCAGACTACTCAATAGCTGGGACATATACTATAACAGAGATGGCATTGTAGAAACATTTGGCTAGCTAGCATTGGAAACAGGATGCCGCATTAAATGGACTTTGGCATTGACTTAGCAGAACTCTTCTTTATGTTCTCAGAGTCATGCTGAACATTAATTCTGAACTTAGCCTGATTTTAAAATAGAGCTGTGATGTGGCAGAGGAGGCTTCTGTTGGAAAGAAATGCAAACACAGACCTCCTTTAGGCACTCTGGAATGAGTTCAGTTGTATGGTTCTTTGGAAACTGGCCAGTAACTGGGAATTGGCTGAGATTTCCAGTGCAAGAAATCTCTTGCAGCTGTTTCCACGAACTGTGTAAGGAACTGTTATAAAGTAGCAGAAAGCTACTTGGTATCTCCTGTGGCTGCTAAACAATGTGAAGCTTTGTGTATCTGCTTCTTCTCTTTGTCTATGGCAACCTAAGCCAAATACTTTGACTTGATTCTACAATTCTCTTTGCCAGACTTTTTTTGTACACACAGAAGCATTTGCACCTACTATTCACAGGAATAACAGGTAATAAACAAAAAGCCTCCTGGTTATTCTCAGGATAACCTTTTAGGAAGGGTTGAACTGTATAGCAGAGGTCTTCAAACCTGGCCCTTTTATGACCTGTGGACTTCAACTCCCAGAATTCCTCAGCCAGCATGCCTGGCTGACCAATTCTGGGAGTTGAAGTCCACAAGTCATAAAAGGGCCAAGTTTGAAGACCTCTGCTGTATAGTAATGGCATGGTTTTTAAAAGACTCCAGTCTCAGTATGTTTTACCCTCTAACCACAATAAAGCAAGGACAAAAGCATTCTGAGAATGAAAATCAGACCTTTTTTTGGCAGGGTAAGAAAATGTTCATGAAGATGGATTTTGAAATAATCCATTTTTAATCAACTGCAGTCACTGGATTTATGCATGCATAACTCTGGTTTCAATATGATATCTGTGACTGGAAGTTGTATTAAAATAAATAGGAATCACTGCCAGAGTAAAAGAAATTAGATTTACTCTTGAGAAGCATCTTTAGCATGCTAGGGAAATTATAATGAGTCCTACTGATACCTTTATCTCTATTGGTTTGTTTTCTGTTAGCTTTGCTTAATTTTGGTTGACATAATAAAATTGCAGCAAGACCTAGATTAGCAAAAGAATAAACTTCTAAAGTACTGTCTACATGTATATATTTCACATGGCTTAATAAGCAAGTGTTACATGATCTATTTTTCTCCTTTTCAGATATGTCAATCTGAAGCATGTTACAGAAGATTTTATTAAGCTGACAGAATATAAATCCGTGAATGACAAAACTGTTTAAATTTCAATAAGCTTAAATGAGATGGTTAAGAGGATGGATTTCTGGCTAGAGAGTCAATTAATCAGCTATTTTGAAAGGCAATTGCCTTTAAAACACAGATTGCTTAACCACATCATCTTAATGTATTGTGTACATTATATTAAATGTAACCTGTGGAAGACTGAGTTTATGCATCACATTCATCCTGCGCACGTGCATAGGCTGCAAATGCCCTTATTTTCAGAAATCTTTTGATAGAACGAGTGCTTCTCAGGTCAAGCTAATAAACAGTGATTCATCTAGGCCTTTAGCTCATTCCTATCTCTTGGTGAAAAAGGCAGGGCTGGGGTGGGGGGGGAGGAGATAAAAAAGAAGAGAATTTTATATTCAAGACATGGGAACTCAGTTTTGATTCCAACAGTGATTTCTTTATAGTGGTCCATGACTCACAGGAAAGAATGGTTCATGGGATAGGACCAGCAGCGTTAAGACAGTCTTTTCTTTTTTTCTTTTTCTTTTTTTTTTTTAAATTAACCTAAACCACAAAAAGAGTATTTCGCAAGCCAGGCTGGAAATCTTTCATGTCTGAAGCTGAATTTGTCTCACTTCTGGGAATTCTGTTTGGGTCATGAAGGGACATGAAAAGGACGACCTGCTGGCTCTCTGCCTTAGCAACAGCAGATGCAGCTTAAGGGGCCGCTAATTCTCTATATGATGTTTGACTGGGATCAGGAGGACGTAGGTTCAGCTTTAAAACATAGGGGGAGATTTCTGCAGGGGGCCAGGGATGCCCTGTAGGCCACCTTCCAACTCTTATTAGTCATTTATTTGAGGCCAGCTCTCTTTCATAGCCCAACTGATACCACAGAACTTTTGAGAAATATAATAAGGTAGCCCGTTTAGAACTCCCATTTAGAATAATTTGTATACTGATGGGAAACTAAATTTAAATAAGAGCTTGAAAAACAGGATCTACATTAATTCAGTAAGAAGACCTTAATTGCAAATACAACTGAAATATAAGCTGGTTAGAAAAGATTTGTTGTTGTTGTTAATTGCGAAGTCGTGTCCGACCCATCGCGACCCCATGGACAACATTCCTCCAGGTCTTCCTGTCCTCTACCATCTTCTGGAGTCCATTTAAATTCACACCTACTGCTTCAGTGACTCCATCCAGCCATCTCATTCTCTGTCGTCCCCTTCTTCTATTGCCCTCAATCTTTCCCAGCATTAGGCTCTTATCCAGTGAATCCTTCCTTCTCATTAGGTGGCCAAAGTACTTGAGTTTCAACTTCAGGATCTGGCCTTCTAAAGAGCAGTCGGGGTTGATCTCTTCTAGGACCGACCGGTTTGAACGCCTTGCAGTCCAAGGGACTCGCAGGAGTCTTCTCCAGCACCACAGTTCCAAGGCCTCAATTCTTTTGCGCTCAGCCTTTCTTATGGTCCAACTTTCACAGCCATACATTGCAACTGGGAAAATCATGGCCTGGACTATGCGCACTTTTGGTGGCAGGGTGATGTCTCTGCTTTTTAGAATGCTGTCTAGATTTGCCATAGCTTTCCTCCCCAGGAGCAAGCGTCTTTTAATTTCTTGGCTGCAGTCTCCATCTGAGGTGATCTTGGATCCCAGAAAAATAAAATCTGTCACTACCTCCATTTCTTCCCCATCTATTTGCCAGGAATTGAGAGGGCCGGATGCCATGAGTTTGGTTTTCTTAATGTTGAGTTTCAAGCCAACTGTTGCACTCTCCTTCTTCACCCGCATCAAGAGGCTCTTTAGTTCCTCTTCACTTTCTGCCATTAGAGTGGTAGCATCTGCATATCTTAGGTTGTTGATATTTCTCCCGGCAATCTTAATTCCAACTTTTGATTCATCTAGCCCTGCCTTTCTCATGATGTGCTCTGCATATAAGTTAAATAGGCAGGGTGACAGTATACAGCCTTGCCGGACTCCTGTTCCAATTTTGAACCAATCAGTGGTTCCGTGTTCGGTTCTCACTGTTGCTTCTTGACCCGCATATAGGTTTCTCAAGAGACAAATGAGATGGTCTGGTACTCCCATCTCTTGAAGAACTTGCCACAATTTGTTGTGATCCACACAATCAAAGGCTTTTGCATAGTCAATGAAGCAGAAGTAGATGTTTTTTCTGGAACTCCCTAGCTTTCTCCATGATCCAGCGTATGTTGGCAATTTGATCTCTAGTTCCTCTGCCTCTTCGAAATCCTGCCTGTACTTCTGGTAGTTCTCGATCCACATACTGCTGGAGTCTAGCTTGTAGATTTTAAGCATAACTTTACTAGCATGTGAAATGAGTGCAATGGTGCGATAGTTTGAACATTCTTTGGCATTGCCTTTCTTTGGAATTGGAATGTAAACTGACCTTTTCCAATCCTGTGGCCACTGTTGAGTTTTCCAAATTTGCTGTCAAATTGAGTGTAGCACTTTTACTGCATCGTCTTTTAAGATTTTGAATAGCTCATCTGGAATACTGTCACCTCCACTAGCTTTGTTGTTGCTCAGATTTTCTAAGGCCCATTTCACTTCACATTCTAGGATGTCTGGTTCGAGGTCAATGACCATCTCATTGTGGTTATCTGTGATGTTAAGCTCATTCTTGTATAGTTCTTCTGTGTAGTTTTGCCATCTCTTCTTAATCTCTTCTGCCTCTGTTAGGTCCCTGCCATTTTGGTCCTTTATCATGCCCATCTTTGCATGATACGTTCCCTTCATATCTCCAATTTTCTTGAAGAGATCTCTGGTCCTCCCTATTCTGTTGTTTTCTTCTATTTCTTTGCACTGTTCATTTAAGAATGCATTCTTATCTCTTCTAGCTACTCTCTGGAATTCTGCATTCAATTGGGTGTATCTTTTTCTTTCTCCTTTGCCTTTCGCTTCCCTTCTTTCCTCAGCTATTTGCAAAGCTTCCTGAGACAGCCATTTTGCTTTCTTGCATTTCTTTTTCTTTGGGATGGTTTGAGTTGCTACCTCTTGTACAATGTTGCGAACTTCCATCCATAGTTCTTCAGGCATTCTGTCTATCAGATCCAGTTCCTTAAATCTATTTGTCACCTCTACTGTATATTCATCAGGAATATGATTTAGTTCATACCTGAGTGGCCTAGTGCTTTTCCCTACTTTTTTCAATTTAAGCCTAAATTTTGCAACGTTAGAAAAGATGTTATATATTATTGTTATTTGTATAAACACTAGAAAAATGTCTATATCTAATTTTGTATGCATCGATAGTACCAAGAACTGTATTTGCTTAATATTGGTAAAATGACAATATTACTGGAAGAAGAGAGGATCAAGGCATTCTAACATGTTAACTATGGAATTATAGAAATTAATCACCATTAATTATTGTTAAATATGTGAACCCAGACAACACATTGTTTACTAAACACCAAAGGTTCTTACTGTAAAAAAAAAATCAATAACATATATATATATAAAAAGAACTTCTGTTAAAGACCACATTGGATTTGGGAATTTCATATCATTGCATAGTGGTTATGGCTTAAAGAAGTCTCCTGCTTCTTTTTCCCTTCCATCTCTGCTTTTCCACTTGTAATAGGCTAGAACTCCTGCAGTTTTGCCAAATGACAGCTTGCTAGCAGAGGACTGTTGAATTTACGCTGAGAGCTGCAGGAAATCAGGCCTAAACCAAGTTGCCCAAGACTGCTTTTGAGGAAGGTTATGGTCCATGTAAGAAAAACATACCTGCTAAAATATGTGAGGATAGTATTATAAGATGGGATTATCTGAATTTTGGGATTTTGCTGCAGGAATACCCAGTATAGTGCAGTTCTCAAGAGGCAGAATTCATTGATGGTAAACAACCTGGCAAAAGAGGAAATATTAATCAATTAGTTACATTTTGAAGTAAAATTTTTAAAGAGCAGTCATTTTAAGACATGGGAAAAACATTTAATCTTAAGTATTTCCCTTTAATAATGTTTTCAAAAGTTCTGTTACTTCAAATGCATGTAACATACTTCAGCATATTAATTACTGTCTGATCTGGCAGATAATGATTGTAATTCCCAAAAAAGCAAGTGATATGGCCCAGTGTTTGCAAAATGCCAAGTTTAATAGCTGCCAAAGGCACAAACTTTTTTTTAAAAAAACAATTTTAACCTTTGAAATAGAGCAATTAAGATTAACATCGATGCTATTTCAGGCTTCAGTAGGTGCAGGGACCAACTTTAACAAGGAAGAAGTCCAGAGCACTTGGTTTATGTTACAGTTTAAATGTGAGAGCCCCATCCAAAATCTAGATCAGTGTTTCTCAACCTTGACAACTTACGATGGGTGGACTTCAAGTCCCAGAATTCTGAGAGTTGAAGTTCACCCATCCTAAAGTTGCCAAGGTTGAGAAATACTTGTCTAGAATATTGTGATGATTACTTCTAATCTATAAAAATATTATCAACATATTAGCAGTCAGGTATAGCTTTGTTTTAAAAGAAAACATAAAGCTCAAGGTTGACTCAGCCTTCCATCCTTTTGAGGTCGGTAAAATGAGGACCCAGATTGTGGGGGGCAATATGCTGATTCTGTAAACTGCTTAGATAGGACTGTAAAGCACTATGAAGCAGTATATATGTGCTATTTCCTGTATTTTTAATAAGAATCTCCACTGGATTGCTTGTATAATATCTACTGTCTAATCAAGGCAAGTCTTGGCAACTACTATGTTTCCCTGAAAGTAAGACCTACCCCAAAAGTAAGCCCTAGCTTGAGTTTTGGGGGTGGACCTAATATAAGCCCTACCCTGAAAGTAAGACCTACTTAAGAACCCGTGCAGCCTGCCACCTGCCAAAAGGTCAATCAGTCAATTCCAGCTTCCACTAAATGATTGATTGAACTTTTTTTTTTTTAATCCCACAAACTTCTTTTGTTTGTGGGACTCCACACCGTGGTAGAGGAATGCGACGGAGGAATGCGATGGAGCTGGAAATCAGATAAGCAAAGAAATGATTGGGGGAAGCAAGGGCATCTGGGCGGTGGTGGGGCAAGCTCTCCAGCTCTGCGGCGATAGAAAAATGCAATGGAGATGGAAAGCAGGTACCAAGGCGAACTCCCTAGGTGCGCCTGGTGCTGAAATGCCTGCCCAGGCCCACCGGAGGAAAGCCGGCATCTACCGGCACTTACGGTAAATGCAGTGGCATTCCGGCTCTGGCGGAGAAGGGGCAGTCGGCATGGGTGCTGACAGCAGGATGGCTTCTCACTAACGGCAGGATGCCCACTCTCTTCCTGACCCTCTGGCGCTCCACCTGCAACTTTGGCCCTGGACAGCTGCCTCCTTGCTCACCTCTTGGATGGGCCACCCCAGCCCAGTAAGGTGGCCCTCCCAGCATCCCCAGGGCAAACGTTCCCTACTCTGCCTGGAGGAGCATTGGCCTGGCCATCCCTGCCTTGGCACCCTTCCTGCTGCTCCCACTGCCCAGCACAGCCACCCCAGGGCTACAGGGGCTGGCCTGGCACGGGAAGGGCACACTTGACACCCCGCCCGAACTATGTTATATGGTATCTTTACCATATTGTAGTTGATCCACCACCACACTTTGAGGTTGGCCCATCACCGTCACACTGCGTCTACATCCCATGCAGGCCATGACATGCCACGCTTGTGTGCTCGTCACCTGCTGGTAATATAAGACCTATCCTGAAAATAAGCCCTAGTGCTTATTTCAGAGCCCAAAAGAAAATAAACTGGGTCTTATTTTCGGGGAAACAAGGTAGTTGCTTCTCTCCATGGCCCTCATCGTACCCACAAAATAAATTTTACAAGAAGAGATGAGGCTGGGGAATTGTCAGAATAACATTACATAACCTAAGAAGACAGAGGCTTTTCAAGTACTGGCAAGAAAATTTGAAAAGAACAGCTCTTAAAACTTTGAGGGAAGAAGCTAATTGCTTTCTGAGAAGGATGAAATTAATGAAAGGCTCAGATAAGACAAGAGTCTGTTCAAAGATTAGAAGTGTGGAAAATGTCGGCAACTTTCAGCAACAATTTGGAAATGAAACACTTTGGTTACAAAACTCATTAGGAAAATTGAGAATTTGAGCAAATGTAACCTGTCACCTGTTTGCTATATATAGCTCTCCAGCTGACCAACACCTTTGTCTGGAAAGATATATTCAAGACTCATGCTACATAAATACTTGGTGATTTATAGCCCTTAGAAGCCTCCAATATGCACAGAGGGATGGGAAAAGAAAGCTAAAAATGGATAATTATACACTGATCATTCATTTCTCTTTTTCTGCCCTGTGTCAATTTTCATTTCTTATTAAGAAGCTCCAATCTTATAAGATGAGGAAAAATAGACTATATTGAAGGGGGGGGGCACTGGCAGATGTTCACTTTTTTAGTGTTACTATTTCTACAACAACAACAGCAACAAATATTTCCAAGAAATATGCATGGAAAGTGGGAATATAAGACCATTTAGCCACCTAGCTTCACTATTCACAATGATCAGATTCAATCATTCATTACCTGGTGAATCAGATCATAATAATCAGATTTGAAAGATTCCGTTAATATAGCCAACATGGATAAAAGTAACCTTCCGGTTACTTGGTCTGATCTACTAGTGGGACGAGTTTGACTCTGCTGTACCTCCTTTCTCCTTAATCTCTACATCCGTACAAGTAAGGTAGTTAACAGCTACCTATATAATCATGAAATCATTGCTAAGTGAGGATTGATTTTTATACGTACACAAACATTTGCATTTTATGCTGCTATTTTATATTTGCTAAAACTGTGCTTGCATTTTACACCCCTACGATGTTGTCCTTGATTAATGATGATAATTGAAGCCAGAATTTCCATTGGCAAGCAATGCAGTTACAAAGCTCAATGTCACATGACTGCATTGCTTAGTGATGGCAATCCCAGCAGTCCCCATTGCCATTTCTTGAGGATAATGGGTCACTAAGTCAGCTGCCAGGTTTTAACAATCAAAATCAGAAGGGAAGTTGATAGGAAGTTGCAAGTCCCAGGTGGCTTGCACCAGGTGAGCAGGAAGATAAGTGGTGCTCAGTTTAGCCATTTCAGACCCAGGGTGGCTACTGCTGGATGGCAGACTGTGCATGGGCAATTGCAGCAACATACATAATTTGGGCCTGGGGGTGCCTGCTGTTGGGTGGGGATGTGTCTATAGGTCAGTGGTGGCGAACCTGTAGCACGTGTCTGTGGGCACGCGTGCCATGCCCCGGAGATGGCAACTGTCCTCTTCAACCAGCCACCCGCTAACTTGCTGAGGTCCCACATGGCCAGATGCATCCCAGCACCCATGCACTTGCTGGCCTCTGTATGGTGTCAGGCAGCAGCCGCCCCGGCCCCTGCTTCGCCTTGCCTTGCAACAATGGCACCCCCACCACACCCTGCCTCGTCTTGCCTCATCTCACCCCACAGGATGAGTCTCCTGCCCACCACCCCACCAACCAGAGACCCCCTGGATCTCCCCCAACCCTGTCCACACTCCCAGGCATCTCTCTCCACATCGAGCTGGCCACACCCACCCTGGTCACACCCACCCATCTGCCATGACCACCGTAGCCATGCCCATCCAATGGGCCACACCCACCAAGCGGGCCACGCCCACCCTGCACCCAGCGATATATAAGTGGATTTTGGGTTGCAGTTTGGGCACTCGGTCTCTAAAAGGTTTCCCATCACTGCTATAGGTGCTTGCATCAGCATGCACAAAGGATTTCAGGCCTGGAGGTGGTTGCTGCCAGGCAGGGGAGACTTACTGAAGCAACTTACAACCTTTCTTACATTATCTAGATCACGGGTGTCAAACCTGCCGCGTCACATGATGTGTCGTGACGTATTGTGACCTTTTTTACATTGCCAGAGCTGGGGTGGGTGCGGCCTCCATATGATGCAACCGGCCCACAGATTGGCAGTTTGACACCCCTGATCTAGATGGACCTTTACCAAATCTAAGAAGACCACACCTGTATTCAGGAACCCTTCCTTTTAGTCAAGTACTTTCTGACCTTGGAGATTTAAGCACTTTCTGTAGCAGCTCCAGTGGCAGGTCCCGCAGACATATCTGGGAGCCAAGCTGTGGGACAAGATTTACCTCAGTCCATCTTTCACAGGCAGTGATCAAGAAAGGTTGCTTATACTGTTTCAAAAGTGGGGAGAAAAAGTGAAGTTAAAGAAACTCTGAACTCTAGAACCATCTTGTGGTGGAAACTGGAAATAAAACCACTGTGTCTATATTTGAGTGGAGACAAAAAAATAACATTCATTTCTTTTTGGATGACATTTTAATAGTTGCAAATCTAATGTTATAAAATGAAAGCACAACTAATACATTTAGAATTCCACTCAGGAAGATTTGCAGATTCCTGTTGAGTTTGTGCTAAGTTTCTGTACCGTATGTGAAAAATATCTCTTGTTTTCAATCACTAAAAAATGTGAAGGGCACTTCTACAGCTAGACATCTGCACGACTATTGGTCTCCATCCTGGAGATATACCCAATTTCTTTAAAAAACTGTTCCCAGAAACCTCCTTCTTGAACAAGTAAAGGACATTTTTATTGAACAGATGGGTGCAAGTTTCATTAAAACTCAGTAAGAGGCAACCAATTGATGAAAGGGGAAAGGAAGTAAAGAAATCAGTTTGTTCCAGATTATCATTACAACTACACAAAAGCTTGTTTAAACATAAGGAAAGCAAAATGTACCTGTTAAACTAGTGTATATTAGTTTACTACCTGAATTAAGAGAAAAGCCATTTCTCTTAAGTTTGCAGCTCACCTTGCAGCCTGCAGTATAATAGCTACAGACTTTGGTAGGACAGATGCTTCTTCTCATGACCTGGATGCACCTGGAGGGCAGAAAAGATTGAGTTATAAGTGAGAAGAGAGTTAAGAGGAGAATCAAAAAGAAGGAAATGCAAAATACAACTAATCTCTCCAGCCTTTGGCTCTCTATAAGCAAATGCCCACTGGATGCATTTTTGCAGGTCACAGAATTTCTTTAGCCCCTGGGTGGGAAATTCTGGTGTGTATCTCAGTGATTCTTCAGAGAATCATCTTGAATCCTCTCTCTTCACACCTGGCTTAGCCTAGTTCACTCTGTAGCATTTATCTTCTCAAGAGGCATAGTAGACTGTCGTTGCAGGGTAACAATATTTCTTTGGTTTGTTTAATTACACAATTCTCTCAAGGACAATACAGTTTGCATTTTGGTCAAATGCTTTATCTCTCTGTGGGACGATTCAAACTGCTCCCTGCCTTCCACTCCCAGTAAGACAGATAAAAATGGCTCCTCTGAAGTTCTTTGTAGTCTCTTGGCAAAAAGTAGCTATTTAGAATTACTGTCCAAATCTCGTCTGAATTTTGTAAAAAGGCCATTTAGGGACAAGACAGTAATGAAGAGAAATCAACATATTCTGTGTTTTTAAAACAAAATTTAAGGGGAATGAGAAAGTAACCCATGACATCAAATCAAGACAGAAATTAAACAATAATTACTGTTCCCTTTACTAAAATCACCCCTCCCCAAGAAACAGGGAAACAATTATTTCCATCAAAGCAAACAGCAGCTTTATGACAGTAAGACATCCATGGATATGAAAGTGTTTTAAAAACTCTGCCCCAGTACAGAAATCTGATATAATGTTCTTTTCCACCTGAAAGAATTGTTAACATTTTTTTCAAGTCTTAATCACCCAGTCTTTCAACTATCACCATAACCATGCATATACTATTACATTTATCTTAGGAAGAAGAGAGAAGAAGAATCTTTCTGAATATTAATTATGCACCAGGCACCACTGTTGTTTCACCACAAAACCTATTTGCATAAACATGGAAACTTGGAAGTGAATGTTTACTCAACATGCCACTTGTCTAGCAATTTAAAGCAGAAGTCCACCAATGTTTTAAAAATATGTTTGATCCATAAACTACTAAGATTTTTGTTTCAAGATCAGGAAGTCAATTTTGGAGTCAGATTTTTATAAAACATTTCCTGGCAGGCAGAGAGCATGACCTTATGTTCTTACTGGGTGAGAGAGATACATTTCATTCTCTCACTCTAATATTGTTGGCTTCAAAAGATGTATGGGACTACAGAAAATTTTGCCAATGATATTTAAAACCTGGTTTAGAAGTTCAGATACAAGAAGATGCAAAACATCACTGCATCTTATTGGGGGATTAACATAAGCAAATCTGCTTGATATATCATCCTACAGCAGCTTTCTCCAACCTGAAAGTCTTCAAATATATTGGACATCTCTTAATCCCAAAAAAATTATAGGAGCATGATCAATGGAGTTGCTCAGTTGTGGTAGAAGTTATGGGAGATAACTTGGAACATATTTGGAAGCCTGTTAGGGTTAGTGAAGGCTGCTTTACAATATTATTAGAGAAACAATAGTTTAGATCAGGCATGGGGAATCTACATTTCTACACGGAATTCTGAAATGGTCTTCTTCAAGATGATTCTCTGAAGAATCACTGAGACACACTTCCAAGATTTCCCACTAGGTGGCTAAAGAAATTCTGAAACTTGCAGAAATGTTTCTGATGGCTGTCAGCTTGGTGAAGGTGCTGGCCTAGAAACCAAGAGACCAGTCCTGCTTTAGACACAAAAGCCAGCTAATCCTGCCTTGGTCACAACAGCCAGCTGGGTGATTTTGGTCCAGTCACTCTCTCAACCCAACTTTCCTCACAGAGTTTTTGTTGTGGAGAAAACAGAAGAGGAAGAAGTACTGTATATATTTGTTCCCTTCAGTTACTTATAAAGTAATAAAGGTGGGATGAAAATCAAATAAATAAAATATTGCTGAATTTATCTTCTGTATCTCCTGTGGTAGATAAAATTCATCAAAATTTAGGAGGCGACAAGTTTCCAATTCCGACCTTATTACCCTTGGCATTTAAATATAAATATATTTTAAAACACAGTTTTGGGATAGACTTTGGCTGATGAAAGCTGACATCCAACCGATAACATTATTGTAATAAGAGAAGTGCCATGGCACAACTCACACCCCAAATCTCAAGCAAATTCTCTTACAGTATGTTATAATCTACTTACTTTTGGAAAAGGCTAGGGAACTGTAACACTTCTGCTGCAGCCAGAATTCCCAGAACATCTTCTTCATTCACTTCTGATTCAGAATTGTACATGTTCTTGAGTGCAACAGCAAATGCTTCATCGTATCAACAGAATATGCCAATAAACACATGGTTATAAATATAATAAGCTATATTACTGTAGAATGTCTATGGAGATTCTCAATCATCCAGGTCATGGTTGTCTTAAAAGTGTTCCCCTCCACACAAACACATACACAAAGGCAACTGGACTTTCTTGTTTTTTTTCTTTGAAAAAAGAACTGAAGAAGCTTCTTGGATAAGAAGTGAAATGTTTTTTTCTAAAAAAAAAAATGTAAGAAAATCCAGTTGCCTTCTGGGGAAAAAAAGCACCTTTGAGATTATTATAGAACTCTCACTATGTATACATTAGTTGCTCCCATCACCAATGATTTTAAACAATAGATGCATACCAAGAATGCCTTTCTCAGGCACCCATGTATTCTAGACCAGTGGTGGTGAACCTATGGCACGAATGCCAGAGGCGGCACTCGGAGCCCTCTCTGTGGGCACGCACGCACGCACGCCATCGCCCCAGCCCCGTCTCCCCATGCAGCCTCCCTCCTCACCAGCAGCCACCCCAGAGGAGAGTCACCCCCGGGTGCGGCCTGCACGGAGCAGCACAGCCAAGCACATGGCCGCTGGGCAGATGATGCTGCGGGACATGGGCAGAGGGCATGGCCACCGTGGCGCTACAGGGCCGCCTGGGTGATCTGCAGAGAGCTGTAGATGGCCCTGAGGGTGGGCAGGATGAGGGCGGAGCAGGGTGGGTGAGCAGAGGTGGGCTGGGGGTGGGCCGATTTTTGGGCACTCGGTCTCTAAAAGGTTTGCCATCACTGTTCTAGACAAAAGCAGATTCTGAAAAGGCTGCTCAACATTTTTGATATCTAGGGAGCACAAAACAATACAGACAGATGAGAGACATAAATACAAGTAGGCCCTGAGTTCAGTACAGCCGTTTCCATGCAAGTTTGAGTCTGAGGAATAGACTGAGTCCATTCTTTTCCAGGTATTATTAGTATCATACGCTTGTCAACAGGATAGATATTAGACCTGTTCCCATGAATCCCAACCAGCACAGTTAATTATCACAAATGGGAATTTTATTTGGTTCCAGATATTTATTATTTTTAAAAGATTTTTTAAATCAGTCTTAAATGACTCTAGATGATGAAGTGGGAAAGGTTTAAAAATTACTACCCAGTACAGGTACTACAATGAGAGATATAATCTTTTCCCTTATACTGGCCTGTGAAACACCTTAATATCCATGGCAAGTAGTCAATTTATAGAGTAAGATAGTTTGCATTACCAAACCGAGTGACATCTTGATCACTGATTTCCAGAGCAATGGTGACTTTTGGCATTTTTTCCTTCTGTTGGCAAAATTCATCATGCTTATGACCAGTTAGTAGACAGCGTTTATAACAATGGGTTTCTGCCAAAAACATTGGAAACACAGAAAGTACAATATAAAAAGGCAGCTTATCCAAGGCAATGGTGAATAGAGAAAAATGTCTAAATCATTTATTTTTCATTAAGATATTTTGCCTGCTAATATACTAACAGTTTAATAGTTCATGATAGTTAATTGTTATTTTCAAAGAAGTAAACATTTTTCTAAGATTTTCTATCTTAGAACATCTTGATTGTTCATATAGAAGAGGGAGAAATATAAAAATACTATAGGGAAATACCAACCCTAATTTTACCTTCTGATCCCAGCTGGAAAATATGACTGTAGATTTATGACTTAGAGCAATGGTGGCGAACCTATGGCACGCATGCCAGAGGCAGCACTCAGAGCCCTCTCTGTGGGCACATGCGCCATGCCCCAGAGATGGCAACTGTCCCTCTTCAACCAGCCGCCCACTAACTTGCCAAGGTCCCACATGGCCAGATGCATCCCAGCATGGCTGGCTTCCCTCCCCCCCCCCGCAGGATGAGCCTCCTGCCCACCGCTCCACCTGCCAGAGACCCCCTGGATCTTCCCCAACCCTTCCCGGCCCTCACAGCTGTCCCTCCCCACGAGCAATATAGAGGTGACCACGCCTATCTTGGCCACACCCATCCAGTCTGTTATGACCACCACAGCCACTCCCGCCTGGCACCCGGCAATAAATAAGTGGGTTTTGGGTTGCAGTTTGGGCACTCGATCTCTAAAAGGTTCACCATCACTGACTTAGAGTCAATAAATATCACTGAAATTCTCTGTAAACCATTATGAATCCAGTAAATTAGAAGATGACATATTTTAAGACCTCAGTGTCTTAAGTACTTCTATAGACATATAAAAAATAAATTTTGGAACATCTACCAATACCTTTTTTAGGTTTCAATAAGCTCCTTGTGTTTGAGGAATCACTATTCTGTGTTGCTTCAGCAAGAAGTTGTGAAAGGACATGGGATTTAAATAAATACATTCGATGAAGCTCCCATTCATAGCCCAAACAGTTCAAAGTTACATCTGAAGAGACAAATGGAAGCTAGTTAAAAGCCATAGCTAGTTCTCTAGAGATGAAAAATCAGTCATGCAGCTGATGTATCTCAGATCAGACTGCTTACCTGGTTCCATGCCTTCTGTGATCTTCTGTGTATAAGAGAAAAGCATCTGACTGGGAAGTCTTTGGTGGGAGATTATCCTTAATGGAAAAAAAATGGGTGATGAAACCATGATTTTAACGCACTTAATTTAATTAAAAGTCATAATCTAGCTACTATACTGTAAATTAAATTTCCCAAACCAGAGTATCAAGATTACAATTGCTGCAGGGAATGTAGAATTTACAGCCCCAACGCATCTGGAGGATTGCACTTAAGTGAAAAATAGTGATATTTTTGATCTGGATTTAAATTGCCAGTATAATGCAGTAATAATTACCAAGTGTAAAGTGACCCGTGTAAATCTCTTTGGATATTAGAAAGTCAGCCCTATGAATAGTAAGATTATGGGATAGTGCAGTAGCAGTTGGCTAAATTTTTATCAATGTCTCTTAACTTAATGTGCATCTAACATACAATATACATAACAAGCTGATTTCCAACTTGGTTTCAACCTATCAATGAGGACCAATGACAGCTTACTTTGAAACTAACCCAATAACTAATGATAATTTTCCATATACAGTTGCATATTGTTCAGCCAAATGCATGTATTATGTCAAATACATAATGATGTATGTATATGCAGTTATGCATTTGGGAGACATGCAATACATGGGTGATGGACATGCATAGGTGTTTTGTCAGAGCATGCACAGTCTTATTGCGCTGAGGTAACTCAGGAGTAAATACAGTAAACAGTGGTCTGTATTAAATAGTGGTTTATCATACACTATCTACAATATACACTAGGAACAAAATACATACAGCAAACTCCAACATACAGCAATTACAGCAGGAAACAGATGAGAGAGAAAGACTCCAGCAAGGCCTTCCCTTTTATACTCAAGATCTTAAAGGGATACAGACTCCTGCTGAGTCATTCCTAACATTGCATCATTCATCTCACATTATACAAGCTGGTTAGCTTCTAAATCATTACCGTGACACTCCTCCCATTTAAAGCTAAACAGCTGTTAACCCAAATGCTCTTATACATTCTTGATGCTTGCCTGCATTTAAAGGTTTAGTCAATATATTAGCTTGAACAATTGAACAATTTTTCTCTGTGTACATTCCTGCCTTATACTGCAGTTCATTATTGTGTCCTTCCATTTATTCTTTTCTACTTGAGATAATATAACATCTCATGGTAATTATGGGGTCCATCCCTTATGCTATATGCTCTAACTTCACTTGCTGTGAATCGATCAGGAGATACACCTTTATTGCTACATTCAGACCTCCTTGGTATCACCTGTTCTTGTGTTCCTGTGACTTCTCTATCTCAGGTCTATCCTCATCTATCTCTGCTAATTCTGACCTGCTATCCTGTTCTTCCTTAATTGGGCTTTGTGTGGCCTCTCCTTCCTTAGAACTAACACTACTTGTTGGCATGAACTCTTCAGTGTTAGCATGCACCCTGTTCAAATTATTTTATTTTACAAAACTGGCAGACCTTGATATTACAACCTTCTTTGTTCCATCTGAAAATCTATATCAAATGCCAAATGTCCTTAGGTGAGCTAATGAAGTTTTCCTTCCATATAACATGTAATATGGAGTTTCATTGATAGCAACACTCCATACCCTGTTCATTAAATAGTTGGCTGTTTTTATAGCTTCTCCCCAGTACACGTTATTCATTCCTGCATCTGCCAGCAGTGAGTCCTTCATGGTCTGCAATATACCATTTCTCCTTTCAGCCACTCCATTTTCTGCTAGTGTGTATAGGTTTGTATGTCTATGCTTTATGCCTACATTTCTCAGCCACCTTTGGAAATTATCAGACATGAACTCTGTTCCCTTATCTGTTTGCAGCTGGCATACTTTATGGCCATACCTGCTCTTTACAAAGTTCATCCACTGCTTAAACTGTTGTAGAACTTCAGTTTTGTTCTTTATTAAATAGCAGAATCCATATCTGGTGTAGTCATCTACTAAGACTAGTATGTACCTAGCTCCTCCAAGAGATGGCGCCAGAGGACCAATTAAATCAGCATGCACTAACTGTAAAACCCTGTTGGTTTGTCTCGTGCTTTTTTTTATTTATAGGCTACACCCTAGAATTCGACTCCTTACAAATAGCACAATCCAAATTTGTGTTGCATTGCTTAATTTGTAATCCTTACCTTGACATGTTTTTCAAACTTGGCAACTTTAAGATGTGTGGATTTCAATTCCAAGAGTTCTCCAGCCAGCAGGAGTTGAAATCCACATATCTTAAAGTTGCCAAGTTTGAAAAACACTGACATATGAAATTCTCCCAACCTTCTTCTGCCCATGTTTCAAATTCCAAAATGTCTATTTAGAAGAGCAGCAGTTTGGAAATGTTTAGCAATATATTATCTCTATAAGTAGGAAATCTATTCTTACTACTAAGCATAATGGAACCATCATTTTTGGTTGTTTTCATATGGTACATTATCTGCTCCAGCCTCTATAAGCCAGAGATAAGCTATTAATATTTTCCATATTGAAGCATTTGGTGCAGTGTTATACTAATAACCACTTCTGGCTGTTACCTGGGTCTGGGTTTGATTTGGGGAGGCATACTTGAAAAAGATTGGCCACTAGATTCATCAAGAAGTTCTGCACCTGTTTTCCAGGCCCCGAATTTTTCCCTCAGAGGCACAGGGCTATCAACTGGACAGTTGGGGGAAAAAAATGCAAGGAAGCATTTCAGTAACTGTAAGGTAGCACAGATATTTACTGTATATACCATTAATTCAATGTATGATTTGAAAGGGAGAGGTACTTGTGTTTCTTTAACATTATACAATTGTCTGTGCTAATGGAATCCTTAAGTTTGCCTGCAGATAGCTAGACTAAATGCCTGAAAATTGGTGAGAATGGATGAATTTTTACAACACAAATGAACCAACCAAACACACTGTATCTCTGTATAACATATAAACTTAGGCCATGCAGTTAATTTATGATTGTCTGTGTTTATAGTCAACCCAAAAATTGGCTTGGCCATGTAATTACTTTTGATTGTAATTCTATTTTATTGTTTTAGAAATATTTATGTTTTAGAGCTTTATAGCTTTTAATGTTGTAAGCTGCCCAGAGTTCCCTCAAGCCAGGATGGGAGCAAATAAATCTGATAAATTTTGTGGCTCCCCACTTGACAAGGAAGTATACAATTAAAATGACAAATAATCCTACAAAAATAAAATATAGAAAATGATGAAACAAGCAATTCAACAAAACAACAAATCTTGACAGGTTCCCAAGACCTTTTGATCCAACCCCTGAGAGAGAAAACTAGATCTTTAGCACCTAACACAGTGGTTCTCAACCTGTGAGTCGGGACCCCATTTGGGGTCGAATGACCATTTCACGGGGGTCGCCAAACCATGCTGTCCGCCATTTTTTCCCTAGCTGTCCTACTCCCTCTTATTGGTGGCCACACCCACTTGGGGGTCACCACAACATGGGGAACTGTATTATGGGGTCACGGCATTAGAAAGGTTGAGAATCACTGACCTAACATAAGGCAGGCAAACAGGATCAGAGCCATCTAGATCACCAGAAGGAATGCTATTCTATAGAGTAAGAATTTGCTATTGTTAACTGAATACACAATGATCAAAGTGAGTTATCTGAACACAAGGACTGGTCTGTAGATGTGATCCTATTTTCTATCTCATTTCAAATCCTTGTGTAGTCAAGCAAAAGTCTCTAGTTCCTCATAATGCTTTATTTCTGTATCCCTTGTCACTCCTAATAATTTTCTTGCTCCAGCTCAGGGGTAACTACAAGATATAGAAGGGCTGGGATTCAAGCACACTTCATGGTTATTGTCTTGACTTCTTGGACCGCCTCACTGCAATACCCAAAATTGGATGCAATTGTTTTGATTTAACCCAAAGTACAATTGAACAATTAGCTCCCATTATCTTGAAACAATGTTTGTATTGCTGCATTCTGAGGCTCCATTGGCCTGTCTAGTGCACTGCTTGCATCTGTTTAATTATTCAGTAAGACCCCTAAATTCTTTGCTCATGCATTACATCAGATCTCCTCAATCCTGTATTGTTATTTCTTGCCTTTGTTTTCTTTTGATGATCCAGTTATTCTTGCCCCTTTAAGGTTCAAGTCTGTTAATATCATTGTGAGTTGTTATGAATTGGGTGGCTTTATAAGTCTAAACAAACCAAGTTGTCCTTTAAGGTGTTAACCAACTCCCTTAGTCTGACAATTATCTGTAAATTTAATTCCATTCCCTAAATGAGTTCTAATTCTCTTGAATAGCATAAGGCAGAAGATGACCCCCAGGGGACATCACTCAATACCCAACCATTTTATAAGAAGCCATTGGGTGAACTTGTTCAACCAGCTGGGAATGTACTGAATCATTCAAGCCCATTTTATCCATGTTTGCACAAGACTATCAGGTGAGACTGCTTGACACTTTACTGAGATCAGGTTATGCTATGCCCACAGCATTCCTTTGGTTTTTCTAATTAGTGACTCTGTCATAGAAGGATGCCTGATAATGTGGGCTTATAGACCCAAGGCTTGCCAGTCTGTTCTGATAACTGGCCCAGTATAGAAATTAACTGGCCTCTGGTTTCCTGATCTGAATATCTGGTCTTAAGTCACAGGTGTCAAACTTGATCACATCACGTGATGCATCGTGACGTATCGTGACGTATTGTGACGTATTGCAATATTTTTTGCCTTTGTGGAGCCGAAGTGGACGTGGCCTGTCTGTGACGCCCATGGGCTGCCTGTTTGATACCCCTGTCTTAAGTTGATCTTTTACAGATTTCTGACAGTTCACTAGTATTTTTCAAAATTATATAATTAGAATAACACTTTCCACTAAACCTTTATAGGTAATCCTCAACTTACAACCATTCATTTTAATGATGACTCAAAGTTACAACAGCACTGCAAAAAAGTTTTCACACTTATGACCATTTGACCACAGTCATGTGATCAAACTTCGGGAACTTGGCAACTGGCATATATTTACAACAGTTGCAGCATCCCCAAAGTCATGTGATCACCATTTGTGACCTTTCCAGCCAGCTTTTGACAAGCAAAGTCAAGGGGGGGGGGAAGCTGAATTTGCTTAACAATGGCATGGTTTGCTTAACACTGTACTGATTCACTTAACAACCATGACAAAAAGATGGTAAAATAAGGCATGACTCACTTTACAACTGCCTTGCTTAGTAACAGAAATTTTGGGCTCAGTTTTAGTCATAACTCAAGGGCTACCTGTATATGTTTTACTTCTCTACTTCACATAGTATATGAACTCGTGCATCATAACTTGTTAGCAAATGAAGAGTAAAACAAATAAATCTCATATTGTGGAATCTGAACCCAGCCACTATTTCTAGATATCACCTTACCTGTCATTATTCTCATCAAGTTCTTATGGAGGCCAGCTTGCTTCGCTTTATTACTTTGTGAAATTCCTAGTAAGTCACAGGGGGAACTGAATGGAAATTGCCAGCGATTGATGAGTCCAGCTTGATTGCGGAAGAAACGTTGTTTCAAGGGTCCTGAAATCTTATACAAAAGCATTAACCCCTCAGCATTTTATCTAAGGATATTGATTATCTGCTCTATCAAGGAAATAATTAGACAATCTAAATTTCAGAGGCAATATGGTTAGGTCCTAGAAGTAAAATTGAGTATTGCTTCTTGCCTTAATTTTATTATTTTCTTGATTTTTTGTGTTGGAAACAAGTTGCTGGATTAAGGGCCATCCAGATATCTTAGCCTACTTCCCTCCCTCCCAGCCCCATCCTCCATGTTTCAGCCAAGACAGACAGATATAATGACAGTTGTTGGGCAATTGTTTTTTTCATTGAAGAAAAAAATGAATTCCTTATAATACTGTTGAACAAATCTCTACGAGACTACCAAAAATTTCCAAAGGGATCTCTGGTGTGTTTTTATGTAAGATGGCTTACATAATAACACATCCTTCGCCTCATTCTAGTCTAAAACAAAAGGAAAATGAAATCTGAGCCAAAAATTCTCAATGATATTTTTTTTGAAAATGGGCAGGTGAAAGGAATTGGGAGACTAGACAGGGGCCTTTGTGAAGCAACAAAGATACATCTTGACAAGGTGATTTAGCTGTAAAGGTGGTGCAGCATTTGCTGAAGGTACCCAGTTTAAGTGACACCTATTGGTGTGATTAGGTTTTTTTCTCTTCTTAGCCATCAGACTGGAAATAGATAATCTGAGAAATGAGGCTGTAAGAGTTCTAATTAACAGTTGTTAAAGGTAGGTTGGCAATGCAACACAAGCATTCCAATGAATTCTCCAATTTCAAATGAGAAATCTATATACTATAGGCAATTTAGGGCAGTAACACCCTTAATCGTTTTCTTGAGCTTCTTTATCCAGAAGGGAAGAGGCTTGCCTCTTTTGTAAAATCATGTCAGTCTCCATCTGTTCATTGTTATTTCTTTTGTCAGTATGAAATAGAATAATTGCAGGATGATCTAGGACATTCACTTCAAACACATGCTGCTATCTCCCTTATGTTGTTTGAGCTTTGCCCTCTATAATGGTAATGTGCATTCCAGTTCTTTTTAACAGGGAAAAGTCAGTTATAAAATATTACTAACCTATGCAGCTGTGTGTGGGAAGTTAACAAAAAGTTCATCTAGAAGGAGACATAAATAGGGAGGAACAAAGTACAACTTGATGGAAAGTGAGGTGATAAAAAATGGTTCATAGATCATGCTAGTCATAATATGATTTATTTTTGGCAAAGCATATTGTCTGAGCCCAGCAACTGTGATTTATTAAAGTAAACTTAGTTAAGCAACCATGGCTTAATATTATGTTATTAATGTGGTCACTAATCTCGGTGATAAGAAGCAGGTCAAGAAAGACAGTGGACAAATGAACAAAAAAACCCTGAAGGTAGCAGTGAAAGAAACAGGATTTCATGAAAAACTCATCTTGAATGTAAAAAAAAAAAAAAGGTTCTGTAATGTTGAGGGAATGGAGCTTGAAATGCAGGGGATCTATCAGTCAAGGAATTGAGAGCCGGAAGCAAAAAGACGGGATAATGAATGTTTAATATTGATTCTAGCGTGGCAGAATATTCTTTGCTTCTTGCTAGTAAATCTTGTACATACATAGGAATAATCTAAAAAAATCTTTAGTTCATTTAAGTTAAATGATTGTGCAATTATAAATATGATAAGGCATTTATATCTGAACTAAGAAACCTAGATAACCTATGGCTGGCATTGTATACACAATTGCACTGTGGCCTGTACCTCAATTTATAACTCTAATGGAAGAATCTCAGATAAATAAGAGGTTCTCTGGATTCTAACAGTCCAGGTAAAGCAGTCCTAAGAAATGAATAATTGAATTTTAGGAGGTTACAATGTCATTAACTTAATTTGGGGTAGATATTCTATAACAGTCAGTGTTTCATTTTCTTTTGACACCATTGCTACCAGAAATTACACTTACCTTTGCTATTTCTTTCTCAAATGGTGAAAGTCCTCCCAGAGATACAAAGGGAGATGATAGCAGATAACTACAGGTTAAAAAGGTGTAATTAATGCCATGCCAAGGTAAAACTTAGCCTCCCTCTTAAAGAATACAGTTCTTTCCTTTATATAAAGTACTGTATCCCATGCAAAAACAAATGAAGATTTTGTCCTCTACTCTTTTACTATCATGTACTTTATCTTACCTGAAAGTGGGACATTTGCTAAGTAGATGAAAACAGTATCTTGCGAGGAGTTGACATAGTCATCATGATATATATATCATTTATTTATTTATTAAAATTTATAGATCGCCCCACTCCCGCAGGACTCCGGGCGGCTAACAATAAAAACACAATATAACTTAACAAGACAAACAATACAGTAACATTCATCCAGGGGTCAGTTTTTATAAACCCCAGGCCTGCCGGAAAAGCCAGGTCTTAAGCAGCTTGCGGAAAACCAACAGGGTGGGAGCGGTCCTAATCTCCGGGGGGAGCTGATTCCAAGATGTGGGCGCCATCACAGAGAAAGCCCTCCCCCGTGGCCCCGCCAAATGGCACTGCTTGGCCGACGGGACCTGAAGGAGGCCCAGCCTGTGGGATCTAACCGGACGAAGGGAACTATGAGGTAGTAGGCGGTCTCGCAAATAGCCTGGCCCTGAGCCATATAGAGCTTTAAAGGTAATAACTAACACCTTGAATTGGACCTGGAGACCAATAGGCAACCAGTGCAGCTCGCGGAGGATAGGTGTAACGTGGGTGTACACTCGTGCGGCTGCATTCTGGACCAACTGTAGTCTCCGAATACTTTTCAAGGGTAGCCCCATGTAGAGCGCGTTGCAGTAGTCCAGGCGTGAGGTGACAAGGGCATGAGTGACTGTAAGGAGAGCCTCCCGGTCCAGGTAGGGTCACAACTGGTGCAACAGACGAACTTGTGCAAAGGTCCTCCCAGCCACAGCCGTCAAATGATGTTCAAATTTCAGCTGTGGATCAAGAAGGACACCCAAGACCTCTTTGCCTTCTTCTTTCTGTTAAGATCCAAAAAAGCCCCTGTGTGGCATACAAAAGCCCCCTAAAGTCTCTCCAAAGCTTGCTACCAAATTATAATTTGAATATGTACTGAATAATCATATTAACTGTACTGAATCATCAAACACTAATTTAATTCATTAAATATCATTTGCATTTAAATTACAATAAATATGGTTTAAGTCCCGTCCTCATTTCCTCTGGGGAGCACAGGTTGCAAACAGGAAGTGTGGCCTCGCCTGAAAAGAAAAAGCTCTCCAGCAATGTTCCCAAGACTGGCTGAAGAATTCTGAGAGTTGAAGTCCACATATCTTAAAGTTGCCAAAGCTCTACTGTACAGAGGTGGGGAATTATAGCCCCTTTATGACTTGTGGACTTCAACTCCCAGAATTCCTCAGTCAGCATAATCCACATCCTATGAAATGCCTGGAATCTTGTATCACAACCTGTCCCTACTTCATTCTCTTCAGTGTGTTAGACTTCATTCGCCATCATCTTTAGTCATGCTATCTAAAAGTAATAGGGTTTACAGCTGAATATTCTGGAGTGGTATTAAGCTGGAGAAGACTGATCTGCTAACAGATATTTGCTAGAAGCAAATATAGGTAGTCCTCGACTTACAACAGTTAGCTTAGTAACCATTCGAACTTACAACGGCACTGAAAAAAAGTGACTTATGACCATTTTTCACACTTATTTTTCACACTGTTGCAGCATTCTCATGGTCATGTGATTTATATTCAGATGCTTGACAACTGACTCACATTTCTGACGGTTGCAGTGTCCCAGATCATGTGATCACCTTTTACAACTCTCTGACAAGCAAAGTCAAAGGGGAAACCAAATTCACTTAACAACCATGTTACTAATTTAACAACTGCAGTGCTTCACTTAACAAATGTGGCAAGAAAGGTCATAAAATGGGGCAAAACTCACTTAAAAAATTTCTCACTTAGCAGCCTAAATTTTGGGCTCAATTATGATGGTAAGTTGAGGACTACTTATACCAAGAAGTAATTTTCTTTGCCATCCACTTGCCCATTCAAAACTAATATTTGAATGTATCAGCTTCTACTTACTGACATGCTGTATTATCTGAAGTCGGCGTTTCAGGAACAAAGGAAGAGAAATGAACCACGTCTACGTGATTCTTTCTTTTCCCATAAAAATGCTTGTAACAAGCCATTTGGAAAAAAGTTCAAAAACGCTACACTAGTCTATTGCTAATACTCATGTGGAATAACAAGAGCTGCTGAAGAGAAGCTCACCAACCCCTTCCAACTTTATTTTCAGCACTCTCCTTCAAAAAAAAAAAAAAAAAGAAGACGTCCAGCATCAATAAAATCTATGAACAAGAGGGTCTGCCTACGCGTAAATGTGACATCTTAGATTGTAAGATGTAAGTATTGTGACATCTTACATCACTGTGGCATCATAATACAGCCACAGCAGTACCCTCATTTCTGATTCAAAGCCAGGAACAAAGATATCAGCAAATAAGGGTCCTAAGAACAGGCAACTCAGAAAGATGATGGATGTTGTTGATATACAAATAGAGAAAAGTACATCAATTATCTCCCTGTTGTCAACAAAAAAATAAGCAAGCAAAATGGTATGTAATATTTTTTTAAAGTAAATATGACTATATATATAATATATATACATATATGTGTATGTATGTATATTATATAATATATATAACCAAAGACCTACCTACATACATGCATATATACACACGCATACATACATTCATACATACATACACACATACATACATACATACATACATACCCTATCATCTTGATATTGCTGATTCTAACTAAAATAGTTATACTGATAGCCCAATGACTGTCTCACTGGGATTGGCCTGTCTCACTCATGCCAGCAGAGTAGGCGTGCTGCGGATCCCATCAGCCCGATTTTTCCAGATGGTGGGATTCAGGAAGAGGACCTTCTCTGCTGTAGCTCCTGTCCTCTGGAACATCTTGCCCCCTGGTATGAGGTTGGCCCCAACTCTCCTTTTGTAAGATTTGCCCCTGCCAGTTGGTCTGGCACCCGAATGGGGGAACAGCACAGTGAAAATGATTGATCAAGTAACAACAGATCCCATCTCCCTCCATTTCTGCCCCCGCCCTCCCAAGTGTCCTTGATTTTAATCTTGATTTTAATTTATGCTTGTTTTAATAAGGATGTATTTTTATGTCTGTAAGCCGCCTAGAGTTACCTCCTGGTAAGATGGGCAGCCAATAAATCTTATAAACAAACAAACAAAATGTGGTTCTTGTTATTAGGTGTCTGAATGTGAGTGAAACATAAGGGATAACAGATAATGATCAAAGCAGATAGGGACATCTTTTAAACCATTTTTAAAAAGACAAGATTATGCATCTATTTTAAAGCCACTTAATCATCATCTTCTACCTTACTTATTGCTTTTTACTAGTCAAGCTTTTTATGGGGTAAGCAATATTATGCAAATATTATGCAAACTTAAAAAACAAAATAATTAAAGGCATGGGGTAAAACAAAGTAAATCTAATTCAATCTACTTTACAAAACTGCCCAGAGTCCTTCTGTGAAGAAGATGGGCAGTTCAAAAATGTGATAAATAAATAAAAATAAATAAAAATTATCCTCTTTACCTTTTCTTATTTTTTCTCTTTGCAAGCTATTTATGCTTCCACATATTTATATTCTGATTCTTATATTTTCCTTTGCTCTTTACATTTTCACCACTCGCTCTTTCAGGAGCTCAGCCATCCTACCAAATGATGACTTTCTTTCTTATCCTTCCTCTTAACTTTATTACCATGTTTTAATGTTTTGGTCTTTTATATGAATACTCGCTTTTGAATTTAGTTCAGCACCTATTCCTTCTTGATCCCATTTCTTTTTGTTTTACCCCACAGACCTCTTAACTATCATTTGCCAACTGCATTCAGTCTTTTCCCCCCTGACATATCCAACTTTAATTTCATACAACTGGAGAGAAGTACATTCGTATACAGCAGTGTTTCTCAACCTTGACAATTTTAAGGCATGTGGAATTCTGGGAGTTGAAGTCCACATGCCTTAAAATTGTCAAGGTTGAGAAACACTGTTATACAGGAAAATACTCATTTTTCTTTCTTTTGTCACTTATTCAACTGGCTTCATAATTAGCCACTACATTTCTACCAGTATTTTCCTGCCTCAGAATCATTTTTCCCCCATACACTTTATTAGCAATGGGATTGTGTTTCAACTATTGAGGAACACACACTCATTTATTTACCTTAATATTTGTCATCATTTATGTATATGTGTAATTGTTCACGTAATTTAACAAACACAAATTCCTTGATCCTTGATACCTTAACTTTTAGGTCCGCATTTCTGATTGCCTTATATAGTCAGTGTAATATTCCCTCCCAATTGTCTAAGGACTCAGCTGTAGCAAAGTATTTTCTGTACACAAAAATATGCATGTGTATATGTCTTCAATTAGTAACTCAACTCTCTACAAGCATTAAGCAAACATGGGGACATTACATATTCTTGATCCATTTCCTGTTCAGGGCTTAATCATTTGCTAAACATTCCAGTTATTCTAATTTTAATCCCATTTTATGCCTATCTGATTACATTCAGCAACCAAATCTTTTGTGTATTTGCACAAATACTCCCTAATTCAGAACTACTTTGTCTAAATTAACAAATGTGCAATAAACCTTTATTCATACATTTATATATTTCGTGACTTGCTAAGGAGCAAAAATCTGGTTGCACAACCCTGTCTGACATAAAGCCACACTGCACTTTCCAGTTTTGAATACAGTATTGTCGTTTCTGACAACTTTTAATCAGAATTCTGCCAAACGGGAAACTTCAATGAATCCCACTGTAATTTTTGCGTTCATTCTTGCTACCTTGCAGTTTGTAGATCAGAGCAATAATGGCATGAGTCCAGTTGCCCGGCACAGATCCAATGTTGCAGTTTTTATGTGCACATCTTATTTTTGTTGTATCATTCCAATTTTAGTATTTGGGCTGCTATTCTAAAAGCAGACTAAGGTTTTTTTTTTCCCCATCTCTCCAAATACCCTTTTCATCTTCAGGTTTACCATACATTAAACTTTCTTACAACTTATATCTTTCCTTTCCACTACCTTTTTCTTGCATATTTTCAGGAGCATACATTTGAGTTCAACCTTTCAGTGTATCATTCATGTACAAATCTCTAAAATACTCCTTTCAGTATTGCCTCGTTTCAATTTCGTCCCAAATAATTTCATTTTTTTTTCAAAAAAAAAATCATTCACTTTGCTTGAGGTGCCTTGTATGCTGGCTTAGAATAAATGCATGAACACTATAAAAATTTATTAATGAAGCAACACTGAATCCAATGATGCTTATATTTGAATACATATAACCGTATTCATGTATAAGTATCATTGGATTTAGTGAAGCTGTGCACTTGCAGATAAATTGTGCACTTTACCATTACACGGGACTCAATTCACATATAGCTTGTTTTCCCACTTTCATTTTCTCTTACTGGTTGACAGTGGCAACAGATGAAAAAAGAGACATATTGGCATATTCCTATATCAGCCATATGAATCTAACTTTTTTAGTCATTGGCCCAAGTAGCATGTCTTCATAAGAAAGCAAATGGGATTCAGTAGAGTCTCTATGCCATTTCTAGGTGAGCGTAGAACATTTCAGCTCCTTTGTGCTGGAACTGATGAATGTTCTAAGTGATCTGTGATGGCATAAAGGTGTCTGATAAATCTTTTCAGTGAGCAATAGGAAAATGCTTCCAAAGTAGTAGTGATGCCTTGTCTGAAGATGTAAGCTCTGATAGGCAGTACAATCAGTACTTAAGGGAACAGGCTTGCTTGGATCAATACTGGCATATTGTAATACTTCCCTTTTCTTTTTCTGTTTTAATTTTTCTAAGTATATTTTTCCTTTACCCTAAAACAGTATTTATAAAAAAACAACCACCCTAAATTCTTAGGTTTGAACTCAACTAAAGACTCTCAGACACATAACAGCACACAATTAGATAAGAATCTTTATTGCATACTAGGAAGCAACCACCCAAAAAATAGATTGCCTTTAGTTAACACAAAGGTACATTTCCCTTTTTATATCCTTTACAGTCCAATTCTGATGTTTCTTTCACCAACCTCTTCAACCATTGTTTAATTGACTTTTGCCCTACATTTCTTGGTCTGTAGCTAGCAGACTGTTGGTTGTTGACCTAATTAACATCTCTGTCCTGAGAATATTTCTGGTTTGCAGCTTAAATTCCACAGAGGGCCAAGATGTCAAAGAACTTCATCGGTGCTTATCTGCTCATCTCTTTTCTTGCTCCTATAGTTCTCTTAAATCAAGAAGAACCACATGGGTGCATATTGACTACATTTTATTCTGCCACATAGACTTTCTTTTAAATTAATAACATCACAACACACCAGTTATATGGTTAATGAAATGGGTACAGATTTGTTGTTAAATATTTTGAATAAAGGCAAAAATAGATGCTAAGTATATAGTACAATATAATTCAAGTATGTCAGAGGAATAATAAATACAAATATTCATGATAAAGAGCTGTGGAAGATTTTTGTGGATATATTTTAGATTACAGTTCCTCCAGTCTGTCTATAAGTACTTCTCAATTTACAACAGTTCATTTAGTGACCATTCAAAGTTACAATGGCACTGAAGAAAGTAACTTATGACCATTTTTCACACTTATGACCATTGCAGCATCCCCATGGTCACATGATTTACATTTGGATGCTTGACAACTGACTCACATTTATGACGGTTGCAGTGTCCCGGACTCATGCGATCCCCTTTTGCGACCTTCTAACAAGCAAAGTCAATAGGGAAACCAGATTCACTTAACAACCATTTTACTAATATAAGAACTGCAATGTTTCACTTAACAAATGTGGCAAGAAAAGTCATAAAATGAAGCAAAACTCATTTAACAAATTTCTCACTTAACAACATAAATTTTTGGCTCAGTTGTGGTCATAAGTTGAGGACTAACCTGTATTCTCTACTGTGGTTAACAGATGTTGTAGTTAAATGCAGCTGGCACCAATTTTCCTACATCCTACCTAAGAATATCAGTTTTGTATTTAAGCATCATTGGTATTCCTAGGGCAACAATTTAAGAAACCCAGGGTAGCTTTGGAAGTGAAACTAAAGCTTCAGTCCTGTGGATACCTTTACGGAAATTATTCTCACTGCTATCAAAGGGATGTAGGTTAGAATTAGACTATTTGATGGTTCCATAAGAGGAATTATCAAAAATGTTAAAAAAACCACAGTTGTGTTGGGATTCAACTGATGATTCTCTGGTGGAGGTTTATGATAACTGGTTCTGCAGTGGAAAAATATCTTAGTAGGACCTAAGACATTCAACATGTAAGTGGTAATTGGTTTAAATAAAGTTTTTGATGAAAATAGTATAGTGTTGGATTAGGATAGAGGTGGTACAAGTTTCAATCCACTGTCAGCCAAAGAAGTTTATTGAATGACTTGTGTCAGTCTCTCTTTTAACCTAATCTATTTTACAGAACTATTTGGGGACATAAGCTCTTGAAAGAAACTTGTAATATTTGTTAGAAATGTCTCCTGTTTTCAGGATCACTTCACACTTATTTCTAAATAATAGATACAGTATCAGGGGGTAGAAAAACACATTCCAGTGACAACAGGATTAAGATGAATCAATAAAAGATATCCATGGATCTTAATACTGGCAAAAATAAATATAAAATGACCCAGAAATTAGTCCAAAAATAAGTACATACTGTGAATTAATTGAATTCTTCAGAATTCAAACTATTTGGATGATTCAATGAAACATTGTGGAATAGCTTCTGTTGGTATAAAAACATGAGCATAGAATAACTTCTATTTTTTATGATGATAGGCTTGCTGCATATGCATAATGTTATCTGAACTGTACAGTGTTGAATTAGGACATTGGGATTAAATCTTCCATTCAGTACTATTGTAAAATTAATTTTAAGATGATAATAGCATAATCCCAAATGTCTGTTCTAAGTAATTTGAGGTCAGTAAGATTCAATCTTAGAAAAGCAGATGGGACTGAGGTCCCATAAGCCTGTTGATGGAAACTGTGTCAATTTATTTTTTCAGTTTATCTTTGGTAATAATCCAAGATAAAGATGGGTTCCTTTCTCAGTCATGTTTTGTTGTTGAATCCACTCAATGTCCAATGCCTTTAATTTTCTTCTTCAGAGTAAATTACTTTTATTTATACAAAGGATACTAAAGTGGTCCATCAATAAAAATCAGACATTATAACAAATTCTTTCTTATCTTATCTGGATCTTTTGATTGCTTCTTCCTTGCTCAATGGGATTAGAAATTTTCTTTGAAGGATTGCTATTTTGATTATATTTATCAAGTTTCAAACGACATCACTTAGAGTGGCATTTGTGGGATATAGTTAAATCATAAAGTTTTTCATACCACAGCTGTTGGTTGTTTTTCGCAAGCAGGTTGCTTTGTTTACTAGATTAATAGAATAAAGAGAATAAATTTAACATAAAGCAGGCTGCCTGTGAAAGTATAAACATTGAGGGCCTTACCTATAGATCAGTGTCACTGCCCAAATAGTGGCACTTTGCCTTAATGTTTATACATCTTATTACAAAAGATAACTGTGGTGAGAAAATCTTTCAGTATACAAGTGCACACACAAAGAAATCTAATCTAAAACCCTGACAATTCTAACTTCCAAACCACAAGCATTTAGTTTTCTGACTGCCGATGCTTAAATTTACTGGATGGGGGGGGGGGGAATCCCTTTTCTTCTAATGTCTTGATTCAATGTGTGGGCATTAAAAAGAAAAAAAAAGTAAGCAGGACAGGTTTTTAAACCACGTTTCTTCCAGTGATAATACCAACTTTGCAGATCAGTTCCATACAGTATTGTCATCTTCTAATTATGCAGATTCTTCTACTTGTAGCATTTTTCTTGAACCAAAGCCTGTGGTGATTTTTCCTCTCAGGGTATCCACTGAATTAGATTATGGGATGTGCTGGGCTCACAAGGATCCTTCCTGTCCGTGGAATTTAAAATGTAGCTTGGAAATTTGGGTTTTGCAGTCTTCTATGTATCCCTCTTTCTGGCTTGAATGTTATCAGTTCAGATTAAACAGCAGGTGCCAGAAGACACAAAAGACAAAGAGAGAGAAATAATCCATCCAGAGAATGTTTCTGGAGCCCAGGCCTTTGGCGTTGCAGTTATCTGAGTAGCAGCAGTAAACGCTTACTCCAGGAGCTTGTGAACCTCCCCTCCGGGCTCGGTTACAGAATGACCTATATGAACAGGACTTCATAATGCCACCTAGAATAGATCCAGAGACAAATCCAAGACAGTATATCATCTATGCTTATCTGCTCCTTTATCTTATTAGCCTGAATTAGAACATCCTGGCTCATCGAAGTATTTATCTGAGGGATGGACAGTTCCAGGAAGAAACAACTCATTTTGCCCTTTCCTTGCCTTTTCTTTGATTTACATCAAACACAGATGCATCAGTACAAAACTACGTACCTTTTTTTTATTATTTAGAAAAAAGAAGGACCTTACATGCTATAGGACATTTGCCACTGGGCTACCATAAGAGTAGAAAACCCTTCTTGCTAGCTAAAGCTTCGGATAAGCCATTTATATATTATTCATCAATTTAGTATCAGATAAGTCAATTATTTATTATTATAGAATGATTTTTTTTGTAAAAGGAGTAAAAGGTGAAGCTTCTACCCACATAGCCATAAATCTAGTGACTGGCTGTGCAAAACATGGAATTTATCAACAGCACTAATGATAAAATACAAATGGCTTCCAGTTTCTATACTGGGTTCAAAATTTGACTTGATTTCTTGTTCTTGACTCAACAACAACAATACTGACAAATTCTTCTGCTGTTTGACACATTTTGAATTGAACTAAGGTTAAACTTCAAATGGCTGTCATCATAGAGCACTTACTTGATTGTCCTCTGATGATTGCACAAGCATCTGAATATCCTGGACATTGCTCAGAGCCTTGTTGGTTACACTCCTCATTACTTGCACCTGCACACGTATAGCACTGCAGCCCTTCACCTATTATTATTATTATATACATAAAAAGAATTGCTTTATTTGCAATCAAAACAAATCAGCTTTGATTTTATCTTTACTTGGAGGCAGTTTTAACGACAATAGAAACAACTAAGAACAGTAATATAAGTGGTTTCAATCACTTTATAGAAGGTGGTTATGGTTTCCACTTGATGGAAAAACAGCCTCACCATAAATGTTTTAAAACTGGATATATTTCCAACATTAACTCTCAATAAATAAAAAAGAACTCCATGTTCTTGAAAACTCAAAATTGTATCATGCAATGTCTTAATCTTCTTTGTAAAGTTCAATCTAGAAAAAAAGCACAAAACACTAATCCCTAATCATGTAAATATCAAGATTTCAACAGGATAACTTAACTTCTTTTCCCTTTTATGTCTGTATTTATGAATTCTGAAGAAGGAATTTAGATATATTCAGCCACTACACACCTTAAATAACAAAGTCTTGGTTCCATGCTTCATTTATAATTTTGGGTGTGCACACATCTAAAACTGGAATTAAGAAACAGGAATTTGCTCCAAAAAGGAATGTTAATTTATCTTTAAAATAATTGAAGCAACAAAGTTAGACTTCTCTTGAATTTCAAAGACGGAAAACACTAGTAGAAAGTAATTGGTTATTAACTATTTTAAGCTACCTTAAAAAGCATTATTATTATTTGTAAATCTGGAATGTTTAGATCCTGAATTATGCTAAATGAGAGAGGAAACATAGAGCAAAATTACTTACTTTCTATGGTGAAAAGAAAACTGAGAAGGACGAAGCTGGTGAATGGCTTCATCATGGAGAGCCAACAAAACTATTGTTAGACAAAACAACCGATTGTCATTTACGCTCTAATGCTTATTCAGCATAGTTAATCCTCTCTAGAGGATCATGTAGGGACTAAATGGTGCAGGTTATACTGTAATCCGTTTTTTCCTGGTTATTCTTCAAGTCAGATATATTCCTCCATATCTCTAGCATTCTCAGGAGATACTTTTTATCTAAACAGGAACATCTTATCCACCCACATTTCACTCACCATTCCCTAAAAACAATGGAATACTAATTAGCATTTCATGGGACTATATACATAAATGTTTTCAGATTAAATACAATATTCTTAGTTTGTATTCAGTACAAACTAGGTATTCAGTATTTACCCAATTCTAATAGCTCAGCCAATATATGAGAAGTCAGAAATGTTCCTGTCCATTTTCTACTAAATGTAAAGCTATTGTGACAAAATTAGCTGTTGAATTCATCATCTATTTTACTACTTTATTGTAGACCGAGTATTAAGCTCACATATATTCCACTCTAGTAAGAATGAGCATTCCAGTTGTAAACCACGTATCCAAGATCAAATTATGGGAGAAGTTGTAAGACGCATGGATCAACTATAGGATTCCTCAGTTAATTCAAGCCAAACCTTAATACAACTTTTAAGATCAGTTGCAATATACAAAAGTTTCTCTTAAAGCCAGTTAAAGCTCAGGAGGAGACAAAACAGGGATTTTGCTCCCCTCCCCCCACTTTTCAGTTTTTGTATCGGTGATGTGCTGTGATATCTAAACCAGGGCTTTTCAACCTTTTCACAGATTGTACCACTTTTAGGACATGACAATATTTGAATACCACCAGTGCTTAGCAAGGTGTCAAAAACTTGATGACTTAAAAAGGGGGGGGGGATTTGGGGTTTTACTAGGAAGATTCATTGGTTGTTACAGAAATGGCCAGTTTATAATATTATGGAAAAGTAAAAAGTTGAGGTTCAATGTTAATGCTTCCTTGTACTGTAACAGAGGAAGTTGGAAATAAAAACCTTTTCTTTTCTTTTTCCCTTCTCCCTCTCACTTTTTCCTCCTTTTCCCTCCCCATTGTGTCCTACTATTTGCTTTTGTATTTTATTTTTTGTATTTTATTCTATAATCTAATAAAATAAAACAAAAAAAGGACAAAAAGCCACGGTTTTAATTTCTTCTGTGGCAGTTCCATTGCTGAATCACTTTCCCTTTATACTGACAAATGTATGATGAATTTCTGTATATTTATTAATATGCACCACTACCTTGATGGTCAGGTGGCTGGTCAGCCCTTCTTCCCTCCCTTTCCTCTCTTTCTCACCCTCTCAAAAGCCCCCCCCCCATTCTCTCTCTCTCACACACACATACACATCCCTCCCCAAAAGCCTTTCCTCTCTGCCTTTCACATAGTTCCCCCCAAAAGCCTTTTCTCTCTGTCTCTCTCTCTCTCTCTCTCACACACACACACCTCCCCAAAAGTCTTTCCTGTCTCTCTCTCTCTCTCACTGCTTCTCTGACAAAAGCCCTTTCACTTCTGACTCCTTTCTCTGGTGTCTTTTTTTTCTTCTCCCGCCAAAACTGCCTCCTTTTATATTCTTTTCTGTCTCCGCCCTCCTCCTCCTTTTTCTTCCGGGTATGCCGGACGTGCCAATTCTGGTGCCTTTGTCTCACCTGAGCAGCCCTGCAGCTCCTGAGGACTCTCTTCTCAGGGCAAGTCCTGCATCGCGCTGCTTTGGCTTGTTCCCTCCCCCGCTACACTTGGCTAGGCTAGGCAGGGATGCGTACCACCTGCCATGTGCCAATGTACCACCAGTGGTATGCATACCACCGGTTGAAAAGCCTTGGTCTAAACAACCCAAATTTCCATCCCCGTAAACTAGAGGAATCACAGCATAGCTCTGCTGCTCATCATAGACAACACTGTAGTTCTTTCCAGGACCCTAATTGGCCTTAAATGAGATCTGGTCCAATACTGCAACACTAATAATCTGGAAATAAATTATCATAAAACCAAGATTATGATTTTTGCCAAAAGGTTGAAACTTTGTTTATGGAACATTAATGACCACAAAATAGAACAAGTGACTAGCTTTTAAGTATTTAAGAATAGACCTGCATGCCACTGGCTCAAGGAAAATCTACTGTGAATGACCAACTGCTACTAGTCATCCTCCCATTCTTAAATTTTTCCAATCCAAGAAAGGACATTATGTTCTAGTGGTACTTAAGCTCTTTCAGCTAAGCTGCTAGTCCAGTTCTTTTATGGACTCTGGTTGCCCCCCCCCCCCAGCCTCGTGTTTCAACTGTCTGAAGACGGTACTATCCAAATTCATCAGAACAGCTCTCCAGATTCCATGCTGTATATTAAACGATTGGAAACAGGTGTGATCAAAGTTGAGTCAAGAGTGTGCCTAGCTTCTATAAATCTTTGGTTAAAGCTCAACTTTTATCTTCAAGTCTTAACACCATTAATTCTTCAGGACAATTTCCAATCCACATGGATCAAGGCTGTTGAATCTAATCCTTTAAATCTAGGCTGCTCTCCCCCCTCAAGAACTGAGGAGGCAGTCTAGCCTACATTTAAAAGATTAGGTGAAATCTAATGGGATATGATCAGGTGAAACAAATACTAAAGCAAAAGTTAAAGGATACAGAGAGACAAGTGAATCTAGGGAAGACCCCAGCTTTCCTGTGACCAGGTACACATATATTGTCACTGCTGCCAGCTACCTTACACAGCTAGAAGCACCCAGCAGTTGGAAAGCTTTCTATCTTACCTGATGCCAGGCTCTCCCTTCTATGATTCCAGAGAGGTAGAAACTACAGAACATGTTCTATTTCACTGCTCCTTTTATGGAGACATGTGAACCAGATTCATCCTACCTCTGATTAGTAGATGTTCTGGTTGCTCAGATTCAGTTTATGCCCAGATGCAGCTCATAGCTGAAGTATCCCTTGTTTCAGTAAATTTCAAATCTGTTGCTTTCTAGAATTTTAGCATCAAAATAGATCTGATATTCATCAATAATAATAATGATGATGATGATGATGATGATGATAAAGTTGGGACCTTGGAGATCATCTAGTCCAATCCCCTGCTCAAGCAGGAAACCCTACACCATTTTGGACAAATGGCTGTCCAGTCTTTTTAAAAATTTCCAGGGTTGGAGCATTTACCGCTTCTGGAGGCAGGTTGTTCCACTGGTTAATTGTTCTAATTGTCAGGAAGTTTCTCCTTAGTTCTAGGTTGCTTCTCTCCTTGATTAATTTCCATCCGTTGCTTTTTGTCCTGCTTTTAGGCACTTTGGAGAATAGCTTGATTCCCTCTTCTTTGTGGCAGCCCCTGAGATATTGGAACACTGCTATCATGTCCCCCCTCGTCCTTCTCTTCGTTAAACTAGACATACCTAATTCCAGCAACCATTCATTATATGTTTTAGCCTCCAGTCCCCCAATCATCTTTGTTGCTCTTTTCTGTACCCTTTCTAGAGTCTCAGCATCTTTTTTACATCGTGGTGACCAAAACTGGATGCAGTATTCCAAGTGTGGCCTTACCAAGGCATTTTAAAGTGGTATTAATACTTCATGTGAAGTATTCTGGAGTACGGTTGAATTAATCACTACACTAAGTAACCTTGTTGCTCAGAAAATGTCTCCCTGTAAAAAAGCATTTATTTCAATTTACCAAGATTTAGTTCCAAAACAACTGTGGGCAATTCACAATATAGTTAACAACAAAAACACAATATGAAAACAATAATATAGAATCCAGTCATTCTGTGCAAACTCCTGAGTCTTGCTTATTGTGGGACAACAATGTTCTTTTTAACTCATACTTTCCACTTTTACCTGTTACCATGTCCTTATCATTGTCACATTCATATTTTCTGCTATTACTGACAAATGTATTATGATTTTTAGGGTGTGCACTTTTAGATGCCTTCTCCCATGTCAATGGATAGACTGTTTGCTATCCTTCATGGACCCTTTACACTTCAGCTGTTACTGGAGGATAATATCCCTGCTGTAGATATTCTGAGGCAAAACTTTACCTCATACAAGGAACATCTGTCAAGTTTATAGCTGAAGCCGAGCTTGTCAGCAAACTCATGTCAAAACACTTTAAAAAGCACAGGATCCTTTAAAGTCAAATATTTCCAGGGCTAGGGCTATAGGCCCTAGCATCATTTGAACAAGCATTCAGAAGAAAAGTCACATATTTTATACTAATAGATTTTTTAAAAATATATAACTTATAATTGTCAATTGTCCTCTGTCTGCTGCCAACAAACTTCAAAACACAGGAACGTGACCAGCAAGAATTTAATGCGTGCTAAATGAAAGTCAGCAGTGGGAGTGATTTGCTCCCAGTGCTTTACATAGGTGTGCCCTGCCCTCCAACCCCCCTCCAATCAGCAAGCCAGCATCCGGTCTGCGCAGGTTAAAGCCATAGCCCAAAGTCCGGCCTCTCCCTTCTGAAGGCATCAGTGCAGCCACATGGCCTCCGCATGATCAACAGCCGGTCATTGTCCTGCTCCTCCCCCGCCGCCAGCATGGCTCCACAGCAGACAGCTCCCCCCGGGAAGCATGTCTGCGCAGCAACCGGAGTTCTCCCCTGACAGACAGTTCCTCCGGGAGGCAGCTCCTCCCCCGTCTGCCGGCAACACAGGAAAGGCGGCTGCGGTGAGAGACGGCCTCCCCCGACGCCCATCTGATTGCCTCCACCTCCCAGCTGGCTTCCGGGAACTCCGAGGAGAAGGGAGAGGCGGCCGTGGTGCGAGGCAGCCCCTCTGGCATCTGGCTGACTCGCCGTTGATGCCTAGCCGGGTTTCGGGACTCCCTGACGCTCAGGACTCCCCCGGCACCCGGTTGTAGGGGGAGGAGGCCGTGATGGACGGCGACTGTGCCAATTCCCAGCTGGTCCTCGGTGGTTGGGCAGCATGCGGGGTCGGCGCACTGTCGGCTGGCTGCTGGTTGCTCTTTCCCTTTCCCCCGCCGGTTAGTGTCAAGCCCAGGGGCTTGACAATAATCTTCTCTTGGGAATTTTGTACACAGTATACCTGTATGATCTCTATAGCATCCTGGCTGTATTGATGTTCTGAGAAATAAACCAACGAAATAACAGAATAGTATATAAAAAGCTGATGCTACTGAATATCAGATTTAGTTAATAATATGAAATCCCTTTTCAAATTGGAAGGGAAAAATTATTTATGGTACGTATCACAGAGGCAAGTACCTTAATTTTTCAAGTTTCCATTTTATTTTACAAATCAGAAAATGCAGATCAAATTTACACTCCTTAAGGCAAGAGTCCCCATGCATGTAATACACATTTATATTAAATCCAAAAAAGACATCCAACATGGGAACTCATGTACAAAGGGAAGGCTAGGATGAGCAACTGTAATTTATTAAAGAACTCGACAAATCTCCCTGATACAGGAACTTTTGAGATCAACTTGCTATGAATTATACAAAGGAAAGAATTGCAGACAATAGCAAGGATTTCTGATAGTCTTAGTACTGCATACAATCAAATCAACATTATTAAGAAAAAATACAGTAGTGCATACAAAAAGTGAAAATAGAATCCATTCACATCACTGCCTGGATATCACTGTGCCAATGGTCATATTGCACTCAAGACTGTAATTTAGGTTTTGGTTAAAAGTTAGCTTTTCCCCATTTTGGCAATCAGTTCATCACAAATCTTCGTCAACTCTTCTATTTCTTTATTCTGAAAGGAACACACATGCACAGGAAGAAAGAATAAACATATTTTAGTTAAAAGCTATATTGCACTCTTTTTCAATTATCAAAATAACATTTGTAGCCATTAAGAATATAGTACATGCTGGGGAAAGAGCAATATCTGTCTGCAATTATTGCTGAATCATTAGCAGCATTCAGTTCTGCTTATACCAATCATTTTGCTTAATCTTATCACTGTGGGAATTTTCAGGAAAGCTTTCTTTCTTATGCCTAAAACTTTTCTTAGAGTCAAATCATTTTAAAAGGATAAATAACTGCCTGGTAGAAGCCAGATTTCTCCTAACAATAGGCTAAGCCAGAGGTGTTTCAACCTCAGCAACTTTAAAAGGCTTTCAATTCCCAGCACACTCCCAGAATCTAAAGCGCTCATGTCTGTTTGTCTGTGCTCAATTGGGCACATTGGTGGATCATACAGCAACCATTTTTAAATCAACATACTTCCAATGGGACAACTTTTTAATGCACTAAGCTACAGTCACCCATCCATGAATTAAGGCTGGAGTGAGTACTTGTTTCATTAAAAGCAGATAAATAGTATGATGATGCAGTGCTTTTAGTGTTGATCTCCAACAGGCTTTTGTATGGGAAGGAGTGCAAACATGCTGCCTGCCTACAGTGCTTTGAAACTTTTGCTGTGCTGACTATGGGAAAAGACCCAGCTGTTTAAAGCACTGTAGAGACACGTTCTATTAACACTACCTCCCATTCCAATGTTTTTGGAGCTCAAACATGAAGTGCTACACAGCCCCAATAAACAGTAAAATACTAAGTCTACCCAACCCTTGAATGCCCAAACACACGGTGAAATCTAACCTCTGCTCTCTCTGATGCTACTACACCACCTCCATAGACAAGTAGCAACCACCCATAGACAACTCCGCCCAGAGTTACCCTGTGGAAAGATGGGTGGCCAATGAATTTGATCAATAAATGGGATAATACCGAATTGTTGAGGCAAAGCCACCAGCACCACCACAAAAGCAATTTAAAGAATTCTTGAAGTTTTTAAGGATAGCATTTGACAGGTAAAAAAGATTTGACTGTTTTACATTATTAAAGTAAACTGCTACATAAGCTTAGGGAGCAACTACCACCGTATTTCCTCTATAAGCAGCTTTGTACAGGTCAGAGCTAGTCACCTTTTGTTCCAGTGTTCTTTCCAATGCATCCACTTTTAACTGCTCTTTACGAAGGCTGGCTTGGTAAGCTGCTTGTTCTTGCTGAGCCTTTCCCCGAACTTGTGCGATTTCAGCATTGGCTCTGCAGAAACACAGGTGTATTGAGCCCCAAGGAACCTCTCTCTCGCTCCCCCCCTCTCCCTCTCTCTCATGCATTCATGTCAGTGTTGACTCCTGGCAACTGGCCAGACTCGTTCCTGAAGCTTTCTTGGCAAGATTTGGTATATGTTTATAAAAAGCATACTGGTATACCAGCTTTGCACATTTACATTATACTGTATTATGTAAGATTTGATATTTGGTGCTTAATTGAACCTTTCCTGAATGTTTTAAAAACTAGAGGGGGGTGCCTATAAAAATGGAGGGGAACCTTAAGGAGTGATCGAATACATTTTATAGGAATCAGATCAAAATTATATGTAAGTGCTGACAAGAATCAGATGGAAAAAGAAAACTCCAGAATTAATTTATAACAGACTTCAGAACAGAAGCTCTTGGTTGAAATTCAGGATACCTCCCAAGTCCTAATAAAATACCTGTCCAGTTTTTCCTCTGCATGAACCTTGAGGGCTTGATATCTCTGCTCTTCTTTTTTAACTCGTGATAAATATTCTTGTGCGCATTTCTTTAATACTTCTTCATTCTTTAATGGGAAACATAAAAATAGCTTAACCACAGACAATAAGGGATTCACTGAAAGTTGTAGGCTTTTGACCATACTCTACAATTTTAGGTAGTAGATAATTTTATTGAAAACAAACATAAAAGCAGTAGATTTCCTTAAAATAAGGGACACAAAAATATAAATACTAAGCAGCCATCTCTGTATGAATTCTACAGGCCATGCATGGCATATGAAGCTCAAGCAGTGTAAGAATCCCTTTTCTGCAAAGTCCAATGTCTACAGAAAACGGTTGCTTCAGATTTTTGACCAAGTACAAAATTGCTTTTAAAATACAGTGAATGAATAATAATAAAAAATCAGTTAAGGGAAAATTAGTTCAAGCTATACATTTTGCACAAATCAGGGAATAATGTATAATCTTGACCCCACCACAGCTATGATAACAATGTACTTTCAGTGTCCCCATTGTGCTAGGCCAGGGGTCCCCAACTTTGGCCACTTTATGATTTGTGGACTTCAACTCCCAGAATTCCTCAGCCAGCATGGCTGTCTACAAGTCACAAAGTGGCGAAAGGTTGGGGACCCCTGTGCTAGGCTCTGTGTTTCCAGACTAGAACTGCAGAGCCATCTCCATGCTCACAGATATATTGCACAACAGTGACTTCTTTGAACTCAAAGGATTACCACAAACTGTTTACACATATTCTTGCAATATGCATAACCACGTATAACAAGTTTCTTGGCAGTTATCTCCTTCTGCTAGAGCTAAGTGGCAGCACTTTCAGGCTGATGTGTCTCAGGTTATTAGATTAATGATGGTTGCTATATAAAGACCTAACAAACGGGTTAAAAGTGTTCTGTCAGAAGAAGCACTGAGGATGGAAAGGAAGCTTGAGAATTGGCACATCCAAGAATTCTTATCCCCAAACCCCTGAGTGCAAGGACCTGATCTTCAGCCAAAAGCCTGCTGGTGGATGTGGAAATCAGGACCCCTAGTGAAATGAATACAAAAATGCAGCCATAACTCCAGACCTATACATTCACCGGAGTGAATGTAGGTGTTTTGATGAAAGCATTATTCACTGTGACTTACCTTCCTAAATCCTTCAAGAACTTCTTTCATTTTTTCATATCTTCTGAAAAGATCTGCTAGAGATTTTTCCACAGAGTTCAGGTCAGCTAATGCTTGCTCTTTTTCCATAATAAGTTGCTGGACAGTGTGATGGGACATGGATTTTTCTCTCTGCTCATCCTCTATAGGAGATAACGATTAAAAGGCTCAAAAAATAAAGAATAGTTTTAAAACTTAAAATTAAATTAAAGCATGAAAATGAGATCATACAAAGTAGAACGAGTGGAAAATTTGTCTGATAAATCTGTTAAGCATTTAAAACATTGTTTTATTATGGGATAAATATTTTATCACAACACTTGAAACATTTAAATAGGATAATGGAACCAACGTCTTGTCCTTTAGAAGTAATAATAAGAATCAAGTATTTAGTACAAAGAAAAGCTCCTTTATGGGAATCACATCGCCATAAATATGCAGCATAGTTTCAGCAAGAATAGAAAGTGTGAATCAATGTAAAATAAGTTCTTTTTACTGACCCAAAACCTCCCACTAGTTTGGGAAAACCTAGAATCATTTCAAGTGAACACTTTAATATATGAAACTATATATTTCACTTTATAAAATGGCACCTCAACCTCTAAAATCAAATGTTCCTTAAATAAAATAGCAGACAAATCTATACAAATATTTATAATAACTTAAAAAGGATCCTGCCAGATGGCACCATTCATATTGGACATACTATTCTGATTTCTGGAAACAGAAAATTAATTGATTCTGCATTAATTTATTTGATTCTTATCTTTAAGCATGTATGTGTCTTTGGCCCTTAGTAATCTTGTAAAAGTGATTCTATAATTTAACTATAAGCCCTGCAAATTTTGCCTTCGGCCTTTCCTGAATTTCCCACTACTCAATTTCACAAGGTGCAACACTACCTGGGAAATTCTCCTTCTCCACTTTCTCCCCACCATGCACAGATTTATGTATTTCTATAATTCTCTCTCTTTTTCTCTGTTTTCTAATATTGTAATCCAGTTTTATCCACCTTCAGTGTTTGGGACTGCAATTCCCTTAAATCTGAAGTTGTGCCAGATTTTTTCAGACATTCCACTTTAAAAGGTCTCTACTTTTTACAACATTACAGTTAGTATCAAGTGTCTACTTTTCTCAGAGCTGTAGCAAATCAGAGCTTACACAGCATGTGAACTCTGAACAGCTTTGGTTGTATGTTATTTTTAGATGCATGTGCATAATTGCAGTAGAACATAAGGCAGTCTTAACGTGATGATGAACCAACTCCTTTTGTTACTGCTTCTCTGAGAACAATTCTGTCAATAAAAACAACTAAGTGCTGCAGAAAGTCTTTGTTTAGCCTCATTCAGTGACTGTTCAGTGATGAAACTAACTTTATAACCATTTCTTGCATTTACAACCTTCACAGATCTGTATAGCAAGGGAAAAATGAATTAAGATCATAAGTGCAATTGCAGTTTTATTTAGTGACCACTTCGTTAAATGATCGAATTTACCAGTCCCAATTGTGATCACTAAATAAGGGCTACCTATACTGGCAACATCAATTCAATTAGATGGTTTTGTTGTTATAGAAATGGCTAGTTTATATTATTATGTAAGAATAAAAAGTTGAGGTTGATGTTAATATCTGATTTTACTGCACCAAAGAGAGCCGGAAGTCAATGCCTTTTCTTTCCTTTTCCTCCCTTTCCCTACATTTTTCCCTTCCCTACTCTCTCGCTTATTTTCCTACTATTTTCTTTTGTATTTTATATTATAAACTAGTAATAAAAAAGTGGTTATTCGTTTAATAAATTGAATATATTTTCAAAATGCCAGTGAATTATTCCTCATTTATTCTTAGATCTAAAGATGACTCTAATATGTCATTCTGCACATCTTTTACCCCACAACAATATAAAAACTATGGAAAGAAAAAGATGAAAGAAGGAATGGAAAAACAGAATATCTTTGAATGGATACATTTCTGTTAGACTGCTGTAAAATTCAATGACCGAGGAAAAGTGGAAAAGAAGAAAATCTGGCTAGATGTAGTTTTATAAGTAAAGCAACAGAGAATTTGTCACTACCACTTGTTTATAATTTAATATGAATATACTAAGCACCTGCACATGGAATTATTTGATCTTTCAGGTACAGCATCAACGGAATGTGCCATTCTTCTAATGCAGGGTGTCAAACTGCTGGCCCACGGGCCGGATGCATCATGCCGAAACCGCTCCCACCCCATTGCCAGCAATGGAAAAAAAATTGCGATATGTCATGACATGTCATGTGACATTGCCAGTTTGACACCCCTGTTCTAATATATACAGTATTCTAAGTACACAGAGACGTGGCGGTGTAGTGGTTAGAATGCAATATTGCAACCTAATTCTGCCAACTGCCAGGAGTTTGATCCTGACTGGCTGAAAGTTGACTCATCCTTCTATATCCTTCCAAGGTGGGTAAAATGAGGACCCAGGTCGTTGTGGGCAATATGCTGACTCTATAAACTGCTTAGAGAAGGCTGTAAAGCACTGTGAAGCAGTTTATAAGTCTAAGTGCTATTGATATTGCTACTGTATTGATTTGCACACAGCATACTAAACAGAATAGGGCATCATCTAGACAAGAGTAATATGTTGTAAACCACACGTCAATGGTTGCTGGGGACATAATTAAGAGGGTGATTTTTTTTTTGGTCTTGTTTTCTTTTTCCAGTCTTGTGGAAGTTCAATCAGCTCTGATAATAGCAGAAGGGTTGTGAAGGTGGTTGCAAATCAAAAGAACTATGTTGCCTTAGTACAGAAGTGGGGGAACCTTGGCTCTTTTATGACTTGTGGATTTCAACTCCCAAGGTTCCCCACCCCTGTCCTAGTACATTAGTGAAACAGCCTAATGCAGACAATCCTAAAATTAAGTAAATATGGCATTCTTTATAGGTTCATCCAAAGTGTTTATCTGAATGACAATCCTACTGAGTTCCATAGACGTTACTTTCAAATGAAAACAGAAATGAAATTGGAATTATATTTTCATAGAAGTATGTTTTTAAAGCTCAATCCCCTCCCATTTTCTGCATATAATAAAACATTTATTTGATTTGAAGGGGTTGGACTAGAAGATCTCCAAGATCCCTTCCAACTCTGTTATTCTGATCAGGATTCTTTGAATGAAATCCTTAAAACCGATTAAGAGTTTTGTTGCTATTATATAATTTGAACCACACGGGAAAGAAAATATTTTTCAAACAGCTTCTTCTAACCCAGCACTGCCCAACAATGGGCCATAGTAAATTTCTAGTCAATACTGTCCAAGTGAAAACAGTTTCATATTACATTTTTTATGATGCCCCACTGTCATTGTAAGTATTGTGGAAAACCACTGTAATATAGCCAATTAATAATATTTGTTTCTGCACCCTATTCCTGAAGTGAAATGGAACAATGTATATCACCATAAAAAAAAAATCCACCAAGCTTGCAGTATCTGTTGGTCATTATAACACTTGTATTACTGTTAGAAATAACAAGATTTATATCTACATTCTCTGTAGATATACAGAACGAGCTTCTGTAGAGCTCATTCATCCGAATACAGAGAAAATACATAAAGTAAATGCCAAAGTAAAATAAAATAAAATAAAAGTTTAAAAAATGCAATATGCAGGTGCCAAAATTGGCAAAAGCAATACTTACCAGGCTTGCCTTTGTTTTGGATTTGCAAGCAAAGAACAAGAAGCAACAAAAATGGAAGCAAAACAGAAAAAAAAAGTCAAGGGATTTATTAAGAAAGCAGAAAAAACCGGGAGGCAACAATCTGTAATGCACAAAGCACAATATTCCTTTTAGTTCAACTAAGAAAAAGGAAGCAGCATAATAGTTTAAGTGGATGAGTTTGCTTTCAGCTTTCATAGAAGATATGAATGAATGAATGAATAAATGAATGAATGAATGAATGAATGAATGGTTCAAAAAGGTGGCAGCAGCTGTAGATACACAATTCACTGAAAAATACAGTACAGTACATAAAGTTCAGCTTGACAAAATGCCATCATGTGCAACTGAAATGGTTCAAAAAGCACTCACATAATCTGTAACTGAATGCAATGGGCAATATTTTCTCTGATAAACTCTTTTTTAATGGAGACAAGCATGCAGTAGAGGCATAAACTAAATGAAATTGAGGATTTTAAACAAAATTGTATGAAGGCAGATGCTACCTGAAAAGTACATGCCAAGGAATTACCAGGAGCTCTACAAACTCAGTCTGTTCAAGTTTCTGCCTCCTAATTATATCTTTAGGAGTTAATCCTTTTTACATTTGCACTCGAGCCATTGATTTTAGCAATACATTAGGGCACTTCTTTAACTCCTTTTTCTTAGCTCTCTGGCCCAAATCAGCTTTTACTAAAAAAGCTATTAGTTTAGTTCAGATATATAAAGTGCTCAGAAGGATCTCTCCAGCTGTAAATATAAGATTTTTTTCTTATTATGTCCCTTGCAAGATACCAATACTTATCATACAGCACACTTCAGTATACTTTCTCTGCATATATCAGATGTTCCTGCTATGTTTCTAAATAGGACAGTCACATGGATAAAGATTAGTTAGAAATAACCACATATGTAGCATTCTATTTCCTTTTCTGTTAATATATAAAATACTCTTGTGCAGGAATATTTAAAGCATTTAAAACTGAACTTCTCGAAGACGATGGGATTAGCCGAATTCTGAATTTTTCACTAGAGCTTAAAGACACTATAGAATTAGGACTCAAACAATACAAATCTTGTCTGGAAAGTCAAAATCACATTTCTTATATCTAGGTCACAGCTAGCTTTTAGGCTGATGCTAAATAGGCACCGGCCAAGTATACCAAAAACCCTCCTTCTGAATCAATATAAAAGGCAAATCTTCGCATCAATGGGAGATGGCACCTTCAGCAAATGTTGACTAAGGGCGCACTCAACTATGGACATCTTTAATTTCCATGAGCTATCCTTTTCTATTCTCAGACGCCAGGATCTGACTCAAATAGTCACGTACTGAACTAAAATTAACAGTGATAAACACTTTTTTTAAAAGAAGAAAAGCAGAAGAGAAATTCTGCTTGACATCGTTCTCTTTAAGGGCTTATCCAAAAAATTTTGGATTCTGACACACAGCACCCAAATCACAACATATCACACAGCCGACCATTACTCAAAAACTAACCCTGCCATACACAAAAGGGGTGTCGGAAATGACAGAATTCTCAAACCCCTAGGGATAACAATAGCCCACAAACCCACAGCCACACTCCGTCAGGAATTATTCAGAACCAAAGACAGGACACAGAAGGATGAAAGAAACAATGTAATCTACAAAATCAACTGTAATGATTGCAACCAATTCTACGTGGGACAAACATTCACGTCAATTAAAACCCAGGATCCATGAACACTGGCTGGCAGTCAAACACCATGATCCCAAATCTTTAATCTCTACCCACACCAACACCAAATAACACCAGTTTAATTGGAACAACACTAAAATCATCAGCTATGCTACTACCTGCCATGCTCGTGAGTTCATTGACGCCTGGCAATTTCATCAATAGACACATTGACCTACAACCAGCCTATGAACCCCTCAGAATCCAAATCAACCGCTCAGCCAACCAGAGACAGCACCGACCTTCAACCAAGTCACGCAAGCCCCCTCCCATCAGCAGTTCTCCTTCCAATAATCCTGACCTGGTGTAACCTCTCCATCACAAGCCTCCTACTGGTGACTCACACCTGACCCATCACAATACCCTCACTTGGCATACCCACATCTGAAGCCCTTATAAACAGAACAGCATTGACACAAACATTCCCTAAAGTCCACTGAAGATGTTACTGAGCCTGGTAACGAAACATTTGGAAACCAACCCTCAAGCTCAGAGAACCAACCTTCACCCTCATCCTATACACGAGCTGCAGATATTTGCCACTATTGCAGACAAATCTACAGACTCTTCACAACTCCCCAGCAAATTAAATCAGAGAACAATAAGCTATTGTTTTAATGTCTGCACATGCTTAGTTCCTACATGTTACATCTAAAGAAGACCCTTCATGAGGGAGTTGATTAGGTAATAGATCAGATAGCTAGCTAAGCTTCTGAACTTTACCACCATCTATGAATGCTGTTTCACAGAGCAGCTCAATCTACTCTAGGTGAACTTTATAAAGGTGTAATCTTGGTTTGCATCTTTTCCAAACCATATAAATCTCTATTAGTGCACTGGTATGCTGTATTGGAAATATATCCTAGTCCAGGGGTGTCAAACTCAATTTCATTGAGGGCTCCATCAGCATTGCGGTTGACCTCAGGAGGCCGGGTGGGTGTGGCCAGGATGGCTATGGCCTACTGGGTGAGCGTGGCCAGCTCTACATCGTTTGCATCAAGGGTACTTGTGGGGTCCTGGGAAGGAGTGGGACAGATCTGAGGGTCTCTGGCAGAAGGGGGTGGGACCAGGGCAAGTGCCAAGGCATGGTCCACTGGAGGAGCCTCACTGTTCCTCTCAGGCCATGCGGGGGGGGGGGGCAGCAGAGGTCAAATGCCCAGCCTGGCCCTTGAGCACCCGTGGCACCAAGCCCAGCCCCACTTCCTCAAGGCTGCTGCTCCTGGTTCCTTGCTGTTTCCAGACAGCCTTGAGGAGCTAAGACTGAATGTGTTTCAGCATAGATGGCCACCATAAAATTGTACATTGGCTCATGGCCGGCCTGGGCCAGGGCCAAGGCAGAGGGGGCCGCTCCCTCACTGTTTCCAGGATGGCTTCGCAGGCCACATGAAACCACTTCACAGGCCGCATCTGGCCCCCGGGCCTTGTGTTTGACATGTCTGTCCTAGTCTGCATAAGAGGAATTATGCCTAGGTAACACAAACAAAGCTGCAGTATAAATTCAATCTTTCCCTGTAGTGTGATTAATTTAAAGTGATTTTTTTAAAGTCGAGATGGCTCAATTTAATGTAAATGCTCTAGTGGAGAATTAGTATCATTTCTCCAAAAATTAATTATAAAAGAAATCTTTACAATTTGCAAGATTAACATCTCAAATGTTATAATTAAAAAAAAATCAAAGTTTCTCCCTATTTCTTAACCTGGGGGAAAACTAATACACAAATTGAAATGCAAAGGATGAGCAAAATTTATGCATCTTTATCTCATATTCAGCATTTCTTTTGCAAAAATCACCTATATTATACATTGGAAACTGTTCACCAGAATATATTCTAGACATATGGAATTACAGAATAAAAATAAATACTAATTTTGAATGAAAGGGTCATGTAAATATAAAGCCAGACATTTGGACAAAATTATGTTTCCCCTAACTTTGCATGATTCTGATTTACTTTTGACTCAACCATATTATACACTCTTTAAACATTTTATTTATGTTTAAAACATTTGTGCTACTCTACTAAATGAAGCCTTCCACAGAAACCTACCAAACAAAATTCTCAACAACACATAATACAACAGAGTAATTTTAAAATAGTAATACTAAAAAACAGCAGCCTAAGTAATTAAAATATTTCCACATTTTATTTTGACGTAAAAATATTTATGAAGCTTAATGCTTTATACTTATTAGAATTGTACTGATGATCATATTTTGATATCTTCTTAGTACTAATAATTTAATTAAAATACAGCGTTTGGCATAATATGATTTGTTCTGAGAGGCCAATGATGTTCAGAATTCTGCAGTTTCTTAGGCCTAAATATTATATATCAATATATGTTAAATGTTTTGGTAAAAATATGTCATCAAAGCAATGACTATAATATATTTAGGTTTAATTCATTGACTGCTGTCAAATAAATATATTTTTCCTGGCATCTACTTGTCTTTACTTTTTTTATGAACAGTGTTACAATACGTATGATGAGATGACATTCTACATTAAATTGAATCATACACACAACTAGGAATTACAGCAGGTTTACTCCAAAAGAAATATTGTAAGCAAGAAACAGGCTTACGTAAATAAGTAAATAATAGTAATTTCACAGAAGACTTCCAGGCATATGTAGGGACCTGCAGATGCGTTGTGATTCCCAAACCTGTTTCTTAAATCATCTTTGTTCATAGCACCACTAATTTTCTATTACTGCATATTCCCTATAACAGAATAAGAACAAAATATTTTCTTTTCATGATAAATACCTACCTATCATTTGAGCAATTGTCTTCTCATACTCTGAAACAATTTTCCTATTAAAAGATGAAAAGATATGAAAATGAACACGCATCCAAGAAATGGATTTTTCTAATGGCATCTCTTCTGTTAAAACCTTACAAATTAGCTACAAAATGTATGACAGAATACAGTTGTTACAGTGTGGCATTTTTTAAAATCAAAAGATTAATTCATAGACAGCTATGATGCTGTTAAAACCATAATTATGCTATAAAATATAGACTATGACTTCCACATTGAGACTTGTTTTCTCAGTTTCTTCAGTAAAAGATAGTTCTGCCATTCTATGTATTAACTTGTGCCTTCTTATTAATGAAATTTTAAACTGATTTTGCCAGAAAGTGGTAGCAGAGGGGAAAGATGATAGTTTCCACCTGCTGGAATTTAATTTATTAATTTAATTAACAATTACATTCTGAATTGCTGAAATGGAGGGAAAAAAAACACCTATTGCACTGTTCCAATTCTATGAAATAGCCCTAAACATGACACAAAACAAAACAACAATTCAAAAGGATTGCTTTAAACTTTAAAAACATGTCCTATTTTGAATTTGTTCTCCCAAGAAGGCTAGCTGATTAAATCTTATTTAAACAATTGAATTTTATTTATTTGAATTTTATAAGATATTGATAGATACCTCAAGTTAAGTTGTTGGATTTTCAAACAGAAAGAGATAGAATATGTATTTATTTAATCTATTTTATTGATTGATTTGATTTATATCCTGTTTTTTTATTCAATAAGAACCCTCTTTCAACAGACCTATTTTTGGTAATTTGAAGAGTCTGGTATCTGCAGTATGATTTAAAAATAAGACATTTTTAACTGTCTCATAAACTTTAAAAGTATTGATTCATACAAAATTACACAAACCTCATTTCCATTACTTCCCTCCTACTGTCTTCATATTTCTCTTTCCATTCTGAAATCATCCTTTCCTTCGCAACTATCTTTTAAGGAAGAGAAGAAATAAAGTTGTATCAGCTTGAAAAAGTACAAAATACTTTGCCACATAACATCCCAAGGATCGATAGAAAAGTATAGCAAGATTATAATTACGGCATTCAAAGGGAAGGCAAGGAGAGCAACTGATGAAACGTGTGCAATGATATTGTCACACAAACACTGGGACTTACATACTTGCGTCAGGTGTCAGGATGCAAATACATAATTGTGGCACATGTTATATCACCGTGTGCATGTCTTTTCTATGTCACCACTGTTTGCTACAGATGCCGCTTTCATAAAATCAAAATAGGTTGGCATTTTCCCCTCTTGTTAAGCTAAGACAAGGCACAAATATTAGCAAATTATACTTCTTCAAAAATCACAATTTATTGCAGAGAATAAATTGCTTTGGAATCCATAGGAAGAGACTTTTTGAGTGATGTTGTACATCAGGGTTTCTCAAGCTTGACCACTTTAAGTCATATAAACTTCAACTCCCAGAATTTCCAGCCACTTTGGCTAGGGAATTCTGGGAGTTGAAGTCCACGTGTCTTGAAGTTGCAAGTTAAGAAACCCTGTTAGCTGTACTCGTGTCTTTATGTGAATTTTATTATAACTACCTAAAGCTCTACCTAAATATGTAACTATATTCTAAAACACACAAAACTACACCTAGACTATAAAAATACCTGATTTGTTTACTATATTAGTTCTACGGAAAAAAAACTTTGACCTAGGTCTTGCCAAAATTTTACCAAACTGTTCTAAATATATAAATAAAAACCAAAATGATGCTCTTACATAATCTTCTGTTTGGTAAACAAAGAAAGGCTGAACAGAGATTATATAATAAATATTCCAACCATACATGAGTTTCCTCAGAAAATAAGTATGAAAAATAGATAGGACATGGACCAAATTTGCCCAATCAAGAAGGCCACTTTGCTATACTGAATTCTTGCTTGCTGTTAACTACTATTAACATATACTATTATATAAAATAATACATGGTTCCTTAATGGATAAGGAACATGCAATCTAAAAAAGATAAATGTGGAACACATTCACTGAATTATGTTTAATGGATGAGGGAGAATTGATTCTTAAAAAAAGAGCCCACAATGCTAGTATGGATCAGTAACTGGAAAATCATTAATTCATTCAAACCTATCATAATGAATTAATTGGAAGAACAAACTTCAAAAAGCAACTGCATTTGTAATATGCCTACCAATAAACTGGCAGGGCTTCCTTGATTAAAATTGCCATTACCTCTTCCCTGGTAACTCTTAAGGCGGTATCCAGATCTTGCTGCTTATAAAGCAAAGTGGAGGCATTTTCTCCCTCTGAGCTGCTTATCCGTGAGTACAATGCACTTTTAGAGATCGAAGCATCAGCTGCAGGGTCTCTCTGTTCATTTCAAGGAAGGACAGACAGTTAGTAATATGTTCCAGTAGTACTTTAGTGAACTACTTCAAAGGAAGTGAGAAAAGAATGCACTGTGAAAAAAATATGGAATTAATTAATTAAAGTATTAATCTGGTTTATCATTAAGCTATTTCACAAGAGTTATAGTGGTATTCTGTATATCACTACATGTGTAATGATATACAGAATATTGGAAATTTCAATTTTTCTTACAAAGCACCATTTCACTGAACTTTAGCACCAAAAGTGATTACTAATGCTAGTTTTGTAAGCATCCCCAACATGACTTCCAAACTATATTGGACTATATCTTTTAGAATTCTAAGCCAACATGAAAACTATGGCAGTTGGAATTTTTAAGACGCCCGAATGAGTTCAGAATGGAAAAGCCTGGTTTATATAGAACCTGTCTACTCAAATGCTTGAACATTTTTTTGCTGCTATTTCTATTCTTCATTAAAACAAAATTCTTGCTAAAATGATATCAAGTTCTCACTAAGCAAAATACATCTAGACAACTTTATACAGGATGCAACCTGACATCTACTCACCATGCAACAACATGATACAAAGCTCAGCAAAAGCAAGACAAATTTTATTTGAAGGTCAATACAAAAGAGAAGAACAAAGTTCTTTTGTTGGAACAAAGTATGTTCCAACAAATACCTCAAAATATGTTTTCCACCACAATATTTAAAATGTTTCTCACATAGTTATAGTTTTGGCTTATACTTTTTATTTGATATTAACTTTATTACTAAAAGCATAGAACAGCAGTTACCTAAATATAGTTCAACAGATGGTATAATAATTTAGGATAAAGTATGAAACTGTTGCTGGGGATTCATTTTTATAAGAATGTGATTACAATATTAACGATGTATTTACTTAATATTCAAGTTACTGACAGATCTGATTGAACATTTTTTAATTAAAATGCAATTATATAGAGTAATTCATAATGGTTGATACTTGATTCAAGCACTTAATCGGTGACTAAATAACATCTAAAGTCAAATAAGGCAAATTTAAGCAGGAAACTATAAATTACAAATTATTTCAACTGCAATACACAAAAGAAAGCTAAGAAAATATTAGAGTTTGCCTCTGCTATTTTCTTTACACAGAACTAATGCAGTTCAAATTTTCAGAAGCACCAAAAAATATTTCCCACTAACTACCTTTCTTATATCATATATGAACAAATCCACTGTAGATACTTGAACTAAATAATTGCGAAAATATAATCTGACAAAAAGAATTTTAATCAGTTTGCTTATTTGTACATTGCTGTGAACATCAGCAATGTACTGAGACTAAAAATTTTATATAGTTTAATCTATTGTCAAGAATAATTTTGGAACCCACCACAACTAATAGAAGCCACTTCCTGATTTATGTTATATTTAGAATTTCACAATTTATTAAAGAAGTATAGAACAATCGGTGAAGATTTCTTATAACATCTTCATTATAAGAGATCAGTAAAGATACATAAGAGACTGAGCAAACTGTTTTAAGAGTTAATCAGTAACACTAGCTATAGCGAGACATATTAATTCAATATTTTTATGATAATATTAAAGTTAAGATGATTATCTAGTATATAATTATATAGAAACACAAGACGTGTTTGAGGATTTCCTTTGTATTAACTTTAGAAGAGAAGTGATCTGATTCATATTATTCTAGAAAACACCATGTGAAAAGTGGGGTTTTCGTTTGTTTGTAACTTTTTACTTTTCTAAATATTGGGATACTTCTTTATTTCAAAAATAATATGTACGAAAATGTCTACTTTGAAATTGTCAGACCCAGTGTAAAAGAACCTTGACTAAGCAGGCGGCGACGCTGCGGAGAAGGCTCGGCGATGCGGCGAGGCAGATGGGCGGCGCTAGAGATGCCGACGCTCAGCTGATGACGTCTCGCCTGCGGCGCGCGTCTAAAGACGGATTTGGGCTGCCGTGCTTTAGAGGAACAACTGTGATAGGCTGCCGACGCCCAGTTAATGATATTCTACATGCAACGCGCGTCTAAAGAGGATTGAGCTGAATTAACTGCTTAACCGCTTGAATTGAATTAACCGGGATGCTGGGTCTGACAGACATGAGGGTGTGGCGAGGGTGGAGTGGTGACTGGTAATTGGGGCGTACACTATGGGTGTGGTGGCGGGGCTTATTTAATACGCCGGAGTGGGAGGTATCCCAGGGCTGACTTAATGTAAGCTCGTCCTAACTATAGGCAACGGATCCCAAGAATTAGGAACGATGCAGGATTCAACAGAGTTTCAGACTTTATTATGTTGCTCAGTTGAAGAGAAAGCCCTAAGGGACAGTTAAAAGTGGTCTTCCAATCATCTGGTGGGAGGATGGGTCTCGACGATTGCGGTTGCCCGTGGGTCCTCAGCCACCACCCGCACCTGATTACGATGGAGATAAAGGGCTGGGTGCTGTAGACCCAATACCGGAAGGGGACGGACCCGGATACCCGTCAGTCTACAACGACCTGGCAGCAGTCTTTAGCGAACATGAATGCGATACTCTACCACCCCATAGGGTAACGGATTGCGCCATCGAACTCATTCCCGGGGCAAAGTTGCCTAAGCCCAGAATGTACCCCATGACATTCACTGAGCTAAAGGAAATGAGGGAGTATATCGATAAAAACCTGGCTAGGGGTTTTATAGAGCCGGCTCGCTCTAAAATAGCAGCACCCGTAATATTCCATAAAAAAAGGACGGAGGACTGCGGCTATGTGTAGATTTCAGAGGACTGAACGCGGTATGTATAGAACCCATTTACCCGTTGCCTCTCATGAAAGACCTCCTTGCCCATTTGGCTACTGGCAAGATTTTCACAAAATTAGATCTTCGGGAGGCATATTATAGAATACGAATACGGGAAGGAGATGAGTGGAAGACCACTTTTAACTGTCCCTTAGGGAGTTATCAGTTCAAGGTGATGCCTTTTGGTCTACAGGGAGCCCCAGCTGTGTTCATGCAGTTAATAAACGAAGTCTTGCATGACCATCTTTATAGGGGTGTACTTGTATACTTGGATGATATACTTATATACTCAAGTACAATGGAGGACCACATACAATTAGTTCGAACGGTGTTGAAAAAATTACTAGATTCCAAACTATACTGTAAAGTGTCAAAATGTGAATTCCACAAAGACCGTATTGATTACTTGGGATTCCGGGTTTCGGCGATGGGAATAGAAATGGATCCCAATAAGATACGCAGTGTACTGGAATGGCAAGCCCCAAGGACTCGTTGCCAATTACAGCAGTTTCTGGGGTTCGCTAATTTTTATCGTCAGTTTATACCATCCTTTGCTGATGTGGCCCTACCATTGACTCAGTTGTTACGTACCAAACACAATACTGGTAAACCCCGACCAAAACAACCGCTGGAATGGACTATGGCCTGCCAACAGGCCTTTGAGACATTAAAAAGCCTGTTTGCGCAGGGGCCGTTATTGGCACATCCTGACCCGGACAAGCCCTTCATCGTACAAGCGGACGCTAGCGACGTAGCCGTTGGTGCCATTCTATTGCAACGTAGTGAGAAGAATATACTACAACCGTGTGCCTACACGTCCAAAAAATTCACTGAAACGGAACGACGCTGGGCGGTGTGGGAAAAAGAAGCATTTGCAGTGAAATGGGCATTATCCACTTGGCGCCATCTGTTGGAAGGGGCTCAACATCCCTTCGAGGTCTGGACAGATCATCAAAACTTAACAGTGCTTCAAACACCAAGGAAATTAGCGCCTAAACACGTCAGATGGGCGCAGTACTTTCAACGCTTCAAATTCAATTTAAAAGTTGTTCCGGGTGGAAAGAACTTCCTAGCGGACGCACTCTCCCGAATGCCCCAATATGACAGCAAACGGGAACAGGTGATCCAGGCTGTCATACCTCAGTGTAATGGGGAGTCCGAAAAAGCAGAAGTTTGTACAAAGTTAGCAACCTTTGAAGAAGAAATAAAGGCAGCTTTAATGACCGATCCTTGGCTATCAGCGAATCCAGGGATATTGACCCATCGTAATGGCTTGGCCTGGTATGGCGATAAATTGTATATACCTCAGGGAGTACGCAACCGGGTATACCATCAATGTCATGATTCCAAAGTAGCAGGTCACTTTGGTTTTGTGAAAACGCTACATCTAGCAAGAAGGCAATTTTGGTGGCCAAGTTTAAGAAAAGACATTGAAACATATGTAAAGGAATGTAAAGTTTGTGCCCAGGCGAAAGTAATACCTAAAAAGCCAATGGGATTGTTACAGTCAGTGTCTGATCCGATACGACCATGGCAAGACATTGGCATGGACTTCCTGGTGGAGTTACCTAATGTAAAAGGTTACACTGTCATATGGACGGTGATAGACTTGTTTTCGAAACAGGCCCATTTTATACCCTGCAAGGGGCTGCCGTCTGCAGCGCAACTAGCGAAGCTATTTGTACAGCACGTTTATCGTATACATGGAGCTCCTCGACGGGTTATATCAGACCGCGGGGTTCAATTCACAGCTCGATTCTGGCGTCGATTTCTGGCCTGTATTGGAACTACTCAAGGATTGAGCTCGGCATACCATCCATGTACCAACGGGGCAGCGGAACGGGCCAATGCGGCAGTGTCACGATACCTACATTGCTATGTCTCTCATCAACAGACGGATTGGATGGAATATATACCCTTTGCCGAACTAGCTTACAACAATGCAGTGCATAAAAGTACCGGCTTAACCCCCTTTCAGGTGGTATATGGCTACGATCTAAATCCCGTACCAGGTTGTGAATCACTGGCATCCCTGGCCAAGAAGCCAGGGGACTGGATGTCCTGTGCTAACCAAGTATGGCATACAGTAAAGAAAGCGCTGATACAGGCGGGACAAACAGCCAAGGAACAAGCAGATAAAGGCCGTAGAATGTCAACCCGGTTCCGAATAGGTGATCAGGTATATCTCTCGACCAAATACCTTAAGTTACAGGTACCCTGCAAGAAGTTGGCGCCGAAATACGTGGGTCCATTTCGCATAATACGAATCATTAATCCTGTCACAGTACAACTCCAACTGCCGGCCTTCCTTGGTAGAATACATCCGGTTTTCCACGTGAGTCTGTTGAAACCGATAGAGAGGAGTACTCATACAGATCCTCCTGGACCTATCGCTCCGGGACAGTATGAGATACAGGATGTCGTGGACTCACGATGGTGGGGGGGCAAAATATACTACCTGATAGTATGGAAAGGATATCCCCTATCCGATGCTTCATGGGTGCAGAGTAAAAAGGTTTTCGCTCCGGAGCTGCTCCGAAAATACCATAAACTATGGCCACATAAACCAAAACCGAATGAGAGAGGGGGGGGTTAGATGATATGTAAATATCATTAACTAAACGATGCTTTAACCTGTAATATTCTGTTCTAGGGGACCCCGTGGTGAGGGGGGGCCGAATGTCAGACCCAGTGTAAAAGAACCTTGACTAAGCAGGCGGCGACGCTGCGGAGAAGGCTCGGCGATGCGGCGAGGCAGATGGGCGGCGCTAGAGATGCCGACGCTCAGCTGATGACGTCTCGCCTGCGGCGCGCGTCTAAAGACGGATTTGGGCTGCCGTGCGTTAGAGGAACAACTGTGATAGGCTGCCGACGCCCAGTTAATGATATTCTACATGCAACGCGCGTCTAAAGAGGATTGAGCTGAATTAACTGCTTAACCGCTTGAATTGAATTAACCGGGATGCTGGGTCTGACAGACATGAGGGTGTGGCGAGGGTGGAGTGGTGACTGGTAATTGGGGCGTACACTATGGGTGTGGTGGCGGGGCTTATTTAATACGCCGGAGTGGGAGGTTTCCCAGGGCTGACTTTCTCTTCAACTGAGCAACATAATAAAGTCTGAAACTCTGTTGAATCCTGCATCGTTCCTAATTCTTGGGATCCGTTGCCTATAGTTAGGACAAGCTTACAGAAATATTTATATAGACACTGATATATACAACTTTCTTTCTCTAAAAATAATAATAAAAACCCCAATGGAATTATGATTCTTATATGAAACTGACATGCCCCAAACTAAGACTAATTTATCTATTCTAACATGCAGTTTGGGCTACTTTTTATTCTATAAATGAGAACTAAAATGTATCCTCTGAAAGACGTGGGAAATGAATCCAATATTATTCACATAAAAATATTATTATGAGAGTAAATATACTGATTATCGTGAAGATCAGCAGGTTCACTATTGGAAATTCTTATTATGCATTCAAATAATTTGAATTCAGCTCTCATTTGCATGAAACCCAAAGTGGTTAACCATAGCACAAAAATAATTATACAGATAAAAATAAAAAATACAAATATTTGGGGGTAAAAGGCAATTTAGAAATAGATATGAAGCAGAAATGTTGATCCTTTAAATGAAGCAACTTAGCAACAAGATATTCAAAAGAAATCCAATATTTTCAGAAAATTCTATATACCTAATTTGCATTTATTTCTTGTCTATTGTAAGTCTATGGTTGTTCTGTTAGATCTATTCATCACTGATTTAACATGTTGACTATGGTAATGATTGCTTAAAGAAGTAGATCAAATGGTACTTCCCAACTGATCATGTTACATGGGAAGATTATGTTTAATTTAATCAGGGCAGCTTGCCCAAAAGCTTGTTTTTCAAATTTGCCAGAACAATCTCTTGAAAATTTTAATTAAGATAAATTACTTAACAAGCCATTCATATACTTGTATCACATCTTGTTGATTCGTTCTGGGAAAATGCCCAGTAGTTTTGCAATACTTCATGGCTTCCAGATGATATTAAGTTATTTAGATTCTACACTGTAGAATCAACAAGGCTAGAAAAGAACACAATAAGCATTAGGCTGGTAATATGCAGGAAGCAGCTATATAATCTGCTTCATGTGATATTTCCCCAGTCACTGCAGCAGCCTCAGCTCAGCAGAAAATGTGTATCAGTCCTAGAGGTGGCTTATAATTTCTAGGAGGAATTAACTCTGGCTTTGAGAAGGAGATGTGTGAGGAAAACAGTTGCTCAGCCCAATGAAACTAGAAAGAGACTTAGAGCAACCCAGTCCTCCGGGAGTGGAAGGCAGCAGAGCTGTTAATACATCTAATAACAATAAAGTACCCTTCCTGAAATCCTTGGGGTGTGTTCCTTGAAAAGTGGACAAATTTGTTTTATAAACAACAAAACAAAACAACTAGGCAGACAGTTGATAGGTAGTCCTTGACTTACAACAGTTTGTTTAGTGACTGTTCGAAGTTGCACCGGCACTGAAAAATATGACTTATGATCATTTGTCACACTTTTGATCGTTGCAGGATCCCAGTGGTCACATGATCAAAATTTGGACCCTTGGCAACTGGCATGTACTTATGACAGTTGCAGTCTCAAGGTCATGTGATCACCTTTTGCGACCTTCTGACAAGCAAAGTCAATGGGGAAGCCAGATTCACTTAACAACTGTGTGACTAACAACTGCAGTGATTCACTTAATCATTGTGGCAAGAAATGACATAAAATGAGGCAAAACTCACTTAACAAGTATCTCACTTAACCACCGAAATTTTGGGCTGAATGATAGCCATAAGTAGAGGACTACCTGCAGTGATCAATGTCCCTCCCAAACTTGTCAGCACATAGTGGACCAGCAATATGACTGCTCTGCTGCAGATTTAACTCAGATATGTTATAATGTTGGAGTTGCAGGCTCTAACTATTGGAAGAAAAGAATACCTTTAGAATTATCTTCATTAAATCAGACCAGGCAGCCAAATTCTGACTTAAAAACTGGGGGGGGGGGAGAATATATTAGTTATAATGCTCAATACTGGAAACAGAATAAAAAATCTGAAGTATGAAAAAATTAAATATATAAGAATGCTAGGATATTTAAATCAACATTTATACAGATTCAACTGAGATACTATCAGATCTATCAGATTTTTCAGACTACACAATTTAACTGAATAATCATAGAGAGGAAAAACAGGAAGACTTTTGTCCTGATCTACCTTGGTCACAATCAGCAACAACAGAGTCTCAAGTCACAGTAATGCAAAATACAATTAGGTTAAAACGTATAGCTTGGTAGTCTGTCGTATAGATTACGACTAACAAATTAGTGGCAATAGTTCATACCTCCCTGTTTTGAAATGAATGTTTTCAGCCTGTGATACAGCACTGGCAGGAAAATATTCAGGTGGCATCAGAATTAAAAAAAACAAAACCAGAAACACAAAGCACATATAACCTCCTATAAGGAAAACCCCATGAGCTCTTTTCCACTGATATCACCATAAGGAGTCTTCCAGGGAAGCTACACAGATCAAACACATGATTTAAGAACTAACATTTCACTCTAGTTTAGATTGTATGCACCACAGGCTCAACCTCACTCCAATATGTCAACAGCCAGCATGCTGTGGGCATAGCAGGTGGGGAAAAAAGAAACAAAACATTTTTGATCTTAATGTATAAAGAAGAGATTAATGTATGAGGCCTCTTCCTCCTCTTAGAATCTGTTTCCTCCCATTATTTTAAACCACTTCTTAAGTGGATTGAAATGTGGATTGTTGCCTAAAGAGCAAAACTGTCATCTACACAGAATTTCTAACACACACACACACAGAGACAGATATGAATCCTGGCTTTTGCAATTTTTTGTATGCAGTGTGCAATTTTGACATCACAGAGTTTGTCAAAATTGTCTAAACCAACAAAGTGACACCTCAGTTTGCGCGTTCTCTTTGACTATATAGGCACCATTTCTTGCTTATGACTAAAGCTCCTTATTGCAGATTTAGACAATTTAGCCAACGATTAAAGTCCATCTCATCCCCCATGGCAACAATTCTAGATGCAGTTTCATTTGTGCCAGCCAATGGGAAGAGATAGATGCAGCTTGCTTAATCACCCATTTTTTTGCAGGACCATCTCTCACTGTGTTTTATGTGGCCAACAACCATATAGGAAATCTTTTTAAAGGGCATGGGGGATTACAAGAAGAAAGAAGAGTGTTGTTAGATTAGAAATCTTCTGCAGTTAGGAAAAGCTGGGAAGAAACTGTGGGAAGAAAATCCTGGATCCAAATCCATCCATTTTTTAAACTGGTTGAGTACCAATTTTTACTTCTCAAGGCATTGATCCATGAAATCATTGGCATGCAGATAAAGCCAATTTTCAAGCAATAACATGCTATAGCAAGTGTCCCAAATTTGGTGAATTGTTTTATTTACAAAATGATAAAAAAAAAAACAGAACACTTTTCTGAATTCTTGCCATACTAAATTTTTGGATATACAGTGATATACATCATACAACTATGAATATTTTTCCTATTTTTCATTTTTCCTATTTTAGGTATACATCACACAACTGTGAAGAATTTTCACCCAATTCTTCTAAGATTGCATGTGTTTCTGGCATTCTCCAAACTCTGAGTATTCTCCATAATATACATAGTGTCTATTCCATGCCCTTCTATAGAAATCACCAACCTAAAACATAAATTAAACCTAGCAGAGGCTGAAAAAAATGGCCCAACAAATTAAAAGGGCAAAACAAAACTTTTTTGAAAACACTAATAAACCAGATAGGTGGTTAGCATACAAATTTAAAAAATGAATGAAAGAAAAAATTGATGAACAAACTGCAATACTCAAAAGGCGATTTACAATTCCAAAATGGCACTCAAAAAAGACTTTTACGACACAGAAGAGACACTTTACGACTCAGAAGAAATTTCACAAGAAAAAATAAAGCAATACATAAAAAAATGACTTACCAAAAATCTCAGAGAATATCCAAAATATGCTAAATGAAAAAATATCAATGATGAAGGTAACAGAGGCCATAAAAAGGCAAATAAATGAATAAATGATAAGACCCCAGGTCCAGATGGGCTATCTGCAGAGTTTTTTAAATGCCTACAAGATATATTAAGCCCATTAATGAAAGAACCATGTAACGGTACTTTTAGAAGCTAAAATACCAGAAGAATATTACTTTAATACCCCAAAAAGACTCAGACTTGACACAGATAAAAAATTATAGACCAATATCTCAATTAAATGTGGATTATAAAATTTTTGCTTCAATAATAGCAGAAAGAGTAAAGAGATTTCTGATTGGCAGACCAAAACGGATTTTTACCTAAGAGACAAATAAAAAACAATTTATGAATGATTTTAGACACCTTGGAATACTATGAGATGCATCCAGGGAAGCAGATGGCGCTAATATTCCTAGATGCACAGAAGGCCTTTGATAACAAACTGGCAATTTATGATTCAACAACTAAATAAAATGGACTTTGGAGAAAACTTTATAAATACAATTAAAACAATCTATCATAGATAAATAACTAAAATAATTGTAAATGGAGATTTTACAGAAAATTTTAACATTAAAAAAAGCACAAGACAAGGATGTCCATTATCCCCATTATTATTTATATTAACACTGGAAGTATTAAATAGAAATATTAGGGAAGACTCAGAAATTAAAGGAATGAAGATAAAAGTTGAAAAATATAAACTACAAGCATTCGCGGATGACTTGGTTTTCATATTAGAAGAGCCACTTGTGTCAAGCCCCAAGCTTCTCAAAAAGATGGAAAAATTTGAATAAGTGGCAAGAATGAAAATAAATAGAGAAAAGACCAAAATGATAACCAAAAACCTTACAGATAAACAAAAAAAAATCAATTGTCAGAAAAAACAGATCTTCAAATAGTTAAGAAAGTTAAATACTTGGGGATATACTTAATGGTAAGATGTGCAACAATAAAAGACAATTACACAAAACTATTAAACAAATAAAACTAGACCTGGATAAATGGAAAAACCTATGATTCTCAATGTTAGGGAGAATAGCAACGATGAAGATGAATATCTTATCAAAATTACTCTTCTTATTTCAAACAATACCTATAAAATTGGGGAATTTTTTTTTTGATGAACTAAATGCTTTGATCTTAAAATTTATTTGGCAAAGAAAAAAAAGTCAGAATTAGATTGAAAATGCTACAAGAACCAAAAGAAAATGGAGGATTTGGGCTGCCAGATTGGGCCCTATACTATCAAGCATCTGTACTAATATGGATAAAAGAATGGATAACCCTTAGACATAAAAGACTACTATACCTAGAAAGGCATGACCCACAACTTGGATGGCATGCCTTCCTATGGTATGGGAAGAATAAAATACATAGATACTTTCAAAACCACAATATAAGAAACACACTTCTTTTAGAATGGGAAAAGATAAAAGCAAAAATTTACATAAAAATGGCTTTCAACAATGTTTGTTCACCCAAACCTAATTAATTATGAGCAAATTGTGACTTATAAAGACATTTTGAATATTGAAGGTAAACTAAAATCTAGACAAGAACTAGAAGAACAGGTTATTGATCTATCATGGTGGTCACATCTGCAAATTCAAATGAGATATGAAAAAGATTCTAAAACATCTGGATTCTATAAAGAACAGACAGAATTTGACCATATACTATTGGCATCAGCTGAAAAATTGATTAAAAAAGTGTATAAGTACATGCTAAGTTTAAAGATGGAAGAGGAACAAGTTAAAGAAACAATGATAACATGGGCAAAAAACTTTGGGCATAACAAAGAGTTAGAAAACTGGCAAAGACTTTGGGAAAGAAATTCTAAAATAACAAAGGCGGTGGCTTACAAAGAAAACTTATATAAAATGTTTTACAGACAGCAGTTACCACCTGTGAGGTTAGCAAAAATGTTTAAAAATATGTCTAGCAATTGTTGGAAATGTAGACAAAAACCAGGCACATATTATCATCTTTGTTGGACATGCCCTAAGGCTAAAAGATTTTGGTCAAGAACACATATATGGTTAGAGAGAATGACAAAAATGACATGTAGCTTTTAAGCCAGAATTATTTCTATTAGGTATAATTGCAGGAAATTATGAGAAAGAATGTGTATATTTAATGTTACATGTATTAATGGCAGCGTGAATTGTATTTGCTCAACTTTGGAAAGATGAAGAATTACCAGCGAACGAAGACACATTCAGGAAAATTTTGGACTGTGTAGAAATGGACAGACTTACATTGAAAATGTAGGAGAAAGAAGATTCAGAATATTTTAGAACATAGGATACATTTTATCAATGGCTAAAAAAATGAGATAGAGAGAAAGGAGTTTAACATGTATTAGTAAGCTAAATATTGGAACCCAGACAACATGTGGCTGATAAAATATTAAGGATTTGATTATAAAAATTAATAAAATATGGTTATAAAAAAAGAAATCACCAACCTCATTTATATTTCTAAAATATATTGATTAGACTGTGAAAATCATTTTCTGTATAAGAAAATGGCAGCCAAATGTATTCCTGTGATCAAGTTCATGTGATAGTCAGTTTCAAAACATATCTGCAAAGTGGAATGTGACCACATCTGAGATTAGAGAAAAGAAACTTTCACATGCTTTTTTCTATCTTTCTACATAGCAATAGACCAAAGTCATTCAGCATCACCACTCAGAAAAATGTATTGTTAAAGTAAAAGCAGCAACACAGTTTTTAAGCACACAAACTGCAGGCAGAGGAGATACCTCAGTATTTAAGGAGTTGAAAGAAGACAAGGTAATTTGTCTGGCTAGCTTCAGGGCTTCTATCCTCATTGCAGCAAATTCTAATTCCTCCTGCCAGTGAGATGGTTGTGACAATGTACAGGGAAAATCCATTAAGCACGATGCAAAGACAAATGCCCATAGTTGCAGAATACATTAGAATAATTGTTTTAGGATATTGCATATATATTGGCTGAGGTCCACATACTCTATTAGGCTATGATGGGTTTTAACTACCAATAACTGACAAAACCACACTGGCTGATCCACCAACACAACATGCTAAGGCAAGAGAATTACATTATAGTTCATTGTGTTGCAAGATTTAAGGAGAAATAACATGAAATATTTAACCCGCAATCATCTCTTTTAATTTTTTCATTAACGGTAAAATCCTTTCTGATATACATTTATTCCTCAGGGAGCTAATTACACATACCTGAGATACAGCTATAAACTACATGTTGAATGTTTAGTATCTATGAAATGTCGCCAAAATGATCTTAAAAGGGGTATTTATAGTTAAGCGGAGCTAAACACTGTAACAGCTATAGCTGAAAGGGAGGGGCGGGGCAAGGGCATGTCAAAATCTGTAAAATGGCAGATGCAGCATCATTATTTAATCTCCATTCACCTGACATGACCAGAGAGTTGGGTAGATGAAATGTATAATGTAAAGATGTAGACAGATACATCATTCACAGATCAGATTATTTGAAAGGAAGATATACATATGTGAAACTATGTAAAATCAATATATTATGTACCCACTTTTTCTTTGGACATAAGCAAATTCAATATGTTTGTGCATGTGTGTGTATGTGTGTGTGTGTGTGTGTGTGTGTGTGTGTGAGAGAGAGAGAGAGAGAGAGAGAGAGAGAACAAACAATTTTTAGGTTTTTTTAATGGCAGAGTTTTGCTACACTTTAGAAACCTGCCCTTATCACACCAGAACATTCATAAGGAGCACAATCAAATCTGCATTACAAACCTGAAGTTTCTGAGCAAATACTGGGGGATTCTTTTCTGCTAAGTCAGGCTCCAGATACTGAAGCTGATCACATACTAAAGGTGGATGAGATATCCTACTAAGGAGAGCATCAGCAGAAACATAGGAATCTTCAGGACTGATCTGAAGAGCAAGAAAGATAAGGAAATTGAGAGAACTACTCATGATTAAAACCACTCACTAGCTCCTGTAAATATATGACAAACGACAACCAAATCTGAAGTAAAATATATATCTTTTCAGCTAGACTATAAAAACTTGAGATCTGGCAAGAAAAAAAAAATAAAATTGAACTGCTTGGAATAGTTCACATGTAGATTTTTCTTAAAAAAACATTTAAGACAATTCTATTATACTCTTTTTAACTAGTGAAATAATTCCTTTTCCAAAGAGCTTTTTGCAGACTGCTAACACTAGATGTGTAAGGACCACAAATCCCAATCAGGTTTGGGAAAGTCAGCCCATAGCAGAGTTTCCCAAATTAGAGCTGGGAAACTTTTTTGGGAACTAATTTTTCATTATTTATTTGTTTGTTTGCTTGTTAAAGAGATGGGATTTGCACAAGTCTATCAGAGTAGGGAGAATATTTTTATATTTTCCAAGAAATGGCCCAGTGTTATTTCTCCACTCTTAGGGAAATGATAATCTAGAGCAGAGGTTTTTAAACTGGAGTATGTTCTGAGTAAGGGAGCAATTTGTAATTGCTTGTTTATGTGTTGAAGATCCAGTTTGGGGCTGCTAAGATGGTCATGCCAAGTTCTTTGGCACTATGAACAGGATGGAGTAGAATCCCTGTCCCTCTTGTCCCATTGGTACCGGCTCTATGGCACAGATTTCCAAGAGGTGCTGGATGGCCTCTTTGATGAGGCCTCTTTTGATCGGATCCTTGGGTAATGGGCAAGGTATGAAGTGGCTCGGGGGTTTGGAGGTGAATCCCAGAGAAAGGCCGAATCTGACAGTGTTTAGGACCCAAAGATCCGTGGTGGTGGCTTATGCCATCTGTGCGCGAAAAAAGCCAGCCTGCCACCAATGGGGGAAGATCCCCCGCTGTCACTTGGATTTACGAAAGGGGCGGCCCCCCGCTCCTTGAAAGGGCTGCTTCGATTAGAATTGTCATCTATATCTGTCCCTGTTGCCGGACCTGTCAACCTGGCGGTCTGATCTGGGCTGAAACGGACGGGAAAATGAAGTAAGGTCTGGGCCTGCTTCGGATCAAAAAGATTGCCTACAAGTATAAGTAGGGGCTCTCCTCTCGACCCTCTTTGAGAGGTGAGCCATGATCTTGTGTGTCCTTATTTTTTATTAAGTAAGGGCTAAAGGCCTCACCGAAAAGTAGGCCACCCCTGTAAGGTGCAGCTGCTAATCGCCACTTTGCCTTGATGTCCGCTCGCCATTGTCTGAGCCACAGTAATCTGCGGGCTGTGATATTAGATGCTATTGCTCTGGCAGAGTAATTGGTGGTGTGCAATGATGAATCTGCCATGAATTCTGTTGCAGCCACTATCCTCCTTAAATCCTGGTGGATTCTTTCCTCCTCTGGGGAAACTCTGGCCTGGAGCTGGCACAGCCAAAGCATAGAAGTTCTAGCAAAGAAGGAGTTAGATATGGCTGCCCTTATCGCCTATGCTGAGGCCTGATTTGTTCTGCGGAAGGTAAGTTCCGCCTTCTTGTCCTCTGACCTCAAGGCCTCCGCCGCATCCCCAGATACCGTGGATGGTGAAAATAGAGCCGCTAGTGGCTCATCTACTGCCAGAACCTCTATCACCTCCAATAAGGCAGAATCTATGTTGAACAGCTTCTTGTTTGTCCCCCCCCATTGAAGGGAAGGACCCTGGTGCTCCCCAATTTTTCTGAATTGTATTAAAAGAGAGAGGGGGCAGGGAATATACTGCTGTGTGTAGGTGGGTTCCAAGAACACCCTGCTATTAATATCCTGACTTGTAGAGGGTCCCTCTTGAGGGATCCTTGGCCTCTTAATCTTTGCTGTGCTGCTGGCCTTGTGGAGCAGGGATTTAAAGAGGGTCGGATTGAAGAGGCCTATGAATGGTGGGGAGTCTGGGGATATGTCTTCATCCTCTCACAACCCCTGATCCATTTGTTCGTAGTCCCCAGTGGGGGACCTCGTGCTTCTAGAAGAACGAGATGGGGAAATGGATCCCTGGTATGCTGTGTCTTCCTCTTGGGAAAGGTAGGATCAACCCCTTGACATTACAAACCCGGCCCTGGGCCTATTATCCATTGTGGAGGCAATGCCCTGAGCGACGGCCTGAGATATCAGGGACTGTAAGTGTTCAGATGATAAGGCTCCCTGGCCGTCTGAGGGACGAAGTCCCTCTGCTGTGTGAGTAAAGAGTGCCTCCAGGCTTTCAGGCCTTTCACTTAAGGGGGATCTCTCTGTCTGTTCTGCATCGGCCTCTGTTTCTAGAGGTTCCTGAGTAGACTGCAGAAGCCAAATATCTCAATTTCTGTGTAAGCAGGAGAAGCTATTTCATCTCCTGCTGTGTTTTGTCTCTTTTCAGCCCTGGAAAATTGTTTCTCTAGGGTCTGGTGTCTTCATCTTGCCTTCTTATCAGCAGCCTTAGAGGATCTTTTGCCAGATATATTGCTTTGGCCTTGATCCTTCCTGCTGCTTCCTGATTGGATGATCTTGACCTCTTACATACAGGGGGACTGATGGAGGTATCCTGTGCCATTTGAGCAACATTGGTGTTTGCCATTGCCAAAAGAGATGTCTCAGCATTGAGACTGAGAGTAATCTCGTAATGAGGAGCCTGGTAATAGGTCAGCTTTGGCTATAAAGCCACTTGGTACTGACTGGAACCACTCCAAAGTGGTAAGCCCAAATTAATGGTACAACCGCACTTCTGTGCTCCACTTAGTGGCCAACTCTTGTTAACTTGCTGGTGGCAGCGAGATCAAGTTAATGATACAACCTGCACACAATTGTTGGGCAGACAGATCAGATCCTTTCTGATGTCGTGAAATCCTTCCTCTTCTCTCTCTCTTTTTTCTTAAAAATGTGAAAAATGCGGAAAAATCCGTGAAACTGAGCCGGATTCTCAGTGGCTCAGATGGTGCGGGGGGATGAGATTATCCCTGAACTGAGATAATTCTGCTGCTGAGAGGGCGGCGTGCCCTCCCTTTCCCTCCCCTGGTCAGACATTCTCCAGTTCGTGTGCTTTCCCTGAATCAATTTAGAGAAGATCGGAACTAAAATTCACTGTGCTGGTCCCAGCTGGCTTCGGCTTGCCGCCGATGCGACGGTCAGCTGTCTGATGCCCGGCTTGTTCAGGACTCTGAGAGGGAGCTGGCAAGATGGTTCTTTTAAATTTCGCGGCTTGAAAAATGGCAGCCACAAGCTTCCCCTTTAATTTGCTGCCATACAGGAATTAGTTTGTTGGCTGATAGCAAGCGCTATGGTGGTTCTTTATCCTCTTGGGGGGAGAAATTCCTCCCTCCCCACGCTGAAAGCCCACGTGGTGCCAAAAATGGTGACTGGCCCCTTTGTTAGCTTGCCGAGTGACTAAGCTAAGGCTTCAGTGGAAGCCTGCCGGATCCGCTCCGAGTGGCTATGAGCCACAGCGAACGACAGCTGTTTGCTTTCTATCTCTTCCTCTAAGGGGGAATAAAAAATAAATTAAATACGATCTGATCTAAGGCGATCTGGATCCTAGAGCCAAGTAGTGTGTCCTCTTGGGCGAAAGACTAAGTCGTGACTGGGTTAATGGCCACAGGGAGAGAGGTGTGGCAACTTGGCTGACTTAGTCTATGGGGGCAGAAGACGAAGCAAACCCATTGGTGAATTCTCCACTCGTCATGCTGGAGAATAACAGAATCTGGGTTTTGTTGGTTTTTTTTTTTTTTTTTGAGGAGGGAATGGCATTACTGAAGACTGGGAAAAGGAGTAATTAGGTCAAACAGTTTCAGACCAGCGATCTACAGCAATCTTGCTTTACCGTCAAGCTAGATGCCCAATGAAGAGATGTTCCAAACCCTTGATAACTTACTATGTTGTCTGAAGCACTTCCTATGGACACAGATTCCAGTTCTTTTGTTTTATCAGACTGTACTGATGATTCTTGGTTAGCTACTAGGCATCGTGAGGCTGGGTGCTGTAGTTTTATACCACAGGTAAGCTGACTTTCTGTTTCTTCCAGACTTGACCTAAGGGAAAGAGAATAGTACGTTTTTGAACTGGAGAACTGAAAATATTCATTGATTGTCGATTTACCTACATATTATTTTATTACAAAGCAGGCTAATTCTCAAGATTATGATTAGCATTTCTGTTTAAAATTAGCATTTGTTTAAAATGATTGGCATATCATGTGGTCTTATTTCAGACTAAGCAGACAGCATCTGAATGGCAGGCTTATGAGCCAAGTGAACAATATGATTACATTCTATCTATACTAAAACTATGATGCAATATTTTCATTTTTTATTTCATTCTATCGTTAAATCCATTTCTGCCAGCATTACTACTCTATATGAATATCGCATCTATTAGATATTTAAAGTTGTAGGTAATCGATCTCTTTATGAATTATTTCTAAGTTGCCGTTTTCTCCTCTTGGTCATTAATGGGGTTGACATATTAAATGTTAACTGATTTTATCCTATGCCATTCCAAAGTGTACCCAACTAAAGAATTTAACACATTATCATGCAGTATGTGGAACAATACAAAGCTTCAAGAAAAGTTATTTCTAGCTCTGATTATTTCATATTTTTTACAACTGTTTTAATAGATAATGCAACAAAGTACCCAGAACAAGGAGTTGTAGAATCTGATAAACGGGCTGGTGGAGACTTGATTGGACTCTCTTGCTGAGCGTTGAACATAAGGTACAAAGATTGCTTTGTCTGGCCATCATCATCCTTGAGGTCAAAGAAAATATAAGAGCAATGTTACTATATATCTTTTCCTGGAACAATGTCTCCTAACTACCCTATCATGAAACATATTACAATGCTAAAAGTAATTCCCAAAATTCAGATATATTAAATTAAGTACAGAATAAGTTGGCAAAACCTTTTAGCTGTTCTGCATGCAAATGAATAGCTCGACTGTGACTTTCCTCTATGTGTACCATAGAGAAATACTGTAAGAGGAAACAACAAAAATTCCACAAGTAGAAACTTACGGCTATGGAAGAACCTATTTTTTCCATGTATTCTATTTCATATGTGTTGCCATATTCCAGCTCTGAAATACAAAGTAAAATGTCTTTAGTAAGGAAAAGAAAAAGTTTTCTTATGGACAGCATACATTCTCTAGACATTAAAATCAGGGTAATAAATTATAAGCCAGAACGTGCTGAATAAAGATTTTTGGCCAAGTCAAAGGTTAAAAGCATAAACTAGGACCAAATTATAATGTAGGCCCTTACATTAAATATGTGTTCTTCATTTCTTCTTCATCTATTTTTGTCAAATTAACTCAAGGGTGATGGTGATGATTTTTTTTCTAAAAAACAACACCATAAATATCCAATTCAATTTTTAAACTATTAATATATATATATATATATATATATATATATATATATATATATATATATAAATGGAGAATCATATTTATATGCTGCATTCTCAAACAGTACTACTTAACATGATAATGCATCTTTTATGTATGAATGGTGTTTATATTTATTATTGTTTGCTCTGGAATGTTAGAGATGATAGGTGTACATTTATATGGGGAAAAACTACATCCTTTGATTATTACATGAGATGTAGGAAAATAATGAGAAGGAAGGACTCACTGGAGAAGGGCCTAATGCTGGCAAAGATGGAGGGCAATAGAAGAGGGGGATGACAGAGAATGAGATGGCTGGATGGAGTCACTGAAGCAGTAGGTGTGAACTTAAATGGACTCCAGAAGATGGTAGAGGACAGGAAGACCTGGAGGAACGTTGTCCATGAGGTCGCGATGGGTCGGACACAACTTCGCAATTAACAACAACAACAAAGGAAAATACTACTGGTCCAAAAAATATTTTTAATAAGTCTAATAAATCAAAGCTAGGGTATCTGCATGATTATCTGTAAGGGAAAAGGTGTTGATGTCTTTTCCAGCGTTCTTTCTTTCTTTCTTTCTTTCTTTCTTTCTTTCTTTCTTTCTTTCTTTCTTTCTTTCTTTCTTTCTTTCTTTCTCACATTATTTATACAATGTCTTTCCTTATTTAAAAGAAAGTACTACCATCTGGAATTGCCAGACTATATGCCTATTTTGTACTTCTGCTTCTGTTTCCAGAAACAGCTATGAGAACATTCAGAAGCATTCAATTAAACACAAGCTAGCCCTCTCTCAGTGGGAGAAAAATGCTGCTATCCTAAGCATTTGCTTAGAAAACTGATATTCAGCAGCAAGAGGCAGATCAGTGGTTTATGGTAGGAGAAATGAAGGAAGCTTCAGCTGCTACTGAACATTTGAACAAGAAATGAGCCTGGAGAGGACTCAGAGCAAAAGAGACTGATGCTCAAAGGTTACCCCACCCTTCCTTCCTTCCTTCCTTCCTTCCTTCCTTCCTTCCTTCCTTCCTTCCTTCCTTCCTTCCTTCCTTCCTTTTTTTAATAGATATTTTTATTGAGTTTTATAAAGGTAATAAAGGGATAGGGTCAAAAAGGGTAAGACACAGGGAAACATACAAAAAGGTTAAACCAGGGGAAAGGGGTAACACAAAAGTGGGATTAATCCCACAAAATAACATCGCTTCAGCAAGTCCACCAGTCCGCGTTTACATATTAAATCTTAATAATTACTCTATTATTAAACAACTTTCCATAAAATCATGTAAATAACAAATTGGTCAATAAATCTCATTCATTTCACTACTTAAAATGCTTAGTATTAATTATAATCACTTTAAAATAATAATATATTACATATTAATTATAGTTTACCATCTTGTTTAAGATCACAAATATACAAAGAGGAAGAAGAAGAAGAAGAAATAAGAACAAGTTCATACAAATAATCATGGAATACAAATAAAAATTATCAATTATCTCTTTAAATTCTATAACCTTTTCTCATTCTAGCGTGTTTCTAACCAATAATAAAAATTTCCCCATGTTTTAAAGTAAATTGTGTTTTCTTTCTCTTTCATTTCTAAAGTCAGTCTATCCATTTCTGCACATTCGAGTATTTTTGTTATTATAGTCTGATCATTTTTCCAAAATTGGGCAAATATTATTCTTGCGGCTGTCAACACATGCAATATTAAATACTCATTCTCTTTTCCATAATTCAAACCTAATATTCCTAACAAACAGAGTTCTGGTTTAAATTCTATCTGTATTTTAATCATCTTTTCTAGCCACATATGGATCTTAAATCAAAACTTTTTAGCATTAGGACATATCCACCAGAGATGGTAATAAGTGCCTGGTTGTGGTTGCTTTCTTTCAATGATCATTACACCCAACTGCTTTTTTCTATACAAAATTGTCTAAATGTGTGTCTGCCCTGCTAAATAATAAACAGATATCCCCCCCCCAAAAAAACCCCACCTGGCCAGGAGAACATTGTACACCAGAGAAAGGATTAAGCCCTCCAGTTATGTGTCTGTTTTTTGCTGGAAATTATACTCCCATTTTTATACCTTGAATTGTCATGACCTGGCCTGTGTTCTGTCTGTACTTCCCACTCTGATCTTTTTTAAACTTTCTTGCTTAAAATAAGTAACTGCAGCTTAAAATAGAAGGAATCAACATTTATAAGATGGGAGAAGAGCTCATAAACTCCTATGAGGCAGAAGTCCATGTACATAATATATAAACAGCTTCAACTGTTTTATATCGTTGTTTGGAAATATATTTAGCTGAAATCATTTGTCCTCTATATTTAAAACGCAAAGTGTCATGGAGGTAAGAAATATCTTCATTTTTTAAAAAAGGTATTTCATGAAAAGAACAAATTGAAATCATTGCTATGTTTGTATTATGTAATGCTTTTGAGCAGTATTTTAAGAATCCAGAATAAATTCAATCTTGCTGCTTATGTTTAATCACCAGTGGTACAGATCAGTTATAGCAAAATGCCTGGGACTGCAATCTAATACGTTCCCTTTACAAGTATCATGAATTCCTCATTGTCTTTTGTTCAGGGTGAATATTCTACAAAGAAGAGGGGGTCAACCTATTTTCCAAAGCATCAGAAGGCAAGACAAGAAACAATGGATGGAAACTAATCAAGAAGAGAAGCAACCTATAACTAAGACAGTGAGAACAATTAACCAGTGGAATGGCTTGCCTTCAGAAGTTGTAAGTGCTCCATCACTGGAGGCTTTTAAGAAGAGACTGGAATGGTATAAAGTCTCATGCTTGTGTAGGCGGTTGGACTAGAAGACCTCCAAGGTCCCTTTCCAATTCAGTTATTCTGTTATTATTCTAAACTCTTCTATGTGTGTGATTTATATGTAGAAAGGAATGAAATACTGTATGTCAATCTATAGAGGCCTGGATTATTCTCTTTGTAACACTTTTGCACATTCTGTCATAAAATACATTGGATAATTAAATGAATGCTATAAGCAAATCCTGCCATAATCATAGAAAAATGTGTTAATTATGGCATTTGTTAGATGAAATATTTCTGGAACTTTTAAAGGCAAACATGATATCATTTAAATATCTTACATCAATTGTTGCTAGTTAAATTCTAATTAATTTAATAATAAAATAAAATAGCTATTTTCTAGTTAAATCCTAACTAATTTAATAATAAAATAAAATGGCTGTTTTCTATTATTTAAATCAACTTAAAAACAAAAACAAAATCTGCTATTCCAAACATATGGACATGTTTCTAATAGTAATGTAATAATAAAGTTAACATCAAAAATGAACTTAAAATGAAAATTAATTAAAAACAAGCAAACTCTGGAATAAATTTCCCACACACTATTTTTATAAAATAGAATTTCTACTGGCAATGTTTAATGGAAAAGACTAGTTTTTCCAGCCTGGGGAATTGAGGGTGGGGTCCAAATTGGTTTCATTCTAACCTACATATCTACTGTGTAAGACAGGCATGTCAAACTTGCGACGTCACGTGACGTCGCACAACGTATTGGAGCTTTTCCCCCATTCCTGGCAATGGGGTTGGTGCGGTTTCCTGGTCACGCATCCAGCCCGTGGGCCCCTGGTGTAGGAGAAGAAATGGCAGAAGCTGGGGGTGGAGTTAAAAGAGGGATAAGTTCAGAATCCCTACATAGCCCCAATCATACTAATAACCCCCTTTGAATTCTGTGTACCCTCATCTAACTCCAAGCAGTGCTAACCATTGTTTGAGATGATTTCTGTACAGGAATAATTCAGTTTAATTGAACCTTCCTGTGTGGATCTGGTTTTTCCCACCTGACAACTGAGAGCAACTGATTGAGGATCATGGGAACTGATATCCAGAATACCTGCACAGCTTCAAGATGGGAAAAGTTGACCACAGGCACATGGAGCTTATATTACTTGGTATTCTTTAAATATATTCTGAAATTTTTACCATAAATACAGTTGAGTTTTAGAAACTAGGGCTGATAAGCATTTAACCCTTGATATTCCCAAATATTATGCAAGCTAGCAATTCAGAACAAAATTATATATATATTTCATAACTGAAATGCTTAATTATATTGAGGAGGAAAGCAAGAAAGAATTCTAATGAATTAACAAAAGTATAAATACAACAGGACTAGTGAGGTATTTGGGTGTTAGTTTCACTATTTAATTACAACACAGCCACCTGAAGGTTCTCCCTTTGCTAATTGGCATTCTTATCTCAATATTCAGCTAACAGGAAAAAGTAGTGCAAATTCTCAGATCCCTTTAATTACTTTGAAGCCTCCAAATGAAGCCCATAGGAGATTCCAAGGGGAAGTATGATTATGTTTAAAAAACCTCCACAGAGGAAACACTATCCTAATTAATAGGCAATCTGAGCCACACATAATCCAGTAGACAAATCAGTATTTATACTGAGGTTAAATGCCAGCCTGCATTGACCTTAAATCCTATGTTACCAATATAATAAGGTACCTTTGACCGAAAATCTTGCTTAAAAATTTTACTTATGTTCCATAACTACCACACTCTTATTTTATTTTTATTCCAGCCTGTTTTCAGGAAGTTCAAGATAGAATAAATATTCTTTTTTTCTTATTGCAATGTTATTCTTACAATAAGCTGCTATGACAGGTATATCTATATCAGTGGTTCTCAACCTGTGTGTCGGGACCCCATTTGGGGTCGAATGACCATTTCACGGGGGTCGCTAAACAACGCAGTCCGCCATTTTTTCCCCCTTTTCCTTAGCTGTGCTACTCCCTTTTATTCTATTGGCTTTCAAAAGCCAATAGGAATTGTCCAGGCTGTCTCTGCCCTGCTGAGCCTGCCAAAAGTCCCATTCTGCAAACAGTGCTACACCAGTTGAGTAGTCCTCGACTTACGACCGGTTGAGTAGTCCTCGACTTATGACCAGTTGAGTAGTCCTCGACTTATGACCGGTTGGGGGTTGCAGCATTAAAAAGGTTGAGAACCACTGATCTATATGAAGATGACTGGATTAAGGTCACACTGTGACTCAGAGAGGAGTAGGTATTGAACCATAATGTGTTGGTCCCAGATAGAAATTACAACAATTCTAATAGGATGGTTCCTTCAAGAAAGGATACCATTTCCTTTAAATATTAGGTAATTATTCTTTAACTAGTACCTTCACAAAAATCCAGTCTAAAATCTAAAATGATTTTAGATTGGATTTTTGTGAAGGTACTAGTTAAAGAATATTTAATCCTCAACATCTTATTATGATATTAGTCAAAAATGATTTTTTTTCTCAAGATAGTTGGTTCTTGTAGGTTAAGTGATTGTTAAAATTAATGTTCTATTAGGAAGTTCAATGCTGTTTCACATGAATATTTTAAATTGTTTTTTACTACTACTTGGCACTTTTTCTCCTAGATGTACCCTAAAGTCAATGAGTTCTTGCGGGGACTGTATGAAGTAAGAGCAAATAGAATCATTAGACTTAAGGAAACATTTTAAGTTACATAAGAAATCAAAACTGGCAGAAATGTTCATCTCAAGAGAAAATGCAAATATATGCTCAGGTTTGGTCACAAAATGCTTACTGTCTATACAGTATTATATCAATTTTCATATTTATGGTCCTTCCTTATCTGATAGTAAAGAGAACGTGTGCCTTCTTAGTAGCGACCATCACATTATGGAATAGACTGAGTGTGCCTAGTACAGTGGTTCTCAACCTTTCTAATGCTGCGACCCCATAATACAGTTCCCTATGTTGTGGTGACCCCCAACCACTTATACATCACCGAGTGCCAGGGGCGTGGCCAAAGAAAAGGGGGAAAAATGGTGGACAGCCTTGTTTGGCGACCCCCGTGAAATGGTCGTTTGACCCCAAATGGGGTCCCGACCCACAGGTTGAGAACCACTGACCTACCTTGCTTTTGGCATTCCTAAAAAAAATATTGAAGACACTTCTTTTCCACCAGGGATTGAATTATTAGTATGAATTATTTCAATGTTCTTTTAATGGTAGGGAGGAGAGTTATGATTTCAAATTACTTTGATTTCTTTTTACTTATACTAGCTTCTATAGCCTGCTAAACTCAAAATACTCTGGGTCGATAAATTAAAATTATCAATGGAACAATATATTCAAACTGTAAAAACAATACTAGAAATACATCAATAATAATAAATAGTCTAAAATGGATACTAGTAAAACAAAGCTAGGTTGAGGGCTTGGTGAAATAAAATTAAATGTATTTTAAAAATCATAAAGAAGGAAGCTCTATGGATCTCTGAAGGTGAGGAGTTCAAAAGTATGGGGGCTACAGAGAGAAGGCCCATAATCTAATCCAGTGTTTCCCAAACTTGACAATTTTAAGGCATGTGGACTTCAACTCCCAGAATTCCACAGCCAGCGTTGCTGGCTGTGGAATTCTGGGAGTTGAAGTCCTCATGCCTTAAAATTGTCAAGTTTGGGAAACACTGATCTAATCCAAATCCTTTTCTTTTCAGAAAAAGGGGAAACTCTTAATAGGCCTTTCTGACATCTTCTCAGAAAACATGTTTATGTTGATGTTTCATTGTAAACTGCCCGGAGTCTAGATGAGTGGATGATTTGATAAATAAATCAAATTAGCATCCTTGCTAGTTAAATGCACAATGCTGCATGAAGACAGCATTTGTTGACAATGAGATGCGGTGAAAGATAAAAGTTCTGAGTTGATTTATTTATTATAATAATTACAATAAAAGTATCACTAAATCAATAAATATTGAGAAGTACCTCTGTTCATGCTTAGCTAAAGCCTCTCTTGATTACATGCCCATTACAATGAATATACTGAGTGGGTGGTAACCCAAAGGTAAAAGATATTTCCAACCTTCTGAATACCACCCTTTTCCAACCTGATCTTTGTGATGAGTTGGGACAACATCAGACTGTCACAGGTTCCGACTAATGAAGCACTTCAAAGAACTTTCAGGCATGTTTCCTAAAGTTTTATTTCAGAGCTACAATTTTGCCAGTCACCATGATGGACGTGTTGATGCCAGAATCTGACTTCCTGTCGCTGGCATCAACCTTTTCTTGTTAAACCCCTCCTTTGTCTTGCAGTCACAAGTCACATTATCCAATTAGTGTGAAGGTCAAAAGTTTACTTCCTCTTTCTTTCCCGGCTTTTTCTCCCCCCCACTCTAAGCTGTGCATTAACCCAGTAATTACCAGACAGTTTTGCATATTGTCAAAGCAAGAATATACAGTATTTGCAGCATTGACACAGACAAAATTTCATCCCAGGTTAAGAAATAAGCTCTACATATTCAATATAAATCATGCAGTTCAGTTATGAAGATGGAATATTACATGTTTAGCTACCTTGCCCATCCCGTAAATAAAGCAAACCGATCCTTACTGTACATGAGGGCAGGTTGCTTTTCCTTTCTTTCTTGCTGGAACAGTTCTTTAATTGTTTCTGACAAATGGCACTTACCAGGGTTTTATCAACAGCAGGGCCATTTAATGTAGCAATAAGATCAAAAGTAGAATTTGAATGTGGGCACTCCACAAGGATATAATAGTGTATAGAAATGTAAGATGTAGTACTATCTCCACTTTTGGCAATCAGAATTAACTACTGATTTCACAAAATATTTGGACCGTTTTTAAGGAATCTTGGCACAAAACAATATTTTTAATATAATCAAGATAAAGCTAAATATATTAGAATGTCTAAGTGGACTAGTAAGTACAGTATACTACTGATAGCAGTGATATCCTTTGTTTCTCGTTATTCTGGGCCAACATTTCCTTCCTCAAATAAATAAGCCAACATTTCTATCTTCTTTTCCCAGTTTACCTTCTGTAGGAGAGCTGAACTTCGTTTCATTTACAAATGTTGACAGATCTGATGGCTGAGGATAATCCTGCTTATCAGAATCAAGATCCACTGTCATACAAGTCCATTTCTGATTACCCACAGATGATGCCAGTTTTTCTTCATCTGTTGCATGAACCACAGTGGATACAACAGAAGGTGTTTCAGTAGAAGGCAGTGCCATAGATTCCTAAGAAGAAAATAAAGGTTAAAAAACTATTATGCTACAAAAAAAGAAGCAATAGTCTTCTTCCATGGATCCAGCTCTCTTTTGCTTTCTTCTTAATAGTTTGACTAAATGTAAATGGTTGTAGTTGCAGGAGAAAGAACCACTTTATTCTTCTACTTGGGTTTTGGAAGTCTTTTTCATGCTATGCAAGTTATTCTAATTCAAAATAAGATTTTGAGATCTTTATTTTAAAGTTGTAGAAGGATGACATTTGATCTATTTCAGAGATCTGAAAATTACCGGCATAATTAGTATAGATCTAATTTATTAGTTCTGGTACCCTAATGATTAGTTTATTTGCACAAAGATTTTATTGCAAAATTTTAACAAATACATATTGGCTTATAACAGGGGTAGGCAACCTTGGCTCTTTTATGACTCGTGGACTTCAACTCCCAGAATTCTTGAGCCAGCATGGCTCAGTTTGGAAACCTCTCCCTTTCCCCTCAGCATGGCTGGCTCAGGAATTCTGGGAGTTGAAGTCCACGAATCATAAAAGAGCCAAGGTTGCCTACCCCTGGTTTATAAGAACCCCAGAATGAGACCGAGCCTTGGAATTCACCCATCATTCTAGATAAATATTACTATAGCACCAAAAATTATCACCTCTCATGGTAGTATAGATTGCATCACATGCAGCCACAATTAATTGTGTGGTCAACAAAAAAAGAAATAAGATCAGTTTCAAATTTCAATGAAGGCTTGAACAATTTCCACATTTGTCAAAAAAAGGCTAATTTTCAATTCTTCCTAAACATTAATTGAATGTGATTTAACATTAACTTGATGCTTGTCCATTTGATACTTCCTTTTCTGTCGTGATTAATTATTTTCTCCTTAGTGTGCTGGCTCTATAATATTAACTGTGGGAAGATGATTTCCAATCTAGTCATCTGAGCTGCCTCCTTTTTTTTTTGCAAGATTTGAGAAAATATATAATTAAGGTACAATTAATTAAGGTACAATTGAATGTACCTTAAAAAAAAGAAGTACTTAAAAAAGTACTTCTTAAAGCCTCTTACCTGCGGAGGTGCATCAGACAGTGGAGATCTTTTTGGTGACTTTTTCACTCTAAATGTGTCACTGGAAAGAAAATGGAAACACTTGAGTATGGCCAGGCCAAGAAAAATGACATAACAAGAAACAGCTAATGAATATATTATGATGAAGACTGCCTATTTCAGAAACTTCGCATAAAAAAACCAAAGAAGAGCATGCCATGTCCTTTGCTCATCATGCACTCTTAGACTCAGTTACTGCCAAATTTAAAAAAATCAAACATAAGTTTTGCAAGAATTACAAGAATTAAATTAATCTGAGTTTTGTACTAAGGTTTAAAAAATCACTCCAAACAATGAAGTATTTTATCGTTGAAAACAACAAAATGGTTACAGTGCTACTGGAAAATGGCCAACATAACATAATTCAGTAAATAGGAATCTTGATCAGGATATGTTCTTGCCCTGAGAGCTACCAGGATATCAGTGCTATGTAAGTGTTGTGAAAATGTCTTCAGTTTTATCTATCAAACTATCATCTCAGGTATCCTACTTCAATTGCCAAACAAATGACATGCAAAATACTGGTGAACAAGACCACACAATTTAAGCAAGGCAGATATGGAACAAGGGTTCAAGTCTTGATCTTATCTTCTAACTATTGCAACCTGTAGGATTGCATTTTACAGCTAGCAATATTGCTTGAGAATTTATTAAATCTTGTAGTAAGCATGTATGATTTGCTGGTATACTTATCCTTTTTGTTTTCTGCAGGTTACACTATAAATATTTATATTCCAAAAGCCTTAAAATATTTGAATAGGATATAACAAATAAAGTATGATTCTATAGGCACTAATGTGTCAATAGATAATTAATTGATTTCTTGCCGATCTCATTTCCCTAACTCAACTTTTTGAAAAAATTATGATGGCACTGATGATAGCAATGATCATAATTTTAAAAATTACAGAGGAAACTGGCATGTTGAAAGAATACCCAAGCCTTTAAAACTGTATTTCCAAGTATGACTCCAGATTAGATTGTTTTAAAAAATAAAAATGATAGATTGCCATAATGTGTTGTTTGCTTGGAAAATAAGCTCAAGGTTTCAAAGAAAGAACAAAAATCAATTAAAGGTAGCAAGAAATATCCTGAGCATCTTCGGCAACGTTCATTTTGGGTAGCCATTTTGTGAATAAACAACTTTCTCATGGCAGCCATTATGTGACTGTGCCATCATATGCTCTCAATATTTCCAAAATGACTATCCTTCCAGACTGCTTGGGGACTTCTAAAACAGATTCAAACTGCAGGTGTAAAAAGAACTATATATTGTGGAGAGATCTTACAGAAACAGAAACAAAGAGAGTGAAATAAACTTAATTAAAAGTTATGGTATATTATATGTTGGTGGGAAGCAATTGCCTGAGAGTAAGATTTTCAAATATAATAGCTATGTCTCAACTAATTTCTGAAATGGCAAAAAACAAATAAAGGAGCTAAAGCAAAAATGAGTTGACTTATATAAATTATATCAATACAGGTAGTCCTTGAATTACATCCAAAATGGAGCCCATCTATCATGGTCATAACTCATGATAGTCATAAAACAAATTGGTCACATGCCCAATCCAATTCTATAACCCTTTTTTGCAATGGTCGTTAAGAAAATCACCAGAGTTATTGAATGAATCTACAACGGTTAAGCAAAACCTTGGCTGTTAAGTAAACCATTAGTTCACGAAGGGCACAGTATTGCTGAAAACTGCAAGTAAATACCAGTTTTCAGCCAAAGTGTTGTAAAATGCAGTCACATGACCATGGGATGTTGCTAATGACCATAAGTGTGGTCCAGCTACTGAGTACGTAGTGCAGTCACAAAGCTGCAGGGGAGCCTGACCATAGAACTTCAGGTCATAAGTACTCTCCAAATAGATGTTGTCAAAAATGTGATTGTTCACTAAGCAATCAAGCAATCAAAGACTACCTGTATTTTAACCAATTGTTGAAAAACATTGAGAAACCTGATGGCTAGCCGTTTCTTATTTAGAAAATAAATTACAATATGGCTACATTGCAGTTATAAGTGTATATCGAGGGAAAATAGTTGTTTTTGTCTATAATACTGTGAAAAATTCCCAAACTCATGTTAACTGTATAACCAGAAGAGAAATGGGCTGTTATGGCTTCATGCTTCATCTCCTGGGAACCAGACTGGAGGATGCATGCACGCCACTCAAGCAGGCATGGAGAACGATATGGAAAGTGAGAATGGAAAATACCTCCTGAAGGCTTAATTGCAAAGGTATAATCTGCCAAGCAAGTTGGCATTCCAAGTAACATATACTTCACCCGGAGAATATTAGACAGACATAGACAGACAGACAGACAGAGAGACGGATGATAGATTGATCAAGAAATAGTTTTGGTCAACTTTATGTACTGATCAGCCTTTTCTTTCCCACTCAAAAAAATGTTGATACAAGTCCAAATAATCTTATTGAATATAGGCATCATGACCTACATTGCTGGATATCACCACAAACAACCTTGTAAAAATAATCAACTAAACAAACTGAAACCAGACAAAACAATACATAAACCATGTAGACAGAAAAAAAAATCATGAGGCATTTCTGCTGATAACAGGTATGCTTAGGGTTAAAAGTTACTTACAACAAAGAACATACAGACATCACATCTTCAACCATCCTAAGACAAGTAAGACAAAAGAGAGAGAGAGACAAGACAGAAGGAACTCACTGACACAAAAGAGAAATTCCATTTATTACGTTGCAGGAAAAAAAATCCCCTCCCCCCCATGTTTTTGTTGTTTTAAAAAAAACGGACATGTCTCTAAATATTGGACAGAAATGTTCATTAGTTTATTATAATAGTTTATATAGCCACCCATCTCACAATTATGAGTGGCAAAAATAGGATTAAAAGGCCGACACACAAAAATATAAGATGCTTAAAAATAATAACATAATGGTACCAAAAATAATTAACTCAGACCACATAAAACACAAAATCACATTGATAGGCAACTGAACCACCCTTTACAAAATTCTAGAAGGCTCTGGGCAAAACAAATCTCAGGGAGGAGAGTGTTCATGAGTCAAGAGCAACATGTGGAGTTACTTCTGAGTACAGATAGTCTTCAACTTAAAACTGTTTAGTGACCATTCAAAGTGAGTTATGATTGTTTTTCACACTTACAACTATTACAGCATCCCCATGGTCACGTGATCAACATTCAGACAGTTATGAACTGACTCATATTTATGACGATTGCGGTGTCCCAAGGTCATGTGATCACCTTTTGTGAGCTTCTGACAAGCAAAGTCAATGAAGAAGCCACTTAACAATCGTGTCACTAATTTAACAACTGTACTGATTTAATTCACTGAACAAATGTGGCAGAAAAGATCGTAAAATGGGGCAAAATTCACTTTACAAATGTATCGCCTAGCAACAAAAATTGGGAGGGCTCTACTGTGGTTGAGGACTATCTGTAGTTTCTTGCTGTATTTGCCTATAGGCAAAAATCTTGACCGACTAAAGAAACTACCAGCATAACTATTAAATATACTCTGTGAATTGCTGGGGGGTGGGTGGATGGGTAGGAGTCCGCCTTCCATTTCTTCCTGCATATCAAAGATTCCAAGCTCAACACTCTCTTTGCTTTCAGGAACTCTGGACTAAGGAAATACAGGAAAGGGTACAATAGGGACATACAGTGAAATTATGCATAGGTTCTCCTAGTCGCAACTACCACCTACTGTTTGAAGAGAAATCATCAGTCCAGAAGGAGCCACAGATCCCAGGGGAGGGATCTTCAACCTAAAACCACTCAGCCTTACTAAGATTGAGTTCAAGCCTGTTCTTTTCCCATAGTCTAATATATAACCTTACCCAAAGGTTTTATGTATAAGTTAAACAAGACTTGGGGAGAGGATTGAGACACTTCTTTGGCAGGCCATATCTCCCTCTTCCTGTCAACATTGCCGGGAACTGGAGAAAGAAGAGCCACTATAGCAGAGGTCCCCAACCTTTTGGGCACCAGGGAGCAGTTCCACGGAGACAGGTTTTTTTGTGGACAGGAGAGTGTATGATTTTGTGTGCTGCCTGCATCCCGCGGATGGGGCTTTGCTTGTTTGTGTGGACCATTGCTGGCATGCCGTGGCCCAGTACTGGTCCACAGACTGGGGGTTGGGTATCCCTGCCTTATAGCATCATATCCTTCTTCCCCAACCCATAAGCTGGTCCAGAAGAATACTACAATCAATGGAACTGAAAAGCTACTGAGAGGCCAAGGAAGCCAAGATAGATATTCCTGATTTTGCTCCTGCCAGAGAGATCATGTTGCTTGGGGAATTATGGGAATCAAAGTCTATGCATCTTGAAGTTCCTAAGTTTGAAAATAGTGAACTAAGGTAGATGAGGTCACATCCTTGATGTAACTAAACAGGAATCCGTCTTCATTGTCTTGGAGTGGTGATGGAAAATGGGGAAATATATATTAATGAAATACATAAACAAGAGAAGGAGAACTTTCCCCTGCCTTAGGAAGCATGCCTCAAATTTTTAAAAACTTACAGTGAATTTTTACATTCTTCATTTCAACAAGATCAATTTTATATACCCCCAAAATAAATGGAGTCTTAATACCAACAACTAAGGAATTTTTTTCTGCTCAAGGAAATTCTGGGTTAGTTTTATATGGGATTTAAATTATTTTAAATGTTATTTCATATTTATAAATGAATAAATGTTAAATATTTCAGACAACATAGCTTCAAGTTTTTCTTGCAGAATCTAGTGACAAATCCAGCATATTGGATTAAACTGGATATTCAAAAAGAATAGGTGGGAGCAGTTTTGTTTCCTGTTTATGAGTCTAACCAAGTAAAACATAAGTTAATTGTTTTGATTTTATATTTTATTTTTTAACAACATAAAAATATTTTTAAATGCTTCAGTGCTGAATCCTATTTGAGGCCTCACTGATGTTATTCAGGGATTTATAATCACATTTCATTCTACAGTATAAAAATTAATTGCCTATTATTTCATGGCTAATTTGTTGCATGAATTTAAAATACTTTGCAGCTAACTGTAAACAGAATACTACAAAATCATTTCAAAACACCACTATAATCAGAAATTAATAAGGAAATAAAAATAACACTAGGTATGTCCAATTTGATAATCCTGTTTTATTGTTTCACTGTTAACCCATAATTTGAAAGTTGGGTTTATATTTATTTCCAGATATCCAATGTATCTGGTTATTTGTTTAAAATTCTCATTTATTTTAGCTGGAAGTAAAACTAATATTTTTTTATTAAGTATAGCAATAGCAGTAGCACTTAAGATTTATATACTGCTTCATAGTGCTTTACAGCACTCTCTAAGTGGTTTACAAGAGTCAGCATATTGTCCCCGACAATCTGGGTCCTCATTTTACTGATCTCAGAAGGGTGGACAGCTGAGTCAACCTTGAGCTGGTCAGGATCGAACTCCCAGCAGTGGGCAGAGTTAGCCTTGCAATATTGCATTCTAACTACTACGCCATTATACTCTTGAATGTAGGTGACATGAGTATATCAGAGTATGTTTTATTTACTTCAGAGTTTATGTTTCAGCTGTGAATGTGTGCTAAGTTACAACCAAATACTGCTCATGGTTAGTATCTACTAATACTACTTTACATTAATCAGAATCAGTCCAAATAAACATTTACAATGTATATTTTTTAGAAACAATCTAAAGCTCTACACAGTAACAATATTTTCAAGTAAAAACTATACGCATTTGTGTTTTGGAAAGTTATGCTTAAGGAAATCAGTATGACATTTTGAAAACATCACAGAATACACAAAGGTGTGTACATTCACAACTTCAAATCTGTGTTGGCTCAACTGCCTGAACAATTTCCTTCTGGTTTTTTGGCAAGATTTTAGAACAGGTTTGCCATTGCCAGCTTCCTAGACCTGAGAGTAACTGGCCCAGGCTCACCCAGCTGGCTTTGTACCTAATGCAGGACTAGAACTCAAATGGCTTCCTGGTTTGTAGCCTGTTTCCTTAAACACTACACCAAACTGGCTCTCTGTTAGAGGTGACTTACACCTTATTAGATTAATTAGCAACAAATAAAGTATCACCCCCATGTTACCCCAAACTATGGGCATAAATATCTAGTTCAATATAGGTAATCCTGAACTTACAACAGTTCGTTTAGTGGCTGTTTGAAGTTACAACGGCACTGCAAAAGCGACATGACCATTTTTCACACTTACAACTGTTGCACTATTCCCAAGGTCATGTGACCAAAATTGAGATGCTTGGCAACTGATTCATATTTATGATGACTGCAGTGTCCCAGGGTCATGTGATCACCTTTTGTGACCTTCTAACAAGCGAAGTCAATGGGAAGCCAAACTCACTTAACAACCGTGTTACTAACTTAACAACTGCAGCGATTTACTTAACAATTGTGGCAAGAAAGGTCTTAAAATGGGGCAAAACTCACAACCACTGTCTCATTTAGCAACACAAATTTTGGGCTCAATTGTGGTCACAGGCCAAGGACTATCTGTATAGATTAGCCTTTAAATAAACAGAAAACCAAACTGATCTTTTGTGGAAAAGTTAAGCAATATAGTTTTCAAGAATACTCAGCAATTGGAAATTATTAATTTTATCTACTGGAAGTATTTGCTTATTGGTGAATTACCACATACAAGAAATGCAGGGTTAACTGTGGCTGAAATTCATAACAAGCAATACAATATCTAACTCCCCATTCTCACAACCAATTCTAATGGTAAAAAGACAAAATATGGCTTTACAGCTCATTAATAAATCAACATAGCTGTACAGTTGAAAGGAAACCTATTGGCAGCTATCCTCTAAGCCCTTCCCCAGATCCAGTCCCTATTTTAAGAAAATAAAAATATTTATTTTACATTTATTTATTAAAAAGATTTATTTAGTTGCCCAACTCTTTCCCTCACATACACAGAAAGAAATGAAACTCACTTCAGTAGCATTTGTGGCTTGTTGGTAAACTAGCCACTATAAAATACTCTAAAGACTATCTTTTAAGCATGTGAATAGCTTCTGTCATTTTGAACTCTGTATAAACTATAACCTTATAATAAACACTTTGCAGAGTAGTCTCTTAATCCCGACCAGAGTTTGTTATTATTTGACTGAATTAAACTAATCAGTTGTATTATAGAGTATATTTACATTTTATGTTAAAAAAAACAACAACCCTGAAGACTTTTTCATGTCATGATGGAATGCCGTTAAGAAACCCTACATTTTCCAAAATACATTCTGTTTAAAATGAGGGCCAGATTGCTCCTCAATTCTTGTAACAGAAAAAACTTTTGCCAAATGTTTTAAATCTCTCATCCTAGTGATCAGCAAGATTCTTAAACTCTGAAGCAAAAGGCACATCATACATTCAGCAAAATTAAAGCTTACTTTCCAAATGTTGAGAATTAAAAAAGGTTTGAGCTCCTAGTGCACCTCAGAGCCAAAAAGGAAAAGACCTTAATTCCAGCTAGAATAATATGATTATTCTAGCATTAAAATTCAGTTGGGTAGTATGTACTACAGCAAATATATATAACAAATATAGTGCCAACACAAAAACTTAAGAGAGGTTGCAAAGATTTGTCAGAGAAATGTTTTAGAGTACTGCACACATACTTTTCTATGTGTTGACTTACGTCTTGAGTGGCGTCTTCTTCTTTTTTGCAGGTTTATTTAGGCCATCTCCTTCTGATCCATTAATTTCATTGACGTTAGCGGAGATCTCAAAGGATGCTGGAGATTGTGTGGGAGAGCTGGAAACTTTTGTGGAAGATTTGAACGGATCAAGAGAATCCTCAGAGATGTCTGGATCAAAACTGTACGTTGTGGTGGTTTGCTGAGGAAGTTTTGGAGACTCTTGCATTTTGCAAGTGGGAGAGAAAGGATTGAAGTTGGGGTCATCCCATTTGTCAATATCAAAAGTATAAGAGCCCTTGGAGACAGGAATCTCATTGGGTTCTGAAGGAATCTTGGTTGGGCTTGTGGGAGTATTGTCAAGTTTCTCTCCAGTCTTTTTAGTCTTTGGCCTCCTGAGGGGCATTTTGGCCCCAGGTTTTTTGCCCACTTTTTTGGGCAGAAGAGGACTCTCCGTCTGTTCCTCACCACTGCCTTTTTCCTCAGAATAATCAAATTCCAATCTCACTGCTAAGCCTTTCACTGGAGGATCTTCTTGTCCCCCAGTGTCTGATGGTATCACCTCCACAGCTTCTGGTGTTGTGGTAAGAGATACAGTTTTCTTGTTGGCAAGTGGAGAGTTCTGTATTTTGCTATCTCCTGATACAGGGATATCTTCCAAGTTATTTGGATCAAACAGACTCAATGACTCTAGTTCAGGAATGGCCTCGTCTTTATTAACAGTACTTTGGTGCTGTTGGTTGGTACATTCAGGTTCAATGGGCTCCAAAGTCTCTTCAGAAACTTTTTCGTCACTTGAGGCCGCAGAATCTTGCTTGAAATCTGATATCCCTGGTTCTTTTACTGGAGAAACATCCAAGGATTTTTTTGCTAACTGTTTTTTCTTTAAGGAAGCTGGCCTAGATTTTTTTGTGCGCTTAAGAGTACTAGAAGCACTGCTTGAACCGGTACTAAAAGTATCTGTTGCAGAACCTGCTGTCTCGTTGTTCCCAGGAAAAGAGGCTCCATCAAATTCTCCAGCTTGCAAACTGAGGGAACGAGATAATGTAGATCTAGAGACTGGAACAGAATCTGTGGATTTTCTTCTAACATGTGACTTGGAATCTTGACTCTTTATGTCCAGGGAGCTTGGACCCACAGCTTGTAAGGAATCTACAACTTCAATGCTATCAAAGTCTAGGTTGTAAGTTCCACTGCTAGCAATTGGCTTGTCCTCATCAAAAACTGTAGAAAGTGAGTGGGATAGAGGGGGCAATGGAGTTTCTTCAACTGGTTCACAATGAGGGACATCAGCTACTGTTACTGTTTCAGAAGAAAAACCTATAAAAAACAAAAGCAAAAGTTATCAGCATTTAGGAATGTCGAATCTAGAATAACTAGAGAAAGGAAAGTAGCTTATGCATCCAATAATTAAGGATGCTTTCCTTTTAAAATGATCAGTTCCTTTAATCCTAAATATTTCTTTTTCTCATCCTCCTCTCTTTTTTTCATCTTTTTCAAGATAAGCGTTCAAATCAGAAAACCCACAGGATAAACAAAAAATAAGCAAGAAGTGAATTATTTTTTGTTTTTCCAAAAGTAATTTCGAATAGATTTTATTTTGGATCATTTACTTTAAATATATAACATGGATAATTATATTTCATAATACAAACAAAATATTTTATTACAATTGTAGATCAGAAAAATATTTTATAATTGTGCAAGTCAATAGAATGCTATCAAGAAATCTCTATAGAGTGAAAATCAGTATTGAGAGCAAATTGAATTACCATACAGGAAATGTGTTGCTAATATGAAAGAAGCTGCATATATTTGGCCTTATCTGAACTTTAAACTACTATAAGATTTTTATATGAGGCAGGAGAAGCCTGCTAAGAACTCAAGAAAGGAACAAGCAATCATTTTCACTTATAGACACACAGTCTGTAGCATTGTCTTTCATCCTATTAAGCCCTAATACTCTGTTAGCAGATTTTGGCTGAAAATGCAGAGACAAGCTTTCAGAGAGTGATTGAGATTTATCTGATATCTTCTTGCAAAATGGTGAAAGCTATGTTGTAGCATTACAATGCAAAGCCTTCTCCTTTTCTACATATGTTGTGATGTCACATGCATGAAAAGGATGGACTTTGTAGTTTCTTTTTTTAACTTTCCAAGGTAGCTACTGGGTTAAAATAATTTACTTCTTGTAGAAACTGGCAGTCATGGTCCATCTCAAAAATTATAAACACATTTACTACCATAGTGCAGTAACTGCAATTTTATTATGCCACCCCTTAAAATAAATCTGACCATTCTAAATTCTAAGATACTAAATAGGGTTATTGAGTGGAAATGATGATTTCATTTGAACGTGACTTCCCTACCAGAATACCAAATTGATTAATTTAAATTTAAATTAATATACCACACTTGGGCTAAGCAATTACATTCTTATTATACTTCCAACTGAAAAAAATAAGGCACCAATAGTAAAGAATCAAAGTGCAAATAATTTACAGCATTACTACAGGCTGTCAGTATTGATGTTTTCAATAGATGAGTTGTCATTTTCCCCTGGTAATTATTGTACTAGTCATGTGATCCCATAAAGTGTCTCTCAAGAACAAAGCCAAAAGCATATTCACAATTTATTTCATTATTCCAGTAGACAATTATTTGAGCTAGAGCTACAGTTTTAACATTAAGCCTACTTTGTTTTGATGAAAAATGATTGCAAAATTTGGTGATTTAATCATAAGCCTTTTACATGCTATTTAAAAAAAGAAAGAAAACACTGAGCTTTATGTAGCTAACTGCTACAATATCTAAAACTGCTTCATTGCATTCATGGTAAATGGGAGGCACATTCACAATATATTAAATGTTTTTCTGAATGTGAGGGGTTCCCTTACTGTCATGCAAGCATCTAAGCACAGGGCCCCCAAAAGATATACCCATATTTTGCAGAGGGAAAATTACATTTACAAATCTCTGGTTTTCAGCATGTTAACCATATTTATAAAATTATCCATTGAATATTTATCCCAATGACAGAACAAAAGTGCAAGGGAGAATCCAAAATTTGGGCCAGGGGGGCAGAAACAGACTTTCCTCTGCATGCATGCCCAGACTTTATCATTCATTAAGTCATCCTATTATAGAAATGATTTCAAAATTACAATGAATAAAATGTTAATATAACAACAACAACAACAACAACAACAACAATAACAATAATAAAGTTGGAAGGGACCTTGGAGGTCATCAAGTCCAATCCCCTGCTCAGGCAGGTAACCCTATACCATTTTGGGCAAATGGCTGTCCAGTCTCTTCTTAAAAACTTCCAAAAACTATCCTGAGAACCTGTTTCAAGATTCATAATGTCAGACAGATCTCTATACCTCCAAAAACGAAAAACCATTCCTATATCTCCAAAAAGGAAAAACATCAAAAAGCATGGCCTTTTGACAACCTACATGCTCTCTGGGTATGGATTTATTTTTATTGTCTGACTTTCATGTAAAGAGCTCACTTTTGCACACTGATCAGATCACAATCTTTGGCTGCAATCTTCTACTTGGCAGTATTTTCCATTGAGATTAATTGGCTTAACGTTATGATTATCTTACCTAATGTTGCCATACTGATAAGACAATAGAACTTGGTGTATTGGACAAAACTATGATAATATGCTATCATTTACATGCAATTATTTGGGTCTTGATAGAGTTTGGATTTATTTAATATACTATTTCCAATTTTCACATAGTTTGTAATTCCTATAAAACAAATTCCAGAGCTAAAATGAATTCTTCTTGAATAATACTAATCTCTTCTCCTTATGTTAACAATGCCATTTCAAATTCTGATTTGGCATTTGCTTTATTTTACTCATATTTTATCTCATGTAACATTATCCATCCAGCTTTCTTTTCACTCCATGTGGTGTCATTATTAGCTAGACTTTCCCTTTACATCAACATTTTCCAGCCTGATACTAGGCCAATGATTTATCTTGCATAGAACATTAAGATAAATGATGTATCTAATTTTATGGATCCCAATTTTCTTTGTAAAAAACAATGTTAGAGTGTCAACGTTTTATTTTTTTTATACAGGGACTTTGTTTAAAAGCAAATTGCATCTAAGTTACAAACTGGCGGTAGATCATTCAAGCCCTCCATGCTTTCTTTTCATTATTTAATCTTTTTTTTTTGATAGTGTGAGCTCTGTGACTTTACTAAATGCCCTTTGTTGTTAGGGAATTCTCCAGTTATTTCTCATATACTGACTTTTCTCTCAAGATCAGAAAAGATAGGATGCACCAAGAAGGTGGCAATATCCAGCTGACCTTTGCTGATCTCCCAAAAAAACCCAAACCCACAGCAGGCTGAGATCTGATTGGTGCTTGGATAAGAGACCACCAGAAGATCTCAGAGCTATTGACTAAACAGAGCTATTGAAAAAACATCCTAAAGGAAGGCAGTGACAAAAACATGTAATCACCAAGAACTGAAGATGACTTTATTTTCACCAGATACTACTTTTCCAAAGTATATTCCATAGTATATTACTTTTCCAAAGTAGTATCACCAAGTTTCTTCAAAGTAATAAGCTAGTATGATAATTTGGCATTGTTGGTTTTATGCCACTATACTGGACTATATACTGTATATTTGAGTTAGCAGCTGTTTGTCTGACTCACATGCCTAACACATATACATCCTCTTTTGAGAGTCCTTTTGGCAAATTCAGATTTCCTTGTATTTTATTTATTTACTTATTTTATCAATGTATTTGAATGCCCACTCAGCATACTATTCTGGGTAACTCTCAAGGTCTAAATATCTCTCATCAAGGTAAAAACCAAAATAAAATATGATTGATTAAAAATAAAACCAATAAAGTAAAACATATTGTGCCATAAACCAGATACAGTATTAACATTGGGTAGCAGTTCATCTAACTTCCAGACTCAAATGTTCTGGTCTTTTATATTAAGTTCTTATAATTTGTTTGTTTCAACACACTATTTTTCTAATGAACTCACCACATTATCAGTTTTAGAAGTATTCAAATACCTGATTCTGCAGTTAATTTACTAGAATAAATGACGTAGAATAATTCCCAGTACTGATTTCTTTTCTCCCCGTTTTTATACTCTAACTTCAAAAGCACACACACAAGCTACCCTAAGAACCCTGTTCAATGTATTAATGAAAACAGAACAATCAAGTGGAAAAACCGTTCCAGGAAGTGTTGAATAGTAGACAATGCAGCTTTGTGTCTAGAGAGGTTTTTTTAATCCTGCCCTCTTGACACCAAAAACTAGAAAGAAATGAAAGGAATGTTGCCCTTTTACTTCAAAGCAGCCTCCACCAGGGAGTTTTACTATTCATGACATTTAATCACAGAGACTTTTTTTCTGTTACATTAAGTCTGGCATGGCTTGGCCTTAGGAATAGTACTGGGCTTTGGATAGTATCACACCAGACATCTTTTAGGATTGGAATATAAATACATGTAAAACTTAAGGAAATAACCGTGGATATAAATCATACAGAAACAGGAAGTGTTTATTAGATTTATATCCTGCCTTTTATTCAGAAACTCAAGGAGCTTAGTTGATATGGAAAGCTGATATAAAGATAATCTTTCTTTTCACTTTGGGCAGCTGTGAATGGAGTACTTTTTATTACTTAAAACACAGAAGAAATGAAAGAAAAAGGATAACAGAAAGGAAGAGAAATAAACAGGAATAAAGGTGAATAACTGGGAGTTCAGAATGAGTTGCAATTTAATTTTGTAATTAAAGGCTGTTCTTCAAATCCTACTTAATGTAATTCTTTTTTCTTCCCTCTCTACTTAGATTTCTTTATCAAGCTGGAAAATTAATTTCCTTTTCAATTACATGTGAAAATACATGTGAGAAGATAATTGTTCTATAAAGATTTAAAATAAATGTAGAAAGATAATGGTGAAAGCCAAGCAGGGATATTCATACATCTAGCACAAAATCCTGGTTTCTCCATGCATTTGGGCACCAAATAAAGGGCTTCTCCATGTACTTGAGTACTAGCTGTGTCTGCTGGAGGCATAATGATGGTGTAGATCAGTGTTTCTCAACCTTGACAATTTTAAGGCATATGGACTTCAACTCCCAGAAGTCCACAGCCAGCGTGGACTTCTGTAGATACTTCTGTAGATACTTTTTGCAGAAAAATATGAAATGGTAAACAACATTTACTGATATTGAAACAATGTATATGCAGCAAAAGTTATGGCCACATTACGTACAGACGTTTTTGAAAGTGACATCTTGGTATCTTTGGACTTTAGAAGACAGCCTTCACCAGCCTAGGTGTTCTCCAGGTATATGAATATCAATGCAAAAAAAATCCCCTAGTTTGCAGAGCAAATGCTAAGAATTCAGAGAGTTGAGAAGTGCCCATAATGGAGGACTTAGAATAAGGATATGTAATAATTATTATTTTTGCTATTACTTTTTTTACTTTAAATACATTCCACTGTAATTTTTGAATTCACCGCAAAATTATAGATTCATTACCTTTTATTGTATTAACTTTGCATACACTGCATGAGATTTCAAAGCAGAACAGCAGATATTCTACCTGTTACAGGGTGTCAGATGATTAACCATGGACGTGAATTTATTTACTGTTTTTTTGCAACTTGCTCAATCCCAAACCTCTGAATTCTAACGGAAGCTGAGATTTATCATACGCAAAGATGCATAAACTGACTCTTAAGCTTCCATTGCTCTGTGTACACAAACCAAAACACAGACACATATGTGGGGGGGGGTGTTAGGGGAAATTGGGGAACTGATGATGGGACAATACTTTGCATCATTCCTATCCAACTTACTTTGAGGCTCAGTGCTTTCTTGGCCTTTGTCAGGTGTGCTGGGACTGTAACCTGAAAAATACAAAAAATAAATAAGTAAAGAAGTGACTGAAGTCTGGACAAAAGCTAAACATGGTTTAATGGGCTTCAGTTGTATTTGAATTGACTGCAAAGAACACAATTACAAACAACATTTTTTCAAAAGGTTCCAGTTACTGCATTCAGCCCTTTGTAGAGAAGGCAAGTAGAGGTTTCTACCCTGAGATACACCACATCAGCTAGGCAGGTTAGAAAGCTTTTAAGGGTTAGTCACTATTGGTGAGAGAAGCAAAAACTGGTTCTCAAACATTGAATCCTATCATCGAATCACCATCAGATAAAAAAGTCCAAAAATATGGAAAAATTTCTGGCTATTACTAAGGTCAGCTTGGATATTATTCTCACCTTCACTGTTCATTTACCTGTGTGAAATATGCAAAAAATGCCACCCGAAAGGCTTAACTGTTTGATCACTGATGTCCCCTTTTCTTTGATATATGTTGTTTTCTTTAAAAAAATTTTTTTAGTCATAAACCATCTAGAAGAATTAATAAAGCTCTTACACCGGGAATGAGGTAATGAGATGATCTGTACTTTTAACCTAATATATAAAGTTGCTTTACAATAAAGCTTGATGGTTAACTGGCACTTTCCAAGTTCTTAATCAGACTTATTCCTAATTATTAAAAGCCTTGGCCTGCAAAGCACGTGTTCTACTGATCAATCTACCAACATTTCTCAGGAATACGAAGCCTCTTGGTATTAGCAATCCATTCTGGGGTGCTCAAACTATGAATGTGCAGAGGAGCCCATCCTATTCACTGTAAATTGTTACCTGGGTCTTCTGATGGAAGCTGAGGTCTTATTTCTTGTTCATCTATGTCGAATGCTACAATTTCAGGCAGTAGTTGTGGTGGTGGAGGTGCAGCTTTTACAGGAGTTGTGGATTCTGGTGTTTCAAATGCTTCTTCAGAGTCTGAACTCCTGAGCACACACAACAAACGAGGGTGGGGGGGGGAAAGGAAGGTATTACATGACTATGTTTTTCCCCAAGAGCAAGGCAAACAAAAACAAACAACTTTTGCAAAGTTCGCAGAGCTCTCCTATCTAAGGAAGCAAGAATACCTCTGCTTTTTTTTTTTTTTTGTTTTCCAGAGCTCCTGAGAAACTATTAGGCTTTTTTTGCAGCATGATTTCTGGAGCAGAATATCATGTTCTCAACTTTATTTGGAAGAAATCTTGACACTAAAAGATTTCGAGACATCACAAAAGCAAACATGCAGGCAGGGTAAAGTGAAAGGCGCTGGAAAAAAAAAAAAGCCTGCCTTTGTGACATAAAGGAGGCTTCAGCATCGTCAAACAAAAAGCAATGTTAATGGAATCTTTTAATAGGATGTTGGAATTTTTTTTTCTTGGCACAAGCATAAGCAAACCTAATAAGCAAAATCTTATGAGAGTCTCATAATGCTCTCAAGTCTGAAGAGATCTACCTTGATGTGCAGCTGAATGAGAGTTCCTATAAAACAAGAAAACACGGCCTTTAGGTGACATTGGAGGCTGCCTTGCCTTTCAGACTAAAGTACTGTTAATGGAGACTCATTTTTCACAGTTCACAAAAAACACAAACATTCTCGATATACAGTATGAAAAAGCATACTTTCTTCCTTCAGAACTGCTGGCTTTTAGTAAAGTCATTCATTCATACATTCATTTTATATATCTTGATTATCCAATTCATCATAAATGACAATTTTGGGAACTTTACTACACCTATTGCCTTAAAATTATTTAGGTCATTTTAAAATATATTTTAAACTATTTTTGCGTAAAGATCTGTGAATTTTTAAAGCTTCTTCAAACAAATAAGCAGACACTGAAGAACAAGATAATCACAACCATAAATGAAGTATGCAAAGGTGGACCTAGTTAAATAACTAAAGATGGAACACTTTATTCTCAATAAGACAATGTCCAAATATCCTGGATTATAACTTTCCCGATCAGTGGCTGACAATGATACTGGGAATTGTGGGTTTTGGTCTAGTGGTTAAGATGCTACACTAGAAGAGGAGAGGTCTGAGTTCTACTCCTGCCTTAGGTATGGAATCAACTGGGCCAGTCACTTTTACCACTTCTGAAAATGTTACCAAAAAAACCTCCATAAACCTGTCCATGCAGTCAAGAGAAATCAAAATTCAACTGAAGATATCAAAATATCTAGTGTATCTGTAGGATGCGAAATTATGAAAGATTACTTTAGTAAAAATGATGTTGAGGGTAAATAGTGTAGAATTAATTCTAAGATCACACAGATGTATTTAAGGAAAATTATCATTTAAGGTTATGGATAACACAGAGCTGAAAATAAACAAAGGTGTTTTTATGAATGAAATGGAAAACACTAGATACAATTATTTATGTATAAAATACAATTGAAACAATGCAGCACTCTGTTTTCTTCAATATTATTCAGTCAGAATTTAATTGATGAAATGGCAGCTTTCCGTCCTTTTTAATTTTCTTTCTTATTAACCAAATGACTTTAATGTATGACAGTTTCCTGACTTACAATATCAGTTCATAATATACAGGTAGTCCTCGATTTAGGACCGCAATTGAGCCCAAAATTTCTGTTGCTAAGTGAGACATTGTTAAGTGAGTTCTGCCCCGTTTTACAACCTTTCTTGCCACAGTTTATTTATTTATTTATTTATTTATTTAATTTTATTTATATGCCGCCCAATCCCAAGAGACTCAGGGCGGCGTGTAAAATTAAAACAATAATCTAACAATAAAACAATAAAATAATACAATCATACAGCGTGTCCAATCATATCCCCCCCCCCGGGGACATCAGCCCCAGGCCTGCCGGAACAGGAGAGTTTTAACAGCCATCACAGAAAAGGCCCTTCCCCGAGGGCCCGCCAGCCGACATTGTCTGGCCGACGGGACCTGAAGGAGGCCCAATCTATGGGACCTCACCGGTCTCTGGGAACTATGCGGCAGTATGCGGTTCTGTAAGTTGTTAAATGCATCACTGCAGTTGTTAAATTAGCAACACAGTTGTTAAGTGAATCTGGCTTCCCTATTGAGTTTACTTGTCAGAAGGTCACAAAAGATGATCCCATGACTCTGTGACACCATAACTGTAATAAATATGAACCAGTTGCCAAGCATCTGAACTTTGATCACGTGAGCGTGGAAATGCCACAACGGTCATAAGTGTGAAAACAATCATAAGTTGCTTTTTTTAGTGCCATTGTAACTTCAAACACTGTTGTAAGTCGAGGAATACCTGTATCTAGAATACCACATTTTTTGCTGCTTCTCAAAGCTGTCATCATCCAATATGCAATGAATAAGACAAAGCTTTCCACAATCTGAATGCCATTTCCTCCTTAAGAATCGAACTGCAACCATCCAGATATAACAGTAAAGCATCCCCAGACACAGAGAACAAAACAGATCTTTGCAGGGGACCAATTAAAGGATTTGCTATAAAAAAAATCCTTTTCAGTGACTTTGGACTGGCACTTCTAAAAGAATCATTTAAGTCAGGATTTTTGTGGGATGTCTAAAAAAGTAGTAAGGGACCATTTCTTTTGGTGTTCCTCCTGATTTTGAGGGATTTATCTACTCTCTGTTATTTCTGCAAAATATCAATATCACTTTATCTGACACTGTCTGATTGACATTCAACTATCTAGAACCAGCCATCATTTCTACAATTATTTGCTTTATTAAGTCTGTGTAAAACTAAAAGATTTTTGGTAAACTGTTCAAATTTCTTTTTCTTTCATTTTGCTTATATTTGTTTTAAGTAAAATTGCCACCAGTTGATATATTTTTGCTGTTTGTTATAGCTCCTCAAAATACATTTTTAAAATAATTTCTGGGTTCAGTCTATGTTTGTGCAGCATATGAAGATAAATGGTGCAACATTTATTGTTATTGCTCCTACTAAGCTACACCCAACATCCCAATACTGTACAGCTCTGACTCAGCATAAATAAATTCCTTTTGCTAGAGAAAAATAAAAACTACACCACTACACCCAAAGACCTTCCCTGGACACATCTACTTTTGAAACTTTATGATCTCTCTGCTCAATCCCTTATCCTATTTAAATAAAGATGAAAGCATTTTTTAAAAAAAAATCAGTAACAACTGATACTGTTATTTTCAGTAAGAGCTATTATCAGAATAAAAGCACAACCTATATTTCTTTTACGAAGGTTATCTTTGTTAGGCTTACATCATATATAACCCCACATTAAACATATGTCAGACAAGGTCTAGTTGCTGAAAACATATGGTTCAAAGATGACAGTCTTATCTGGAAAAAAATTTCTTTACATTTTTATCCATAGTCTTAATAAATAACATTATCTTCTGCTTACTTATGTTACAGGCTCTTCTTCAGGCTTATTAGCATGAATATGAAGTATTCATGCTAATAATATTACCTGGAAATTTAAAAACAGTAGAAAAAGTAGAGAGGAAGACTGAAGTGAGGTTACCTCTATTAATTGGACACAATCCCATCAACCACAATTTCCCCCCAAAACAAGGGGTGCTACATAGAAATTAAGTAAGATTGTGCTATTTCATTTCAGCTAACCTTCTGTCATAAAACTTTGATTAAGTTTCTTGCCAAGGTAAAGACAATTTATAAATCTTTTGGGTTTAACATTTAATTTAATCTTTCTTACTGCCCCTTTTCAGACTATAGAATTATAGGTGTTATCTATTACCTTTCCTTACTACTTAAAATGTCAAGATCAATAAAAATGGTGGGGTTGGATTTTTTTGCTTGGTATCTAGAAGATGCCAAGGAATGAAGATATAGAACTGGATTGGTTGAGTTAAGAAAGCCGTTTCCTTAGCTCAGGGTTATGCAACCTTGACAACTTTAAGACTTGTGGACTTCAACTCCCAGAATTCCTCCGCCATGCTGACATCCCTATACATAAGTATTTCTCAACCTTGGAGATTTAAAGAGATGTGGACTTCAACTCTCAGAATTCCACCATGCTGGTTGGGGAATTCTAGGGGTTGAAGTCCACACCTCTTCAAGTCATTAAGGTTGAGAAACACTGATATACAATATATGCTACAGAACTGGCATTCATGCCAGAACCTGGTTCCATCATTGCTTTGAACTGGGATATATCAACTGTAGCTCTTGCTTGTGTCAGGATAGTTCTGGACAACAGCATTTCAAAATCTATCTCAAATTTTCCTTATGAGCCTAGGAATCACTGCAAAAATGCCCATCATTTTTACTGAAAAGATGTTATGTAGGAACAGTGCCAGAAAACGATATTTTTCCACATGAGAGCAACAGAAGCAGATGAAATTTAAGCACAGGTGGGAAGTTACTGCTTTTTATTGTTTTTATATTGGGTTTTTATCTTTGTAAGCCACGCGGAATCACTGAGGGTGAGTTGGGTGGCTATATAAATTTTCATATATAAACAAATGTCTAAATACCCAAATAAATGGATCTATAGATTACATGAGAAATCTTCAGAATAAGAATAAAAAACTGAACACAAACATACATCCACCATCATAAAGGTATCAAAGGATGTTCTCACGACTTTCACAATATTTCTGCATTGCCTGATCATCCTGCTCGCTTGCAGACTTTTCTGCATGTTATATTTGAGAAAACTGGAGTGGTCCAGTTTCCATACAGTTTACTGAAACTGCCTAGGATTGATTCATTACGATGTCTTGCTGAAGCCCTATTTGAATATAGGAAAAACTAAAGTTGAGATGTTCCGAACACAATGGATATATTCTAATTATTAAGCTATGGTTCTCCCCCCCCCAAATGGCCTTCTAGATCTAAAAAGTTCCTCATAGCAACTGCACTACTATTAAAGCATCATTCTATTAATCATAAAAACAGATATCCTGAGTTTAAAAATAATTCCTTTAGCAGGACATACAAGCGTTGGCCTTCTTCTCTGCACATTCTATTTGAGGCACTATTATGATTAAAGAATAAACATTAAATATGCAATTTCCTGTACTTATCTAGGCCAGACAAGATGAACCAATTATATGTTGTTGTAGATCACTGAAGATTGATAAAATTTAAATAATACCTAAAATTGTAAAGGATGTAATTTTCATAAGCACAAAGGAAAAAGTGCTGAGAGAAAGTAGAAAAATTAAATAGAAAATCAAGTTATAGTAAAATAAGTCCAAACATGCTTTCAAGAATAATGCTAATTTAGAACTGAATTCACTAGTAAATATCATACAAGGGCTTTTGAAAAGTTTTAACAATTCTTGCTATGGTACTTTATATAAAACTTTTGCCGTAAATCTTAATCCTCTTCTCTCTTAATCACATTTCCTTTTAAAGTATTTAGGTCAAGAATATTAGCATAAGGAGAGAGAGGGATTAATTTAGTACTGCGGTAAACGTTTATAAATGCAGCCAAGTAGTATATATAATAGCACATTGTTTAACTACAATGATATTATTGTCTTTCATAGTTAAATAGCATATTTTATCAATGTAAAAGAAAAGAAAGTATATGCTCATATTCAAAAATAATGTATTGCAACTCCATCTGCTAAACCTTCATGCTTCTGACATAAATGAAAATTCTGGGTTCAGTGTACACTAGTGCCAGTGAACCAATTCTTTGAACCTTAAACAGCAGCCCATAAATATTCTGAAGAAGCCAATATGAAACTTAAACAGAACCATTTATTTAGTATTACTATGCTATCACAGAAATACACTGTAAAGCAGGGGTCCCCAATCCCTGGTCCATGGAGTGGCATTGGTCCGCAGCGTGCCACAAACCGGACCATGCAAAGAAGCCCCATCGGTGGGATGCAGGCAGCACATGAAACCACGGCCCCTCCAGTCCACGGAAAAATGTCTCCCCATGGAACCTGTCCCTGATGCTCAAAAGGTTGGGAGGCCGCTGCTGTAAAGTAATCATATTCATTTTTTTTCTTTGCATACTCTGAACCGTAAGGAATATTATGAGATCTTCTTTTAAAATCTCAATTTCCAAAAACTAACAATGAATTTCATTTATAAAATATAGCCTAATAAAAGTTTGCAAAAAGGAAATAAAATGATAAAAGCCACAATAGAGAAGGAAAAGTGTCATACATATCAATCTATTTCTCTGCCTTTATTTGACTCATCTGTCATTGGACTACTTGAATGCTGATTTCCTTGTAGAACTCTAGCTACAATGTTCCCACCCCCCAAGGAAAACAGTATTATAACACTCCTCTTTATTAAACAAACTTTCCACCAGTTTATAGGATGAGGATACATCATCTTGCCTTACTGCCCACCTTTCATTTTTAAAATTACACAGCCAAGCTCTTTGTTTCTTGTAGGACACTCCTTCGGAAGTCACAATTTCAACAGCGGATGATACAACTGGATGCCACTGTTCTCATTTGAACATTGAAAAGATTCATTTTACTCACTCATCAGCCAGACAAAATAGGAAAAAAGGGAAATTCCTGGATAGAACACTCTAAGAGGTTTAAATGCCTATTGAATTGTCCATTACTGAACTAACGGATTTATTAATATTTAGAAGTTCATTTATATATCCCATGTTCTCAACATACAAACAAGCCTATGCTGCAATTAACAACAGAATCAATAATATCAAAAGCACAGAATTAAAACAATGAAGAATAAAATACAAATATCATCAAACTATCAAACCATAAACATCTATCTGAAAACCATTTTAAAGAATATTTTTAAAGTGGACATTTCTGGGATATTTCAAACATGGACTAAAATGGAATCTTCAGTAATATCCCAGCAATGGATTCATAGTCTTAAAAATGTTTGAATATATCTCTAGATTTGAGATTAAGGCTGATTTATCAAAAATTCACGTTTGGGGTGTATTGGACTTCCCAACGAATGTATCTGAATGATGGACATCAGACTTTCTGGAGGTATAAAAAACTTTGAGATTCATTGATTCATATGATATGATTTAGGGGTATTCCTTTTGGGATAGTGTATTAATGTATATAAGCAGTTTCATGGGAAAAAGTCGACAAAGCTGCCATAGGTTCAAAGAAGGAGTACAAACTGTAGCCTTAATAGGCTGCCAACCTTCTAAACCCTCAAAACAGTTCTCTTAAGTAATTTCGAATTACTTAAGAGAACTGTTAAGGTACCTTACTCTGAGGTAGGAATTAAATAGAAAACTGCCATTGTGGTTCTATCTTCTTGTAATAGTAATAGTAGTAAAGTTGGAAGGGACCTTGGAGGTCATCTAGTCCAACCTCCTGCTCAGGCAGGAAACCCTACACCATTTCAGACAAATGGCTGTCCAGTCTCTTCTTAAAAACTTCCAGTGTTGGAGCATTTACTGCTTCTGGAGGCAGGCTGTTCCACTTATTAATTGTTCTCACTGTCAGGAAGTTTCTCCTTAGTTCTAGGTTGCTTGTCTCCTTGATTAGTTTCCACCTGTTGCTTCTTGAAGCTTGCTTGTTCAAAAAAGTTTATTTGGTAACTGTTCTGAGGATCCCGCTGCTTTTGATAATAGCTTATTGAGGCACATGTTCAGGTAAGCACACAAACTTGTATATTGAAGTTGTACTTGCAAACAACAAAATAAATATGTTCTCCTTCTCTAGCACAAGGGTAATACATTTACTGAACAATAATTCTCCCATTTTTAACAGAGGTTACACTAAATAGCTCTGACTAATATATAAATTGATAAATTAATAGATTATAGGATTTTAAATCCTAAACCATCCACTGTCTTCCCTTAGGCAGCTGTCTAATGCCCTAACAGTCAGGTGGATATTTTATATTTACAGAATAAGCATTCTTAAGAATCCATTTTCTTGAAAGTTCCTTCAGAGCATTTTTAAAACTATTAATAGATTTCTATAATAAGCCTTGAAAGACTTTCCCAGTGACAAGATCATCTATCCCTCGATTTGATTAACCACTGGAAATTGCAAAACTCATCATTGTCTAAGCCTAGTGTTTCTCAACATTAGCAACTTTAAGATAGTATGTGGACTTCAATTCCCAGAATTCCTCAGCCAACGTAAGACGAAAGCAATAGGTAACCAAAGAAATGAGCAAATTTTGATGATTTTTTTTCTTGCATCATCTAAAAGAACACTGCCACATATGTATGATTCTTCTGACTTCTATACATGTGGGAGTCTCTTTGCCTCTGGCTGTTTTTAGACGTTTTTTTTTTTCTTGGCTGCCACTGGCAGGATACAACATTCTTCTATGCTAGATTTTTATTGTAGTTTTAACTTACCTGACAAACCTTTTCATATTTGCTCAAGACAGACCCCATTTTGCTCAAGGGGACGTCACTTTAAGGTCAGACCTCTGATTAATGCTTAAAAGTTACTGCCTCCCACTGGTGAAAAGTGTTTGTTGTCTGGAGAGCACAAGCCAAGTGCTGACAAAGACAAGATTACTGTATTGTCATATAAAAATTACATCAAATGATTTCCCCTTCCCCCCCATGCAATACATTGCAACCTGCTACTGCAACTCTACAAGTTGTTTAGAGTGGTCATCATCATCATCATCGTGGTTGTGATCCACCAAGAAAACAATTCAATTACATTTTCATATAGTCAGAGGAATGCTCTGTTCTTCCTAAGCATTGCTCTGTTACTGTTTCTTGACTCACTCTTTCCTTATGGGTTTTGCAGTAGCATCTAAGACAGAATCAGCCTCCCTATGAGCTTCCCACTGCTATCAGGTTAGATCTTTATAAGACATATAAGCCAAAATACAAATCACAGCAAACTATCCAGGTCCTACTTATTATTTTCACTCCATGTGCTTTTTTTGCAAGGTTGTGGAAACTTCCTTTTAAAATTGTTGTCATATCAAAACTAAATAATTCAAGGATATCCCTTCTGTTGTCTTCTCTCCATGGACCACTCAAAATAATAGCCAAGTGTGTGCCAGTTGTTCAAGCATTAAACCTAACATTACCCATTCAAGATTCAAAAGTTTCCATCCAACACAACCATACTTATATATAGCATGCTAATTTTTGAAAGAGTACTACTCCCTTGTCTGCAATTTTACTCATTACCTTCTGTGTCTCAAATTAACTCTATGAACGATCCCTTATGGTACTGTTCCTGTCCTGGTGTTTCATCTCACCACTGTAAATATTATTAATATTTGGATTCAACAGCTGTATGTCTAAAGTCCACATCAAACTCTACTGGACATCATATTCTATAATCAACAAAAGATTATATTTTAAATAATTTATCTACCTAAAAAAAATGCAAAACCAGTATGAAAAGCACAAACTCAATTTATAATTACTTAAATATTTACATAGAATATTTAGACATTTCTTTTTAAAAATTATTAAATAATTTCTTAGTCTTTTATGATACCGCATAATCATATTATATTAACTTTACTCAAAAACCAGCATTCTCTCACCCTTTTGATGGAACATTGTATGTGCCTTCCATTTCCTTTTCACATCAGCAGCTCTAACAGATGTGTCTTGATTTTGTAATGCTAAAATAAATTATCTTTCTGGAAATATAGTTTAAATATAAACTGGAAAAACCTTTCTTCTTCTATTTTTTGGGAGATCTTCTGGGTAATGACAGTGTCTTTTGTAGAGGAACTAAAAGGAAAACCTCTTTAAAATGGTTTCTAAAGGTATTCCTCCTAGAAAGTCAGTTAATATATGGAGGTTTCCTATATCAGCTTTCTCCAACGGTCTGCTACACTGAATTATCTTTGCCAGAGTAGAAGCCAAGCAGTTTGTTTACTTGAGATAAGCAGAATCAGTTACTTAAAAGCAGCATTTTCTCCTTTTGTCTGTTAATTCTTAGTGCCTAGCTGGTACCTGACACTGTTACTGTAACAGCCAGTGTGCTATTGTACAGACCAACATTAAAAATGCACAAAGCTTGTGATTTTCCTTTTTTAGGGGAAAAGAAAAGACTCTCTAGAAATAAATCAAATGTTACTGAGATAAGAAAGGAGAGGTCTATTTTATTGAAATACAATTATCCTAGGAAGAGCATTAGTTTTCTTCAGTTTTGCAAAAAAAAAGCAGAACATTAATCTCTGGGAAAAACTGAGATTTCATCCTAACTATTCCAATATGATTCAGAATCTTATTTCTTCCCAAGGAAATGGAAACAGGACTAAACTGCAAGAAAATATTGCTTTCCAAACTTCAGATTTTAGCTTGGTAATTTCCAAAGTGTAAGAAAATAATTTAGTTCCATCTGCCCCCAAACTACATTTGTATAACCATAGCTGCTCAGCATCAACTGCTACCCTGCTATATCACATATTAATGCATTATACAAAGCTATTTTTTTTAAAAAAAATAATGATTTTCTGCCTACCCTTAACAGCTATGTTATCAGAACTAAGATGTCATATAATGTCAAGGTATAAATCAGGGTTTATACACTACAATGATTGTGTTTTTTCCATTGTAGTATTAAGCCACAGGGAAAACACAGCTTGTGATATGTGAAACCAACCTTTATTTGGTGACCCAGAGTTCAGTTTGAAAAAGATTTAAATCATTGGATATGAACCATGAATGGGATTTTATATCACTGGTACATATAGAAGCAGAATATCATTATAAATTTATTTACCACTTACTTACATAATAGGACAAGATAAATGTAATAAGTAAACCTGATAGTATTTTCTAATTTTTGTAATTTTAATAAAACATTAAAACTGGAAAACCTCAAGCAATATAAGCGATAGTTATTATCACATGATAAAGATATATGAAAAACTTGGAACTAAATGTACTTTTATAATATTCTATAATGGCACATGAAGATGTCCTTAAGTAGCATTCTCCCTTTTTAAAGATTAGTGGGGTGCAGAGTCAGCATATTGCCCCCCCCCAACAATCTAGGTCCTCATTTTTACCGATCCTGGAAAGGCTGAGTCAATATATATGATTCTCTTTTAAGATGAGACATTTTCAAAAGTGAGTTTCTATCTCTCATTCTTACACGTACACCAATGGATTATCAAAGAAATCAACCCCAGACCTCACCTGAGGCCAGATTCAAATTGTCCTTTGAATACATTATGAAAAGATCCTGCTCTCTGGAAATGTTGGGAAAGATGGAAGGAAAAAGAAGAGAATTACCAGCAGCAAGAAGGATGGACAGTTACACTGATGATGGAAGACCTGAAAAAAACAGCTTAGGGAGATTATTATGGGGGGGGGGATTTTTTTTGTGATTGCTAGGAATTGAAAACAACTTGATAGCACATAATCAATAAAAGTTGTATTAAGTAGAATGAGAGACAAGGCACATTCCTTACTTCAGATAGTGTGATTTGATTCTTCCTGCTTCTGTGACATCCAGAGTAATACCACTATAGCAGGGGTCCTCAACCTTGGCAACTTTGTGGACTTCAATTCCCAGAATTCCTCAGCCAGCAAAGCTGGTTGAGGAATTCTAGGAATTGAAGTCCAGAAGTCTTAAAGTTGCCAAGGTTGGAGACCCCTGCACTAAATGACAATTTTAGAAAAATAGTAAAATTTAATCTGGGTCATCAATTTTAGTAAACAAATATTCTATTAACCCAGCTAAACCACTAGATTCTGGATGATGCAGCTTAGCCACGGACCCATTTCCCGGGAAGTATAAATAATGTAGACAAGGAGGAGTCCAAAGTTACTCTTTGTCCAGAACTTAATTTCTTTTAAATTAGCGTTTTAAAGACAAGGTAAAAATCTTAGTTACACCGGTTCATGAGAAGAGCCAAAGTGATGCAGCAATGCAGAAGAAAGCAAATGAGGAATCCATTAGGTGAGAGCAGCAACTTCCACTGCTGGACTTCATCAGGTGAAAAGAATACTCTGGACTGAATGAAGGGAGACTGCAGCAGCTGTGGCACGGAAGAAGTAACCATCTGAGTGTTTTCCTTCTTTTATGCTGCTCACCTCACAGCTTAGTGGGACTTCGTGCCCATGTTCTTTCACCACTGACAGGGTCCATCTGAGAGGCTTGCTTTGGGGCCTAGGGAGTCCTGTTTAGCTACTATGTGTTTCAGTCTAATTTCAAATCTAGGCATGAAAATTACAGCTTTTATTGATAATATATGTTGTGTCCACATTTGCACAAGTTTACATACATTTGGATTGCTTTATGTATATTTGCTCTATGGAAAAAAAGAGTTAACTACAGCTACTGCAGTCATGGAAACTTTTACGTTTAATGAAACACCTTATGTTACATTCAGTAACTCTCCAATTCAAGGCTGCTAATTTTCTAATCGCCAGTAAATGCCATAAGAAAAAACACAGAAGTAGAAACCTTCATCAACAGACACGCATATTGATAACAGTATGGCAACAACTGAAACAATGGACATTGAATAATTGTATCTCTTTAAGCTAGATATGCAGCACATCTGGAGAACTCTCTTAAGAAATGAGAGGAAACAAGCAAGCTATATTTAGAATACAGGCCAGTGTCCAAGGCAAGAAAACACTCATCAAGAAGACACTTAAATCTGCTTAACTCCTTCTTCCCTGTATTTCCATAGGGTCTGTAATCAAGGGCAATTGGTTAATAACTTCATTCTGAAAAAAGGGAAGACGAACCTATTCCTAAAAGATGAGGATTTTGAAGGTGTGTGTGTGTGTGTATGAGAGAGAGAGAGAGAGAGAGAGAGAGAGAGAGAGAGAGAGAGAGAGATTGTATGATATTTCTATCTCCCAATAGCATGTTAATTTATTCAAAATGTTTCCTCCCTTGGATGTTTGCTAACAATGGTTCAGCACATCTTAGATTTCAAGACTGAATTTATGAATGAGCCAACAGCACTGTGCAGCCAGATTTATATCTACTACTTACATTGCTTTGGCTATGGGAAAGAGTCCCTCAAGTATCCTTATTTATATGTTTAGAGATCATACATATGGGGAAGATAATGGCTGAGCTGGAATCCCACACTGCATGAAAAACACTGCATGAAGAACTCTAAGAACGAATCACCCTCCTCTGGGGATCTTGATGAGCCAGATCCTGTCAGTCTCAAAGACTTGGTTGTTTCCTTGGACTTTGGACTTTGGATGTTTTACTATGTGTATGTACTTTGCAATTTATTTACATATTGTTCTCTAACAGTCTAGAACAGGGGTGTCAAACTCAATTTCATTGAGGGCCACATCAGTATTGCGGTTGCCCTTGGCGGGCCGGGTGGGTGTGACCAAGGTGGGGGTGGTCTACTGGTGGGCGTGGATGGAGTGGGTATGGCCTACTGGGTGGGCATGGCCAGCTCTACATCATTCACGTCAAGGGTGCCTTTAGGGGCCTGGGCAGGAGTGAGACAGATCTGAGGGTCTCTGGCAGAAGGGGGTGGGACCGGGGCAAGCACCAAAGCATGGTCCATTTCTTCATTCCTCACACCTCCCCAGCATGCACTCAGGGGCGGGCTGACGTGGCAGGGGCTGGTTCCTCACTGTTTCTAGACGGCCTTGTGGAGCTAAGACTGAATGCGTTTCAGCATAGATGGCCACCACAAAATTGTACATTGGCTCCCAGCCAGCCTGGGCCAAGGCCAAGGCAGCGGGGGCCGTTCCCTCACTGTTTCCAGGATGGCTTCGTGGGCCACATGAAACCACTTCGTGGGCCGCATCCGGCCCCCAGGCCTTGTGTTTGACATGTCTGGTCAAGAATAACAAAAAATTACACTATATAGGGTATTATTTTTACTAACACAGATGAAAGCTAATAGGGAAAAGATTTATTTAATCCTACTGATTTCTAAACCACTTGTCTTTACCATTAGCTGTTACAGAAGTTTAAAAGTTTCTTATTTTAGGGGACAGCTCCAATTTTAGATTTTAATTATTTTTTTTAGAAGATAAGAGTAAAAGATACTACTTATTTTCATGGTTGCAAAGAAATTCCTCATCACACATAATCTATAGACTATATAAATCCTGTCAATGTATGCCTATAGTTATTTGATTCTTTTTACAAACAACAAAATTAATATCCTCAGTAACAATACTTTGTTATTGTTTACTATTATTGTTTAATAACTCTCATAATCTAGAATAGCTTTTATAATCCAAAGGTAAAAATCATAATCCAGAAGATAAAAATTATGATATTGGATTATGACTTGGGGAACTTGGAGGTTTTTAAGAAGAGACTGGACAGCCATTTGTCTGAAATGATATAAGGTCTTCTGTTTGAGCAGGGGGTTAGACTAGAAGACCTCCAAGATCCCTTCCAGCTCTATTCTGACTGATGAACTGAAGCATAGCCAAAATGTATCTGAAATAATGCTATTCAATTTCTTTCAATCTTTCAAATCAACAATAACATTATATCATTGTTTATGCAGATAAAACTGGAGTACTCTGAAAAATGTGTACACAGTGGCTAAGAGCATTCAATAGTAGCTTAAGTAAAGTCATTATGTGATTGATCATTTACATAGCTTATCTAACTTTGGGTGCCTGTAATATTACCTCACAAGACCTATGCTTATCTAGGCATGTGAAGCACAAGAATTAAAAATGTATATGGCATTCAATCTTCAATAGTTCTGGACGATTACAAAAAAAATGAAACAAAGAACTATATAATAAGGAATGTAGACAACATGAAACTAAAATGGAAAATGTATACTTAAACTGGAGGAAAGGATGGAGCATTGTGGAGCCTGTTTTGAAGTTCTTTCCTCTCCCAGATATGCTCTTAGATAAACTTAAGCAATTTTACTTGTCACTGCGCAGGAGAATTTTAGGTTGTTTTGGTCATCAGTATTCTGAAGAAGGGCCTAATGCTTCAATACCAAAAGTAAAAGGGGGAGATAAATATGTTTATATATGATGTGGGCAGAGTACAAGGCTTAATGCTCCATGCATCTCTTAAAGCTTTGGATGTAGATTCCTAGTGTTATAGTTTTCAGCTACTAACTTCTACTACACAGAAAATTATCACACTTACTTTGATGCAATCTTTTAAAAACAGATTAATTTGATTTAAGTCTCATTTTTAAGACTCAGTTTCAGAATTATTCCATACAACATCTTGCTTCTTCACTGCTTCCTTGAACTTCCTTTGTTTTGTCTTAAAGTCTACTTTTGTCTACCTCTAGAATAGGCAAAGTAAATCACTACAATGACAACACATCAAAGCTGTTCTCTAGCTAGCACTGGGAGAAAATGAAGTAATTCTGTGATAAACTATATTTCTGTGAAGATAAGTAATATACATGTAGCCAGCTTGTATAACATTCTGTGAGAAGGAAATGAATGTGAAAGGTGTATGTATGCTTGGATAGAACTATAATTGCCAAAATAATATGTCTAATACTTTATCCACATCCATAATAATTTTTCTTTTTTACCTACTGGATTTGTTATTAATATTTAACATTTCTGTTAATTGAGGCAAAATGTTCTAAAAACCTTTCCCATGTAATTCCAATTCCTTTCAATAAAATTTCTTTATTCAAGAGAACATCCCAGAAGACCAGGCCTCTGATTGAATCTATCTATTTTGCTATGTGCTTCATGTGTTGATATAGTAAGATTGGACCACCCAGTTCTTATGCTAGAAGATTTGATGGCCACAGAAGTATAGTACAGTTTAGTTCAGCTAGAAAACTTACTTCATTTCAAGTAAGAATCTCAACCTTACATGTTATCAACATTCTCTAAGGAAACATTTCAAGCCAACAGACATGGAAAAGAGGAGAAATTTCTTCATACATATGAACTGACTGGAGAATCTGTCTCTACCACTCCACAGGAAATTCTGACATCTTCTTAGTTCAAATTTCTTATTTGTATAAAGGCTCATACAATATTTAATGCTATCAAACAAAAGTACAAATTTAATCCTTTTTTGTTGTTCACAAGCTTTCCAGAAGAGAATAAGTTCCTGCCATGAAAAATATGAAATGGAAGCTAGCTTAAAAATGCTGGATGAGCTGAATTAACTGCTTGTTAACTCAGAGAAATGTGTTATATTACTATCTAAAAGGCATCATTTACTAGAATTATACATGTATTTTGAAATGGATTCTTAATAATTTTCACAATGCAAGAGATTAGCTCCATCTACAAAGTTTCAGCATCATAAATTTAGGATTGCTTGAAAAATATAACAACCTCTGGGTTACAATATGATCCCTATAGAGAGAGACAGGTGTTCTGCCTATTGATGGGTACCCCTGCTAGCTAAACTGCTGACTTGCCTTGATGACACAGGAATTTATCCAGAGAGCTAGAGAAGGGGAAATAAACAAGAAATAACGGATGGAAACTGATTCAGGAGAGATTCAACCTAGAAATCAGGAGAAATTTTCTGACAGTGAGAACAATCAACCAATAGGACAGCTTCCTTCAGAAGTTGTGGGAGATTCGTCACTAGAGACTTTCAAGAAGAGATTGGACTGCCATCTGTCACAAATAATGTAGGGTCTCCTGCGTGGGCAGGGGTTGGACTAGATGACCTGGAAGATCCCTTCCAACTCTGTTATTTTATTCTATTCTAAATAGCCCAAATTATTGATCAGTTAGTCCTCTGAATATTCTTGCCAAATGTGAGATCAAGATGTCATTATATAAATTGGAAGTCTGGAAGGATGTTGATATTATAAATAACCAATAACAGCCTGGTTTAGAAAGGCTCAAATCATACTTGAATACTGCAGGTTCTATTTTATCTTGCTTCTTAATGCACTATTATAAAATATTTGTACATAGTACTTGTGTATGTCACTGTTCCTTTTACTTATAAATAATAAGTAAGCTATGGAAAAACTATCAGTGTAGAAAAGCCCCCCCCCTACTATATTTAATGTAGCAATTGTATTTTAATAGAGATACAAGGGGGAAATTATAGCAATGGTCTTTTAGCATGAAGTTTCATGTCAAACATTAGCACTTCTTACTGACTTCAGATATATAACAAGTTTTTGCTTATTAAAAAGGGACAGTGTTGTACTCTAGGGCCTTTTCACAACATTAACCAAAGCAGCGATACTTGAATTAATACTTGATTAATGAAGTGTTGCTAGAAATTTTATTCATTCAGCCACTTGACACTAATAGAGAAAACTGAAAATCTGAAGTTCTGTGTATGGGTGTGTGAATGCGCCTGTAAGTCTGAATGTGGCTACATATGAAACGTTGATAGTTTCAAAAGAGTTTTCCATAAAAGAGCTACAATTCTTTATGAAGATGAAAAAAAATACCTTAGTATGTTTAACAATGGAATAATATTACAGAAAAGGATAGAGAACAGAAGACTGACACAATTTATGAAACATTGTTCTAATCTCAATTTATCATCACCCGTTTTTAGAACATAAAATAAAATATGTATGGAGGATCCAAAAAGCATGGACTGCATTACTGAAATATATTTCCAGGGCATCATTCTTGTTAAACTGATTCCAAATATCAATCAGGATCTATGTCCTTAATATTAGGCTGTACAAGTACAGTGTTTGTTATCATTCATTCTTAAAACTGAGAAAAAAAATCATATAGAAATTCAGGGAAAAAAGAAACTACTAACTGAAGCCATTTTGAAAAATTTGCAATATAGTACAGTAAATATGTATTTTGTTGGATTTATATACTGGCATTTCTCCAGAAGCTCAAGGCAATTGGATTGCACTCCTTCTCCATGAATTGCTTAAACTTGTCCTTGATATCAGGTAACATATAATGAACCACTCAAACCTATACATCTTTAACCCAGGCCTATAAAATCTGAAGCATGAAGGCCAACCAGATTGCAACTCTTTTGTCTGTTTAGTTGTAATGCTCTGTCATCAGAAATCAGAGAATCGGTTTAATAAATACATTTAGCAGCTAGCAGATCCCCAACTAAAGACGACAAATCATTTTAAAAATCTAAGAAAGAAAATACCAGTACTGTCTGAGGAACTGTCTACTTTATCCTTTTTGAGATGGCATATCATTTTGAAAGACAATCAGAAATGGTAGCTTGCTTTTTGATCACTAATTGAAGAGTATTATGTTAAAACGAGGGAAATGAGAACGGAGAGAAATGAATTGCTGGAGAGCAGACAGGATGAAAACCTCAGGAAACAAACCCAGCAAAATCAATCTACATGCTATGCATTTTAAGCAGAGAGAGAGAGAGGCATTTTTGCTGAAAATGGTGAGGAGCTTGATTGATTATGTCTATAAATGTGGAGAAAACAACTGGCACACACAGCTATTGCCCTGCACGATACAAAAGGAATCCCACTAACCTTTCTAAAGAAAATGCCTACATGCTCTGGCAGCACTTCTAAAAGCTGATCAGGGCTGAAAACTGCCAACCTGGCTAAAACACAACCTTATCAGCCAGCCTTTCTAAACAGACTCCACAGCTTTCCCATTGCCATTTCAATCCTTGCCTTGTGTGGTTGAAAGGAGGGGGGGGGGGAACGGATAACGCAAGCTCATACTTACATTGCTTCCGATGGCTCCCGAATCAGGCTATTTGTCTGTGCCTGCTGCAGAGACTGCGACCCTCCCATCCTCAGGGTGCCCTTGTGTTGGAGTTCCCAGCAAGTGTAGCCAGCCTCTGTGTAAATCCAGCACCAAGAAGCCCAGAGAGATCAGGATGGCAAATGCTGCAAATACTGCAGTGCAGATGAAAACAGCTGCTTGCATTGGGGGCAACAATCCAGAGACTTTAACAGCAGCTTCTCTCCTTTGAACTGTTGCCAGGTTCCTTCCTCAATCTCCCCACTCGCGCCCCCTCCCTTTCTTTGCCTTTACTCAAATGAAAATTGATTTTGAATACATAAAATGTCCCGGCTATTGTCGCTATTGTGTCAGGCTACGTAACAGCCTGGGAGAATTGAAGCTAAGTCCTGGGTAAGTGCTTTGCAAGGGCTGTTGGCTATTCCAAGTGGCTTTGGGGGAGGGAAAAAAAAGGAAAAGAAAATTAAGACCCTCCCTTTAAGCACACATTGTCAGCTACTGTGGATCCCGAAGAATCTCCAGGCAGGATCATTACATTGTGTTGACTCAGCTGATTTGAAATGCAAATAGATTTGCATGCCACATCTAGCATGTGCTCTTTATTTTGGGGGCAAGCACCACATCTACTTTAGAGCAGCAAACAATGCAGACTAAAGTATAGGATTTTTAAAAAATTCACATTGCTTTTTCCCTCCCTTCCCTTCAAACAAAAGACCCCATCCCTCTCACAGAAATGGAATCTTCCACTGGAGAAGTAGGGGGAAATGTCACAGAAGAGCTAAGAGAAACAAGGCAACAGGAAACTGCTGTAGATAAATATATTAGTAAACATATTTCCTTAAAGGCGAGATGACAGGACAAAGCAGGATGGAGAAAGGCAGTGTCAAAGACATTTGTGAGTAAATTCAGCCAGTGTACCAATTAGTACATCTGCTGGACAGTCAAGAAGCAGCGCTGGTTGAGGGTATTAAGAAAATAGCTCCGCTTCCTGAAGGATGAGATTCTTTCATTATTGTCCCTATGTATAACTGCACTTTTTTATTACAGATCACAGATCCACCAACCACAGCAAATATGTATGAACTATACAGGTGGTCCTCAATTTACAACCACAATTGGGACCACACTAGTCAGCAAGTCGGTTACTAAGTGAGTTGCACCCAACTTTACAAGCATTTTTGCTATGGTTGTTAAGCAAGTCACTGAAATGAATTGTTCATTCAAATGATTGTTAAGGGAATCACACAATCGTAAGTGAGTCTGGCTTCCCCCATTGACGATGCTTATTGGAAACTATCTGGTAAGGCTACTATCTGATCTTGGCTTGCTGCAACTGTCGTGAATACATATTAATTGCCAAATGCCCAAATTCTGATCCTGGGATTCTGGATATGCTGTGATAGTTGCAAGTGCGAGGACCATTCGCAAGTCACTTTTTTCAGGGCAGTTGTAACTCCGAATATTAGTGAAACAAATGGCTGTACGTTGATGATTATCTGTATTATGTTGTGGAACTGACTTTGTGGCTGGGAATAGAAAATACTGCCCTATGGACTTATCTAAAAGCACCATAAATGCAATTGATTTTCTAATACTTCAAGGTAGCAAAGATTAGGTACACTGTGCAGCAGGCACAACCTATTCTACAATGCAAGTCATGATCAGGGTATCTAGGAGGAATTTCTTAGGGCCATTGATCCCATTGTTCACCGTGTACTATCAAGGCTGGTTTAGATTTCTCAGCCCAAAGGAGAAGTTAATTACATACAGTAGTTTTGCAATAGAACCACTCATATCAACCAGGGGCGGGCTAGGCAACCCTGGCTGTTTTATGATTTGTGGACTTCAACTCCCAGGAATTCTGGGAGTTAAAGTCCATGAATCATAAAACAGCCCAGGTTGCCTACCCCTGAACTAGGGCTTCATATCCTTTCCAATTGTCAAAACAGAATTCTTAACTTTTAAAAAACTTTAAAGTAGAAGTTTGGCTTTCAGCTACTCCATTTTCTGTTGTTCCTTCTTTAGGATGCTGCTGGGCCCAAAGCATTCTTGGGAATGAAAACAGAAAGGATATGGCAGGGCAGAAGGAAATCAGAACTCAGTCATCTGTTAACCATCCAGTTCTCTCAAACTGAAACTGGAAACTAAATCATTAGAAACTTGGATCAGAATGATGATAGAAGAGAGATAGAAGTCTCATGAGATTTTGTTATAATACGTTTATAGCAACACATTTCAAAGATTCCCAAATCATAGCATCTATTCAACATCTACATAAAAGTGCTGAGTGAAGTCATTTGCTGGTTTGGAGTTCATATTTTTCAACCCAATGCCAGCAGATAAAGCCAGTGAAATTCTGTCCCAGGTTCTGGAAGCTGTGTGTGCCTGGATGGGAAGAATGATCTCCAAGGGCCTCCTTGGACTTATAACTCCTGTTCATTAGCACTGTGAGCAAGCTGTGGACAACTGGACTTTTGTACAGCTTCATCTGGTGCAACAACTGTGCCCTGTCTTGGATTGAGAGGCCCTTCCAATAGTCATTCATCTCTGTCACCACACAATTCAAATACAGAAATGTATCCTAGAAGAGATTGTTTTGAAGACCTTTCGGGATCTTTAACTGGTCCAGATGTAGCACTGTGGGCAGGGATGGCATACTTTGCTATGCCCACATGACATTCTTACTCTATGACTTGTACAGGTTTTTTTCTGGATATATTTATAACCTATAAAGTCTATATGGCACATAGTCTGGATATTTAAGAAACTGCTTAGCTCCCGAGGTGTCTGCCTGTCCGATAAGTGCATCTACATACTATTAAAACTCATGATAGTTAATGGGGTGAAATAGTGGATCATAGGGAAACAATTTTTGAATTAATGTATCTCAAATGGGCTAACTTAGATAATTTGTCCAGAGGGGAAATTTCTGATGCTCTCTGCCAGATGCTCATATGGAAACTCATTGGGGAAGCCAATAGGAAGTTAAAAATTGCTCCTAATCCCACTGCTATTTTGCTAACCCTTTCTCTGTTAAGGTAAGGAAACATCGGAAATGATAACCAAGCAGGCACAGGTTGCCTAGCTCCAAGTAAAAGTACATATAAAAAGAACTGCGTGTGGATATTCAGGTAGGATTATCTTTTTAGGTTTAAGGAAATGGGCTAGGGTCACAAAGCAAATATATCCATACAAGGAATTTTTGTTTAAACCAGTGGTTCTCAACCTGTGGGTCGGGACCCCATTTGGGGTCAAACGACCATTTCACGGGGGTTGCCAAGCAACGCCGTCCACCATTTTTCCCCCCTTTTCCTTAGCTATGCTACTCCCTTTTATTTTCCTTAGCTATGCTACTCTCTTTTATTCTATTGGCTTTTGAAAGCCAATAGAATAGACTCTCTTGAATAGAGTCTAATTCTATTGGCTTTCAAAAGCCAATAGGAATTGTCCAGACTGTCTCTGTCCTGCTGAGCCCGCCAAAAATCCCATTCTGCAAATGGTGCTGCACCAGTTGAGTAGTCCTCGACTTACGACCGGTTGAGTAGTCCTCGACTTATGACCGGTTGGGGGTCGCGGCATTAAAAAGGTTGAGAACTACTGGTTTAAACAGTATGGGCATAGCAGCTGACATATTAAAATTAATAAAGCTCTGTTTCAGGAAAGACTTTGTTCAAACTTGAGTTATGTTTCTTATTTCATGGGAGACAAATATAATATTCTCTACTGTGTGATCAAAGTTGTTAACAGAATAGGTACATGAAATCAGACTGCATTAATGGTCTCCTAAGGACCTGAATATAAATCCATAAAATTGTTAAGAAAATGAATGATGTATTGTCAAAGTCCTCTTAGAATGTGCAACTAATCATCTACTTCTATTTCACCAAAGACGTTTCTCAATTTGTGTACAATAAACTGAATCACAAGTATAAAAGGGGCACCAAATATCAACTCAGATTTTATAATTTACGCTTGTTGAGAAACTAATCATAAAACATTACCAGTTACTTGAAAATCCAGATGAATTCAGCAGATTCAATATAGTCATATTTCACTATCAAATATTCACCTTTATACATGACATCACGATACTAGAAGGTATGGTGTATAAAATATTCCCTTTTTATCTGTGTTATAGATGCTTGTAACATGTAAATTTAGTTCAGAAACTAGACAAATTGGGCATTGTTCAGAGACAAGAAATAACAAGGAAATCCGATTCACATCTATTTTGTTGTTCAATAATGTTTTGCATTTAAAATCCAGTTGCTTGTTTTATTTATATCCTTAAGAAAATTTTGGGTTATAAACATAAAAGACACCTCTTTATAAAGTCACTACCACATCTCACCAGTTCTCTGATCCACTATGTGCCAGTAGACTACAGCTCTCATTTTCTATATTCACATTTAATTGATAGCTTTAAGTTGATTTTGAGCCTCTATTTCTTCAATGGTTCTCTAACTATCAGCAAACCTTAGCAAATCCCAGGATAATTCACTAAGCAACAATTTTTGTTATCTAATCAGGATCAATGGTTTGACATGATTAATATTTTATGATAAACCATCTTTCTGTAGAGAAAAGGTTTAGTTTAAATAACAACGGTGTCTATTTTCATTGTAGCAAAGTTTTAAATATTTGAACATAATGATATATCAAAACAAAATTAGCTGAAACAGTGCCAGACCTAAGCCTAACTCAAATCTATATGTTTTAAACCAAACATATCTCATCCCTGAAAAAAATAGGATACCTTCAAATTAAAAAGGATTACATTAGTGAGATCTACAGAATGGGAGTTTTTGGGATTTATACTATTCCCTTATGCCATTCCTACCTTTCCTTTCCATATTATGATCAATAGTGAGGTTAAAATATACGATTTATCATGCCTCCAGATGAGGATTCCTAGATCAGCTAATTAAAAAACAGCATACCATTCCATCTTATCTTTTAAATGTATTTTAGTGTAAAAAGAACAGACAGGAAAATTACAAACAGAGCCATGTACAAAATACTAAAACTTAAAGTAAAACAACAACAAACAAAATGAGACAAAAAGACATACATAGGTGCTTCCTATGGCTTGAGGCTAGCAATAAGATTTAAGATAAAAGATATCTTAAAGTCAATAATGGGTTACTGTAGCCATGTGTGGTTTAAATATCTCACTAGCTTCACTTTGATGTTCAAAGCATGTATATGTTCAAAATATCTGATTTTTTTTTCCTTTCTGTTATGAATAGAACAATGGGAGGCACGGAAGAGGAAAAGGAATTAAACATAAGCAAGTTTCCCAAAAGAGCTCTAATACAGATTAGCCTTCCCTAACTTGATACCCTTCAGAAATATCCCATCTCACCTAGTCTGAACCATGCTAGCTGCTGAAGGCTTTTCCCAATTCTACAAGATCCAATATTTTAAAAGGGCAAGATAGCTCACTTCCTTTTTTAAAAATGTGGTTTTTGACTGACATCATCCCCCCCTTTTTTTAAAAAAAAAATATTGACAATTAAAATCCATTCTTCTGTAATGTCTGTAGCTTTAATTGCCAAAACGTTGGCATTTCCCATGGAACAACATTTTTTCAGGAAAAGCTGTTTCGTTGTTTGGGACACAAATTTAGTTTGAAACTTACAATTAACATGACTGTTTATTTCATGATGAACAAGGTCATGGATTTTTTTTTTCATGGCATGAAACAAGATATGACAGGGTACATCACCCATTGTGCCTAATACCAGCTGAATGTATAGGGAGAAATACCAGCTTATGTACAGGTAGTCCTTGATTTATGACCAAAATTGAACCCAAATTTCTGTTGCTAAACAAGACAGTTGTGAATTTTGCCCCATTTGATAATCTTTCTTGCTAAAGTTGTTAAGTGAACTACTGCAGTTCTTGAGTTAGTAATCTGTTTGTTAAGTGAATCTGGATTTGTTTGCCAAAAGGTCTCAAAAGGTGGTCAGTCATGTGACCCCAGGACACTGCAAATGTCATAAATATGAGTCAGCTGCCAAGCCCCTAAATTTTGATCATGTGACCCTGGGGATGCTGCAACAGTCGTCTAGTGTGAAAAACAATCATAAGTCATTTTTTTCAGTTTCACTGTAACTTCAAATGGTCACTAAATGGTCACTAAACGAGGACTACCTGTATGTAGGTCCTAGTGCAGTGGTTCTCAACCTGTGGGTCGGGACCCCATTTGGGGTCGAATGACCATTTCATGGGGGGTCGCCAAACAATGCAGTCCACGTTTTTTCCCCTTTTCCTTATTTCCTACTCCCTTTTATTCTATTGGCTTTTGAAAGCCAATAGAATAGACTCTCTTGAATAGAGTCTAATTCTATTGGCTTTCAAAAGCCAATAGGAATTGTCCAGGCTGTCTATGCCCTGCTGAGCCCGCCAAAAGTCCCATTCTGCAAACGGTGCTGCACCAGTTGAGTACTCCTCGGCTTACGACCGGTTGAATAGTCCTCGACTTACGACCAGTTGGGGGTCGCAGCATTAAAAAGGTTGAGAACCACTGTCCTAGAGCCATCTTTAACTTAAAGATCAGTTGGAGGTTTGCACATACCCTTAAGAAAACAACGATTACATTGGAATAAACAAAGCAATTTCTATCTGTAGTACCACTTTTAATTCTGAGATTATACTCTTCAAGAAAGGATTCTGTACGAGTGATTAGAACAATGATCAGTTTAAATCCATTTCTCGACTTACTGATTATTTTTTTGTTTTAGGAACAACGTACAATTCTCATTTCACATTCTACATGCAATGATGCACATAAAGTAATATAACTAAAGCAGACTACCTTAAACTAAAGCAGAACTGGAGAATATCACAAAATACAAAGAACTGGAAACAGAAGTAGAAAAACTATGGCAAAAGAAACCTGAGATAGTATCAATAGTGATAGGTGCCTTGCAACCCCAAAACATCTCGAAAACCATTTGAGCATCATAGGGATTGATAAAAATCACATCAGTCAACTGAAAAGGCAGTTTTACTTTGAACAGCTTACATCCTGAGGTAATATCTTTAATACCATAACCTATCTATCCCAGTTTCTTGGGAAAAATTCGATAGGTCGATAAAAATGCCAAATCTAGTCCAAACAACTAACTATTTGACCCACCATAATAATAATAATACCCAACCCATACAACTTAGTGCTAATTTTGGTTTATTTATGGATTAAATACACATCACAAATAATGCTAAATCAGAACTTTGTGACCTTACTCATTGAAAATGGCTTCATTTAACACTAAGCAATCAATCACGGGTGGCTTCACACATCATGCCAAATTAAAAAAAAAGTAAATTTCATAAAAGTTTAGCACAAAGTGCAAACCAGGCCATACTTGTCTATACACAACTTTCCAATTCACCTCCCAAAGCTTAGTCCTCCGAAACATCAAATTAAAAAGGGGTCATTTGATCTGGTTGAAATAGTTTCCTGCCACTGAATAGTCTCCCATTGTTAATATACTTACAATAGACGAATTTCCTTTTTACAATTTCTTCCACCTATGTTCTTTGAATCAACTATGATTGTTAGAACTCCCAAGGGCATATGAAAACAAATAAAGCCCAATTCTCACAAAGTTAGAAAGAGTTATTTACATTGTAGTAAAAGATAAAACTGAGATCTAATTATTCAATCAATGCAATTCTACATACAAGTGAATCAAGCTCTCAGACAAGATTATTTACTCAATACAATGCAATTCACATTTTATATTTCAATATTCTTCAACTGGGACATCCCCAGAGGTATGCATCAACTCCCAGAATTCCCAACAATTGCACTGCTGGTTTGGGAAAACGGGCTAAAGTTAACATATCTGAGGGGTTTCCAGATTGAAGAAAGCCATTAGCAGCATTTTAAATAGATTTAGATAGATAGATGGATAGATAGATAGATAGATAGATAGATAGATAGATAGATAGATAGATAGATAGATATATCCTGAACAGATAATAATAATAATGCTTCCATCCTGCGACGATATCTGTAATACCATCAAACATCCACATCTGCCTATCTCAGGTCCTGGGTAAGGACTCGATAGGTAGACAAAATGCTGAATCCAGTCTGAACATCTGGCTGACTGTGCGATGATCGTCAATAATAATAATAATAATAATAATAATAATAATAATAATAATAAAGTTGGAAGGGACCTTGGAGGTCATCTAGTCCAACCCCCTGCTTAGGCAGGAAACCCTATACCATTTCAGACAAATGGCTGTCCACTCTCTTCTTAAAAACTTCCAGTGTTGGAGCATTCACCGCTTCTGGAGGCAGGTTGTTCCACTGGTTAATTGTTCTAACTGTCATGAAGTTTCTCCTTAGTTCTAGGTTGCTTCTCTCCTTGATTAGTTTCCATCCGTTGCTTCTTGTCCTGCCTTCAGGCACCTTGGAAAATAGCTTGACTCCCTCTTCTTTGTGGCAGCCCCTGAGATATTGGAACACTGCTATCATGTCCCTCCTCGTCCTTTTCTTCATTAAACTAGACATACCCAATTCCAGCAGCCTTTCCTTATATGCTTTAGCCTCCAGTCCCCTAATCATCTTTGTTGCTCTTCTCTGTACTCTTTCTAGAGTCTCAACTTCTTTTTTACATCGTGGTGACCAAAACTGGATGCAGTATTCCAAGTGTGGCCTTACCAAGGCATTGTAAAGTGGTATTAGTACAGACACAAAGCAGTGTAATATTGATTATTATATAAACATTAGGTAGAATTGCTTCTTCCAATCCATATTTAAAGTTCATTGCTGAAAATGTTACAGTGAATTGTGATAAGGATCTTCTTTGTAGAATATAAATGGTTTAGAAATGTTACCCTTTTCACATAGGAAACTTTACGAGCTCTAAATGTAAAACATATAGTTGGTATGTGATTCATATTGCTTATCTGACATAAAAATCACATTTTTCTTGGAACTCTAGAACATTTTTCAGGACAAGCTTGATCACAATGGCAAACAGTCATTAAATAATAATGTATTTGCTTTTCCTGAGAATGTACAAGAATAAATGTTATTGGATACTTTTGCCCTACAGAAAAGCCCCAGTAGGAATATTGAGATTCTTGCCTATTTTCTCTCATGCAGACAGAAATTTGTTATTGCTAGCAATTTAGGAGTACAAAATATAACTTTCTTCATTCAGTGGTGCACTTCCATTGATACATGTTTGCTTTCTACTGAAACCTAGATAACCTTGCTTTGCAACATATATATTTCACAAAGAAGAGAAGAACCAAGGGCCTGCTGTTCAGTACATATTAATACAGCTGGCAAAGGATCCCTTGTACAGAAAACCATAGAAATATTTCAGTCCTCCATGTGTTTATGCAAATAGATCCAGGCAAATTTGGGAGACAAGGTGCTTAAACAGGCTTTTCTTGTCAGCAACTGAAAGTAGCAGTCAGTGTAAAAATGCCACAAGGACTTCATGAACTCCATTTGCTGGTACACTGCAATATTTCTTTCTGTTGGGTGATTTATTTCTCATCTTGTTCTACCATTCAAAGAGATGGGCCTCTCTTTTTTATTAAAAGGCCTCTTTGCCTTGAAGGACTAGGTTGATTTTACCATGGTCAGCATATTTCACCTCTTTCTCCACTGTTTTTATTTAGCATGATGTTTTAAATAACTGCTTATTTGTTTCTCAGAGCTCCTTATCTGAGTCAGATTTTCAAAGGTCAGATGCTCTTTAAACTACTCTTTGCTATCAATCCGATCTCAGCTGTAGCTTCTCAATGGGTCTTCATCAATCCATGTCTCTAGCAAATATCCAAACAAAACACTTTGTGCTTGCTTTGCTAGTAAACCACTGATAAGAAATATTAGGGTTTATATTCTGATGAGAAATCATTGTTACTAGAGAAAGAGGGGTGGCAGAGATGTAAGATGGCAAACAAGGGAGGTCTTAGAAACACCCTGGAGAAATCTGGGAAGAAACAGCTTGGAAATGGAGATGATGCCTGACAGCTAAAATTAATAACGTGGAATTGAACAGGTCTAACAGCAGTTGAGAATGGAGTTTTTATTTTAATTCAAAAGAGAATGGCTAGTGATCCTGATTACACAACTTTTCACTGCTTAAAGGCTCCATCACTTACCACATCATCAGAGGATGTATATATGTGGTTCCCGGTTATCAAAAATATTGCTGTTGTTATATTTGATTGTATGCCCCTTGTTAGGTTTAGATATTTAAAATCCCTATTTGAAAGAACATCCTACTGGAACCTGAATCACAGACCATTCTATTTCTTCCTGAACTCTAAGATGTAAGCAGAACTGATAAGACAAGGTAGTTTAGCTAAGAATCCATTATACTGAACAAATCAGGATACTGTATAAAGGAAGATAACTGATTATTTGTATTCAGTGCATATATCTTTTATCATTGTATTTTCTTTTTCCTACTTAATCTTGGAAACAGAACTTGTATTTTATCTTTACCGCTAAAGGCTTGCTAATTAGAGAATAGCCCAAAGTCTGTGAATTGTTTAAGAGAAGTATCTAAAGGAAAGTATTGTAGATGAAGAGGACCCGTGAGGGGTTTAATTTATTTATTGCCTTGGTAAAGCTGAATGACAGAAGATAAAAGATCAAAAGTTTTACTTGTCAAAGGGTCTCACAAAGCAGAACAAAGCCATCTGACTGAATCAGAGAACAGGGAAATCTTGCCATTAATAAGTATAAGCCCTTCCTCAACGGTATAACTAGGAGTAGGCAGAGGTAGGATTACGACAGACTACAGATATGCCAAAATTGTATAATAATTTGTACCTATTCATGCTTACATTTAACTAGGGATGAAAGCTGGGGGTTCATATAAATGCTCACTGTACTTTTGAAGCCGTGTTTGATCAGCAAGGGAGGGAGAATATTTTTGCATTGGTATGAACAGCAATCAGAAGCTATAAATCAAATTTAGTTGGAAATGACTGCTTTTGCTATTAGTTTGAATAAAATGGAGAAAAAATAGAATGCATTATTTCAGTCAAATCCTTTGAATCCTTAAGTATATCCAAAACACTTAAACATTTATTTTGTATTATCATTCATTAATATTTGCCTTGTTCAGACTTTCCCAACATTTCATCCTTCCAACATGATGAGACTATATGCTGGGAATTAAAATCCCAACAACTGTAGAGAACATCACATTGAAAAGCTTGTCTAAACACTTTTCTCGTGTCTTTTAAGAAGCATTCATAATGATGTTTTTACCAATCCTGCACATATTTACTCTGAAACAAATTCTTCTGAATTTTATTAGGAGCCTCTACCAACTTGTAGCCTTGATAATCCATCAATTGATAAAGGGCTATTTTCAGTCTCAATATCCTCTTATAGGTCTGCCTTTCTTAAAACATGCACATACAGGTAGGAACAGCAAATCATGATTTTAAAATACGTTATTTCATAACACAGTAAGTCAATACCGAGAATTTATTTAAACTTAGGGCTGGAACTATTTACAAAAAAACATGGGTGTTAAATTCTAACACTTGTAGCTTGAATGCTTTAAATCACAAAGAAAAAATAATACTGAACAATACTCTCAGAAAAAAACAAATAGGGTGACAAAAGAAACTGAGTTTATAGGTTTTCTAATCAATTCTCATTAAAAAGCTACATTAGCAATCAATTACAAAGTTCCTGTAATGATGTGGTATGTTTTCCTGCTCATGTGCAACATTAGGCATAATGCCAAGACGAAACTACTGATGAGCTGGTTCTTTGGCAATGTATTTGCAAGGATAGTTCTATGCATGTTTCATGTAGTATGCATCATGTAAGTAGTTTTTTTACCCCTCCTTTCCTGCCGTTTTTATTCGCTGATGTGGAAGGAAAGACAACATATCACTTGTCCTACAATTTCCTCTTCTGTTAATTGATGCGTGTTAAATGAATATATTTCTTTGGGATTCAGGTAATGGATAGGACAGTTGCCCTAAACTGCTAACTTGAACAATTGGGCGGAAGACAACATGGTCCCCTGGGAAGGTGTGGCTCAATTAGCTCAATCCCATACCATGACCTTTTCATGAATATGAATATGAGAGTATAAAGCCACGTATAGCAGCTGCTCTTTTTTTTTTTTTTTTTTTGCACCTGATATCTATGTGAGCATATGTCTCATTTCAGCTGGCTTAAACACTGGGGAGGGAATGGGAAGGTTACATGCAACATAAAATGCAACCATCTGATTGAAAATTAGACAATATTTCAACAGAACAGGATTCATAGCAGAATTTAATAATTCCAGAAACATGGTTAAAATGTTCATTCAAATGAATTGAATAATCATTTCTATATCAAATGAGCTACAATATAAACAGCGCATATATGCCGGTCATATCTGTTCTTCAATCTGCCTTTGCTAAGAGGAGGTTTGAAGTCCTGTGAGGTGAACTCAGATTTCAGATAATCTACAGTCCTGGGAAAAAGCATTAATCCACTTTCAGATTTTTGGGAATATTTGCATGTTTTTTCCCAAAGATGGGACATACATAATACATACAAACATATATACAAGAATTCCCAAAAGGTGGTAAAACCTTAACATTCTTAAAATTGTATATTATGTTGTGGGCGTATTCCCATGTAAATAAAAATGTTTTAGTTTGTCAAGTTATTACTTCTAATATACGTAGCAGCATATTAGCACAAATATTATGTACAGTATTTTTCTGAGCATACTAAAAGGATATATTTTGTTTTTAAAAAGAAATCTCAGTTTAGTTTAGCAATGTTGCTAAATAATAAATTCTCCATACTACAGCAACCCAATATTATAAAATCATACCAAACAACAATACTTGTAAATTCAAATCAGATATCATAAATTATGTATGTAATGTATGGGCTACCAATGAGATATGTCCTATATGACCATCTGTTTTTTAATTCTTATTGTTAAAGGGAAATAGTATTCTGAATGTGTAAGTACACTATAGTATCTCCCAATTTTGGGATGTAAAACAGTAGTATGTTGTCTTGAAAAGCAGTCTTCAGAATAGAGGGTCTGGCTGAAATAAAACAGCATAAAACTGAGATTAGGGTGAACTCGTGGCATTCTGCCAAAATAAGCCCAAACTGACTAGTATTGTATTTTTATAATGCTATGTGGGGGAACAGCTGGCAATCTAATCTACCCTTTATCTCACTAAAAAGCATTATGTGAAACCTTGATTAACTAGAGCCATAATGGGCAGTGGAAGGTTAGTGTTCACGGATCATTTGTTGACGTCAATGGCATACGGGCTTGTAATCTAAGAGGAGTATATAGTAAGGAGCAAGAATTAATAAATGAAATCTTTTTAAAAATAGATAATTGTGAAACTGAGAGAAAGGAAAGGATGGAATAAATCTGAATGGATATGGTCTGATCTTGTCAAGTTGACTTGGTGAATACATGCATGGAAGTTTAAAATTCAATGAAAATATAAGTAGTAATTCCTAGCTCATAAATTTGTCATAGCCACATGTTACTGTAGCTGTGGAGTGGTGCTAATGAAAGAAGTAGAGATGTGTCGGGCCTGTCCCAGATTGGGCATTTTGAAAAGAAATACCTTCAACTCAGTTTGTAGCAAAAGGCATACTTTTACTAAAGCCAAGTGGTTACAGCACAAGCAAAGCCAGATCTGAATATTCCCATGTAAACCCAGTGCTTTTCCCTTCTGGACCCTCCTCCCTTGGGTTTTTCATAAATGTCCAATGGTATTCAAACTAGGTGTTTTGGTAACAGCCCTAAAGTTTGGCACCTTTTGGTTGGCATTTGCATTCCGTTCTCTCACTTATGTCCTTGGATCTGCCAGGCTCTATTCCGGGGTGGCACCTCTGATTCCTCTCATTGTCTCATCTCCCCTCCCTATATCCCCTTACTCCCCCTCCCCCCTTCTGACAGGATCTGACAAGATGAGTTTTGGGGAATGAATGCAATGTGGAAATGGTTATTATTCTTTTATCTGACATGGATAGATAAGTTGATGGAAATGAGATGAGAGTGATTACGCCCTTCAGAGACCAAAGATTGCTGAATATTTACTTAAAAGCTTGTTTCATATACATAGTCTAAACGTCATGTCTTCATCAGCATTTATGACTTAGTATTTGTAATCAAATGTTGAGAAAATTATTGAAGAATATTGGAGACTATGAATGTGAGACACAGATTATTTGATAGTGTGAAAAATGGGAAAATAGACATGGAAGAAAAGAAAAGAAATGAAAGAAAAAAGAGCAGATGTAGAATGACGAAAGGAAGGGAACATATGCATCCTATTTGAAAAAAATATTGGAAGATAAATTATCTCTCTATAAGATGACTAAAAATATAGAAAGATTATATGAAAACTACTTGGAACAGAGTGAAAAGAATTATGCTACAGAGTGCCACAAAATTATGTGGGTTATGCTAATGGCATATTCTTGGATCGAATGATAGAATAAAAAAAGCCTGTGAATGACAAAAATGCTTCCAAGAATGTGGATGAATTATAGTATTTACGGTGTTTAGACAGAAAAGGTTAACTACAAATCCTCAAGAGCTTAATGGAAAATAAATATTACAACAAATGTTGCTTCAAGATTTATATATATTCTTAGAGGATTCGTATAATAATTCGTATAAACACAACAGATGCTGAGAAAATGTTTAAAGGATCATCAGATGTATTTGGAATATATTAGGGGGGGTTAAATTTCCAAGTATATTTTCATTAGAATCTGATTTTATAGAATCAATAGATTCCAGGCAGCTTACAATATAAGAAAACCATAAAAACATCACATTTTCTCAAACATCATACCTCTACCTACCCCAAAGATGCCTCTAATTTAATGACAACTTTCACCTGAAGACTTACTGAAAGAGAGCAATTTTAACTTTTTACAATTCTTCACTGTTTATAACACTACTTTCTCCAACAGCATGATGTATGGTGGTATGCAAAAAAGAAAATCCACAGTGATTTTATATCAAAATGCAAACCATCTGCTTGATCTGAGTGCATGCAGGGTTGAAATCATTTTTTCCATCAAGTTTGGCAGAAAAATGAAGACAGTGTATTTGTGAAACTATCAAAATGCACCTTCAATTTCAGCCAGTTAGTTTGTTAATTTGTAGCATAAGTTGATTAGTATATTAATTACACTAATTAAAACATTTTGTTTCCATGCCATACATGACATAATAATAGTGATAACCTAAAAAGGGCTCACATAGAATTTTGGACAGAATTTTCTTCTGTCCAATGGAATCAACATACCTCTTGGTTTCAGGTATGGGTTTTCCAATCTCTTGGTCGGATTGCTTTATCTCAGTAGGAAATTCAGGAGCCACTGATCCTAGGTCAGGAAGAGATGCAATGGTGCTATCAGTCCGCTGGCTATCACTGCAAAATAATGGACAGTTATAAAATACTGCACATATGTTTTAAACTGTATTCAGAGACTAGATTAACTGCACATTTATCTCATGGTTGGCTCCTAGTAGGAAATCTAGTCTTCTACAGCCACTTGAAATTAAACAGATGTAGACTTGACCCAGAAATTTCAGAAGAGCTTGATGTATGAGATCATTTTTAAAAACCAAACTAGGAATCCAACTGCTTGACAATTGCACTCTAAATTTCTACTTTATTGTTTGAGTAAATCAAATAAATTTACAATAAAGCACAATTATAAAATACACATGCACATTAAGCTCATAATTAGCAATACACATACCCACACAAATATTCAGCTTTACTAAGATGTGTAAAAGTATCAATGTTGAAATAGCAGAAATCTAACACTAAAAGGTTACGCCAATATATCCTTGAAAGATGTTTAAATGCAAGAAGGTAGGGCTTTGCTAAATCTCACCAAGAAAGGAATAAGGGCTCTGTCACTGGTACCTGCCAAACAAATACCTATTATGCATCTGTAAGAAAACAAATTACCTGAAAGTGATATTCAAGCCTGGCAGAATCATATGAAAAGAATAACCATTAGATATGGTTTTTTCAGATCATTTAAAAACTAGTGCTAGCATATTACATTCAGCCCAGAAAGAAACTGATGACCAAATGAGTAATATCTAAACCGTTCTAACCATTCTTGTAACTGCATATTGTATCAATTAGAGGAGCTGATGGATCATTAAAGTTACACAACATTCCATTCAGGATATCATTAATGTAACGTTAATGAAATCTCATCGAATCTTTATCAAATAGTTGAGCCAGACAAAGATTATAAAGGCTGCTCCTAATACCAGCGGAACATGTAAAGGCAACATAACATTTGGAATCTCTTCTAACTGTGTATTTCTTTACTCAATGGAGGTGTTTCATCATCTAAGGGTTCCTGTACACCATAACCTAAATTATAGGACTTTGAATCAATAACATCTTCTTTTTCCATGCATTGTATCAGTTTATCTGCCATCGTCCAGACGACGATAGAATTCACACACTGTAAAAACATGGGCAGGACAACCTTTTCATGACACTTAATTTTGGGGACTTCCTCAAGGACTCAAGGACTACATCAAGCAGAAACCATGAAGTACATATGTGTGAAACTTGAATTTTTAAAAACGTTTTCCTCTAAAAAGATTGCAAACTTCCACAATATTTCCTAAAATTAACTGTAGCATCAGTTTAGCAATGTTTTTCACTTTCCAAATTCTAGTTTCTAGCACTGTCCTTAGTATTTCAATATACAAAGAAATTTAATTGGTTCTATACATTTGGGGAGGGTGGTCTTTGGCAGTAATAATATTGATCATCTTAGGACAAATAATTTTGGAGAGGGATTGCCAGAAATATCAGTGGGAATAATCTCAGTCATCAGCTGACATTAGAAGGCAAAAGTGCGCCAGGACAATCATTTGATGAGCCTTCTACACTTGCAAAGATTAGAAACTTTCAACAAACCGAACAAAGATAACTCCTTTTCCACCAAAAAGATTGGATTAGAGAGATGTTACGGTATATAAAAGACCATAAGAAGATACTGATACCTGAAATATTGACCTAAATTGCTTGATCTCAGATATATTTTTAGGAAATCAGACATTTTCAGATTACAGTCTACAACTAAGCTTATATATTCAGCATATTTCTGAAATATGAAAATAGCTATACAATAATCAGAGGTGGCAAAAATATGTTTATGTTTGTTATAGGAGTGCCCTCTATTGATCAGAGATAAAATAACACCTTGATTATACAGTAGCCCCTCTTTGAGGGAGATAGGTGGTTCAGAAATTTGAAAAATAAAATAAAATACATTGACTACTGGGATACTTACAAAAAGCTGAACAATGGATTGGGAATAGGATAAACGAACACATGAACCATCATTCATAATTCCCTACTGTGGTTAAAGCAAGCACTAGAGTGGAAATATGCTAATTAATATATCAATGTTGCAAGATTTACTACTCAGTAGCAGTAAAAAAAGAACTGTAATAATTTAAAGACTAAATATAGAGTTTCCAGGATGTATCAGTTTGCTTAGGCAAACTCTCTCTATTTTTAATTATAAATTATTTATGAATTTGAACAAAGAAAAGAGGTCATTGATTTGTCAGTATAGAAGGTATATGCTCTGGAATAAATATACACATTATATTTTTCACAGCATTTACAGCAATACAGAGCACTACACCAATACAAAATTAGCATATTATGTATATTGATTCAACATATGAACAAAATCCATGACTTTTTTCCCCCTCTATTAATTCAATCATCTTATACCACTTAAGCCTATGCAAATTCTCTAAGCCAGTGTTTCTTAACCTCAACAACTTAAGATGTGTGGACAGGCATGCTGGCTGCACAATTTTAGGAGCTGAAGTCCACACAACTTCAAGTTCCCGCAGTTAGACACATTTCCCTACACTAGTCCATGAGTAAATTAGCAGTCTTTTACTAATATTTAGTTTCAGTATACTGAAACTTAGATCTTTAACTGTATATTCAGAAACCTTTTTACAATGGAAGGTCACAGAAACCACACAACGCAAACTGTATTATTGCAGCAACATGGGAGTTTTGCACATGCAAGAACACTGGCTACCTAAAAAAAAAAAGAATCACAGAAAATCAAGCTCTATTTATATGTCTGCCTCAGGGTTTATAACCAAATTCTCCTTTCTTTCAGAGATCAGAATAAATTGGACCATTCTTTCCACAGCCTTGCAACTCTGTCCACTATTGTATTTAAGTTTTAACTATCCTAACAACATTTAGATTGTTAACAAACAACAATAAAATATTCTACACAAAACAACTGGAGAGAAAGTCCTGTATCTTAGTCCTCATCTATTGAATTAGCCACAGTGATTTGGGTTCATGTAACATGCTATATACTAAGCTGCAACGAATGAAAACATAAAACTTCAACTAAAAGTCAAATAAACCAGATCTACCTGTTTAAAATACACAGAGTGTTCTAGTGTCTTTTAAGGATGTACTGGTTCTGGGCATGAATCATCCATAGAGTTTGGTCTAGTGCAGGAGTAGGCAACCTTGGCTCAGAATTCTGGGAGTTGAAGTCCACGAGTCATAAAAGAACCAAGGTTGCCTACCCCTGGTCTAGTGGTTAAGGCACCAGACTAGAAAACAAGAGACGGTGAGTTTCACGTCCCTCCTTAGCCATGAAAGCCACCTGAGTCAGCTTGGGCCAATCACTCTTTCTCAGCCCAACCCATCTCACAGGGTTGTTGTTGTTGTGAGAAAAATAGGAGGAGGAAGGAGGATTAGATGTGTTCACCACCTTGAGTTATTGGTAAAAATAATAATGGTGGACGGGGGGGGGATCTAATAAACTAATAGATAGAGATGGTTTAGGAGTAGCAGGAAACTGTGCTATTGGTACAAGGTGTAACAAACCACAGGCTCACATAGTCCCTTTTCTGCAGTTTCCATTTTTGCTATGTAAAGATTAAAAAAAAAAAAAAACCCTTCCTTCTTTCAGCTGTACACTAGCCACAGCTCTACAGCATTCAAGCTCCGGGAAGTCTAAGTCACTCAACATCGAACCGAAGTTCATGAGCTTCGGGGGGTTTTTTATTAGAATTTAAGCTAAAAGAGCTCCCAGGGTTTGAACATATCAATAAACAGTGGTTAGCCAAATAAAAGATGGCAGTTTTCACTCATCCTTCTTATATAAAAAAGAAAGGAAATCAGTGAGTTAGAAATTTGCCAAAAGAGCATTTTTTTTATTGTTTTACAAGACCACAGCCTCTAAAATAGAGGTCTACCTAGAGCAAACATATTTGGATCCCATTCAACAAACTAAAACAACAGTGCAGTTGTTGCTTGGTGATCTCACATTCTTCTTTTTCTATTTCTGACATTTGCTGAACTTTTGTAGTCACAGGAGCATTTGTTCTCAGCATTTTCTCTTGTTCCATGCCAAGACTTAGAAGCTGTTTCTGAAATCAGGACCAATAATGTATATGGTCATCTATAACGATGTATAAAATTATTTCATGACTATCTGGCTTCCCTTGAGCTCTCTGCCTCTTTCTCAGCTAAATTTTTCCATCAACTTATATGGTAATAACATGTAACATAATGTAAACAGCCACATGCAGACTGTGCAATAGTAGCCACAGGCAAAATAAATGGTCTAAAATTAAATGTGGGGGGGGGACATTCCCAGAGAACTAAGCCAAAAAACAGCAACCAAAAAAAACAGCATCAGAAAACCAAGCATGAAACCCACATCACATTCCCCATAAATAATATTTTAATGTGATATTCCTATTTGTTTTCCAAAGTAAATGTATCATAATTTCCAAAAAATACAGATTGATAAACAAGTCTGTGAGAAAGGGTGTTCAGCAAAATATAAAGTTAATAAATGTATTTATCAGTATATTTTGGAACAATGTCAAGAAAGGTACACTATATTCATTTCCAATATATTAAAGAAAAAATAAAATGTAATCATATAGGCCAGACAGGTAGGTAGGTAGGTAGGTAGGCAAGCTGATGATAGATTGATAGATACAATAGATAGATAGACAGACAGACCCAGATAGACAGACAGAATCTAAGAATAGGCAAGAACCTGGATATGATACTTAAATTACCTTACTCAATAGAGCATGGATTCTATACATATCATGTATATGAAGCTGGACATCTGCCAACCAGCTGTTTGGTACCAAAATATAAAAAGGAGACAGCTACATCTAAGTAGGCCCCTCTAACAGCTGGGCTATCTGACATCAAGCTTCATTTCTTTTCTTTTCTTTTTTCTTTTCTATTTCTCCATTGTTTTTTAAAAACATTTTTGGCTCCTGCATGAAGCTAAAGAATTTAAAATAAGACAGCACCCTGCTTCTATGACTGCACAATCCTTATGTGGTTAGGTTGTTAGTCTTAAAGGTAACATCTCCTTTGCTAAATTTAATTGCAGCAAACAGCAAACTATATGCAGTATTAGTGGATCTATACTTTTCTTTTTGATTTAGTGTTATTCAAAGTGTTCTCCACAAAATGAAGTCCAAGAGCATTCATAACAACAACAGAAACTGCTTCAACATCTGGTTATGATTTTATGAGTGAACTCTCAAACAATACTTAACCCAAGAAGGAAAAATATTACAAATTAAATGAACTAATTTCTCCATTCCTATTTGCAGAAGAGTCTTGAATATATCACTGTTTTTCTACATTCCACCATATGTCAATGTGGGAAAATGCCATCACCAAGATTTATTCCAAGAAGAAAAATGATAGAATTTTACATATGCTGAAATAAATTAAAATTAATACTTAATTCACATTGGGTGGTTCCTGATTAGGTAGAGACAAATTTCTTCTGTTTCTTACTAGGGTTGCTCCTCTAGTTCCACTAATGTCAGTGGAGTTTATTTCAGTGAGAAAGTGCGGTTTCTTACTGAAACTAATCAAAGTATGTCAAGTTCAAAGAAAATGCAAGCAACTTTAAGCCATCCTTCTTAACCTGTTGCTTCCTGATGTTCTGGAATTGTTCCTCTCACTTGGAGAGACTTAATTCAAGCATCTGGAGAACACCAGGGTGGACAAGGCTATATTAAGCCATCACTTATAGCATTTGGAAGGGAAAAAATGATCGCCTTACACTGCAATAACAAATAATTGTATGTTAAAAAGTTAACAAACTGATTTAAGTCCTGGCCATATTCATTTTACCTCAGTCACCTGCCTAAGTGTCCTAAAACAAGAAGCAAGTAGATTAAAAGGCATGGTGATTCTTAACAGTTGCTCTCAGATTCAAATAGAGCACGGCAAACAAATAACTATCTGGATGCTGAAATGGCGCCATTTATGGTCTGGATATTCCTTTTCATTATTTCAGGTCTGGTATTTCTCTCCCCAATGCCTACTGTTCAAATCCACATGGTCTAATAGAGCATAGAAAGGTGGAACATTTCTTTTTAAACCAAGTATCTCCTGAATCAATTTCATGCTTACATTTTTTTTCTCATGTCTTACCAAATACGGCTAAAATAAGGTTAGCATATACTTGGCATTGCAGACATCTGAAAAATGATTGAAATCCCTACCAGTGCTATAATCATTTTCAAAACCATGTTTTAAAAAGTTATGTTGGGAACACTGCTGGCCTATTTATTTTGCATTAAGACAAGTGTGAACATACCACAACCCCAACTCAAGTATCATAGGCACAAGAATGACAACAACTGGAATTCTGAGGAATCTGTAGTAGTTAAGGTCCCAGGTTGGAATCCAGAAGACCCTGAGTTCTAGTCTTGCTTTAGGTACAAAACCAATGAGGTGACTTTCAGCCAGTCCCTCTCTCTCAACCCTAAGGAAGAATCAATGGCAATCCACTTCTGAAAACCTTGCCAAGAAAACTACATGGGTTTATCCAGAGTTGCCAGGAATCACGACTAGCTCAAAAGCAGCATCCCCATGGCCACATGATCAAAATTCAGATGCTTGGCAATTGGTTCATATTTATGAGGGTTGCAGTGTCCTGGGGTCATGTGTTCACCTTTTTTTTTTACAAATATTTTTATTGAGTTTTATAAAGGTAATAAGGGGTCAAAAAGGGTAAGACAATGGGAAACAAAAAGGTTAGACCAGGGAAAAGGGATAACACAAAAATGGGATTAATCCCACAAAATAACATCGCTTCAGCAAGTCTACCAGTCCGCGTTTACATATTAAATCTTAATAATTACAACTTTCCATATAATCACGTAAATAACAAATTAGTCAATAAATCTCATTCATTTCACTACTTAATAATGCTTAATATTAATTATTTATAATCACTTTAAAATAATAATATACTACATATTAATTATAGTTTACCATATTATTTAAGATCACAAATACACAAAGAGGAAGAAGAAGAAGAAGAAATAAGAACAAGTTCATACAAATAATCATGGAATATAAATACAAATTATCAATTATCTCTTTAAATTTCATAACCTTTTCTCACTCTAGCGTGTTTCTAACCAATAATAAAATTTTCCCCATGTTTTAAAATAAATTGTGTCTTCTTTCTCTTTCATTTCTCAAGTCAGTCTATCCATTTCTGCACATTCGAGTATTTTTGTTATTATAGCCTGGTCAGATGGTAAATTTTCATTTTTCCAAAATTGGGCAAATATTATTCTTGTGGCTGTCAGCACATGCAATATTAAATACTCATTCTCTTTTCCATAATTCAAACCTAATATTCCTAACAAACAGAGTTCTGGTTTAAATTCTATCTGTATTTTAATCATCTCTTCTAGCCACATATGGATCTTAAACCAAAATTTTTTAACATTAGGACATATCCACCAGAGATGGTAATAAGTGTCTGGTTGTTGTTTACATTTCCAAATGTGTTCACCTTTTGAGACCTTCTGACAAGCAAAGTCAATGGGAAAGCCAGATTCATACCTTGTTACTAACTTAACAACTGCAGCGATTTGCTTAACAACTATGGCTGGAAAGTTGTAAAATGGGGCAAACCTCACTTAACAGATGTCTCGCTTAACAACAGATATGTTGGGCTTAGTTGTGACTGTATGTCAAGGACTAGCTGTAGTTATCTTTATCAGTAGTCTACCTCTAGAACTGCTGGTTTCTGGCCACATCATTTTCCGTTTTTATATCATGGCATGAAAGATTTATTGATCCATGCAAGAAGCTGATTGGTTTCAGTTTCCAGAGATTTTCTACTGCAACCATACACAAAAATATGTACAGATAGCCCTCGACTTACCACAGTTCATTTAGTGACTATTCAAAGTTACAACGGCACTGAAAAAAATTGCCTATGTCTCTTTTTCACACTTACGACCACTGAAGCATCTCCATGGTCACGTAATCAAAATTCGGCCTCACTTAACAGCCATGTTACTAAGTGAACAACTGCACTGATTCACTTAACAACCGAGGCAAAAATGTCATAAACTGGGGCAAAATTCACTCAACATGTTTCACTTAGCAACAGAAATTTTGGGCTCAATTGTGGTCGTAAATCGAAAACTACCTGTACTGTTAATTTTCCAAAGTACAAAGTATAAAGTTATACTGTATAGCTTTAACTGCATCAATAATGGAATGTTGCATTTGAAATACTGCAGCTTTTATTTTTTTCTGCATTCATCTAGTTGGCATAAGTCCTGCAATCATCCGGGTTTTTGTAAATCATCAGGGGGACTGAATTTAGGGGGATATAATCTTATTTATACGAAAGACAAATCTGTATTCGTGCTTTTTTTTCCTTTGCTTTCATGATGGCCTATCTGTCAATATGTTACGTGCTTACATAAAATCTGGTCATTAATTACAAAATAAGTAATTATCATAAGCATTTTAGGCACATGTTGGGAATAAATTGCAGTTGACAAATAGGACCAAGAATTACTGGGGTATATATATATCTCAGCAGATACAGTATGTTTAGATTGCTGAAAGTTGGGTAAATGCCAACATATTCAAACTATAGGATAAACAGTGAAATGAGATCTTTTCTTGCTCTTTTCCTGGGCATATTGAGCAAATGCTAGATTAAGTTCTTTCCAAGAGGAAAAAATGTCAGTATCAATAAGATTAACTACTGCAGCAGGGCCCAGTTGTTTGTGAGACTTAAAAAGAAGTTCAAATGTACATTTAATTTTCACTGCAATGGAGCACATATGTTTTCTAGTCTTTATTACTACAAAAAACAATGCAATTGGCCTATTTCCTATTATAGTATTTGTATGTAGGCCAGCTGCTCTGCGTTCTATATTTGTACTAAAAGGAAAAGAAAATGATAAATTAAATTCTAAAAAAGAAATGGTGGCTGGGGCGGTGGCTTTTAATGGCATGTGCATTAGTCAGCTGTGAAACACACCACTGACGTTTTCTAACCCAGGCAATGCTTCTATGCTCTGCTTATAAAAATAAATAAATACCAGAAATAGTTTGCCCACCTAAAGAAAAAGAGAAATACTTTGGATATGCATTATTTCAAGATTGTTTAATTCATTATAGCATACAGATAGGGAGTTCATTTCTGTTACTCTGAAGTTCATCCCATACAATGCAATTTACTTTACCTGGTTATTCTTGATAAAACAACAGCATAAGCATGGGTAATCCTTACATTCCTGACCCACAGCCTGCTTTTGAGCACGCAGAAAAGATGCTGTGGTAAACAGCATTAATGCTAGTGGACTCTAGCTGTTGATCTTGGCTATCTGCCAAGAGTCCAATCTTCTGCCATCCTCAGAACAGCACGTGAAGAAGCTTAGTTGTGGTCTTCAGGCTTTCAGACGTCACTGCTAAAATTGATAGTAACAGGGAATCCCAAGAAGACAAAGTTTCTTATAATGGAAATACTTCCTGTTATAGAAATGTTGGTCTATTTAAGTAAAAATGTTCTTGAGTTGTCTACAACTACTAATGAATTCATAAATACATTTTTCCAATGTTCTTGATGTTCAGAAAGTGATTGTTGTTCCCCTCTTCCAGGGTGCTTGACTTCCTATTGTATAGTCTACAGCAGGGATGTCAAACAGCCGGCCCATGGGCCAGACGCGTCACCAGGAAACAGCGCCCACCCCATTGCCAGCAATGGAGAAAAAGCTACGATACGTCACACGATGTCACATGTCTGGTCTACAGCCTTAATATTCCTTGGTGAATCCAAGAAATAATTAACCTTCCAAGCCCAGACAATGTTGGCCAAGTACTGCTACTGAAATTACCTTTTCCCCATGTACGGCATGTTCAAATGAAATATCAGGCATGGCAATCCAAACAGAATTTATGCAAGAATAGATTCAAGAGTAGATATTCAAATGACTATTACACAAGCAACACAATACTCCGTTATCAATGAAGAAAGAAGGTTCCTCTGAAGCAACATAAGCGTATGAGAAAAAGAGAAATTGAGAGAAATGATTTTAAAATGAAATCAGTGCATTGCTCCTTTAACCTTAACAAATCTTGCTAAAAACAATCTTGTGGGAATGTTTGGGCATGTTTGGGCAGGGAAAATCATTTAAGTTTGGTATAGCTATCAAAGGTCTCACACTCTTTCACCTGGGTAATCTAGTAATTATTAGCCCAAATCAGCATACCCAGTTTTATCTTAATTGTTTCCATTTGCCACCAAATATCAGGGTGGGTGGGCTGAATCCTTTGGATTGTATGTTTGTTGTCTTGTAACTTATAGTTGCTGACCAGGATAGGAGCTAGTTTGGAGCAGTAAAACAACCCAGGAAGAAGGGGGAAGTTGGTTTGTCCTTCCTGTTTTCCCCCCAAAGAATTCACTTTTGGATTTAGACATGTGTTCAAAGACATACAGTATTCCCTTGAAAAATGACTTGTTCTCTATTGGAACCAAATTCAGAATATTGCTTCTGGTTTCTTTAATAAAAAGAGGGCTTTGAAAAAAAATTAAGACAGTGTCTTCAGGACTAGGAAGAAGATACTGCATCCATCTTGATTTAGTTCAGTATTTTTATGTCTACTTTTATCATGAGTATTTTTAAATACAAATGTATTAGGAATATATATTTCTGAGATTTTAAAGACTTTATAGTACCCATTTCAGCAATGCTAAGAAATGCTAAGCTCTTTATGACATTAATAGCTCAATGTCTTCTAGAAAATTGAACAGGATTTGGGTATTTTACCTACAGAATCTCTCCCATGCCTTTCCTACTATGCTGAATGATATATTATCACTGGGACTGAGTAATGGTATATACCAGGCCTTTTAGAGGCAGAATAGTTTATATTGTCACTGGATAGACAGAAGGACAGCACCTGAGGTCCTATTACACACTTTCATCAGGTAGACATTTAGCAAAACATAACCCTTTTTTTTTTTCAAATCAAAGGGGAAAGTTGGAACTCATTGTCAAGGCAGCTACAAATCAGAAATTGCTGAAGCGTCTTTGGAAAACTTTGGTGTAAAATCAGAGAACACAGTAAGGAACAGCCAATGGAAAGAACACTAACAAAATGTGCTATATAAATTGTAAAGGCCAATTTTAACTACAGAATAGCTTCTGGATTACTCTTTATCGCTGGTAGGAAAAAACACAAAACAATGTGACTGTACAAGATAATCACCTTACACAATGACATAAGGATGATGAAAGTAAAAATGAGATCATTATTCCAGGAACAATGTTTGCTAATATGTCCAAATACTTTCCCCCCCAGAATCTTCTTCCTTGTTTTCTACAGTCAGAAAGTTCTCATTGTTTTTCACTTTACTTCTATGATAGTTTATCAAATACAGTAGCAGCACAATCAAATACAGTAGCAGCACTATTCTCTAAATATTACTGTCTTTTCTACTGTCTTGTCCTATACAAACAGTGTCTGTGTAAGAAAAGTTCAGTTGAACGCATGTCTTTCATCTTGAGTTCACTCCATGTGAAAATACAGTTTCTGTATTTTCTGATACTGCTTGCAAAGCTGGGGCAACTACTAATTAGTATTTCCAAATGAACCTCCTGCATTTCATTACATTCATTTGCAGAATGAAACTAGTGGTTCTTAAGTTATCAACTCTTTCTATTTTTTCTGTTCTAGTATTTTTTTAATGGGTCAGAAAAGCATTACATAACCACTCACACTGGCAACAATGCTTTTAAAATATCTATCCGCAAATACAGAATTGCTCAGACTAATGAATGATGAATTAGTATAAGTACAGAACTGACTCACCCCAATTTCTCCTCTTCCTCTAGCACCCGCCTGGGAGTTCTTAAGTTTCACAAATCTATTGTAAGGGTAATCACTGCATCTGGGCAAAACTGCTTTCACTAAAATGTAATGCTGGCTAAAATGGTAAGTGCATACAACTGCAACTTTGTTGTCTGTTTATTATAACATAAAAATCTGTTAAGAGTTTATATTCAATGAATGAAAATTCTTTGCGTAGCTTACTTTACTCTCTTTGTTCTCCATGTAAAAGTTCACAGCTACATAGATAAGTCAGTTTTTAATAGTCAATTCTTAATTGCCCTTGTCAAGATTTAGCACAGTCAATGGAAAAACTACTGATTTTTTAATGTGTCTGAAAGCCATAGTCCCATCCAACATGGATACATGATATGAGATTATGGCCCTAGGGATCTATGAGCAGGTGGTGCACATATACGATATGACAATACATTTGTGTGCTATGATTTTGCTACTACACTGAAAAGCCTCTTACCAAGCTGTTAAGCTAGAAAGCCAAGAATCCACTCTATTAAAATTATTTAAAGCATTTTCCAGCCTTAAATTACTTCTATGATAGTTTATCAAATACAGTAGCAGCACTATTCTCTAAATATTACTGTCTTTTCTACAAATCACTGCACTATCAGTTATGCTGTTAAAACACAGTAAAGCTTCAAAATATTGCTTTAGAAGCATTTCACTTATTTCAAAACTAAAGCATATCATAACTAGGGGATTAGCCATTTTGGATCTAATTCTCACTAACAGAGATGAAATGATAGACGGTGTTGGAGCCATAGGAACCCTGGGAGGAAGTGATCATGCAATATTAGAATTCAACATTATAGAGGCACAACCAATAGAACACAGTCAAACTAGAGTCTTGGACTTCAAGAGAGCTAATTTCAATAAACTTAGAGAGGGCTTGGGAAGGATTCCATGGATGAGAATCCTCAAGGGGAAAACAACTCAAGAAGCTTGGGAAATTTTGAAAAATGAGATAATAAAAGCACAGTCTAGCACAATACCAACAAAGAGGAAAAATAACAGCTCTCAAAAGAAACCAGCATGGCTGCATAAAGAACTCTCTGACAAATTGAAAGATAAAAAGGACAAGTATAGAAAGTGGAAAGAGGGGAACATAACTAAGTCAGAATATCAGCAAATAGCCCGAGCCTGCAAAGATGAAGTGAAGAAAGCCAAGGCTCAAAATGAACTGAGGCTTGCGACCAAAGTCAAAAATAACAAAAAAAGCTTCTTTCAACATGTAAAAAACAAGAAAAAAGTGAAGGAAATGATTGGTCCATTAGTGGGTGGAAGTGGCAAGAAGGTGACAAGCAACAGGGAGAAAGCAGAACTATTTAACTCATTTTTTGCATCTGTCTTTACACAAAGGGAAAAAACAGACCAACCTATCAAAAATAGTGCCACAAAAAACAAAACAGAAACACAAGTTAAGATAGGCAAGAAAATCGTTAGTGAGCACCTGTCCAGCCTAGATGAGTTCAAATCGCCAGGACCAGACGGATTACACCCCAGAGTTCTCAAGGAACTGGCAGATGTGATATCGGAGCCACTGAACTATATTTTTCAAAGATCCTGGAACACAGGGGAACTACCAGAGGACTGGAAAAGAGCTGATGTAGTTCCCATCCTCAAAAAAGGAAAAAAAATGGATCCAGGAAATTACAGACCTATCAGCCTGACCTCAATACCTGGGAAGATCCTGGAAAAGATAATCAAACAACGAATCAACGAACACCTAGAGGCAAACAAAGTCATTACTAAAAGCCAACATGGGTTTGTCAAAAATAGATCATGCCAGACAAATCTTATTGCATTCTTTGACCAAGTGACAAAATTAGTGGATCAGAGGAATGCTGTGGACATAATTTACTTGGACTTCAGTAAGGCATTTGATAAAGTAGATCACAACCTACTACTTGACAAGATAGAAAAATGTGGGGTAGACAGAACCACCACCAGATGGATCCGTAGCTGGCTGACCGGCCGTACTCAGCGAGTGGTCCTCAATGGAACTGCATCTATATGGAGGGAAGTGTGTAGTGGGGTGCCCCAGGGCTCTGTTCTGGGCCCAGTACTCTTCAACATCTTCATCAACGATTTGGATGAAGGGATAGATGGGGAACTCATCAAATTTGCAGACGACACCAAGCTGGCAGGAATAGCCAACACTCCAGAAGACAGGCTTCAGATACAGAAGGATCTGGACAGACTTGAACACTGGGCACTAACTAACAAAATGAAATTCAATGGTGAAAAAAGCAAGGTTCTACATTTAGGCAAGAAAAACCAAATGCACAAGTACAGCATAGGTGGCACCATGCTCAATAGTAGTAACTGTGAGAGGGACCTCGGAGTCCTAGTAGACAATCACTTAAATATGAGCCAGCAGTGTGCTGCAGCTGCCAAAAAGGCCAACACAGTGCTAGGCTGCATTAACAGAGGGATAGAATCAAGATCACGTGAAGTATTAATACCACTCTTCAATGCCTTGGTAAGGCCACACTTGGAATACTGCATCCAGTTTTGGTCACCACGATGTAAAAAAGATGTTGAGACTCTAGAAAGAGTACAGAGAAGAGCAACAAAGATGATTAGGGGACTGGAGGCTAAAACATATAAGGAACGGTTGCGAGAATTGGGTATGTCTAGTTTAACGAAGAGAAGGACAAGGGGGGACATGATAGCAGTATTCCAATATCTCAGGGGCTGCCATAAAGAAGAGGGAATTAAGCTATTTTCCAAAGCACCTGAAGGCAGGACAAGAAGCAACGGGTGGAAACTAATCAAGGAGAGAAGCAACCTAGAACTAAGGAGAAACTTCCTGACAGTGAGAACAATTAATCAGTGGAACAGCCTGCCTCCAGAAGCAGTAAATGCTCCAACACTGGAAGTTTTTAAGAAGAGACTGGACAGCCATTTGTCCGAAATGGTGTAGGGTTTCCTGCCCGAGCAGAGGGTTGGACTAGATGACCTCCAAGGTCCCTTCCAACTTTACTATTACTATAAGAGATTTCTCCTAGTTTTGCCTAAATCTTCTACTTCAGGCTTTAAAAAGAACAAAAATCCACAACTCTCAATTTTTCTACAGCCACCCAAATTGTCTCTCTCTCTCTATAGCTCTTCATCTTGTCAAGAAATACTGTATAAAATAGATTTGTGTGTCTCCACTGCTAAAAACACATCTTCAAAGTTTTAATATTTCATTTTATTAAAACAGTACTACGTCATTTAACAGTTTTGTAGGAAAGAAGAACTAAGGAAGCAAACTACTTTACAAGGGCTACCAAATATCCAACTACAGATTTTTTTTTATTCCATTTAAAAATGTGTCCGATTTTCAGAGACTGCCTGAACAAGTCCCTGCAGTTTTATTGGGAAGATTTTTTAAAAGTGGTTTGCCACATTGCCTCCTTCCTAGGGCAATACCTGGTCCACATATTCTAATGTAGGATTACAACTCACAGCCTCCCAATTTATACCATGATGTCTTAACCCAGTGGTGGCGAATCTATGGCACAGGTGCCAGAGACGGCACTCAGAGCCCTCTCTGTGGGCACGCGCGCCATCACCCCAGTCCTAGGCCTTCAGCTGGGTTTTATAAAACCTTTTTGCTTTTGCCTCCGCCACCGTGTGCAAAAAAAAAAAAAAAGGTTCAATCAATCAGTCAATTTCAACTTCTCGCGGGAAAAAAAAAGACCTTGCAAAGTTAGAATTGATTGATTGAACTTTTTAGTCCCACCCAGTCTGCCATTACAACTGCAGTCACGCCCACCCAATGGGCCACACCCACCCGGCACCCGATGATGCATAAGTGGGTTTTGGGTTGCAGTTTGGGCACTCGGTCTCTAAAAGGTTTGCCACCACTGCCTTAACCACTACACCAAACTAGATTTCTCAGAACTTTCTTTTTAAAAAAATATTTCTATGGATTCATCTTTATCATAATATTTATTCTGGAAAATGTTCAAAATTTTCTTATGGAGTAAAATATCACTTCTTCGAAACAATAAATGATCAGATATTTAGGGAAAAATAATTTAATTTAGGGATGATCCGTTAAAATCAAATTACCCTAAAACATAAAAATGAAACACGGTAATTCAAGAACCCAGCTGCACACAATGACAAAGAAGAAGTAAAGGGGGATCATCAATAAAATGCAGGAATACAACATAATTGATGGGTCTCAATCTGTCTTAATTTGACAAATTCTATTTCCCACAGGATGGTCCACAGTAATTCAGGACATACAATAAGTACCATGCTAAGACAACCTATCCCATTTGTCTTAACTTTGTGTCATTTAAACAAAAAAACCAAACTAACTAGCCCATTCAATATACCCTTGTTCACACAAGTCTTAAAATTATGCTTAATATTTTATTCTACCTTGCTGTAGTCAGCTCAGTAGCATCAAGAGCAGCATCACAGAGGACTGTGATCAGTGGTTTTTCCAAAGAATCCACATCAGGCTCCAATTTAATGGAAACATCAGGAACAGAAGAACTGGGTAAAAACAAATGGAAATATATTAGAATATATTTTCTGAAAAAAGGTGTTTCTGGAATATCACATCAAAAGATGACAAACATACTGTCAGGGATTAGTACTAGTAATTACTTCAGTGTGATCAATAGATATTTCTTTTTCAATATGTTTTTATTGTTAGCTTTCTGTATCCTTCTCTAAAAGCTCTTCTATCTGATAGCTAGAGGTGATTTCACAACAAGGCATATCTCTTTGTAAAAGGGTTTTCATACATTTTAAAGCCATCTTTCAGATCTAAAAGATAACTGGAAAATTCAGGTTCTATTTCTGATGTCTTTTCATATTGGGATCCCATTAAATTTGGCTGACAATGTAATTCAAAATATATTAATGCAGTACTCAAGTCTGTCTTTATAACAGTCTGACTGGAATGAAGAACAATGTATTTTAAATGAACCAGATTAAGTAGATCTATAAATGTAAATGAAAGGAGAAAAAAATCCTAAATAAATCAATAAACCCAAAATAAAGATTTAATTTTAGTTTTCTTGAAATGTCACAAGCTGGAGGGATGGCACATAACACTGCTCGATCAAGCCAATGTCAATCATCACAGCAATCCAGTTTACAAAAGAGTAAATATTGGGATAGACCATGCAAACATAACTTTATTAAGAATTGTTTAAAACTATGCTTTGTTGTACAACTCATAATGGCCTAATTACATTAAAAGCTTACTTCACATTTAACAGCTATTGAAAACTGCAAATAAACAAGTAAACCACATTACAATTTATCATGCTATATAGTTCACCATGAATCCCAAGTTAATAAAAAATAAACAACACTGCATCACCCATTTCAAGGTGACCAATAAATGTATCTCAGACTGAAGTGATTATACTCTGAACTAATACAAAATAAAGCAGACATGTCAAACTCGCGATGTCACATGACGTCGCGCAACGTATCGGAGCTTTTTTGCCATTACTGGGAGCGGCTCCGGTGTGATGAAACCGGCCCGCAGGCCAGCAGTTTGACACCCCTGAAATAAAGAAACAATGTCTTGAAAAATTGAAGCCTCAGTACAGATTTTAAAATATTTTGCATACAAAATGCTCAAAAATTAGAAGTTTCTCAGATTTCCATTCTACTTTTCCACCAAAATGGTTACACATAGATTTATTCACAAATGATCTCATGTGCTGTCTGGAAGTAGCCTGGTTAGTTCAAGTCAAGAGTTTTCTGAAACCAAAATCTACTTTTTTTTATTTTTTTGCTCACTAGAAATATTGAGAAGTCTGTCAATGCTTTTCAGCACAGTTGACATTTTCTGACTCCAATATATTCTAAATTGATTTGATAGACTGAAATTGGGCAGCCAATACATTTAAGTATATAATAATGGGGCCACGGTGACTCGTGTGGTTAGGAAGCTGAGCTCAGCATTGCAAAAACCTGAAAGCGTGAGCTGTGTGACAGACTGATCTCCCGTCAATTTGTCCCAGTTCCTGCCTACCTAGAAGTTTGAAAGCCTGCAAAGGCGAGTAGATAAATAGGTACCACTTTGGCGGGAAAATACCAGGGACATGAAAGGATACTGCTCCGTGTCCCCTGGGCAATAGTGATGTCACCGGCTAATTCTTTCAACCCCGAAGTGCCTTGATAGGTAATTCTGACACAAACATAATAGTACTAGTAATTAATAATAATAAACGGATCAGATTTGATTTAAATTTTTCAATGAAACAAATATATTTTAAACTCTTGGCAAACAAATTAGTATTTACTCACACAGAGACAGAAAATACTACACAAGTAGAATTTTTGGAGAAAAAAAATTATAAAGCAATACTTGATACAATGTTAATTTATAACTACATGAATACCAAGGAAGAAAATGTCTTTCTAATTATTATTAAGGCTCATGAGACTGAAATAATTAGGAAAAAGTCTCAGTTTGATGATCAGCTGCATAATGACAGTTGAAATGCTCATATAATAAATATATTCAACAGATCAAGTGTTTCAACCTCTAAATCACTGGTGGCATAATCAACAGCAAATATCTGAGTCAATGTGGAGTCATAATGTTCACAAAGCAATCTGAGATAATTTTTAAGTTGTTGAGGATATAATGATACATAAGCTATATACCCAAGAAGCTTCTAAATACTATGATTTGAAGTTTGAATTTACAACGTATTCATAGAATTATTGATAGAGGCACAAATATGTAAATATGCTTGCAACACACAACGCTCTTTCACATCTGCCATAGTAACCACAAATCATTTTTTTCCTCTACATACCATATTGACTTAAAATAATTATTAATGCAAGATGGCTCATTCCACATTTCCTGCTGTTGAAGTCAGGGAATATATTTCAGCATTCTAAATTATCAATTATTCGGTAGTCAAATGGATTTTAAAGTATGCTGCTTCACTCAGTTTATAGTGTAAAGAACAGTACAAGATCTACAGTAAGGCAACGTTCTTATACAGATGAATTTCTAGGGAAGCCACACAGCAATCTAGAGAAAATCTTTAGATTGCTTTATGGCTTACATATAGATTCTTATTTTTTCCACAATGTATAATACATTATATAACCTCATGTCTTAGACTTCCATAATTTCCCAACAAACTGAGAAACTGTTGTACTCTTATTTTTTGTGATACAGTATAGATTTGAACCACCATTCGCTTTTTAAATAAAGTCCTAATTAGATTCTTTGGGCCACTTTTTTTTCTTCATGCAAACTGTTCTCATGATTATTCTTGATCTAACTCAGTGAGATAATGTATTTTATGGGAGCATGCTATTATGCCTTGCTGCACTGAAGGGTCTCCAGGGGTGTATTGTGCTGCTGCCATACAATATTATGTTGGACATATTTTGCCTTGATAATAAAACTTTTCATTGTAAGGAAATCCATACCAACTGAAGTGATGGATCACAGTTGCCTCACCAGTTAGAAACGGGGCACCTCACCGCTTCAACAAGGCACTTTACTCCTTTTTGTTGATCAGCAAAGAACTGTGCGGCCCTATGTTTGGATGATACAATGATGAAAAAATTCAAACATTAAAAAAATAACACAAGGCATGGATTGGTAGGAAAAGGTTATGTAACCTTCCTTTTATAAATATGCATCACTTGTTTAAATAGGGTTTTTTCCAAATGAATTAAGTCAATGTGAACTAATATATTTCACTAAGAGCCATACTGGCAACTGCTAAAATTTACAATTTAATATTTTTAGTTTAGCGTAAAATCTACACTGGAACTTAGGAATTCTGCCTAGAGTCACTAAGAAGGAACATGAAAGTTAAATTAAGTTATGTTCAACCTCTGTTTACATTTCTGTTTATTTAGACAACAAAACTTTTCCAGAAGATCTAATGCAGGGTCCTCAAACTACGAACTGCAGGCCACATGCGGCCTGACCTGTCTTTTTATCCGGCCCGCCTCAACCTCCCAGTCAAGCCATCAAATCGTGAGGAGAGGGTGGGTGGATGGTGGCGAGAGCCCTAGCCAATGGTGGGATGGCAAATTGATGGGAGAATTTTTTCCCAATTTCTCCCTCGCACGACCATGGGCACGCTCATGCTTTGGCCACACCCCCTTCCTCTCCTCCTCTCGCCTATTTGTGTTTTTTCCTCAGGTGCAGGCTGAGAGGTTTAGGCCTCACTTGCAGCCTTGGCCTCGCTTAGGGAAGCCAAGCCTGGTGATGACGATGCCACTGCTGCTGCTGTTTCTGAGGCGGGTCCCTCACTAGGCACTACGGAACGCAAGCCCCAGCCTTTGCTGCTACTGCCGCCGCCGCCATGCCAGCCAAAAGGAAACTGGTGCCGCCAGCCCTCAACATCACCTCTACCATTGCTGAGGGACCCAGCCCCACCAGCGGTTGGAGTGGGGCTGCTGGAGTGAGGCGCCAGTTATGGGTCTGAGGGGAGCGGATGATGGGTGAAGTATTTGTGAGGGATGGCCAGGGAGAGCAAGAAAAAAGAAGAATTTACTCCTGGAAAGTTATTTCAGGGTTGCGAGGGGTTGTGTGGAGCTAAGGTAATGAAAGGTCAGGGGAGCAACTGGGAGGGAGGATGTGGTCGCCTTTGGAGGAGCATCCCAATCCACAAACGGGGAGGGGGGGGGCTGCCACGTTCGGGCAAAGCCGGAGCTGGTGGAATAGCTCTGAGGAACTGAGAATGCCAGTGCTGGTGGTTGAGAGAAACTTCATTGGCCTTTAGGGTCCAGGAAAGGATGGAGGAAGGGGGGGCATTGGGATGTGCCCCATGGGAAAGAGGAATGAGGTCCTGCCAGGCAGGTTCTTCTGCCCTGAGACAGTCTGGAATGTCAATCAAGGAGAATATTTCTGGCTCAAGGGTTAAAATGAAGGCTCCTTGAAGGGGGGTGTCTCTGAGGATGGTGGTTTTCTTGCAGACGTTTCAGGACCCAAAGTGGGATAATAAGTGAACTAATATTGTTACCTAGTTTGGGTCATGAGACGTCTACAAGAAAGCTAAGAAGCTCAAGAGAGGACCAAGGAACCCACAACTGCCCTCTTCGTCCTCTTCTTTTCTTCTCCTCCACTCCACAAACCACATTCTCTTCTGGCACTGCTGATATTACCTAGTTTGGGTCATGAAACGTCTGCAAGATATGCTGAATGGAAATGGCACCTTGCATTTCTGACAGATATAATAGAGCTACTCAACAGTTTCAATGTGCAACTTCAAAGAAAGGAGAAGTTCATCTGTGATATGCAGTCACATATGAAAGCATTTGAATTAAAATTGGATATACTCATTAAACAAGTGAGGGAGGAAAACCTCTGCCATCTTCCCACAACTCAAAAACTATTTGTGGAATAACCAGCAGTTGCATTCCCAGACAAAACATGTGTGGAGTCATTGGAAATGTATATATTTTCTTCACTTAAAAAGTCATTCAAATAATTAACCAATTCATTTTTCTTATTTCATTTTTTTTATTTTATACTTAATTTTACATTGTCTATAATCATTATTTTTTTCCAAACTATAGTCTGCCCCCCCCCCACAGTCTGAGGGGCAATGAACTGGCCCCCTGTTTAAAAAGTTTGAGGACCCCTGATCTAATGAGCTATTCAGACTTAGATTAAGACAATGTACAATGTACTGTTTGCTAAGAAAACAGTTAAGCAGCAGTAGCACAGCTGGCATGAAATTTTGGTTTAGTTGGGGATTTGCTACAGCCCACAAACAGTTGTCTTCTTCACTCATATCTCTGCCATCTAAGGCTTAAAAAAAAAATAACAGAAAAGGCGAGGAGCATGCAGATTAAATTTAGAAGATCAGAGCAAACTATAGGGGTAGTAATGATAGTAGTGAGGAGGAGACTCGCCCAACTAATACAGTGAGCACATGGCAAGGGAGGTAAAAAAATATGGCCTTACAAAATTCCTCAACTTTTCTTCCTTAACGCTGATATTTTGTAAACAAAATGCTGAATTCTTGACTTTGAAAATGCAAAAAGCAATTTATATTACCACACACTAAATACAGTAACTAAAACAATATGGAGATGGGGGGGCAAATACTCATTGTTTTGGTTCATTACAATAATAGTGTTTAAACAAAGGAGATTTGGGTTCCAAACTAAACTCTGCTAAAGTGAACCCTTTCATAATCTACAACCGAACTACCCTGAAAATTTTGCTAAGAGTCTAAACCAAGAACAGACTAAACTACATATGACTTTTCTTCAGTGCGCTACTGAGAGCAAAAACATCTGATGGTGTGTGATGAAGTTGCTTTGAGTGTTGAATTTTTATTTACCAGACATAAAGCTTGTTTTTTTTCTTTTTAAAGATTCATTGTATATATTTTTATTTTTTTACTGTGAACATTTTTACTGTGATAATATTTATTTTGATATTTTATTGATGTCTGTCCTTGTAAGCAAAAACTACAATTAAAAGAAGAAACATGCCATCATCCTTGTTCTACCATTCCTTGCAATGTAATATTTTATAAATACCTGAATTCAGTTCCAGAATTTATAGCATACTATATTCCAAGAATTCTTAGAAGATTAACAGAAACCTGGAGGTGGCCATGTAGGATATATAGTATAAGATCAAGTCTGTTAGATATAAAGCATTTAGAAAGTAGAGTAGACCAAAACAATGGCTTTCTTAAACACCTACAAAGAACAGTTCACTACTTTTCAAAGTAATTGAGCCTGTTATTGAATAGAATTTACATAATTTATTTTCTCCAATGAGAAATCAGTGACACCAAACAAGATTTTCTAAGAGTCTATAATTCCACTTTTTTTCCTAAAAATTTCAGTCATAGGGAAATGTTAAACATGTCCCATGATGTATTCTCAGCCAACAAAAGAAAACTAGTAATAGTTTTGTGAGGACTCTATTAACCCAGCATGTCTAAAAAACAAAGCAGAATAAACCCAAGCCCCTATATTGCAGAAAATCTGTCTCACAGATACATTAGTTCATGAGACAAGGAACATGCTCATCAAAAAGTAATTTGGAATAAAAATTACATTTAAGTCACTTTCAATATGTTTTGTTCAGTTTTAGCTTAGTGCATGGTGTGAACTCTGATCTATAATTTGGAAATCATGGTTTATCATATTATGAGAATGCTTTAGAGAATTTGTACGGTATGTATTTAGAGATTTACTGTAATTTTTATATTTAGAGAACGTGCAACCCAATATAATGTGTGAATTCAGCCATGGACTAGTTTTTGGATATGAATTAGTTGTTAGATTATGCTATGCTACATGATAAGAGCAAGGCAATATAATTCTGGTTTTAAATACATCTGTTTTAAAATATACTATTCTTCAACCACAGTTTGTTGATATAAGAAAAATAATAAACCATTGTTAAAGAAGCAAATATTTCTAAGTTCCTATTCTTCTTAACATATGTTAGATGAAAAGATTGAGAAAGAACATGTAGTTAATTCATATTTGTTTATACACCGTTTTTTAAAATGTGCAGGTATCTTAATGTCACTTTAACATCTATTTAATAGACACAGAGTATGCAAAATTTAATTTTTTAAATTTTTTGTTTAATGTAGAACTTTCAAATGTGTTGAACCTTAATTGCACACTTATTTATGAATTTTGAAAGCTAACATTAATGTATTTGGAGAAAAAGTTGTTAGAAAACTAATAAGCAACCTATTCCAACTCCATAAATTTTCAGCATAGCCTAGTATAGCAGATGAAATTTTATCTGAGTACATACTTCTGAGAGATTCTGGACGTTAGTTAGATTATTTTTAAAGAAAACATGTCCTAATATTTTAATCCTGAAATTAACCAGAGAAACCAGAAAAAGGTATCAGTAACTTTTTTCCTTCTCCTATTTGTGTGTTTTCATAATATATAGACCAGTGTTTCCCAAACTTGACAATTTTAAGGCATGTGGACTTCAACTCCCAGAATTCCACAGCCAGCAATGCTGGCTGTGGAATTCTGGGAGTTGAAGTCCACATGCCTTAAAATTGTCAAGTTTGGGAAACACTGATATAGACAAAGCATAGTCAAAACTTTTTCACTACAATTCCAAAAAACATCTAGTCAAAAACTTAATGTTTATACCAATGTATTCAAAGAATGCCTGATGGTAATTTTGTAAAAAAAAAAAAAAAAAAAAAAGCACTGTCAAATTCAGTGTACAATGTAACAAGCACAAAAAGATCACTTTATATTTATTTAAATGCTTCTGTAGATACCATCCTTAAGGGACATTTGAGAAATCTCCTGCAGTTTATTTCTGTAATAATAAAAATTTTGCCAACCAAATCTGTACATAAGATAGCAATACAGGACAACAAATATAGCTTATGGCAATCACATCCTAAAAAAGATTTCAATTTATCATCAACTAAATAAAATACAGAGTGGGAGCTTACAAAAAAAATCAAATCTAGTCTAAGAAAATTAGGAATGCGTTTGTCCTCTATGACTAGGGTATAGATCAAGCCATGGTTTACTTAGTCATCGACAATTGCATAAACAATCATAATGTTATGTTCATCCAAAACCTAATGTCAAAAACAAAAGCAATTCTTCAAATCAATAGTTGTTAATTCTAGGGCAAAATCAAATGATCAATATGCATCTCCAATGTTTGAATTCAATCTATTAATCCAGACTGTTTTTCTCCCTGAAGGAGGCAAAAGTGAACTCTTTCATTTTTAAATTTACACTATTTTTATTTTAACACCTGAGGCTTCACTATAACTACTGTAAAAATGTCCTCAACAATGCATTGCTATTTTTAAATAAATGATTCCAGAGTTAATATAAAAGTAAAGCATAACCCTAGTAAGACTGATTATTGAATACGATCTTATAGGAACATAATGTGCTGTCCTATTCACCTGTGAGAGAATGAGCATAAAGGAAAAGAGGTAATGAACCATTCAAAAAGGAAAAAAGATAATGTAATTCTAAGAAAGTAGAAAAGGTTAGAAAGAAATTCAGAATAACCCCACCTTGATTTTCTTTGTCATAAAATAAGGCACTAAGAAATTCCTACAGGCTTTCAAGATTTTTAATCTATACTACAAAACAAAGAGTACAGTATTTGTGGAATCCTCCCGCTTCTCTTTCTTAAACTAGCCTATCCTGAAGGAATGACATCACCGATCCCCACCACCCAGATAATCATGGGGGATGGATTCATTATGAGAACAGTCTGTCAATTACTATATCTGCAGATGAAAATGGAATTTCATGATAGCTCTCTGGAATCTTGGCAGGCTAGGCAAAACTCTTGCCAGGTGATGAGATTATGCAGAAAACTGTATCTGGGGGCTGAAACTCTCCCCCTCTTACACTTATTCCACGCACACATCTTTTTCATTCAATGGAGGACAAGGAAAAAAAAAATCCCAAGTGAATCACTAACCGTAAGAGAGACATATGGTTACAGAATAATACCCATATGTTGGAGCTTACAGCCTATGCAAATCAATCTTCCTTGATGGGGGGGGGAAGATATTTGAATTATCGGTGAGGTTAGCCTGAAACAGCCTTATTTAATCCATGTTTTCTTGGAATTTCAGTCAGTATTTCTACAGTTCTGGAGAACCATGTTGAGGTACATCCAGAAAAAGTCACGAGAGCTTTCTTTCCGCTTCTCAGTTCAGAGAAACCAATACCCCAATATAGTGAGGTATGTTCACAAACATTGTTTTGATTTGAACCTACATTTTACTATAACTGAAAGAACTTCATGTGGTATATGTATTTCACTTTTAACATCTTCAATAAATTCAGCACTGCATATCAGCACTACAAATGTTTATGCTGTTTAACCTTGTTCCTCAAAACCAAAATAAAAATAGGGGGGGGGAGAAAGGACAAGATGAAGATGGGAAACAAGAGTACAGTACTGAAGCCCTATCAACAAATCAGAGCAGCCAAGATTTAATAGAAGCAGGCAATGGCAAAAGTCAGACAACTCATTCAAAATCATTGAAAGTAAAGCCAGCTTGGTATTTTAGTTTCAGTTGGTTCAAAAAGGGTGCCCCTTTTCACTTTATCTCAAATCTCACAGGGTTTAAAAGACAAATATACCAGGATCTCCTTTGGAATTAATAGGAAATTCAAATAAATCTGATCACCCCAAACAATCCAAACTCATGCTATTACAAGAAAATAGCAGGTGCACACAAGCAATTTAAAAGACTTATTAGTTTATTTTCATTTGCAAGGGTCAAATCTTTGAAACGTACATGAAATATAAATCTACTGGTAATAAAAAAAAGCTATATGGTCTCAATAAAAAAGCGCCTTATAGCCAGTTTATGCTGAAGTTAGTCCTACTGAGTTTATAAAAGTTTTCAAATATGCAGAATTGCAGCACCAATGATATGTAAGCATCAAAATCAACACTGCAGAATATCACACAATTTTGAATATACTTATATGAAAACAAACCAGACTAACAGACCGTAGCACCTTTATACATAACAACCCTGTCAATAAACTCAAAGCAATTACATCTATGAATAACAACACATAGTACATCATAATCCAAATGGTACCCTTTCATTTTAAAGGCAAAGCATTTTATTTCTACATAGTTTAGGGAATCTCTAAAATTTGTAGAAGAAACTCTATTTTTTTAAAAAAAAAGTTTCAAAGTGTGACAAAATAACATAAGTAGGACTAAATCTGGATTTTTAATCATTGCGATGACAATTTATCTGAGACATTATGAGCTTATTTCCCCCCCAAAAATCAACACAATTTATTCCACCACCACCTTAACTCAATAAACAGCAATCCTTATAAATGTCAAGACTGTCTGTTTAAACTCAAAAGATAAAGCACTTGTCTTCCTTGTACCGTAACTGGTAAAGCTGCCAATTTGTAGCTTATAAAAGCAAAGTCAGAAGTTTTCCTGTATAATTCCGGGGCCATGTCTCTAGGTCTCTATGCAACTGATAAAACACATCTAATGAGTCAGAAACATTCAGGCGTATTTTCAAGCCATGTGTAACTTGTCTTTCCTTCATTTGTGGCATTTTTTTTTCCTTCTTCAAAAGAGCACCTAAGTACACTCCCGGTTTAATATATGTAACAGAGAATGAGTCAACATAAGGAAGGAGAAAATTAGAAGAATCAACTTAAAGGCCACTTTCGTCACACACATTATTTAAAACACTTCTCGCTCCTTCAAGCCCTAAATCCAACCGGTCACAAAGCGAATCACACTCGCTAGAGTTAAAGGGGGGGAGTTCACTGTTGGATCCTCCTCAACTTTAAGAGGTAAACCCCAAGAATTAGAGCTCACCCACACAGTTTATGCCACTGGAGGGGGGGGGGGAGAGAATGATTTAAATAAATAAATAAACGCACACTGACAAGACAGAAATCAACATACCCACGCCGCCTTTTGGCACATCCAACCCGAATTCAAAAACTTAATTTTACAAACCGAAGGAAATCAGCCTCCGCCTGTTGCGGGTTGCGTTGCCTACCACCACTATCCGGAAAGCTGTTAGACCGCTCAACCACACAAAAGGCCAATGGCTATTAAGAAAGGGGGGTGGGAAAAAAAGGTCCTGGAGGAGCCCAACTTATGAAGCTCCTCCCCGATTCTCCCACAGGGAAAGCGGGCGTCTAGCAACCAAGGCAGCCGTTCGCCAGGCATCTGAGGCTGCTCCCGGGTCGCTGGAATGTCGGCACGCCTCCCGCCCGCCGCAGCCTTCCCTGGTGGGTGGAGAAAAACGCCCGGACAATTACAGGCGATGGCGAAGACTTGGGGGGGGGGGGCGATGGGGAGAGAGACACCGAAGTCCCAATCTATAGAATTCCTGCGGCTCCCTCCGAGTCCTGCCCGCGAGAGCAGCGCGTGTGGACGCCAGGAAAAACAAACACGTGGTGCCTGTGGCGCGTTCTCATTCCTGGCTCTCTCCAGCGGAGCTGCTTTCCAGGACTTCTTGAGTCACGCTCAACCGTTCGCCGCCTTGAGTTTTCGGAAACCTTTTCCGCTCGACGCGGCAATAATGGTCCCAAATAAACTTCTTTTTTCTTTTATTAATTTAAGATCCCAAGCCGGACCTTTCTGAAGTTTTCGTTTTAATATTTCCGCCCAGTCTTAAGAACTTAACACTAGAAGGAGTCACAACCACTTGTTAAGCGGTGGGGGAGTTTAGCTGGCTTCCCTCCAGCGGTTCTCCAACGCCCTAAACATATTGGAATGGGTATTTCAGGATTTTTTTTTTCAATGACTTTTCTAATGCACAGCTCATGGATGCCAAAATAGCAGGAAAATATAAAACAAGGTTATAGACCGAAATCCAGCAAACGCCTATTAAAAAGGCTTAACGGTAACATTGTAACTCCCATGATTCCCAGGCACTTAGAGGTGTATTTTTATAGCCTCTTAAGAGGCATCCCTCTGGACTTAAAATATTGTTAGCATGTCCAATATTGAAACACACACAGTCCTCAACTTACAACAGTTTGTTTAGTGACCATTCGAGGTTACAGCGTCACTGAAAAAAAGTGACTTATGACCGTTTTTTCACATGACCATTGCAGCATCCACAGGGTCATTTGATCAAAATTCTGCTGCTTGGCAATGAACTCATATTTATGACAAGTGCAGTATCCTGTGATCATGTGATCACCTTTTGCAACTTTCTGACAAGCAAAATCTGTGGGGAAGCCAGATTCACTTAACAAATGTGTTACTAACTTAACTGCAGTGATTCACTTAACAACTGTGGCAAGAAAAGTCATAAAATGGGGCAAAACTCATTTAATAGATGTCTCACTTAGAAATTTGGGATTCCATTGTAGTCGTAAGTCGAGGACTACCTGTAGTGGCACAGTTGGTGCTCTAGGGACTGTTATAGAGGTCTTGTTAAAAAAAATTGTTGCTATTTTCAGCTACATAATCTTGGTTATAATCTTTATTCTGTAAATAATATATAAACTTTGGTTATTGTACACACAGCTACTGAGTATGTTTTCATATTGTTCATTCTTCTCTATTAAATTAATAGGCCTATGTGAATTTTGTTTATCCCACATCATGAGGCCATTTGTCAAGTACTGAAGCCTAGCTGAGAACCCAGGGCAGACCGAAAGAAGGAGTTCAAATTTTCACCTAGCTCCAAATCAAGTCGTTATGAGGCTGGGCCAATCATTGCTTCTTTGTCCAACCCACCTCTCAATCACAGAGAATGCAGTGCGTGCCATCACTATCAGAAGAAAAATCTATGTGCATGAAAACATCCATTTCTAAGGAAACAATCATAGAAGAAGTTGAATGTATATATCTTCTAACATATGATCTCCTTATGCATATCTTTTAATTCAGCACTAGTGGCTGAGTTCACAAGCCGTGATTTGCACTTGACAGCAAAAGAGAAGCAAATAACCTACCATGCAGCTCATCATAATATGAACCAAGTAAATAAAATCACACAAAAGGCTCTAGCTTAGCTAGTTGTAATCTCCCATCATCTAGCATGGGGAAAAAAAACCCCAACATTTTCAACAAAATGGATAAAGATGTGTAGGCATGTTAGGCAATTATTAATAACAGTAAGAATTTTGAGCTATATGCCTTTAAAGTTTTACTTATCAATACGTACAATTTGTTGTTTGGAGCCAAAATATGATAAACTTTGAAGCACTAATGACTAATCAAAGGAGACACACATGCATGCCAGATAATACATGATGCACTAAAAGATTTGAGCAAAGGAAAAACTCTTCATAAGGACTGAAATATGCTCTTATCTGCATATGATTTTTCATGTCGGGAAGTATGTAAAAGAAGTATAACAGTGAAATGGAATAAACGACAACATTGCAAATTTCTCCTTATTCTCCAAATGCTTTGATCAGCAAAGCATTTAAAAGAATGACTCTGATTTGAGAAGAGATCTGTTGATTACCAAATTCAATACACCAACTTATCCTAGCATTTTAAATAAACAGCATTTTTTTCTTTCTGAAATGGCTACCACAATATTACACTTCAGAGGACAGAGCTCTATAGAGCAGCATCCCCCAACCTTTTGGCACTGAGAACCAGTTTTCTATGGACCAGAGGGGGCGTGGTTTCGCATGCTGCCTGCATCCCACGGCCCGGTGCCAGGCCTTGGACTGGGAGTTGGGGACAGTCGCTATAGAGAACCTATATTTGAATGGAATACATTCCTAGCTGTCTGTTCTGCTCCAGGTAAAAGAAAATCTGTTCTGAATTACACTGTCCCCATATTTTCAAGCCAAATAAAACTTACAATCTTCCTATACTACAAAACAATATTGCTAATACTGTTGTCCTTCCCTAACATACATACAGAAATACATACATACATATGCTATGACACAATTTAAACTAAATTCAATGGGATTAAATTCCATAATGTGTGTGCAAAGGATTATAGCCTATCTATCCATGTTTCCCTGAAAATAAGACCAAGTCTTATATTAATTTTTGCTCCCAAAGACACATTAGGGCTTATTTTCCGGTTGAGTCTTATTTTGGGGAAAACATAATATTAAATGCATCTGTCTGACTGGCGATCTTAACTGGGGCTTATTTTGGGGGTAGGTCTTATATTAAGAGCATCCTGAAAAATCTAGGGATTATTATCCGGTTGGGTCTTATTTTCAGGGAAACATAGTACATATTTATCTTACAGTATAAATATTGTAGCCAATATTTATTTTGTTACTATTGCTTATTCACCTGTTTTATTTCTACTATCAAACTTGATATTGTAAGGTATTCCTGACACATGTTTTTCATTATGCTATGAAGCAACTATTAAGTCCTTCGCGAAATGGCAATGACACGAGAAGCAGTTGTAGTTTTCAGGAACTCTTTATTTCTGTTCAGCATACTGGTTACAAGATGCCGACAACGCCCAAATCTCCCTGCCTCTTTTATAGGCGATTCCCGGGCCAAATTGCAACATTTGGCACGCCAGCACCCGCGCATGCGCGCGAGCGCTGGCGACAACCAGTCTGGTCCTGGGCAGCTTGCACCTGCCCAGGACCGTTGCAATGTCCTGAGCCTGCTTCCACAGGCTCAGGACATAACACCCCTTCCCCCCCGGCTAAGACTATGATCATACAATAATAATATACAATCCAATACGAGCGTGGTGCCCCTACTACTTTGTACCAGTCATCCCCTCTGCTTCTATTGTTCCCAGTGTTCTGTTTTCCCATGTGTACAGGAATACTCTCTGTTAACTCTGTTTTGCCAGTAGAGTTACAAAATCTTCTAAATACTTAGGAGATCTTCTGGCTCTCTGTGACCTCCTGACTTCTGGGTACCTACCAAGTACCCCTTGACTGAGGGGTGATGTATGCTTATCCCCCTTGCTACACCCTGGTGATTCCCAAGGACTGTGCTCCAATGCCTGGCATGCTTGCTTGCTCACCGGGCTCGTCAGGCCAGGGCTTCTTTCTCTGTTTGACCTGGTTGTCCTGCCTGGCTGCAGGCTCTCTGGCCCTCTTAAGTGACTGTCACTGTTGGGCAATTCTGTAGAACCTCCCAGGTCTGTCCTAGACCTGTCAAGAGGTTGTCTTTCCCCTCGTTCCCGTTCTGTACCCGGGCTTGTTGGGGTTTCAGTGCTGTCCCAAAACTCAGTTGTCCCCTGAGTGATGTCAGAGGTGTTGTAGTCGGGATTTGTTCCTCGACCACCTCCCTGTGTGCTTGCCCCCTTCTAGGGACAGGGGTAGTGTCGGGCCAACTAGACGGAATGTGGGCCAGCTCTCTTGCAGAGTGTGGGTTGTTTGGACGCTCCCGGATATCCTCCCTGACTGGAGTACTGAGTGAAGCGGGTGAGTAGTGATTATGCCCCCGGGGTGACTCCCTGGCTGGAGTAGGCATTGGTGCCTGAGTTCTAGTTGGGCTCCATGGATTCCTGTTTGGAGCACTCGCGGAATCTCGGAATGAGCTGTCTGTAGCTCCCTCGTTACTGATAGGCGGCAGCCCGCACTCTTCCCTTTGCCCAAAGGGGTCCCCCTCCCCCCCTGGAAAAGACCCAGGAGTCTCAGTGGGAAGGTCCCGTCTAGTGCGGAGCTGGTCGATGTGTCGTCGCAGGACATGACCATTGTCCAGGGACACCTCGTAGGACAAAGGACCTGTGACCCTGGATACAGTGGCAGGGACCCATGAATGACCAGGCCCGTAGTTACGAGTCCAAACCGGGGCACCCACAAGCAGTTGTCTAGGTGCCCTGGGGTGTGTGATTGTGGAAGGTAGTCTGTCCGGGTGCAACCGGTCAAGCTTGGTAGTCAGTTTGCGCCCCCAACGAAGTTCAGCTGGGCTCCTCCCGGTAGAAGTGGAAGGTGTAGTGCGATAAGAAAGGAGGAAGTCAGCCAACCTGTGATGCCAGTCTCCATAGGTAATTTTCTTCAAGGCGTCCTTGGTGATGCAAACCATGCGTTCAGCCATACCGTTGGTGGACGGGTGGAAAAGTGCAGAGGTGGCATGATAATCATGTTGGCCTGTAAGAAAGCTTGGAATTCGGAAGAAGTGAATTGAGGGCCATTGTCAGATACGAGGACATCAGGAAGCCCGTGTGCAGCAAAAATCCCCCTCAGTACTTGAATAGTCTTTGCAGTGGTGGTGGAAGAGACAGGTACAACCTCAAGCCATTTTGAATGGCTATCAACTAGGACCAAGAAGAATTGACCCTGAAAGGGCCCAGCGTAGTCAATGTGCACCCTAGACCATGGAGACTGTGTTTCCTCCCATCTATGTACAGGAGCTTGGGGCATTTCAGGGCGCGAGCGTTGACAAAGGTGGCATGCATGCACCTTAGCTTCAATGTCTCTGTCCAACCCAGGCCACCACAAATGGCTGCGTGCAAGCACCTTCATATGTACAATGCCAGGATGACCCTCTTGGAGGGAACCTAAGACCCTAGTCCTCATTGAGGCAGGAATGACAACTCTGCTCCCCCAAAGCAGACATCCCTGGAAGGTGGATAACTCGTTCCTTTTGGACCAGAAACTCTGAAACTCAGTGCCTGGACAGCTCTCTGGCCATCCAGATAAAACCCAAGAAAGGACACGCGAAAATGTGAGATCTGTGGCTGATTCAGGAGCCACATCCCTGGCATCTAAAGGGGACTCAGGCAAGGCCTGAATGGAGAGGATATTGATTGTTGGTGCAGGGTCAGCTTCTATTACCGGCAGGGGTAATCTACTGAGGCCGTCAGCATGGCCCATTTCTTTCCCAGGTTTGTGAAGTAAGGAAAAATCATAGGCAGACAGAAAGATAGACCATCTCAGCATTCTGGGGGAGATGATTTGGGGAGTTTGTTTATGTGTAGTAAACAGCCCCAACAAAGGCTTATGGTCAGTGAAGACCGTGAAATGCCTGCCATATAGGAAATCATGGAATTTTTTGATTCCAGCAACAACAGCTAAAGCCTCCCTGTCAATTTGAGCATAATTTCGCTCCGCAGAAGACAAGGTTCTGGAGTAATATGCAACAGGAACCTGAGTTCCATCTGATCTGAGGTGGCTTAGTACGGCTCCCACCCCATAAGGAGAAGCATCACAAGCGATGCACACAGGAAGAGATTCATTGAAATGTGCAAACACACTGTTAGAAGTGAGTAAGGCCTTAACCTCATTGAAACTTGCTTCGTGTTTTTGTGACCACTGCCACACTGCCTGTTTGTCCAAGAGCCTATGAAGAGGCTCAGCTACACTAGCCTTGTTTGGAAGGAAGGAGTTGTGTTCAGAAGGCCCAGAAAGGCCTGTAGTTCGGCCTTGGACTTTGGCCTAGGAGCATGCATAATAGCTTTCAATTTGGATTCAGCAGGGTGAATCCCGGTAGCATCGATTTTGAATCCCAGAAAATCTGTAGAAGGCACCCCAATTTTACATTTGTCCTTCTTAAGTTTGAGGCCCGTTTTCCTGAACCTCAGCAGGACAGCCCTTAATCTCTCAGCTAAGTTGTGTGTAGAGTCTCCTGCAATTAAGACATCATCAAAATAGGGGCAAACCCCTGGTATACCCCGTAGTGTGTTTTCCATTATGCTTTGGAAAATTCCAGGAGCGACATTTACTCCAAATTGTAACCTCTTTACCTTGAATGCCCCCCTGTGGGTCACAATGGTTTGAGCTACAGCAGCATCATCATCAACAGGCAGCTGTTGATACGCTTGAGCTAGGTCAAGCTTTGCAAAAACGCGCCCCCCCCTTGAGGGAGGCCAGGATATGACTGACCACAGGAACAGGATAGGCATGTTGCTGCAATGCCTTATTCAGAGTGCATTTGTAATCTGCACAGATGCGAATGTCCCCATTTGCCTTAAGAGGCGGTGACAATGGGGGTCTCCCAAGGACTGGAGTCGACAGGTTCTAAAACTCCTTGCTGAATCAATTTGTCCAACTCGGTGTCAATTTTACCCTTCAAAGCAAAAGGGACCCTTCTTGCTTTAATTCTAATAGGGGTGACAGTGGGGTCTAACTTCAGTGACACAGGGGGTCCTTTGTACGTGCCCAGCTGGGGGCTGAAAACATCTGCAAATTCTTTGCAGACTTCTTGTAGGTCAATTGTTTGCAAGCTATTGAGCCCTGTGACGTGTATTCCCAAGGCCTCAAACCAATCGAGTCCTATGAGACTCGTTCGTTCACCCCCTACTACTATTACATCTAGTGGACCTTCAAAATCCTTATACTGTACGTTAAGGGTGGCCTCCCCCTTAACACACACTCTGGAGTTTTGAAAGTCTGTTAACAAAATGTCGGAAGGCCTCAGCTTGGCCTGAAATCCGCTGCCAGAACAAATCTTCTAAACGTGTGCATGGAAATGATTGAAAGTGCAGACCCCATATCCAGTTCCATAGCCAATGGAACCCCTTGTAGCTTCACTTTAAGTGACAGCTTTTTCTTGATGGGCTTGTGTGTGCCTGTTCTATAAATGCTTCTTCACGAAGCGCAGAAACCCACACTGTTTTGGCTGGGGACCCTGGTACCTTTCAGGCGCAATTCTTCCTGAGGTTGTACCTTCTGACGGCCCAGACACACCGCTGCAATGTGTCCCTGTTTTCCGCATGCCCTACAGATAGCAGAGCGGAATCTACAGTCGGTCCTCTTGTGGCGACCTCCACAACCGAGGCACTTGGGGAGAGCTGAAGAGCTTTCTTTCTGTTTCCCTTCTTTCGTGGGGTAGAGACGGTCTACTTCATCGTCAGGATCCTCCTCTGGGTTCCTTTGGACTCCTTCCTGGTGCACGGACACAGCTTCTGGAGTGCTTCTGATCGGCCTCATGTTCTTGATGGCGCCGCCCGCTGCCTCTTCTGCAGTAACCTCTCTCAAGGCATCTTGGAATGATAAGTCTTCTTTAGCAAAAAGTCTCTGCTGTAATTCTCTATGCCTCAGTCCGCATACAAATCTGTCTCTCAGCCGTTCTTCTAGATCCTTGAACTCGCAATGTTTAGCGGCTTTTCTCAGCACAGCAATGTATTCTTTGGCTGATTCTCCGGGTCGCTGATCCCTCTGTTCGAAGGTATGGCACCAAGCGATGATGGACAACTTGGGCTGGAAGTGTTCCTTGAGTAGTTTTTTGAGATCTGTGTAGTTAACAGATTCTAGAGGTACAGGTGCTGCTATGTTTTCAGCGATTTTGAATGCGTCTTGACCGCAAACGCACAGCAGGGTGGCGGCTTTTAAACTATCTTCTCTTACTTGATTGACTTTAAGATAGTTTCCCACCCTGGCTACGTAGGACTCCCATCTTTCCGGATACGAGATGTCGAATTCTGAAAGTCTTCCAACTTTTGCCATTTTTGTAGAAAAAGGAAGGGTCTATCAGCCAGCCTACCCCCGATGCTCGCTAGATTGGCGGGTAGCTGCCGAGTCAACGCCGTTCCTACTGCTCAGGACTCTCGGGTAAGCTTACACCTGTCTTCAGTCGATGTAAGGCAATCCCACCTTCGTCGCCAGTGTTAAGTCCTTCGCGAAATGGCAATGACACGAGAAGCAGTTGTAGTTCTCAGGAACTCTTTATTTCTATTCAGCATACTGGTTACAAGACGCTGACAACGCCCAAATCTCCCTGCCTCTTTTATAGGCGATTCCCGGGCCAAATTGCAACATTTGGTGCGCCAGCACCTGCGCATGCGCGCGAGCGCTGGCGACAACCAGTCTGGTCCCGGGCAGCTTGCACCTGCCCAGGACCGTTGCAATGCCCCGAGCCTGCTTCCACAGGCTCAGGACATAACAGCAACAATGTATATTGTTGATATATAGAATGAGGATATAAGAATGAAAGAGGGCAAAACTCAGTATTGTTTCTCCCAGTTTTATCTCAGCATTTCAGGATTTTTTATTATTTTAATCTATATTTTCTTTTAAAAAATGAGCAATACCCAAATTTAAAAATGCAGTGAAAATGGGAAGTCTAAACATGACTTGTGATCACGTTTAGTCTGATTTGTTGATCTTGAACCAAGATTGGTTCGATTTATGATATTATCTACATATGGCTGAGATAAAAGCTTTTTACCACAAACTCTCAGTTTTTGGCAAGGCACACTGGTACTATCTAAAGTATCTTGAAAGTTAATCTCATGATGACAGCAGTGAATTGATGATTTTCCCCAAATCCTGTCCTACACTCCTCTTCTGTTTCATACAATGGTCCAAGTGAAAACCAGTTGGATCTTTATCAACCACAAAGTAATTATGAAGTACATTCAGGTACAAAGTAATCTCTGACTTGCTTGCTATATTTAGCACATCAGATACAGATATGCTCAGAAGCTGGCTTATGTATCCTAGAGATAAATGCTCAAAAAGAAAGGAACTAAAAAGACAGAGCAAAACAATTCCAGTTAGCATCAGCCAATCAGGCCAGACTGATCTCTCTCCAACTATTCTCTCCACAACAACCTCTGAGCAGGTGCTGAAGCAATGAAGGTAATAAGTAACTTGCTTAGTTAGCTGGTAGCTCTAGTCATGATGGTTGGGCCACTCATTGTTTTAATGCATCCCTTTTCCAAATAACTTCTAGAAATTTGACTTTAATGATTTTCTAAGGCATTTCTCATTGAAACTTCTTCCATATGCAAGACTGCACAGTTCAGCAACTAACCTTTGTGTTTTAGGATTGGTATCACTTTGTTAAGATCTTTATACCCAGACTTTAAGCAGGAAATTGTGTTGTACCTTCTTATCTATTTTTCTTAGGTCTGGGCTGAGGGAAGTAGCTCTTGATAGAAGGGCTAAAAATACTCCAGCAGAACAGACAAGGAGTATTGGGAAGCTCAGCTGTGTAGAGTTAGTAATTCTGATAGGAAGAAGTCCTTCAGAAATATAAGTGATTTCAGCATTTTTCTCCAGACAGCAAACACATTTGTTCTTAATATTTGATAGGTTCTCTTGCTTGGGATAAAGTGTGACATGATCCTACCTATGCCTCTCGTATTCCTTTGCCAATTTTACTTTCTTAGATATTTTCAATTTACCCCAACACCTATTAAAACATATAGATGAATTAGCACAAGAAAATATTATTTACTCGTGGTTTCAGTATAGACAATTATTGGAAAGGTGGAAGATAGATTATAAAGTGGGTTTGATTAGAGAGGATGAAAATTTGTGGAAACAAATTAAAGATCAAAGTCGATCTCATATAAAAAGAATTTATGATGTATTAGTGGAGTTGGATTCAGAAACAGAATTAGTTAAAGATTGTATGGTTAAATGGGCTCAAAATTTTGACGAGCTGGTTTTATTAGAAACATGGGAGATAATTTGGGTGAGGAATGTTAAATTCACGCAAGCTCAAAACTTACGGGAAAATTTTTATAAAATGTTTTATAGATAGCACCTTGATCCACAAAAGATGTCTCGTATGTATTCAAATTTGCAACCTAAATGTTGGAGATGTGGTTGTTTGGACGCAACGTATTATCATATTTGGTGGTCATGTAAAAGTATAAAAGCTTTTTGGATAAAGATATGGTGGAATATTCAAAAAAATTTTAAGAGAAGGATAAAATTTACTCCACAATTGTTTTTGTTAGGTATTATTGTTGATTGTAATGATAAAGAAATTATCTTAATGTTAAATCTAATTACAGCGGCAAGGTTGTTGATAGGACAATATTGGAAGCAGGAATTTTTGCCTACTTTGGAGGAATGGTTTTTTAAAGTTTCTTATTTATCTGAAATGGCAAAAATTTCAGCTTATTTGAAAGATCAATCGCAAGAGAATTACCTCTTGGTGTGGAAAAGATGGATAAACTTTATACAGTATAAGTATGATATTAAAAGATACTATTTAGCTTTTGAATAATTTATGTTTAAAGTTTAAAGTTTAAGGCAGTAAGTATTTTTTATTATATATATATATATATATATATGATTTTTTAATGTAATTTTTGTTTTAGGTTTACTTAAGTTTAAATGCTTTGTATTTTTAGTTCTTGTTAACCCTGTATTCATCTCTGGGAAGAGCGGGGGGAGGGTTTTTGGGAGGGTTGGGAGGTAGTGGGAGAGGAATATCATTGTAAAATTGTAAAACTTTTAATTAAAAAAAAAAAAATTACCCCAAGACCTGAGATTCTAATGGCATCCATCCGGTCTTAATTTTTCTGAGACTAATCAAGGCCTATTAAGACCTGTCATTTGCTATTAATACATTCTCAACTACTCATGGCTAATTTGGGGAAAATCACACCTGAAAACTAGTGAGTTATCATTAATCTTTTATTATATTAATGAACATTTTGTTTGTAATAACAGCTGTGAAATTTATAACCTATCTTGCTAATACTTTCAGAAACAAATATAGCTTTCAATGCATACTTTGGAAGCTATTCTTAGCCATGGCATTTCTAGCAAGAGTGAATGCCTCATACTCTTATCACAATAATGAATTCCTCATACCTTGTATAATGATTAACTGTATGAAACTTGAAAAATATTTTATTGATAATCTGGCATATCACATGTATAGAGAGAAAGCAATTTAAATGAAGGCACCATACCAATATCTCTGTGTCAGCTGGATTACTACATGATGAAGTAGTATAAAATGAGTATACTGTATTAGTCTGATATTTGTGGTAATGCTCATATAGTTGTTTGTGGGCAGAAGTAACAACTAGAAACTCCAGTGTTAAAAATGAAAAGAAAAAGAGAAAAAGTAGTATACTGTGCATTGACGTACATCCAATTGAGCAGGCACACATAGAACTGAACAGTTGGTTGTACTGAAGTGCCCTTTCCACAATGAGTTTCTACTTATAATCATTCAGTTGACATCATGCTTTTGTGGATATTATCATCAAAAACAAGATGTCTTGGAATTTTCAGTTGTACACTGAAATACACTGAGGATTCAGTATCTCCTTATCACACGTATATAGAAGAAAAATCATAAATGTGATATTCACTTCAGAACCTTCATGTCAGTATTTATACAAATTTGGCCACAAGTTTATCAAAATAACAACTTTCTCATATATCTCACATATCTGAAGTAACATGTAAAAGTGATCAAAGGGGGAAAAAAACAAGATTTGTTCACTTACAGTAAAGAGGCTTTAGATTTGTCCCATAAAAAGCAAAATAATAAAAAGCAGATTAAAACATGACTGGAAAACAAAGCAAAAAGCTGAAATAACCATTTGCAAATGATTGCATCTTTTTTTTACTACTTAGGCAACTAAAAACAATGACAAAAACTTGTAACTTGTTGCTAGAAAATTTGTAACTTGTTGCTATACAGCGGATATAAAAACTCTATACCACATTTGTACATTTCTTACTTTTATTTTTCCCCTTAAAAGATTTCAGTTTGTTTTTCAATTGAATTGTACAGTGTATGTGTTATATTAAAAATGGGGAAAAAAATCCCAAATGATTTATCTTGGTCTGATTTTTTTTACATCTCAAAAACCTGGCATTTTACCATGGGCGTATGAACATTTTATATCCACTGTAAATGCATATTCAAGCCATACCAGTACTGTGATTCCATAATTAATTGCTGTTATTTATTTACTATCCAAATAAATTATGTGGAACACCAAGTGATATTTCTGGTAAGTATGAATCACAACATTAAGAGAACATAGGGCTGTGATGTTTTTAGGATACAATCTCTAACTCACTGACTAAACATGTACAAAAGTACAACTACATTTTAACAGAAGCTCCCAAGGATATAAAAATAAATTAAGAGCACTATCCACATTATGTTTTAAAGATGTGAAAATATTTCACATTCACACCCAAAGAGACTTAGTAATATACAAATTGGTTCACAAACAGATCACTGAATGGTAGTACCCTAGAAGCAAGCTGTATTGGCTATTCCTGTTCCTTGCACTACTCTACATCATCTTCCCCCACTACTAAAAGTGTAAGATTCATATTTCTCTGAATAATAACATCTATGTTCAGTAGCATCGTATGATCAATCTAATATTATGTTTCTTAAGAACCGCCTAATACCATATTGAGAGATTTGTTCAGGACCCCATAATTAGAAGCAGGGCTTTTTTTGGTTAGAATGCACTGGAACGGAGTTCCGGCACCTTTTTTTGATGGATTTTCCATAGTTGAGTTCTTTTTCTATTGTTGCCCTTCCTATCCTTGTTTGTTTTTGAAAATGCCCTGCTGTCGGTACGGTGCAAGCGGGGTCCCCTCCGGCACTGTCTGCCTCCTTTAGGAGGAGCCATGAGGCACCAGAGCACCACAGCCAGAGCGTGGCTTGATTGGCTGGGTCGGACCATGTAGTGTGGAAGCCGATGGTGGCAGTGGGACACACATAAATATGGAAGCCATCTTTCATGAGCGGGTGAGTGAGCCTTTTGCCTTCCCTTACAGAAGGTGGGGTGTGAGGTTAAAAAGAGGCAAAGTGAGAGGAATAAAAGGCGGCTGGCATAGAAGCTTGCCCAACAGCAAAACTTTGCTGTTTCAGTTCCTTGGGTAGTTCAAAGACTGGGATGTCTATGAAAATCTCTTTTTAGTCTTTTATACTTTATATTCAAACTGCAGAGGGGAAGAATAAGAATAAAGCCAATGTCTTGTGATTTGGAGGTGTTATTATTAATAATAATATATATTAATTATGTATTGGTCAGATGTAAAGGTAGACCTACACTATGAGGTTTAACCAGATCTATTTATTAAATTGGGTTTAACTTAAAGGTAAATTAAAAGTAATCTGTTCACTGACAAAGTTTCAACTTTAATTTGTTTCAGGTCAATATCCATATTAAACTCCAAATGTAAATTTTTACACCTTGTTTGACAACTTCTTAAAAATAATTCAATCTTTTACAAGCAATCAAATTTTGATTTATTGGGCCAATTTCATTCCACATAGAAAGCTGACATTTCCACTCATTAAACTAAATGGGTATGCCAGTGATAAATGTCCCAAAAGATTAATAAAATGCCTTCTTGTAATTTAAAGCCACACCATGCATGGTAACATTAATTGTATTAACTTACCTTGAACAAAATCCTAGTCTTTTAGATACACTAAAAAATGAAGGGGTTTTTTTTTTCAATTACAAAGGTAAACCTTGTAGGGTAGGCAAGGTGGGTTGTATGACGTGTGTGAGTTCTGGCACCTTTTTAACAAAAAAAGCACTGATTAGAAGTAATAAAAAACATGGCCTTTTAAGTTAGCGAACCTTAAAATTATCTCCTGGGGTCTGGTTTTCTTTTCAGTACTTTTTATTAACCAATGTCTTTTAGATAGTGATCATTGCAAATACTATTTGCTCCACTAATTAAATTTAATAATTTGATATTATGCAAGACAATGCATAGTTAAATAAACACTGAATGCAATAATGCATTGGAAAATTTTCATCTGTCATACCAGCTTCAGCACAATAATTAGTATCATGTTCTGTTAATGAGTGCAATTTCACATGAGAACATTTCCAAGGAGGCTTAAAAACTCCTTTTGAAAATATCTATATTTTGCTCTCTTCCTATTTGATTTTATAAACCTTTTCATAAATGTTAAGGTTCATTGTAAGGCTCAGCCAGCAATAAGGTTTTATAATCTACAGTTCCAGTAGATAGAAATGATTTTGCTCATCATAGCTGTGGTAAAATCAATCCTTATCAGTGAGGAGACAGTCCAGTTCTTAGAAAGACAGTACAAAAAGAAAACGACTATCTCCTAATGTGTGTTGAGATAGATGCAGTTGTATGCTGGGAAATAGTTTAGTCGCTGGGACTCTTGTAACTCTATCTCTTTTAATAAAGCTTGCTAAGAGATTCTGTGAATCGTGTTTGGAAAAGGAATTAATTCTGGTTTTATGCTGAAACTACCAATAACATTAGGTTGTATTTATTTTATTCACTTATTTTAAATTATCATATTCTCCCTCTTGCTATCTTATATGCAGGGCTGTAATCCTGGGTGGCTCACAAAACAATAATAAAACATTAAAAACTATAAAAACCACAGCAAAAATATCTGGCATCCAAAAGAAGACAACTGCCCCCCTACAGCCACCTTCAGTTTGTATGGATTCCTGCCTTACTGTAGCAACAGCACTTAGACTTATATACCGCTTCACAGTGCTTTACAGCCATCTCTAAGCAATTTACAGAGTCACCAAATTGCCTCCAACAATCTGGGTCCTCATTTTACCGACCTTTGAAGGATGGAAGGCTGAATCAACCTTGAGCTGGTGAGAACAGAACCACCAAACTGCTGGCAGCCAGCAGTCAGCAGAAGTAGCCTGCAGTACTGCATTCTAACCATTGCGTCACCATAGCTCATACTTACTGTACCCCAACTCTTGAAAGAAGAGCCTGCTCTTCAAGGCCTTGCAGAAATTAAGGGATGGGTGCTGCCAGATCTCAAGGAAATGTATGTTACACAGAGTAGGCACATTTCCTAGGTCCTGTAAAGTGGCAGCATTTAAAGGAAGGGATCTAGAGTGCATTCATTTGACAAAATGGGCAGATACTTTCTGGGAGAAGCAGTTTGCAAATAACCTGGCCCCATGCCATTCAGTTTTAAAGATGATAACCAGCATCTTGAACTGCTCTCAGAAAGGAACTGGAAGTCAGTGCTGATTACATACCAGCAGTGTAATATAGGCAAACTGTGGAACACCCAGAACCATGTGCTCTGCTGCATTCTTAACCAGTTGGAATTAACGGATGGTTTTCAATGGCAGCACCATGTAGAGCACATTGTAGCAGACCAATCAGAATGTGAATGTGAATGACTGTAAACAAGTTCTCCTGGTCCAGAAATGGATGCACTTGACAAGTTAGACAAATCTGAATGAAGGCCCTTCTAGCCACAGCTACCACCGACTGCTTGAGCAAAAACTGCAAATAAATAAGAATCCCAGGTTGTGTACCAGCTTTGTTTTGGGAAATGCTATCTTGACTGTAGTCAAAGACACTCAATGTTTTCTGCGGATCTGGATTGCCGCATAGTTGTCATAGGAATTAAGATTGGACCATTTGAACTAATACAGTCTTACACAAGCTGCAGTTCTACAATCTACAAACGAAAGTAACTTACCTTTTCAACATTGCAACTTTGATGCAGCTTACAATTTTAAAAAATTCTTATAAGTTAGGGAAAAGAAATAAGGAAAACTGCACCAAAGCTGTATATTAGGAGAAATGTGCACTTAGAACAATTAATCAGTGGAAGGGCTTGCTTTCAGAAGTTGTGGGAGCTCCATCGCTGTTTTTAAGGCTTTTAAGAAGAGATTGTTTGTCTGAAATGGTATAGGAATCCTGCTTGAGTAGGGGGTTGGATTAGATGACCTCCAAGGTCCCTTCCAACTCTGTTATTCTGTTCAAAATGTCAAAGTTGTTGAAAGTCAGGTGCCATACATTTTGTTTACATGACTACAAACTGATGTGGAACTGAATTGGAATGAATTTAAAACCCAAGAAATTGAAATTGAATTCAGCAGCATCAACAAAGAAGTAAGACCTTCCAAAAACTGTACATATTGTATAGCTTTGCAACAATGATACCTCTATGATATATGAATATTCTTAAAATGGGCTATATGAAGCACAAAAGCATGGAATAGGAAGTTTAATATATATTCATTTCTTCTTCTTTAATTATAGAATCATATACTCAAGTCTGTACACATTCTGCTAATTATCTTGGAAAGCCCCAAGTTCTGGAATTTGTTTTTCACATTATTCCATGTAGGCAAGATGTATTTATCTACAGGCATGCTGCTAAATAAAGTTTACGGTTCTGTAAAAGACAGCAGCTGCTACCACTTGGGATAAATACTCAGACAGGAGAAACAGGTGATAAGAAATTCTTCAAGCTTATGCGTGTATGAAGCAATGGAGTTATGAACTACCAGCTGCTCAAGACACTACCTTGTTTGCCATCAAGACACTACCTTGTTTGCCACAGCTACAAAATTAATATCCTGCATTATTTTTTTTTAAACATATACACAATCCACCCCAATTGTCTGAACAGATATAAAATAGATATTATTCAAAAAAGGAAATTCCTCTTTTCTAATAAGATGGTGGAAAAAAAAAACAAAGATAGAAGAATGCACAAATCTCTGAACTAAACATCTTCTAAAGAGAATCAGACATTAAGAAAACCAAGATCATGGCATCCGGCCCTCTCAATTCCTGGCAAATAGATGGGGAAGAAATGGAGGTAGTGACAGATTTTATCTTCCTGGATGCCAAGATCATCACAGATGGGGACTGCAGCCAAGACATTTAAAGAAGCTTGCTCCTGGGGAGGAAAGCTATGGCAAATCTAGACAGCATACAAAAAAGCAGAGACATCACCCTGCCAATAAAAGTACATATAGTCAAGGCCATGGTTTTCCCGTTGCAATGTATGGCTGTGAAAATTGGACTATAAGAAAGGCTGAGCAACAAAGAATTGAGGCCTTTAAACTATGGTGCTGGAGAAGACTCCTGCGAGTCCCCTGGATTGCAAGGCGATCAAACCGGTCAGTCCTAGAGAAGATCAGTCCTGACTGCTCTTTAGAAGGCCAGATGCTGAAGTTGAAACTCAAATACTAATGAGAAGAAAGGACTCACTAGAGAAGAGCCTAATGCTGGGAAAGATTGAGGGCAATAGAAGAATGGGATGACAGAGAATGAGGTGACTGGATGGAGTCACTGAAGCAGTAGGCATGAGCTTAAATGGACTCAGGAAGATGGTAGAGGACAGGAAGGTCTGGAGGAACGTTGTCCATGGGATCATGATGGGTCGGACACAACTTCGCAACTAACAACAACAAAGAGAATCAGATGCTTCAAAATACATAATTTCTCTAAAATGAACCAAAACCCCAAAGTCACTCCCATTTTCCTCATGAAGAGTGACAGCTTCTTCTTTCAAAGAAGAAAAAGAAAGCACAAGGGCACTATGTTTTTTATCACAGTTAAATTATGGGCTTAGTGTTCGTAGTCATGAGGCATCTTGCATGTTGCCAGTGATTTGACTTTCAGTGATTGTGGAGATGACAGCCAGAGTTTAGCCATTCTGTACTTTTCAGCCATTTTAATACTTTGTAATACCTTTCCCACACACTTGTTGCAATTCTACCAAGCTAAAGGGTTGTTCTGGCATCTGAGCAAATCCTGCCTTGACTGCTCATTGGTTTACAGACTTGATTGATCTAAGTTTGCTGTTTGCTGGCTATGTGCCGTAGATCAGATCTAAAAAATGCTTGTTTTACTGATAAGAAATGCTTGTTAGGAAGGTATTTGCTTTTTGTGCCAATCTTTAAGACCACATGATGTTTGCTTGGTATTTGGGGCCTCTGTATAAAAACTGCTGCAACCTTTTGTTTGGGATTGTTTGATTTGAGAGCACCCAATGTTTCTATTTTGCACAGAATCATAGGGATTTTGGACATCTTCTAGTCTAACATTCTCTTCCCAAAGCAGGAATCCTTATAATCATCCTGGACAAATGATTATTTATTTATTTATTAATAAAATTTATATGCTGCCCAATCCCTAGGGACTCAGGGCGGCGTACAAAATTAAAACAACAAATATAACAATAAAAATGAATACATTCACAAAGCATGTCCCAATCGAATCCCGGCCCCCCCAGGGACATCAACCCCAGGCCTGCCAGAACAGGAGAGTTTTAATAGCTTTCTTGAAGGCCGGCAAGGTGGGAGTAGTTTGAATCTCGGGGGAAGTTGATTCCACACGTTGGAGCCACCACAGAAAAGGCCCTTCCCCAAGGGCCCGCCAGCCGACATTGTCTGGCCAACGGGACCTGAAGGAGGCCCAATCTGTGGGACCTCACCGGTCTCTGGGAACTATGCGGCAGTATGCGGTCCTGTAAGTAACCTGGTCCTAAGCCATGAAGAGCTTTAAAGGTGACAACCAACACCTTGAATTGCGTCCGGAGACCCACAGGAAGCCAGTGCAGCTCGCGATGGATAGGTGACATGTGGGTGTACCTTGGTGCACCCACAATTGCTCTCGCGGCTGCATTCTGAACCAACTGCAGCCTCCGAACGCTCTTCAAGGGTAGCCCCATGTAGAGCGCATTACAGTAATTCAGTCTTGAGGTGACAAGGGCATGAGTAACCGTGAGTAGAGCCTCCCGGTCCAAATAAGGCTGCAACTGGTGCACCAGCGAATCTGGGCAAAGGTCCCCCTGGCCACAGCCGATAGATGTTGTTCCAAATTTACCTGTGAGTCCAGGAGGACACCCAAGTTGCATACCTGCACTGAGGGAGGTAAATTTCCCCCCCCCCCAGGACTAATGATGGACCATCAGAATGACCCTTGGGGAGGCAAGACCCAGAGCCACTCGGCCTTGTCAGGGTTGAGTATCCTATCTTTTCTTCAAAAACTCCAGTGATGAAGCACCCACAACTCTGGGGGTAAGTTGTTATTATTTGAGCTGTGGTGGCTCAGTGGTTAGAATGCATTATTGCAGGCTAACTCTACTCACTGCCAGGAGTTCGATCCTGATCGGCTCAAGGCCTTCCATCTTTCCAAAGTCAGTAAAATGAGGAGCCAGATGGTTGGGGGCAATTTGGTGACTCTGTAAACCACTTAGCGAGGACTGTAAAACAGTATCTGTAAAACAGTATATAAGTCTATCGCTATTGCTATCTCCATCTTAATTGTGATTGATGAGGCTACCAACATTCCTGGGACTACAAAGAGAATTAAGAAACATATATATTCATTACCAGCTTATTAGACTAATTTTGATGCTCCACAAGGATATATCCTGGCTCCCCTTATAAAGAAGTATCTATTTTGCTTTATGCAATTAAGACTATTATCCTTCTTTTTACACAAGTCAATATTCAGGGGAGTTTACAAACCCTATTTACAAAACAATCTGCTAATTGCCATCATAAAAGGAAAGTTTATGCTAATCAGACCAAGCAAATTATGACATTTAAATATTTTGGAATTTTCTTTCAATATTCTAATGCTTAGAAGAATCAAATCTATCACATATAAAACTTCTAATGCTGTAATTAAGTCAGCAACATTGTGGAAATAATAATGTTCCTGCTGCAATTAGGCTACTCATATTTAATACAGTACTCAAATCTACACCCATAGTTTAAGAACAATGTTTTGCCTCTCAATTGTGTATAGAATGCAATCTTGATGTTGATGCTCAGATGTATATCAATAGAGACATGTATAATGATCAGTTGATTGAATGTTGGTTAAAATTATTTGGGGAGGGGAGATCCTTAATTTATTGATTATAACTGAAGCATTGTTTCCTCATGGAAAGAAAGAGCAAAGCCTCAGATCTGGCTCAGTTGTGTCTTCCTCAATTATACTTACCAAGTTTAATGACATCTTTGCTTCTGGGAAGATAGATAGCAACATTCTCTTCCAAGATCAAACTTGCCCTCATGGGGAACATGCAGTGGAAACTAAATCATTGCCAATTTGTTGAGCTATCAATTCTACCATCTGTAATGCTCAGAACCAATATCTCTCCTTCTTATTTATCACCTTGCTCTATGGAAGTGAATACAGTTTTTCTATTAAGGCATCATTCCTTAGAAATCACAAAGTATTGCAAAAATTTGTTCAGCCATGATGGCTGTATGAAAACTCTGAGTTTAAATAGGATATTATAGGTCATTTTCATGTTGGAAAGCTATTAGCAATTTATTTTACCTACATGACTTATTGCATTGTTTATTATATGGAAGTTGATCTATTACAATGAATAAACACTATTTTGGGGCCTGTTAATTTAGGCCCTAGTCTAAAAATGAACACATACTCAAACATGACAACTTCGACTATTATTTTTATCTATGCTTACACTAAAATAAAACAGAAAAGATTATTTTTTTAAGTCAGAAATCTAGACTTCAGATCTATCTGGGAAAAGTAGGGCCAAGTTTCTTCTAACAAGGATATTGTGTCTTCAATAGCTGCTGTTTACATGTGAGACAATCTTATTGCATCTTGTGAGTGTCCTGAAAAAGTTTACCAGGTCTTTGTAATGCAAGTTAACTTACCCAAGCAGACAAAAATCCTAACAATTAAAAGTAGGGAAATATAATACAATACAAATCAAACAAAGCAGATATAACAATATGACAGTAAAGGTGTGTTCCTCATGGAAGTATAGTGTTTTCAAGCATTGCTGGAGAATAATTATTTAACAAGATTAAAAAGTTGGAGCCATTGGTGACCCATATCCAATGTTCTCGTTACCTTCTGATATCGATACTTTTACTATTATTACTTGTTTATTAGCTTAATGTCACACATATAGTATATTCATGTCAGTGACTTTATTCTACAATAAGATCCCTGGTCAGCATCTACTGATATATTACCTCCATATGATCCACAATATTCCAATATTGCCAATCTGATTTAAACATTAAAATATTCTAAATTCATTTTGAACAGATTTAATTAATATTGAAAGAACTGAAAAAGTATATCTGTCAAAATATATCATACCACAACTGCTTACTCATGTAAACTGTATATCCTAAGTCTGGTAATTTGATATAGATGAGTTCTCATCCTCTTTAATTTCTATGTGATGCTTATTTAATATATATTATTTACATATGTCATTCTGAACTCATTTTTCTCTTTTTGTTCCAATATTATGACATCCTTTTGGCTGATTTGTATTGCAGTTTTATATTCATGACACGTGATCACAGCCCCAAAAGTTTATATAAATTAGTATATCACTCAAAAGTTGCATCATATTCTATTGGAAATAGTTTGTCCCTAGACAAATAAGACTTGCTGCATTTCATATGCTAAATAAATAAATAAGTAAGATATAGTCTTAATAATTTACCTCATCCAATGCTGAGTCCAAATACTAGTTCCCAGGCTCAGTCTTGGTCAATGATGGATACAATAAAGCAGTTTTCTTCCACTTACTATTTTGCAATTTTAAAAATCTACCAATGTTGCAATTGGTTTGTAATATTGAGCTGTGTTTCATGGAGTACACTTATCTATGTTTTGCTTAACTATAATTTATCAACTAAACCACAATTGGCTGGATTTCCACCACATATGTTGCCATAAAATGGTTTGTTTTATTTTGGTTTAGAGTGTTATGTGAATCTAAATGTCCAGTGTTCAAATCTTTTTCATAAAGAAATTATTTAAAGAGCCTCCCCCCTGCAGGTCCCAAATCCCCAAGCATCTAGAACAATTAGTGTCTTTCTCTGAGCCTTGGGTAAAGTTCATTGGCAGCTACGCTGGAGTGCCCCTTTCAGGTACAGCAAGAAGAGATTGGGAAAGGTTATGACAAGGTTACGACAAGACTAGTTAATGCAGAAGGAAGCCTGTGGGCTCAAATATGATAATAATTCACAGAAAACATTCCCTAAGTTTCAAAGCTAAGATCAGGAATACCCTAAAATGGTAGCGAACCTATGGCACGTGTGCCACAGGGGCCACGTGGAGCAGTCTCTGGTGGCATGCGAGCCATTGCTGGGCTGAGCTGCTCTCTCTTCCTCCTCGCGCATGTGCAGTTCTCCGCACATGTGCAGTCTGGGAATAGGCGAGAGGCTATAAAAGGAGCAACTTTCAGCGGAAGCAGCATTTGCTGCAGACAGCGAGAGAGGGAACACGAGTTGGAGTGGACAGCAAGTGAGCAAGCACAAGCTGACAGCTTGGGGGCCATGCCCACTCAGTGGCCACGCCCACCCGGCAATTCATAAGCGGGTTTTGGGTTGCAGTTTGGGCACTCGGTCTCTAAAAGATTCGCCACCATTGCCCTAAAAGATATATTTAAAATAATTTAAAAAGTTTGCTACATCCTGGAATGAGTCATTGGTACAAGTCTAATTAGAAAATTTCTTTAAAATAGTTTTAGGGTTAGATATTAAGATTATTTTCTCCCATTTGATCCATGATTCTTTGAATTTGGGGAGAACAACTGAAATAATGACTAGAATCATGAACAATATACTGTAAGACTAAAAGGTAGTTTGCCGAAAGAACCCAACCAAAATATGGCTATTTTACAGTTTGTTGTACGGATCCAAGAGGCAATGATATGGTTAAAAATTGGAAAGAAAAACGTGGATATAAAACTAGAGAACAGGTCTGTAGTATTCTTAATTTGTTCCTCGGCTGCGAAATATTAACAGTTCAGTTGCTTTCTCTGTGGGAGAATAATCTTGAACATGCTACATAAAAAAGCAACTTATAGCTACCGTAAATGCCGGCGTATAAGGCGACTTCCGCGAGCGCTGAAATCATCGCCAAAGACGGGGGTCGTCTTATACGCCGAGTCGTCTTATACGCCGGAAATACTGGTAGTTTCTGGCGTATAAGATGACGTTCTAGGAATGCGGCCCGGCTATAAAGACGGGGGTCGTCTTATACACTGGGTCGCCTTGTACGCCGGCATTTACGGTATATACATTTGCTAAATAAACCTGCAAACCTCAGACCCCATACATCTGTATACCAATGTTATGCCATATGAATTAAGATCTCAATCAAATCTCATTGGAAATTCTGAAATAACATGAATATAAAAATGAACATTTTGGAATACCAGGGAACATTGGAAAAGAATTTTGAGTAATTTAGGTGAATTATACTATAGCAGTCAGAGATATCCCAAGTTAACTTTTTCTTTATATATAAGATCTTGTATTAATAAACACAGCTAAAGTAGAGCTATCTGGTTATAGCTACTAGAATATGACTGACAACTGAGAGATTCTAATAATATATATTTTTAATCCTAAATTGTATATCCAGAAATAAGATCCTTGACTTCAGTAAAGCATATTTTTTTTTAGGGTGGTGGTGTTCCTTAGAGTCAGAATTTACTTTAGATATTGCCTGGATTAGACCCTGCAGTTTTCTTGGCAAGGTTTTTCAAAAGTGATTTGCTATTGCCTCCTTCCTAGAGTTGAGAGAAAGTAACTGACCCAAGCTCATCCAACTGGCTTTGTGCCCAAGGTGTAACTAGAACTCATGGTTTCTCGGTTTCTAGCCTGTTGCCTTAATGGTTGTATACTGAAGCTTACTGCCTGGAAAGTGTATATTGAATTATAGCCTAAGTGTTAGCACTCAGAAAAACCTGACATCTGTACAGCTCTAAGGCTGTAAAAAGTTGCATTACTTTCTTAAAATCCAGTATTTTCATTAGTTTTGGGTGAAGAATTAAAGGGCCCTTCCTAAGTAGGCCATCCCTGCTGCAAGATAAAACATGCTAAACAAAGTTCAATTCAATTTTAAAAAAATGCTTGATCCATCCTCCCTAATAACTATCTTGCTTGAACATCAATATACTGAATTCTTTTTACAGTTAATTTTAAATTAAATACCTTTCAGGGGGTAATTCTTCCATTGCCATGTCTTCAAGCAAACTAGGAAAGCTTTGCTCCAATTCTGAATGTGAAAAAGGTGACATTATTTCCTGGATATCTTGAAAACCTAAATGTTCTTCTTTGGGTTGATTTAAATAAGCCATATCCACATCTGTCCATACAGTTTGTTTCATCCCTTGAAGGGTTTCTGAATGCCGCTTTACATCAGGTGACTGAATGTCTATGCTGGCTTGTAAAACTGCATCACAGTTGTTGGTGATTAACATGCTTGCAGTATCTGCTTTAGGAATATCATTAGAAAAACCTGGTCCTTCTGCTGTGCTCAAATTGATGTCATTTGTTTTTTCTATACAACTCTCTTGAACATTGCTGGATCCCAATTTGGACTCAACAGGACTTACTTCATTTTTAAAATAAGTAATTAGCTTATGTTCTGCTGTGTCCTGTCCCTTCTCTTCCTCTATGGACCAATTATTGCTATCTATGGCATCCAGTACTGTAACAGCTTGGTTCTGTAATGTATGTTCATTGGAAAAATTCAGATTTTCATCAAGCAATATCCTGGACTGATCTGTTTGTTCTTTATGAGCATCAAGATCATCTCTAAGAAATGACAGTGTTGAAATCTTGGCTAGCTCAGTACTGTTGTCACTATTTCCCTTGTTGATGTTTTTATTTCCATCATACATGAACTGTTCTTCAGGTTCATCTGTTTCAAAGTTACACAGATTAATTAAGTTACTTTCCTTTACTTCAGCAGCAGCGGCTGTGGCATCAAAATCTGGAACAACTTCAGGAATTATTAAAGATTCTTCATTTTTAGGAGAAAATGGCTGATTCTCCATTTCTTGGTTTCCAGAACTTCTAGATTGAAATTCTACTTTTTCTGTGCTCACTTGATTCTCAGCAGTATCACTGCTTAAAGAGCAAAGGTGATCATGAAACTCTGCATTTATTTCATGACTGCATAAGCCATCCACTTTAACTAACTTGGGGAAAGTTGCAAGAGAGTTTTGGTTTAAGCAATGTTTGTTGATAGGGATCTTTTCTGAAAAGGCACTTGGCAAATCGTATTCCTGACTGTTTGCCAGCATTCCTGTGTGTTCTTGTTCCTGTGCTGTTTTCTCTTTAGTGATTTCAGCCTCCAAAGGCAGTATGCATTTTTTTGTTTTCCAGTCATTCTCTGCGTCTCCATCTTCATTGTTTTTATCAGCTTTTTCCAGTTCCTGCTTAACCTCTATTTCTTTACCTTCTGAACTGACCCTCTCATTCAGACTCTGTTCAGTGGCAAGGTTAGGCAAATTGGCAGGCAAGGCATTTGGTACTACCTGTTCAAATATTTTGCTAATATGTTTTCTGAAATCAAAAAAGCCAATGCTGAATGCCCTGGAAGATGAAATATCTGGTTCTTTTTCAGATATTGCTGCAGGCTGCCTGGGAACATCTACTTCAATCTTGGGAAGGTTAAATTTCTCTATAAAATCACATTTGCTTTCTTCTTCATTGTTACTGTGCTTGTTATCTTCACAACTTATATTTGTAGCAGTGTCTTCCTTACAATTTGCTTGCTTATCGAGTGACGACAAGTCCAAAAACTTCCTTTCTAAACTTGAAAGGCTGAGTAGAGATTCTGCTGAGCTGTTAAGTTGCTGGGCTTTGAAATGTACATCACTTTTATCCCCTTTTAGTTTAATTGCCGAGATCTCATCCTGCAGCTTCTTGAAATTAAATGGTGACAAATTTCTTTCAGATTGCCTGATTTCAGAAACATCCTGCAAGGTTAAAACATGCTCTTCTGAAAGGAACTCTTGGCCTGGGATGCAAGATCCTTTTCCTGGAACAGCTTCTGAAGGAATATCATCTAAATTCATTACTTCTGGTTTCCTTTGATCAGTTGTGCTATTCTCTACAAAAGCATCATCTGAGTCAATGGGTGTAGCAGCTGCAGTCTGCAGACTGGAAGAGGTATCGAAGACATCTTGACATGCCACAGCTTCTGGTTCACTTTTTTTAAATTCAACATTAGGGCTATGATACATAAAGTCTGCAGGCTGGCAGCTTACTTGGCTGGGTTCATTATGTAGAAGTGCTGATGTTGAAAGAAGTCTTGGTTCTGCTTGAGAGCTAACAGATAGGATGTCAGTCTTTTCAACAGGGTATGTTTTATGCCAAGCATCACTCAAAGGAACTTCTGGACTATTAGGTAATCCAGGAGGATGTTCATCCATTCCTATGTTTTCAGAAGGCAAGAAAGTTAAGTCCCCTTTGCAAGTTACTTGCTCATCTTTCAGAATAGTTTCATTTATTAAACTCAGGTGCTCTTCTATCTCTGTATGTAAACTTTGTTCATCCAATTCTGGTTCTTTGCTTGGTAAGTTAACATCAGTCCCATTATCCTTAGAATGTTCACCTACACAGGTTAAACTCTCCTGCAGGGTTTGTGCCTGTTCAGTACTGACACTAGCAGTTTTCTGTGTCACTGGAATAAAGTTTGTAACGTCAGTATTACTTGTGTATTTGCTGTCTGACAGTTCATCTAAGCCACCCAACTGTTTAACTGTAATAGATTTTTCAGCAAATGCACCCCTCTGGCTTGCTCCTTCCAAAGCCCCATCTGAAAACAGAGAATTAGAAAGGTCTTGCTTTAAGTTGTTTAAGATTTCTTTGCTAGGATGATTTTCTTCCTCCAGTGAGTTTAATACATTTGGCAGGTTGTTGTTTTGTGTGGGATTTCCCACAAATTCAGAAATATGTGTTAAAGATGCATTTTCATTTAATAGATTATTTGGTTTTGCTTCTGGCCCACCAAGTACTTTTTGGAGCTTGTGTAGTTTGTCTCCAGTTTGTTGTAGTTCACTTTTATCAAGCTCTTCATGGCCAGTGAAATGATTTAATTCCAATGGGTGTAGCCTCTCAGGACATGTCTGGTTAGAGTTCTGTCCCTGGGAACTCCCAACTGCTTGAAGACCATCGTGATCCAGGTCTTTATCTTCGGGGTCTGAAATATGCTGTTTGTCTTCACTTGCCTTGCAGATGATGCCAGAGGGCATTGAGCTTTTGTCTGACTGCACTTGGGGAGATGTCATTAAAATGCCCACCATCTGTTGATTTTCCACAGACTCTTTAGGATGAGTTTCTAAAAATTCTTTGGAATCATTGCTCATGAATGGACAATTGTTTGTCCTTAGGCTATTATCACCTAAGACTCCAAGCTTTAATGGCTGGGGACTGGTTTCTGCTCCAACTACTGATCCTGAAGGGCTGCCAGAATAATCATGTTTTATACAAGGGTCATTTTCTTCAGTTGCTTGTTCCAGCTGCACTTGCTGTGTGGAGTCCAATTTGATATGGGTTTCTTGTGCCAAAGTTGTGTCAGTTTCTTGTTTTTTCATCCCTGTTTTGCATTCCTCCTGTCTAGCTTCATTACCTTCATTCTTCCCCACAGCACTGCTTTGTTCAGCAGTAGTCATAGGTACAGAGTTTGGGTCACTGCCAGCTGTTGAGGCACATCTTTTATTTTCAGAGTGGGTTTCATCCTCTAGAATGTTTGTTTTCTCAGTTGCAAGACATTCAGCACTTCTGGCCTGTCCATTTAAGTTGTGGGACTCAAGTTCTGTTTTAGATACTGCAATTATTTCTGCATTTGAGGCATTATCCTCTGAATTTATTTTATCCATCAACTGGTCTTCCAATTCTGATTTGGTTTTTTGAGCAAATGGCTGTTCCCAGGATTCCTCTTTTTTATTTTGCATAATATCGTTGTCTTCAGAACGCAGAGACAGTGAGCCATCTGCAACCTCATCCTCTTTATTGACTGGAAAGCAGAGCTGAATATCTTCTACACTGGAATTTAAAAGATCACAAGTCTGCAAGCTGTCTTTTCCTTGTAAAAGTAATTGTTCAGAAGACTCAAGACTGGCTACATTTTTTTCATTTATAGTTGTGGTTTTTTGCTCCAAGTTCTCACTTAATTCTGGTGAATGATCATTGAGTATATTCAGATTACCTGCCAAACTGAGATTCTTTTCTAAAATGTTGCCACTGATATTAGTTTCTAAACCACTTACTTGAGAACTCCAATAATCATCCAAGGCAGCATCTGGACTGATCTGTCTTGAATTCATATCAAAAGTTATTGATGTCTCTTGGGGGCAGTTTATATCTTCATGTATAACTTGACTTGAGGATGGGACCTCTTGACATCCATCCTCTTTGTTTCTGGAAGAAACAGCTATTATAGTTTCTTCTTTATTATACTCAGCAAGGTCATTCTCACTCATGAAATCTCTTGTTCTTCTGTCAAGTAACAACAGTCTATCCCCAACAGATTCTTCCTTCACCATATACATAACATTTTCTGGGTCAGCTAAAGCTGTATTTCCCTTGCTCATAGATTCGGTTTGTATGATTTCCTTTGTAATCTGTTCTGGTGTGTTCTGAGATGCATTTGCTTTTTGCATTTTGTTTTTTATTTCTGGCAACAAGGATGCATCAGAAGGTTCCACGCTAACTGGTAAATCGACACAATAGAGGTTTGGTTTTGGACCGATGGCCTTTTCTAGCCATTCCTTTCCAGATGAAAAGTCACCAATTGGTTGTTCTGTCATGGTTAATGGTAACAGGTTTGACATGTTTGAGGACAAACTGGATATAGTAGGAGGATCCTCCAGCACCTCAGTATTCTTTTCTGGAAATACTTGGAATTGACTGTCCCCTCTGTTCACTTCACTGTTGCTATCTTCGCTGATGACACTTCTGAACTCAACAATGCTCTGATCAAAACCATATTTATTAATGTCTGAATTTCCTGTTATGAGATTATTTGGAATACAGTTTTCTTTTTTCATTACCAAGTTGTCTACATTACCTGTGTTCAGTCCCACTGGTTTTATTAAAGCCTCTTCCTTGTTATTCTCTTCTAATTTAGTCTCCTGTCTGATTTCTTTAGTGGTATAAGAATCTCTGCCTTTCTCAGTCTTAGGCAAATGAGCAATGTGTGCCTTCTTTCTTTCAGTCAACAGTTCACTGTGTTGCAATGAATCTAATTCACTGGAATTGCTTTCCTCGGTTTCAAGTCCTGATGTCCAAGTAGAATCTGATGAAGGAATCTGTTCCAAAACAGTATTATTTGGATCTTCCTTATACTGTCTTGTAAAAGTAGTGGCATAATGGTCAGCATCTGTTCCACTGACAAGAGGTACGATTCTTGTGTCTTTGTCATTCACAATAGCAGGGTATAACACCAAGGCAGGCAAACCTCTAGGGATATTTTCAAGGCTTAGTGCAGTACATTCTTTACCATGCTCAGAAAGCACTGGCATATATTGACTTTGAGCTTTTCCTTCTTCTTCAGTACATTCTAAGGAATCTCTCTTATGTGGGTTATTCTCCAGCACTGTCATATCTGGATATGCCACAACAGTGTTTTCACTGATTGATCCTCCAGCAGTGTTACTGCAGAGGCCTTCATTATTTAGGCTCACTTCCAATTCAGTCTCCTGTCTGATTTCTTTAATGGTAAAAGAATCTCTGTCTTTCTCACTCTTAAGCCACAGGTTAATGTGTGTCTTCTCTCCTTCAGTCAACAGTTCACTCTGTTTCAATGAATCTAATTCACTGGAATTGCTTTCCTTGGTTTCAGATCCTGGTGTCCAAGTAGAGTCTAATGAAGGAATCTGCTCCAAAGCAGTATTATTTGGATCTTTCTCATATTCTCTTGCAGAAGTAGTAGCATAACAGTCAGCATCTGTTCCACTGACAAGAGATACAATTTTGGTGTCTTTATCATTTATAATAGCAGGGTTTGACATCATGGCTGGCAAGCCTTCAGTGCTCCTTTCAGAACTTAGTGGAGAGCATCCTTCACCATGCTTAGAAAGCATTGGCATCTGTTGCCTTTGATCTTGTCCTTCTTCTTTAGTGCCTCCCAAGGAATCTCCCTTGTGCAGGTTTTTCTCCAGTGCCATCACATCTGGTTGTGCCACAACAGTGTTTTCACTGGTTGATTCTTCAGCAGTGATACTACAGAGGCCTTCATTATTTAGGCTGCCAACAATGGAAACATTTATTCATTTCAATTTGGCAATAAATTCCACATCACAGAAGTTTCAAAGCCATGCATGCACATGCACTGAAAAGCTATCTGTTTGATTTCATGAGGCAAGAGGTCAGAGGCATCAATGATATAAAATTTCTGCAAGAGAATCATTAGATGCAAATATATTCCTGTAGCATTTATTTATTTATTTGATTTTTATTCCACCTTTATTACTTTATAAGTAGCTCAAGGAGGTGAACATATATAATACTCCTTTCATCTCCTATTCTCTCCACAACAACATTATTTTGTGCTATTGTATTAGACATTTGAATTTATGGAATTGTCGGTTGGTTCACCTGATGTTCATGATAGACTTAAAATTAATCCTGATTTGAATACAGAATATAGAAAAATTATCAGACCAGAAATGAATTTTAGATGATATGACCACATGTCTCTGGATTTTAAAGCTCTTCCAGTTTTAAGTTTAATTTATATCATCATTTCCCAGTCTTGTACTTTTCAAGTATGCAGCAACTGTAACTCCCAAAATTCTCAATGGAAATTCTGGCAATTATAGCTCCAATAGTCCATAAATACCATTTGGATTTGCGAGATCTAGTTTAGACTTCTATATTGCATCCTTCTGTATGTAATAAATTACAGCTAAAATCCCAATCCAATTTAGTATGGAATAAACGCAATGAATGTAGCAATACTGAATTCTGAACAAATGTGTAGGATGCTTACCAATTCATGATATGCCTTTTTACTCTAAGACCAATTAAAATACGAAGTATTTTCATCTACTAGAAAGCCTCACCAAATAACATTCTGATTCTTATTCTACATGTTTCTCTGACTGATTCAGTTCCAATGAAACAGCCTTAAGTTGCTACTATTTCCATAATTTGATAACCATTTTCTGTTTTCCGCCTACCCTGAGTGATCTCCCTTCTTAAATTGAAACTGATCAGTTGTTCCTTGGTACTTCACATCATTGTTCCTCCCAGTCAGCAGATCTTGCCTGCAAAAATGCAGATGATCATTAGAGGGCAGCAAAGCTCAGGGTAATATTTTGCTGCAGGCTTGAGGTCTGGATTGTTGCAGTCCAGATCTGGTAGGCCTGTATTTGCTGTCAGAACCTCCCATCTTGACTTTTGCAGGATCTGACCTCACCATATTTGCTTTATGCCCAACTGTTTTATGAGTGCTGATGCATTTCAGTAGTTGGGAATGCAAACTATGTACTACTGTAGCACTTTCACTAGAAAAATGGAGAATACTGTATTCTGCCTAGATAACAATCAAGTTCAGGTCCAAGCAAGTTACAAGACATCAGATTGAATATAGATTACCAACACTGTAAGATAACTCACTAGGAATTCAATAAAGCTTCTCTTTTCACTGCCTTCCTAGAATTCAAAAATAGAAAAAGCCTTCAAGTAAAGTGATGGTCACAGTACTTGGCTGGGGATATTCCACTCAATTTAGTAGATTTAAAACTTATAGATCTGATCTATGTTTATCTATAAATCGAAGCAACTCTATATCTAGTATCTGTAATTAGAGTGAACAAGACACCTCAGAACTTCACGCCTTGGGTGAAGCCCTCAGAACTATTGCAAAAATTAGCACTAAATTATAATTATTAATATAACCGAAGGGGAAATTATTTAATTCACATGAAACAATCATATTTACAATATTTAATATAATTTTAATTTAGCTTCTTTCTGTAAGATCCATTTCCTCGTCCTGGTTCCACCTCATTTTTGTAGCGTAACTCATGGCACATCATTGAAAATCAAGAGGAGTCTCCCCCTCCCACTTTATTTTCAATTTACTCTCAATTATTGATTCAATCAGGAATCAATTTTTATGACTATTCAAAAAAAATGCCTTTGCTGTTTTTATTTGAAATATATGCTACAGTCAGCCAGGCATTTCATTCTGTGTGCTTCTTACCAATGTTAGATTATTAGAGAATATGTTTAAATATATTGAGGTGCCTCATGAGAACAAACACAAAATAGATTATGCTGCACATAAAGTTTGACTTGCCACACAAACACGCATTTACTTTCAAATATAGCATACAGGGTTAGACAATTGGACCTGATGTAATAGCTGGAATGGTGGAAAGAAATTTAGCAATACTTTCAGAATACATTTTACTTTTCTTATACCAGTATAAGAAACTGAATTGAGCATCATTTTTTAGACTGAAGAAACAATAGAATACTAAGAATCATCTGAAGAAATAGAAATGTCAACACCATCAGACTTCCAGAGAAAGCAGAAAGCAGAGGCGAGGGCCAGGAAGAGAAGAGGAGCCACTAAATAGACAGGCTCCCCAAACTTCTCTCAGATCAGATAGAGGACCAGGTAGCCTGAACAATTAAGAACAAAAAGATAAGAAAACCAAGACTTCAGAAACATGCAAAATTCAAGCAGCACAATGTCATTCAGAAAACCAAAATCTAATAAATAGTCAAAAACTATGTAAGGGAAACTCAAAAAGCCAGAATAAGCTTATCTATGGTTGCATTTTTTTTAAAACCTCCATAAACAAGATGCAAATCCAAATCCATAAGTACACAGAAAAACAAGAATATTTCCTCAAATTAACTATACCTGGACAGGAGAGGATTCTGGGTCCTTAACTCTTCATTTATGTCAATCCCAGTAAAAAGAAGATTATTTGGGGCTAGGGATTGGTGGGACTCCCTTTCCTCCAAGTCAGACACTATAGGCCAGTTTCCACTGCCAGAAAAAGAAAAGGGGTTGTAGAAAAAGGAACAGATTCACAATTGTTAATCCCAAATTTGAAATGGAAAAATCAATTTCCCTTAGAATATTATCATGGTAGAGTCAGACATTTGTGATTTGAATCAATGCACTTTTAAGTCTTCCCATCCTTTTTTTTAAATCTAGACCTTCACTCTCTTCCCACAGTAATGAAGGTATGGAGTAGGAAATTAATCTGTCCAGCTTCTCACGCTGGACTTGGAATATTATGACATTTCATAAGTTAGCTTGATTCTTTGGTTCAGTTTGGTAGAAGACTTACAGAGACAGCTTGGCTAGATAGAACTTTTATTGCGGACAAGAATAAATAAATAAATAGGTTGCCTACTGCTAGTGAGAAGATCAAAATTACTTTTATACCATTAGAGGCATAAAAAAAATAAACTTGTGACTTCTTCCTGCCCTTCAAACTGTCAAATACTTGGTGCATCCTTTTGGAATTCTTGAGATAAAATGGTTCTTGTATATTTCCATAGGGGACATCTCTGGTTTGGGAATTGCTGGTTCCTACCTGAGCCCTCAGAGCAGTGTCCCCATAAATGGGCAGCCTTGCTCTTTAGCTGAAAAATCTGCTGACCTTTGCTCTTTTGTGCTTCTAGAAATTATTCATTCCCTCCAGTTCATTTTCTACCTCAAGCCTCCTACTGAAAGAAGGCCAGGCTTTCCAGAAAGGAAAACTAGCCCAAACCCCCAAACATTAATTTTTAACTATCTGCCACATGGGAAACTAATATATATGTATAATATTATAAAATTTGGATTTTAACAAAGAATTAAGGGAGAATGGAATAGCTATTTCAAACTTTTCAGTTCTCATCAACCAGACATACCCTTCTGAGATTCGAACCTGGGCTGTCTGCATGTTAAGCAGCTGTGTTAACCTCTAACCCACAGGCTCTTTCTCACTTTTGTCAGCTGTGTCAGGGAGGGAAGAGACAGGGGGAGGAATTACCTTGAGTGCTTTTTGATGCACCCTGCCGACCCAAATATGGGAGAAAGAAATCTTTTGCCTTTTATCAGCTCAAACTAGAGCCATCCACAGGCAGCAGTCGCAACTGCGACATCATTTATATTATAAAATGATATTATTTTTGAGTGCATCAAAAAGCATTCAAGATAATTCTTCTCTATATATATTATACACACACACACACACACACACACACAGGTATATTTTAATAGCAAAGTTTGTAGTACTACATAAAGCACGTCATTATTTTATTCTTTCTTAATTCAAAATAATTAATTTCCTGTTCATTAATTCCCAGGTACTACATTGAATAAGAACCCTTAGGTTATCATATGCATGTACTGAAATGATATTAAAATACTACTACATTCTTGTATTGCCCATGAATATAAAAAGGGAGTTAATTGGGTAGTAAGTGACTTTTAATTTGTAATGTTACTTGAGTTACTGTGGTAAATTTCCCAAGCAACCACTTCCTGGGCAACAGTCAACTTTAAATGTGTTATGCCTTCCAGTTACTTATTTCACTAACAAAGTAAAAACATCTCCTGCCTACCTTGTATCTTTTGCACTTAATGAGAAACTATCATCTGGTAATGGCAATGAAACTGCAGAATCTGATGGCAACGTGTCCCAGTCATCTTGGTTGAGTGATTTGTCTCTGCTCTTTTTCCTTGACTTTTTAGTTTTTATTTCTTTTTCAGTACTAAGTGGCTCTGTTGATTTTGGAACTGAAGGGCCCTCCTGGGAAAGGAAAACAAAACATGAGTTAAAAAGCAACCAACCAATAGAATGAATACTTACTTTTTTAATAGCAAAATAAAAATTGAATCCTTTATTAATGTCCTATTTTAAAGTTGCTCAAAGACAAATAATGAATAAACAAATAATCGTAAAATAAAAGTCTGCAACTGTGTGTTGTGTGGGAAGATGAACAACTATGTGACGCTCTTAGCTGGCTCTTAGGAATATATATCCTTATCTCTTTTTCCAGCCCATTGACCATTTCCTTTTGATCAGGAAATCTATTAGTATGGCAGAGAGGAGAAAAAGCTGTCCTTCAAAATATGTTTTTTAAAATGACAAAAAAATATACTTCAGAATGAGGGTAACTTGTCAATGGTATTTACATAAGAAGAAATCTGTGGCATTTTAAAAATTATTTTTAATGTTCTTGTGTTCATATAATACAAGACTTTCTGTTATCTTTGTTGTAATAGACTAAACATTCAATATATATCATGTTTCATGATAAAAACATGAAACAATAACATGTCAGTTTCAAAGAAAGCTTTCAGTTTTAGTAGAGTGTTTGTTAGGCCATTGTAATAATAAACTGAAATATTAAGAATCATATGCATACAAAATATAATGCTTAAACAATATAATAAGTACAGATACTAATCTTATTGGACTCAGTGCTTCTACATTTTATTTTGTATTATAATTCCCATTGGATTATCCTTTTCATTTAGACTACCGTAGGTTTATGATGTTTCTTCCTAACCATGGACAGCTGAATTAATATACATTTTTGACAGCAGGATATCTGAGGAACATTCGGTTGGAATTTTTCCCCTTCAATATAGCTTAAACTTCCGGTGGTTAAGCGACGATGATGGCGGCTACTTTGTAGCCGTCCTCCTGAGACGGTGTCAGATCTGCGGAGCACAGCGTTCATCAGCTGGCCCGCAGTTCGAAATCCCCTTCCTGGGTGAAGGGAAGGGGTAGAGACTGCAGGAATAGAGGTAGAACCTCCGAACCTCCTCTGGATTTCTTCTTTGAGGGGGCAGAAGGAGCGCTCCCTCGGAGTTCCTGCCTTCTCCGCCTCTCAGCTGTCTTTGTTTCTTCGGAAGCAAAGTGAAACGCCGCTACCATCTCCGCATTTAAAGTTTTCTGGTGAGTGATTTTTAAAGCGGACAGAACTGTTTAAAGGATTTTACTTAGAGTTAGAGATTTATTTTTTTTTAATTCTTTTCTTAGCCTATGCTGATTTTTTTTTTTTGATATTTTTTTTTGGGGGCGGAAAGTGAGAGTGAAAGTAAAATGGCGCTTTGAAAGTTTTTTTTTCCTATCTCCGGAAAGAAAAGACGGACTGAATGAAATGCATGTTTAGCATTGCTCTTTTTTTTCTTTTAAGTTTCTTTTTCTTTTTTCTTTTAAAGTGCTTTGGAAGTTTTTATTTTTATTGCACTTTTCTTGGTCTTTTTTCATTTGTAAAGATTTAAGCATTTTTTTTTCTTTTCTAAGAAGAAAGAAAGAGAGACTAATTTTTTTTAAAAAAAAAATGGCTTCAAAGAGACAACCAGCCTCTATAGTCTCTAAGGTGATTTCTTCTCCTGTTATTGCAACTGTTCAACAACAACTTAAAGTAACACCACCGGTGCAGCAACCTAAGGCTACATCTCCACCTTCTCCTCCCCCATCAGTGTCTGCACAAGACATTTAAGATATAATGGGAAATGCTGTGTCTCAATTTAGGGAGGAAGTGAAGCAACTTCTGGAACAGAGCAAGTCTGAAAGTAAGGAGGAAATGAAGAAAGAAATGAAGGAGCTTTTTGTACAGAATAATACTATTTTGAGGGAAGATATAGTCTCAGCTTTATCTGGATTGGCTTCTGTGGTCGTGAAGCTGGACTCCAGGGCGGAAGAAGTCGCAGAAAAAGTAGATTTTCTTGAGTATAAATTTCAAGATATGGAAAAAAAGGTGGAAACTTCACAAGATGATATTCTTATGTTTCAGTATAGACAGATGGAATATGCTTGAGAATTAGGGGTCTTAAAGAAGATATGAATCAAGATCTGATGGAGATGGTGATCAATGATTTAGCTGTTGTCTTGAATATAGATAAAGATGAACTATGTGGAGAAGTGGAAAAAATTTACAGAGTTAACTCTTGGATTGTGAAACAGAAGAATCTGCCAAGAGATGTGGTGATTTATTTTGCTAAGAAGTCTCTGCGCAATCAGATTTTACAAGCTTTTTATAACAAGAGATTTCAGATTGCTGCCCAAGATATCATTATCTTAAAGGAAATCCCATCCAAAATTTTAAGAAGCAGAAAAGATTTTGCTTTTTTAGCAAATGAACTTAAAACAAGATTGATGCCATTCAGATGGGAGATTCCGATGGGTATTGTTTCGAGCCATGCGGGGATACGTTATAGACTTAATACGGTTGCTAAAGCTAAAGAATTTTATAACACGGTCCTGGGAGCAGGCTCATCTTCATCCATGACTCAGAGAGCTTTGAGTGATAAAGAGGTGGAACAGCAGTCTGAAGGACTAGGTTTGATGGCTGCTGGGCAGGTGGAATGGATGCGTCAAGCAGAGGTTAAAGAACAGAGAATGACTCGTGCAGCACATAAACGTAAGGAAAAGGAACAGCAGAAGAAAGAAGCTAAAGAATCTTCTCATCAGATTGTTTCGATGCCGGTGGGAGGAGCAAGACTTAAAAGCTCTGCAACACATTCTTCACTAGCAGATCTTGAGGGAATCTTCTCCAGGCTCCTGGTTGAGGGAGATGGCAAAGTTTCTGACCTGGAATGTTAACGGTCTTAACTTTCCCCAGAAGAGAAAGAAAATCTTTCATTATTTAAAGCAACATAATAATGACATTATTTGTTTGCAGGAAACTCATATTCTACTTAAGGATCAAAAATATTTAGCTAATGCTCGCTTTGGATCTCATTTTGTATCTCCTGCCCCTGGGAAAAAAGGGGGTGTGGTGATTTATGTTAAGCAAAATTTACCAGCTTGCTTGATAGAATCAGATCCTCAAGGAAGATATGTTATGATTGAACTTGGCCTATATGGTAAGAAAATACTAATAGTGGGATTGTATGCACCAAACCAGCAGCAGGAACAATTTTATAGGTTGTTACATCAGAAAATAACCTTGTTGGATTATAGATCAGTGATATTAATGGGAGACTGGAATGGTGTTCTAGATACACAGAAAGACAAAAAAGGTTTTTCTACCCTCTTTAAACAGGCTAAACTACCTAAAGCTTTTTTTGATTTGAAAGAAGATTGGGAATTGAGAGACTGTTGGCGTGAACGTAATCAGGAGGAAAGAGACTTTACCTTCTTCTCAGATAGACACCAATCTTTCTCAAGGATTGATTTCTTCTTGACTACAACAGACTTATATAATAGGGTGAAGAATGTAAAAATTTTTTCTAGGTCATTGACAGATCATAGTCCAGTTTGGATGGAACTGGTTGCTGAGAAAGAGGAGAGGAGATCCTGGAGGTTGAATGAGAATTTATTTAAATAAGAAAAAAATGTTCAAAAATTAAAGGAATGCTTAAAGGATTATTTTGTTTTAAATATGTATAAGGGAACATCAATGTCAATGGTATGGGATGCAAGCAAAGCTTTTATGCGTGGGATTCTGATAAAAATGAATAATTTTCATAGACAAAAGCAGATTCGGAAACGTAAAGAATTGGAAGATGAGATTAAATTAAAAGAGAAGCTTTTAATTTCAAATCCTTTAGATGAGAAGGTGAAAGGAGCTATAAGGTTTATGGGGGTCTTGCAGCAGCTTATACACAAGGATCAATCGGGTTTTATAACTGGAAGGTATATGAAAAATAATGTTAGACAAATTATTAACTTATTAGAATATTTAGATAAAAACAACCAAGTTTCTGCAGGGCTGATATTTTTGGATGCCGAAAAAGCCTTTGATCAATTGAATTGGCAGTTTATGTTATGTTTAATTAAGGAGATGAATTTTGGACAAAATATATTACAAGCTTTATCTAATATATATCAAAAACAGACTGCTCAACTTATTGTTAATGGGGGTTTGTCAGAGGTTTTTACAATAGAAAAAGGGTACAAGACAGGGATGTCCATTAGCTCCGTTATTATTTGTTTTAACACTGGAAATTTTGTTGATTAAAATTTGGGAGTCTCAAGAAATTAAAGGAATAGAGATTAATAAAAAAGAATATAAGTTAAGAGCTTTTGCAGATGACCTGGTTGTGACTTTGTCTCAACCTACTCACTCGGTAGTAAAATTATTACAATTGATTCATCAATATGGGTGTGTTTCGGGCTTTAAAATTAATAATAATAAGACTAAAATATTACCTAAAAATATGACTAACTGTGATAAACAGACCTTGGTTAATTTAACAGATTTTGAAGTTGTTGATAAGGTAAAATATTTGGGGGTTATATTATCTGCTTCTAATGTAAAATTGTATAAAAATAATTATGAAAAGTTGTGGATTGGGGTACAGAAGGATTTAAAGAATTGGAATAACTTACAGTTATCTCTTATGGGTAGAATTGCAGTTATTAAAATGAATGTTTTACCAAAATTTCTTTTTTTGTTTCAAATGTTACCTATCTTAAAGAATGAACTTAACTTAAATGAATGGCAGAAGGGTATTAATAAATTTATTTGGGCAGGGAAAAAACCGAGGGTAAAACTTAAAATTATGCAAGATTTTCGTGTGAGAGGTGGACTCAAGGTACCAAATTTGAAATTATACCATGATGCTGTGGTCTTAACATTAATTAATGATTGGGTAAATTTAACAAATGTAGAAATACTCCACCTAGAGGGTTGGGATTTACTTTTTGGATGGCATGCCTATTTAATATTTAATAAAAAAGTGGACCGGGTCTTTAAATCTCATATTATAAGGATTTCTTTACTTCGGGTTTGGAGGAAATATTACAAAAGTGATTTTAAAATACCATTATGGGCTATACCTTGGCATGCGATAGAAGAGATAAAGAGAGGAGTTAAGATGGATATGGTTTCTTATATACAACTACTTAGATGGGATGGTCAAAATTGGCAGTTAAAATCTTTGGAAGATTTAGTACATGAAAATATTACTTACTCATGGTTTCAATATAGACAAATAGTGGATAGATGGCAGATGGATTGTAATATGGGTTGGCTTAGAGAAGATGAAAATCTGTTTAAACAAGTAAGGGATCAAAGACCAACTCATATTAAGAGGGTTTATGGGGTTTTAGTGGAAATGGATTCAGAATCTGAATTAATCAAAGATTGTATGATTAAATGGGCACAAAATATTGGTGAACCAATCCCATTGGATACTTGGGAACTTATTGGGTGAGGAATGTTAAATTTACACAAGCACAGAACTTAAGAGAGAATTTTTATAAAATGTTTTATAGATGGCACCTTGATCCACAAAAAATGTCTATTATGTACCCTGATCTACAGCCTAAATGTTGGAGATGTGGTTGTTTGGATGCTACTTATTATCATATCTGGTGGTCGTGTAAAAATATAAAAGCTTTTTGGATTAAGATATGGTGGAATATTCAAAGAATTTTTAGAAGGAGGGTAAAATTTACCCCGCAATTATTTTTATTAGGTATTGTTACTGACTGTGATGCTAAGGAAGTTATATTGATGTTAAATTTGATTACAGCCGCAAGGCTGCTAGTAGGACAATATTGGAAGAAGGAATCTTTGCCTACTTTGCAAGAGTGGTTTTATAAAGTTTCTTATTTGGCGGAAATGGCAAAGATTTCGGCTTTCTTAAAGGAGCAATCTCAAGAGATATTTTTTGTTGTATGGGAAAAATGGATAAATTTTATACAATATAATTTGGATATGGAAAAATATCATTTAGCTTTCTTATAACTTGTATAGATTGTTTTTTCTTTTCTTTTTCCGTCTTTTGTTTTTTCTTTTTTATCTTTTTTTTCTTTCTCTCTCTCTTTCCTTTCTTTCTTTTTTCTTTTTTAAGTATTTTTTTTATTAATGCTTACATATATTTTATTATTATAAGATGTAAAATTTGTTTAGATATTTTAAAATTTTAGATAAGCCTATATTCAGTTCTGGGAAGTTCGGGGAGGGGGGAGGGAGGGGTGGGCTTGGGAGGGATGGGGTGAGGGTTGATTTGTTTTTGGTTGTATATTTGTAAAACGTTTAAAAATTTTCAATAAAAAAAATATAGCTTATTATTTTCTAAACTATACCACACAACAATAATTCTGACTACATGCAATTCAGTTGTGAATGACAGGTGACAACCCCTAGCCAACTTTCTCTGTGCTTTAAAGCTACTGTAAACAAGTTGAGTTTAGTTAGTGATGAAAGAGTATCAGGAAATTTCAGAGCTATAAGTCAGACTGGAAAGGCAAAAGTCTTTATGGAAAAACCTCTTCTGAATGGTTATCAAGAGAATTACATGGATATTGCCCTGTAGAGATAAAGACGCTCAACTAGAAGACGTGTTTAATCTCCTGTAATGTATTCAGCCATTATGTGGTTTGCTTTTCTTTCCTTTAATGTCATATTATATATGAACTAAAACACTATTGTTTGAGAATCATGGACTATAGGAGACTTTTAGGTTTATGGCAGACTCAGTAATATGTAGATAATTTTTCTTTTCCCCTTATATAACTCTAAGTATGGAAAACATTCCAACACCTGCCCTGAAAATAGAAGGTTTAGTCCACATTTAAGCTTTCAAAGATTAATGTGAATATGAAGTTTGCTATTTCATCATTCTCATTCTAACCTTTAAAATCCTAAGGAACTCCAAAATTAGATTAAAAACAATCACTTCTCCAGTTGCAGAGCCAACACCACAGTACAGGACACCTTCCTTGGAAGGATAATAGATTGTCTGCAGTGCTCAAGCCCTAAAATATTACTCATTTATAACAGACTATTATGTTCTGTACTTGTATTTTAATTAGACTGAAATAGTTGGCATCATTTAAAAAATGGAAGACAAGGCAGATCTGTAATTACACTAGCATCTTTATTATAACCACATACGCAAGGGTTCTCAACCTTGGCAACTTTAAGACTTGTGGACTTCAACTCCCAGAATTCTGAGAGTTGAAGTCCACAAGTCTTAAAGTTGCCAAGGTTGAGAACCCCTGACATACAGGTTTTGGAGTATGAGTGTTTTAAGATGCAAGAGTGAAAATGAAAGCACAAATGAACTGAAGCTAGTATTACATTACTGCCTTAAATGAAGTTTTGGAGAGTGAACTGAAAGAATAGTTTCTTCCATTTATTCTGTATTCTTCAATGATTGCATGTGTGACTGTATTATTCCACATACACAGATCCCTTATGTAACAGATACCTCTTGTAATGAAAACTTATAAAAATCCCCATTTGATGAGAAGATATCTACAACTGACCTATAGACTAATCCCTTGTCCTTGTCCTTGTCCCTTACCGGTAGTAAGATGTCTATAAAAATAGGTTTGTTAAATATATGAGCAAGAACATTTCCCCTTTCCTTGAGATGAAATAGCAAGAAACAAATTTGTTGGAAATTTGAGTTCTTTTGAATTTCTCTGGAAAAAGCAGATGGCTGAGGAAAGGAGAGAACTTTTAAACTTGTATTGTGCATATATACACATACATACACATATATGCATACCAATTAAGAATATTGCTACTAAAGCAATGTGATAAAATCTTTTATGAGCAAGAAATTTCTCACATAATTTTTCTAGATGTGGTTAGTAACCAGAGAGTAGCATAAAATTTGATTTTATTTTCTGCTCAAAGCTCTGTTTCTTTCAAAGATAATTTTATTTAAGTTCTAACCCCATCTTAGATGGGTCTACTTATGTTGCCTTTATTTTATACTTCTGAAGCTTAAGCTCCTCCTTTAAAACTAATACCTATTCTTGTTTTTCATTGCTGTTTTGTGTTCTTAATAAAATGTTAAGCAGATTTTTGAGAGGGGTGTTTTAGGAGTATGTTTGTAAGCTCATAATATGCCTTGGAATACAATATACCTAGGCCTCTTTATATTCTACCGATACTGGGTTAAAAGATACTAGCAATTCTTCAGATGGCAGAAAGGGGAAGTCATATTTTTTCTTTTGAGCTTACTACTATGGTTGACCCTGATTAAGGAGACTTATGAAGCTTGTCTGATTGGTTGGGACAGGCGCAGTGATAGGCAAATAGAACTTTTTCACTCAGTACTCAGTTTTCATAAATGTGTAAGAGACACACAAACAATGAATGCATTTATATACACATAATACATATATAGTAAATGGTAGCACTGAAAATGTAGGTATTTTAATCTAATGTGCTGTAAAGACTGATGTTGTTACTTTATTTTTCACTCTAATATGTGAACTTAGAAAACTGGGTTGCTTAAGAAAACACGATGATGAATAGACAGCCATAATCTCAAGAGCACTTGGATAAAAACATTGCATTAATCAAAAGTACATGATGATTCCCAGAATTCATATTTATACTACCATGATTTTATATCTATAGTACTGTAATATTAAATATATTATTATTTGGTGTAAAGAAAACAAATAAATTGCTATAATGTGCAAACTATCCTTTTGAGAGCAAGAATAAAATAAGCATGAACAATCCAAGTACCCAAAACAAATTTTCATCAAACGAGGTTTTTTTTATTAAATAAAAATAACCTCACAGGCAAAGAGAGCAGGAATCTTGCCAATAAAGTCTACTAGTAAATTGAAACAAATTTTATTAAATAGGATTCAACAGGATAAACTTTTATCCATCAAATTCCTGCAAAAGTTAAGTTTGTAATTCTAGTCATATTATTGTTAAGACAATGTCAGTCTACAGGATGACAAATGTCTCTGAAATTTCTCTGTTAATCATCAAGGATTTAATTGTCATTTAGAAAAGGTAGAAAAAAGAAAAGGTTTTGAACTTAAGTTTTGTACTTGGAAAGCCTGAAGGATGTGTGGGATTATTAGCAACTATTTTTAATTGGTTCAAGTTAACAGAAGTCCTTTTTCTCTATTCTTTCTCCCACCCATCCCCCAGTAGTCTTCTTCCTGCTGTACTTTCCTCATTATAAACACAGAGCCTTTTAAGGCAGTTGTTGCAACATGATATAGTTCTGTGTCTTGGCTGGAAGTCAGTTTGGATGAATTACACCAAGTTTCCATTCCTAATAACACTGTGCTTGCAGGGAGATGAAGGAAAAATATTGTAGTAAAACTGACCTTCTTAAGTTTTTTTTTTTTTTTTTTTTTTGCATCTCCCATTTGTATTTTTGTGCTGCACAGACAGACCAATCTGTTTGGCACAGACGTAAACCTTCATCTGCTAAATTCATCAGTGTCCTCATTCTGAAGGACTCACTTCCTCCATAAGTGGTTGAAAGTGAACACTGGGAAGTTGACCAAAGGACATCCCCCTGGTGTCAGGAGTCTGATTTCAGAAACAATTGCTGAAATAGCCAGCTACGAACACAAGACAATTGTTAAAATGCTGCCCTGAACAGGCTGTACTGCTTTGTGGTCAAATAGTCTGTATCTCTGTAGATCAGTGATTCTCAACCTTTCTAATGCTGTGACCCCATAATACAGTTCCCCATGTTGTGGTGACCCCCAAGTGGGTGTGGCCACCAATAAGAGGGAGTAGGACAGCTAGGGAAAAGGGAAAAAAATGGCGGACAGCATGGTTTGGTGACCCCCGTGAAATGGTCATTCGACCCCAAATGGGGTCCCGACCCACAGATTAAGAACCACTGCTGTAGATAAATGGCTATCTAAGTAATAGTCTGGGAACGAAGAGTTAAATTATTTTTGTTTACATCAGACAATACAGTCACTGTTCTATATTGGCAGTTAGAGTAATTCTGAAATTGTTTTAGTCAGGCTTTTGAGTTTCACTGATATTGATTGGTTTAAACTAATGAGGCTTTTTTGCAAGTAGACTTGTATAGAGCTTCACTATCAATCTTCCTGTATGAACACGATTTTGGCTTCTGAAACAGTGTATATTGGATGCCAGTTTGGTGTAGTGGTTAAGGTATCAGGCTAGAAACTGGGAGACTATGTGTTCTAGCCCTACTTTGGCCATTCTCTCTCTCTCTCTCAATTCTAGGAGAGAAACAATGGCAAATGGCTTCCCAAAATCATGCCAAGAAAAGTGTAAGGACTTGTCCTGGCATTTGCCAAGAGTTAACACTGAATTGAAGATACTAAACAAAAAACAACAAACACTCCACAAATTACATTGGTGGGCACTATTTGATAATTATTTATAATTTGTTTTCATTGTATTTTTTATCAATATTATTTTTTTACTGTAAAACTCTATGAATCCTTGGATTCTCATAGATAGATAGATAGAATCCAAAGAGTAAGCGAATAAATCAGTCAGTCTCTGTCTGTTGATCGATCGATTGATCGATCGCCTTATACGAAATGCACCAGCACATTATAATTTAATGGAATGTCCTTTATATAGGAACTCTCGGAGGAATGACAAGGGAGTAACAATTTGCCAAAAGGAAACCAAATGACCAATCTATTGTCATGAAAGCAATTAAGTTCCACTATTAGAAAATTCAAGACCGTAGCTTAATTTTCTACAATATATTGCAGTTTTCGGTAATACTAAATCTTAGGATAAAGTTGTGTCGCAGAGGTTAGACGTTTTCATTGTGTTTGTGTTCATTATTTTGAATCTATGGCAAACCTTCCAGTGCATTGTAATATTTTCTAAACACAGCATTAATTTTTCCAGCATTTAAGTATGTATTTGTATTTACAATATTTAATTATTTGATTTCTTTTTTTTTATTAAAAATTTTTACAGTTTTACAATAAAATAATCCCCCTCTCCCACCCACCCCCAGCCCCCCCATCACCCTCCCCCCTCCTTCCCAGAACTGAATACAGGGTTAATAAAAACTAAAAAAACCCTTACAACTTAAATGAACATCAAACAATTATAAATACATTCAAAGAACAAAATTTTAAATACTTTAACTCCAATATATAAAAACAAAACAAAACGACAGTTCTAATCATTATCTTAAACATAAATTATTCAAAAGCTAAATAATACTTTCTAATCTCATATTTGTGCTGTATAAAATTCACCCATTTTTCCCACACCATAAAATATTTCTCTTGCGATTGATCTTTCAAATAAGCCGAGATTTTTGCCATTTCAGATAAATAAGAAACTTTAAGAAACCATTCCTCTAAAGTAGGCAAAAACTCCTTCTTCCAGTATTGCCCTATCAGCAGCCTTGCTGCTGTAATTAAATTCAGCATTAAAATAATTTCTTTATCATCACAATCAACAATAATGCCTAACAAAAACAATTGTGGTATAAATTTTATCCTTATATTAAAATTTTTTTGAATATTCCACCAAATCTTAATCCAAAAAGCCTTTATATTTTTACATGACCACCAAATATGATAGTACGTTGCATCCAAACACCACATCTCCAACATTTAGGCTGCAGATTTGGATACACACGTGACATCTTTTGTGGATCAAGGTGCCACCTATAAAACATTTTATAAAAATTTTCTCGTAAATTTTGAGCTTGCGTAAATTTAACATTCCTCACCCAGATTGTCTCCCATGTATCTAGTAAAATCGGCTCTTCAAAATTTTGAGCCCATTTAACCATACAATCTTTAACTAATTCTGTTTCTGAATCCAATTCCACTAAAACACCATAAATTCTTTTTATATGAGTTCGACTTTGATCTTTAATTTGTTTCAACAAATTCACATCCTCCCTGATCAAACCCACTTTTTGATCTATCCTCCACCTTTCTAATAATTGTCTATACTGAAACCAAGAATAGTTAATATTTTCTTGTGATAATTCATCCATAGGTTTTAATTGCCAATTTTTCCCATCCCAATTGAGTAATTGTTTATAAGAGGTACTATCCATCTTCACTCCTTTCCTTATTCCTTCTATTGCATGCCCTGGAATTGCCCACAATGGGATTCTAGAATCTGATCTGTAATATTTCTTCCAAACTCGCAATAAAGAAATTCTTAAAATATGAGACTTAAAAGCCCTATCCACCTTTTTATTATATATTAAATAGGCATGCCATCCATATAGTAAATCCCATCCCTCCAAAAGGAGTATATTTACATTTGTTAAATTAATCCAATCACTAATCAATGTTAAAACCACAGCATCATAATACAGTTTCAAATTCGGTACCTTGAGTCCACTTCTCTCTCGAACATCTTGTATAATTTTAAGTTTTACTCTTGGTTTTTTCCCCGCCCAAATAAATTTATTAATACCTTTCTGCCATTCTTCTAGGTTTACCTCTTTCTTTAAAATAGGTATCATTTGAAACAAAAAAAGAAACTTTGGCAAAACATTCATTTTAACCGCAGCAATTCTCCCCAACAAAGATAATTGCAATTTTTTCCAATCATTCAAATCCTTCTGTATTTTAAACCACAACCTTTCATAATTATTTTTATACAATTTCACATTAGAAGCGGATAAGAATACCCCCAAATATTTAACCTTTTTTACAACTTCAAAACCTGTCAATCTAACCAGAGTCTCCTTATCCAGATTGGTCATATTTTTTGGTAATATTTTAGTTTTATTATTATTGACTTTAAAACCAGAAACTAGTCCAAATTGGTTTATCAATTGTAACAATTCCACTACAGAATGAGTTGGTTGAGACAAAGTAACAACCAAATCATCTGCAAAAGCCCTTAGTTTATAATCATTCTTATTAATCTCTATTCCCTTTATTTTAGATGATTCACGAATTTTAATCAACAAAATTTCCAACGTTAAAACAAACAACAAAGGAGACAATGGACAACCCTGTCTAGTCCCCTTTTCAATTTGAAATACCTCAGATAAACCTCCATTAACTATAAGTTATGCTGATTGTCTTTGATAAATACCTCAAAGAGCCAATATTTAATTATTTGATTTCTATACCTGTTCATCTCAGCAAATGACTGCAGCAACTTGAAGCTGCAGAGTCTATGAAGCAACTTACTAAGCTTCTTACTAATCTTTGCAAAGGAAAGAGTCCTGCTCAATAATGCATAACCAATACTTTTCAGTGTGGATAATAATTTAAGTTCACAGCAATACAAATTGCCATGCTTGGTATTCTTGAAACAATTAACTAAGTTTTGTGTTCTCCCTCCTCTGAAAGATGGAGGTCCAATATTTTCACTCTCAAAAATATAGAATATAGGAAACACATGGTTTGCTCCTCAGAGAATCCCCAAGCATTACTAATACCTAAAAAACCTGAAAACATACCAAATCTCTACAGATGACAAAGACTCGGAAAATTCTCACAATTTATATATAAAATAAATAAAGGTTTTGCTGTGTGATTATATCCGGGTGTGAAAGAAAGATCAGTAAAACTGCACAGTTTTCTTTAATTTCTCCTACATAATTGGCATAGAAAATCCAATTACACAGGATCTGATGGGTGGGAAAAATATACACAATTTTGGATGTAGGAGTACACAAACTGTAAAGTGAAAAGCTTAGGTCAGCAAAACAATTTAAGAGTTGATAAGACAGAGCAAGGAATATTCATCACCCATTCTACCATTCTATTTTTCTAAAGATCTGATTTCCCCATTGCCAGATCCTTGGAACTTACCTTGTTGACTAATATCTTACTGGCTATGTATTGCTTAGAATCTTGAAGAGGATTCCAAAATATTTCCAAACCAGTAATTCTTCTCCTCAATTGATGAATATTACTCTATTCTAGACTGCTGAAATCATAGCATGGGACATTTTTAGCATTTTCTGAATTATTTTTCTTTCTAGAATTCAAAAATTACTAACTCACCCCTTTGGCACACATAGTTTGGTGATGTAGATCAGGGGTCCCCAACCTTTGGTCCACGGACAGGTACTGGGCCATGGCATGCTAGTAACTGGTCCGCACAAACAAGCAAAGCCCATCCGTGGGATGCAGGCAGCAAACAAAACCACGCACTCTCCGGTCTGTGGAAAAACCTTTCTCCACAGAACCGGTCCCTGGTGCCCAAAAGGTTGGGGACCTTTGATGTAGATTTTTGACTTCTACATTAGGAACTTTTGTACAAACAGAAACACAATTTGTCCTCTCTCTCTTCCCTCCATTCACACAAATGGCAATTTATAGGCTTGGATGCACTGAAGTCACTAGCATCAAATTTGTTTATCCATTATGAATCTTATCTTTTAACTTATACAATTTAGTAACTCTAAGAAAATGTTTTCTGTAATGATGTTCATTCAGAACTCACCTGACTTTCTTGACTGCTGTTTTCATTACCCATTTCAACAGGGAAACTTCAGAGTCAACTTTTGCATTAAGAGTATCAGCTGAAATAAACAAACAGTCATCAGGGATTTTCCAATAGTGAGGGAAAATAGCAACCCAAGAAGAAAATACCTGCTTTGTGCCTCCCCGAATCTCTGTCTCCATAGAAATTCTCCCCAAGTCAAGCAGGTATGTGCCTGAAAAGATAACTTTACATTACAGATCTAACTTCTGCCAATCCTAGTTTTGAAGTTCTTGTTTGCTCAGTCTCATACAGCAGAGGGGAGCAATCAGAGACATTATGCTCTGACTATGCTCAGGATTAGAATCAAAACAAAAAAGAAGAATGATGGGTCCGCATCATTTCAAAATAAGTTTCCTCTTTATTACAAAATCAATATAATACCCCCCCCCCAACAAAGAATATCATCATGTGCCCTTTGCCCATCTCTATTTCATCAGCTCTGTTGGGGAGTAGAGTGAAGTGACATATTTTTAACAACACCAGAAAGGGAAAATAAATGAAGCTTGGAATCTGAAATGAATAGTTTGGCAAGATTTTTCTGGCATTATCCCTTGGAAGTATGGACTCCAGGCAATGCAATGTCTTAAGCCACCTCTGTTATTTCCCAGCCTGTTTGCTACATCTGTCACTGCCAATATGCAAAGGCAAGATTGGACAAGGCTAGAAGCTGAGCCCAAACTGTTCCATTACAATAACAATATACAGGGGTTAATTGCTCCTTCCATCCCAAAGTGAGATGTGCTTCTTTCTCCTATTTATGCAATATACAAGATTTTAATTTGATTGTTGATGTATAGGTCAAGAACCTTACATTCTGTTATACTTTTTCATAACAGTTATTTTAATTCTTGTTTTTGTGGGGAGAAAAATCTAGCTTATCAAAAGCCAAACTCTTGAATTAGCAGCTACAAGTTTTCTTGTTCAGTAGCAGTTGGGACAGCCAGACACAATAGCTGGAAATTGCTTCTGATTACAAGTTTGTGACAAACTGAGGTTTTCCAGGTATTGAAGTCTGTAACCAGTGCACAATGTACATGTAGATAACTTCAATATAGCAGTAAGGTGATATGCATTCAAAAGTTGGGAGAATGGCCATTGAAATAGTATGAATATGTCTGGGAATTTGAAATAGCCTCATATTTGAAACACAAATTCAGTCATAATTAAACCGCTATATGATTCCAAATTCCACAGACTTCTACCATGCCCAAAATCTGGTTTTATATTAACTTTCTTTAAATCATTCAAGCCTTGAATGATCCCTATTAAATAAGGATGTATTTTTATGACTACATAGAAACAAGTATAATTTTTTACGTTGACATGATTAATGTAATCATATTTTAGTTGGTTTTGTTAATACTCACTTATTAGCATGATTTTAATAATCTATAGCTTTAAAATTACATGAAGGTTAGGGTTAGGCTCTGTGGCTTCTTGATAAACAAGGGAATAAATCTGCTGTGACTTGATTTATGAAGCAACCTTGACCCCATGATCCCTCTTTAGAAGCCATCATCTGATCTATGGCTTTTGGCTGATGCTTATGTGGATTCTGCTTGTGAAATTCTGCCAAAGACTAAAATGGCTAACAATCCTGACTTGGCTCTTGGAACATTGGACTGAATCTGGACTATAGTTCTATGTAGTCCTGTTAAAAGCAAAACCATTTAGACAAGCTTTTGGGTTTGTTTTCCTTGTCCGCTGTTACCTTGAGTAAACTAATAATTTCTATAGCAACTATGTGTGTAATGTATAATTGAAACAGGACAGAAGCAGGACACTCTGGAACATTTCACCTTTCCACTTAATTCAAATACAAATAAATACAAAATCAGGGGGGCAGGGAGCTAAGTGGACAAAAAAGCAAGTATGTGCCAGCCATGGATGCTATATTGAGAACCCATTAGAGAATACAGTAGTCAAAACATATCATTGTTCCTGAGTGCTTTGGTCACATGCTTTCTTGCAGCTATTGGTGAGCAAGAATCAAACATAGTAGAGAATTCACACTACCATACTAGCTCGCATGTTGATGATACTGCTGCCATTCCTCTTACTTTAAATTTCACTATTAAATATTTAATCCTAGAGGGTCAGATTCTGACAGAAAGGAAATCTATGGCACATTACTATAGCTCCTAAGCAATAAAAGTAAGCAGCAAAATTGCTCACAGATCAGAAGCCTTAACATAATATTATTAGTATTAAAGAGTTATACCTAGTCCATATATAGGTTTTGGAGAATCAAGCCAATTATCTCATCAAAAGATATGTGAATCTAGCCAATTATGGTTCATTCAACAAACCTTAATTAAAGAAGCTATGGTTAAATGCAATATATGAACCAGATCACACACACAAACATATAGGTTTTTTTTAATGTGCTAAATTGGATTACTTCATCTTTTATTCCAACCAGAGCCAAAACTTAAGCACCTAATTCATTCCCACATGGTATATGAATATGTATGAAGTTGATGATTAGAGCTGATCTCTTAATGTACATTTTACATCATTCACTATGTTGCAATGCTTTAGAATGTTCTCCACCCTTGCCTGAGGCGGAAATTCAGGGTTTACTGCATTACAGTGTAATTTTGTTTATTGAGAACATATTCAACTACCTAGCATTGATCTTGCTCCCAAGTTAAGCAAGTGGATACACTTTCAGCCTCGAAGATATTTATTTCATTTTAGTTTTGTATAAAGATTAACTACATGTGACAATGTCAAACCTAATTATGTGTGAGGGCAGAATACATTGGATTGGGGAGAGGTTTGTATTTTTTCTCATCCATTTTATTATCTTTTGGAAGTTTCTCTTTCCATAATTCTGTAGCAGCTCCTTCAACTAAGTGTTTCTTGGGGAATAGGTGGCTAAAGTAGCCTTGGTTCCTGTTATTTCTGGAGTCAGGGATCTTAGTGATGTACATCTTCTGTTAGCATTATCCTAATGTATGTACGTGTTGTTGTTTTTCTTTCTGTTCAATCAACTCTGACTCTTGGAGATTGCCTGGAAAAGTCCCTGCCATTTTCTTGGTAAGGTTTTTCAGAAATGTTTGCCATTGCCCCCTTTTTAGATTGAGAGAAAGTAAATTAGCTCAAGATTGCCCAGTTGGCTTTATGCCTAAGGCAGGACTAGAACTCACATTCTCTCAGTTTTTAGCCTGATGCCTTAACCACTGCACCAAACTGGTTCTCAGTGTATGTGTTACTGTATTATGATTGACAAGTGGTGTACTATCTATGGGCTGCAAATATGGCAGCAAATAGAGATTTTTGTATTTCTTTGTTGCCATTTAGCAGTCATTCAGATTTTGGTTACCTGGAAGTGGTAAGTCTACAACTTCTACACTATTGAACTTCTCTTTTATGTATAGTCACAATTTAGATTGTTCATGATGGGTAACTGTGAACTATTTTGCTTTCATGTTAAAAAAAAAAAACCTCCCAACTTTGTTTCATAGTCTGTCTAATTTGAGACTAAACCAGTTTTCCTCTTCAGATGTATGATGAGAGATGAGGGAGAAAGATTGGTACTTGGTTTAATAAATCATGCTTTGAGCATGTTTTTCTTTTAAATTTTTAGAAGTTAAATTTGTTAAATGTCGGTAGTTAAACTATGTGAAATATGTTTCTGAACTAGTAATATGCCAAGCTTAGGAGATCACAGTTCATGTACTGAGCCTTTAGTACCCTAAATATTAAGGCAGTATAAAGTTTCATTTCAATGTTTTCATTTGAAGGCAATTAGATATCAACATCATGAACGGGATCATGGATTTCATTTAAATTATCACTGTGAATGTAGATGTTCTTAGTTTAATTGATTTGTAAAACCTGAGTTTTACAACCTGAGTTTTCCAAATTCAAATTACCCAACTCAAATTATCAAATTCTATGGATCTAAATCCACAGTTTAAATTGGAATAAACTACACACATCTTTTAAATTGCATTCCAGCTCATTTTAGTCCTTTGTGTAAATTGAAGTATACTTCAATATACTTTACAGATATAAAAGTAAATACTTTTATATCTGATTAAAGTCTTTAATTCTTAAAATAGAAATACAGCTAATACCAGATCGACTTGAAAAACTTTGTATGTGCATATAGTATAATCTGGTTAAAATGGGACTACCATTTGTTAAATAAACTATAATAGGCTGAGTTAATACATTTCTGTAAGACAGAATTCATGGCTTGCATCCTACACCTCTAGGCTGAGAGAAGACAGCTATATCCAAAACAAACATTATCGTGTTGAACCCAGTCAAACCTACATCCGTATTAGACAGACATAGGTATCCTTCAGCTAAACTCCATTTGTCCCAAATACTATAAGGAATAAAAATGGGTTGCAAGAGTTGTAGTCCACAACATCTGGAAGACTTAAGTGGTCTCTCAGTAGTCTAAACTCTGAGTAATTAATGAGACAATAAATCCAACTCAGAAAAGTGTATTTCTGAATAAACATTTAAGATCTATACTAAAAATAGAAGAAGAAACAGCTACCATTCATTTATAAGAATATTTTCTCTGTTCAATTTTTTGTAGTCCATCTTGCAGCGTAAAGTCCTCTGGACTCTTTCACATATTCTAACACATTAGAATTAGAATATTCCACTTTTTAAATTTACATATTAATTTTAATTTCCCCTTCTAAGTTTTAGGCAAGACATTTTTGAAGCATGCTGGTTTTATGTAATTAAAACCACATAAGCACTGTCTTTCCTAAGTGATGCTCACATAAAGTGGATCTAATGAAATCATTAGAAAAATTGATCTCATAAGAAATTTTAGTACACTTACATGGGAAGATATAATCTGGATCCTTTTTGGAATTCAAGCACTTCCCTCTTTTTCAATTATAATGCTTCAGCCAGCTCTATCTGTTTTCCTTCAGTGCTCTGAATCACATGCATTCACCCTTCATTTAAATGACCCACCTTCAATTAAGCATAACCTGTTGGGCAAAGATGCTGACTCCACCCCAGGTACAGAGTAGAGTCAGTCAATTAACACATTCAATAACTACTAATTTAAAAAGTGAGAAATATCGTTCATATGTTGGAGTTATAGAAAATGAGCCAGGATGTTTGGTTATTTTCCTATATTTTTACCTAAGAAATACCTCTGAAATCTACGAACTTTATGGCGAATTACTTTTAACTACACTGAGATGGACCAAGGAAGACCCTCCTTTGGCCATAAACACTATTTATGTAAGAACTCCGAGCTGTTTCATGAGAAAAGACTAAAGCTTTATTTTATCCAGGCCATTGTATCTTTTGTTCATTATAGCGTAGACAAAAATGGAAGACCAGCCAATATTTGCTTCTCATACTGCTGCATTTAGAGGATTTACACTCGTGTCTTCCAGAATGCAGCTTGGTACTCATAAGATAAATTCATGCAGATCCAGTAGGCATGGTTAAAGAACAAGTACAAAAAGAGAAATAGTTTTAAGAAATCAATCTAGCCAGGTCATGTTTCAGCTGTAGGCATTTGTGGACAGTAAATAATAATTTAGAAGCTCTTTGAATGACTAGGTCGTGCATGGATTTGTTTTTCTTTTAATGAATTCAGCAATCCCTTGCTTGCTTTTGTCAAACCTTATTTTTTCTGCTGGAAATGACTTCCTGGTGAGTCATAATGGAAAGATGGAATATAAAAGCCAGAAACACACTGAAATGCTGATGTGAAAAACATGGCACCTGCTTTGTTTGATGACTTAATAGCTATTAATAACATTTAATGTCAGCACTAACATCTCTTCAAATCTGGCTTGCAGAAACAGCCAACGGAGACTTGCAGACTGGGAGGGAAATGGATATGTATTTGTAATCCCTGGGGTTATAGGGCCAAAAGTAAGCAGACTATTGACTAAATTTTGGCAGTGTAATTTTTCAGCTAAAAATGAAAGAAACAAGGTGGGAATGGGAAGAAAAGGTTAAAATACTGTCATTCATATCTTTAAAACCATCATCAAATCCCTATGAAATCCATTTAAAATAAAGAGCAGTGAAACATCATTCTCTTAGCCAATCAAGAGATTTAGCTGCAACTCCACTGTGTTTTACACAAAGAGATTACTATGATTCTGCAGAGACCTGGTTTATATCTCGCTAAAAACCCAAATGTGTACATTTTGTTTATATTTAATTTAACAATAACCCTAACTACTGTGATTTGTAAGCCATGGTTTATGCTTTAGCATTAGATATAAACAAAATCAATTACAGTTTCCAGTATAGCTGTGTAGGACATTGTAGTGCTATGTAGAGTATAGCATTGTGTGGATTTTGATACAATATATATATTCAATTTTGCAAAGCAAAGATTCATTCAGATATCTTGGTTTAAGGGTATAAACACGCACACATTTCTAATCTTTACAGTATATAAATAGATTAGAATTTATATACTTTTATATAATTGTTATATAAATCAAACTGAAGCAGCTTTACACTGCTTGCACTAATATTCAACCACATTTGTATGTGCAAAGCAGTTAATGTAATACACCAAAGCTGTACCAGCCATCAAGTGTGTCTGCAAATTTAGCACAACTTGTAGAAACAAAATAGCAACTATATAATTGCATACATTGATCTGGGGAGTGATATTTTACTTGAAAAGAAAGTCCACTGGCAAAGCACATGATTTTTGCATGCTCAGGCTTGTCACCTTCTCTCAAGACGCTCCCTGCTGTTGCCCGACAAGAATCAATTAAGCAGATCAAGGTGTTCACTTTGACTTCTTCCAGAAAGAATGTACCTAATGCTGCCAATCAAAACCTTTGTCTTGCCCTTCTTAAGAGTTTTTCTCTAGAAAATGCATGTAGGCAAATTATTAGATGGATTACACCCCAAGGTTCTCAAGGAATTGGCAGATGTGATCTCAGAACCACTGAACTATATTTTTCAAAGATCCTGGAGCACTGGGGAACTACCAGAGGAATGGAAAAGAACTAATGTAGTTCCCATCTTCAAAAAAGGGGAAAAAATAGATCCAGGAAACTACAGACCTATCAGCCTGACCTCAATACCTGGGAAGATTTTGGAAAAGATAATCAAACAACAAATCAGTGAACACCTAGCGGTAAACAAAGTCATTACTAAAAGCCAACCGGGTTTGTCAAAAACAGATCATGCCAGACAAATCTTATTGCATTCTTTGACCAAGTGACAAAATTAGTGGACCAGAAGAATGCTGTGAATATAATTTACTTGGACTTCAGTAAGGCATTTGATAAAGTAGATCACAACCTACTATTTGATAAGATACTATTTGATAAGACAGCATCACCACCAGATGGATTCATAACTGGCTGATGATGATCCTCAATGGAACTGCATCTACATGGAGGGAAGTGTGTAGTGGGGTGCCCCAGGGCTCTGTTCTAGGCCCAGTGCTCTTCAACATCTTCATCAACGATTTGCACAAGGGGATAGATGGAGAACTCATAAAATTTGCAGACGACACCAAGTTGGCAAAAATAGCTAACACTCCAGAAGATAGGCTTAAGATACAGAAGGATCTGAACAAACTGGAACACTGGGCGCTATTAACAAAATGAAATTCAATGGTGAAAAAAATAAAGTTCTACATTTAGGCAAGAAAAACCAAATGTACAGGTACAGTATAGGTGGTGCCTTGCTCAATAGTAGCAACTGTGAGAGGAATCTAATGGACAATCACTTAGATATGAGCCAGCAGTGTGCTGCAGCTGCCAAAAAAGCCAACACAGTGTTAGGCTGCATTAACAGAGGGATAGAATCAAGATCACGTGAAGTATTAATACCACTTTACAATGCCTTGGTAAGGCCACACTTGGAATACTGCATCCAGTTTTGGTCACCACGATGGAAAAAAGATGTTGAGACTCTAGAAAAAGTACAGAGAAGAGCAACAAAGATGATTAGAGGTCTGGAGGTTAAAACATATAAGGAATGGTTGCTGGAATTGGGTATGTCTAGTTTAATGAAGAGAAGGACAAGGGGGGACATGATAGCAGTATTCCAATATCCCAGGGGCTGCCACAAAGAAGAGGGAGTCAAGCTATTCTCCAAAGTGCATGAAGGCAGGACAAGAAGCAACAGCTATTTGTCTGAAATGGTATAGGGTTTCCTGCCTGAGCAGGGGGGTTGGACTAGATGACCTCCAAAGTCCCTTCCAACTTTGTTATTGTTATTGTTATTATATATCAGTGCAAAATATTAAAACTAAGAATGCAAAAAAGTGAAAATTAACATATGCATTTATTTGAGCAATAACTGAAAGAACAATGATTTACAACTGATAGGCAATGGAAGAGAGATTCAGACCTATGTCTGCTCCAGAATATTTGGAAGTAATACATTAATGGCCAGCTTAAGATGAGAAAAAGCTGACACTCTTACCTGATGCAGCTAGAATGAAAATTGTTATGATAAATTTTTTTCCTTGTCATCTTGTTCCAGAATACATAAGGTAGCACTTGTGGCCTATGCTGCTTTGCCCAATGATAAAAAGAAACAAATGTCTAGAAACAGAAGACATCGTCATGGTTACCTTCCCTGATCACATATGTGATTCAGATGCCACAAATTGCTTAATAATAGGGTTGACCCTGGATGAACTTTAGCACCTTCAATTTTATGAGAACTGCTTATCCATTACTAATTCCCACATAGCTAAGAATTACTTCTAAAGAAGCTAGCCTGTATAGACCTGTTTAGACTAGACTAGACTAGACTAGACTAAACTAGAACAGAACAGAACAGAACAGAATAGAATTGGAAGGGATCTTGGAGGTCTTCTAGTCCAACCTCATGCTCAGGCAGGAGAATCTGTACCATTTCAGACAAGTGACTGTCCTGTCTCTTCTTAAAAAATCTCCAGTGATGGAGTGCCCACAATGTTTAGGAAAACAAGGTGATAGATTTCTGGTTGGCATTACTTCACAACTCATGCAGATCACTATTTTTAAAATTCCTTATGAAAAAAACAAGTATTCCTTATTCCTTTCAGACCACATAATTTTGCTTTTTTTCCTATAGGAATTTGTTTTGCATTGCTTTGTTTTTCTTCCTATGACAAGAGTGGGAATTGTAGTTCTCTGATTCAGGTTTTTTCCCCCTACTATGCCAAGGGCATGAGCTTATGGTTCTCCAGATACAGTTTAATTGGAGCTGTCTGCATTCCAAACAGCATGGCAAATAGTGAGAACATATCTACAATATATTCTGGCTCCAGAACAATACTTAAAGTATGATTCTTCACTTACTACTTACAGTAATTATAGCTTTCTTTCACACTACTGGTCTCACCAGTTCCTATCTGCCTCATCATTGTGCTAAAGGAGTAAACTAATCTTTAGCAATCAACGTCCAGAAATTTGGGATGTATAATTTCCAACCATTCTAACCACAAATTGGCCGTTGGCTAGAGGTGATGGAAATTATAATTTAATAATTTGTTTATTTCACTGATTTGGGAAAGATTAGATGAAGGCTGTCAAACCAGAGTTGCAAAAATCTGTATGGCCACTAGACCAGGGGTCCCTAACCTATGGGCTGCAGCACGGGACCGGGTCACAGGCTGTTGGCCCATGGGATGCAGAAATGACTAGCCGGTACACGCATGTGTGAGTGTGCATCCCCCCACATGCGCTAGCACCTGCGGCTCTGTTCACCCATGGACGTGGGCACAAACGGGGATGCTAGTGAGGGGCAAATGTCTGCAGCCCATTTGTGCATGTGTGAACAGGCCACTAGCTGTCGCGGGGCTGCATGGCCCTTTGCGCATGCACACGGTACCAGTGCATGCTACATGCGCAAATGGGGCGGCTAATACCATGCCAGTGTGCATGGCCCTGTGCGCGCACATGCATCAATTATGAAGCTGCTCTTCTTCCCTCTGGTTGCAAGCCTGGAAAGGTTGGAGACTTCTGCAGTAGATTATGAAATATGATATATTTATATAGAATCAATGGGCATTGCTTGAAATAATATGCAAGCATGACCATTCAAATTTATGGGAAAGAAGTTGCTTTTTCTCCTCCAAGTGAGAATTTTTCAGAGAAATGTTCAAAGGTAGTCTACATTTTACTCCCCGGTAGCATATATAATTTTTTTTCATTGCATATTTATCTTCTCAATAGGCTACAACTTCCCTGGCTTCCCAGATGTCAATTATATTCTGAGAAAAAGTCATGGAAGAAAACTTTTCATTGAAAGGGCTATTCTACTCAGGCAGAAAGAGCAGCCAGAAAGGCTAAAGACTAGAGCAGAGGTCCCCAACCTTTTGAGCACCAGGGACTGGTTACACGGAGAGAGATTTTTCTGTGGCCCGAAGGGGGTGTAGTTTTGTGTGCTGCTTACATCCTGTGGATGGGGCTTTGTTTGTGCGGACTGGTTGTCGGCATGCCGCAGACCGGTACCAGTCCACGGACTTGGGGTTAGGGATCCCTGGACTAGAGGTATCCAACCTTGACAACTTTAAGATTTGTGGACTTCAATTCCCAGGATTCCCCAGCCACCATGGCTGACTAGGGAATTTTGGGAGTTAAAGTCCACAATCTTGAAGTTACCAAGGTTGGACACCCCTGCTATAGACTGAGGGTGGGGGTATGTATTGGAAAACCTTATTACAATCAAATAAGTTCAAGACAGCCACCAAAAGAAAGTTGAAAACATCCTAAGGCTGAGAAAGAAAAACAGAAGCTTCTTTTGCAGAGACAAAATCAGAAGGAATTTAGTCACACTTTTTCCAACTAACCAATATTATGAAAAAAATCATAAGCTCTTGTGAGCTTTTGTGCCTTTTCATAAAATTGGCTAGTTGGAAAAGGCACTATCCAGCTCCTTCTGATTTTTATCACCATGGTCTAAAACAGCTGTCCTCCTTCAGTTTCCTGGGAAAGACATGCTCAGGAAATGAGATGACAGACTTGGCAACATATGAACGGAGGGCCAAATCACAAGAGGATTCTTCTCAGATAAGTTGCTTTCTGACAAATATGCAGATGATGGTCCCCTCCTCCATAGCTAATTCATTCAGATGATTTCCTAGATACATGAACCTGTTCCTGGAAAGCTTAATCAGAGGTAATCATGACTGCTGGTGGATGGAGCTTCATAATTTACAGACAGTGGGTTTTGGTTTCCCACAAAGGTCAGTTTTCCAAAATGCAGTTACCCTTGGGAGTGTGGTAAAGAGACAGGAATCTTCAGAAGGAAAAAAAAAAGAAAAGAAAATGGTAGGCATTTAGTACTTAGGAGTTTTTCATGGTTATTGTGGTGTACCTCCCATAAATAATTTAGATCACATCATTTAGAAAGAACAAGAAGTCTTTTAATAAAGTAAGGTGCCTTATGGTCTGTGATTTATTGCTTTAGCGTCATTTGCTAAACAACATTATCACACTTTCTAATTGGATCATGAGGGTTATTTAAAAGAAAAAAGCAGGCCATGGACAAAGCCAGCTTCTGTTGTCCCAGAGGGCACAAACCTTCAGTGCTTCAAACACAAAATCTAATCTGCTACTCTAGTGACAAAAATAATCTGGATCACATTTCCTATGCCAAACCAGCTCTAGTTCTACTAATAGCTGATATTACTATCTTTCAGTCATAAAACCAAGTTGCTAAAAGGATCAGGCCATATCTGTTTTCAAAAGCTAAACACATTTAAGGTTGGTACTTATTGACTCCCACATGTGTGATTTCAGTACACATAAACATTTTAGAGGATGTGGGAAATGTAGAAAGGAACCAAACAAATTACATTATTTAAGGGACATGTATTGTAAATCAGGGGTGTCCAACCTTGGCAACTTTAAGACTTGTGGACTTTAACTCCCAGAATTCCCCAGATTGGCTGGAGTTGAAGTCCACAAGTCTTAAAGTTGCCAAGGTTAGACACCCCTGTTGTAAATCTTACTAGTAAAGAATTTTTTAGTTATTTGTGAACATGTGTTGTAAATCTTACTAGTAAAGAATTTTTTAGTTATTTGTGAACATGAAGCAGGACTGAGCAGATTTTGGGTTTATAGGATCTATTCTGATTTTTATAGCATCCTGGGATCCACAAAGTCGACTTAGCTACTAAAAGCAGCTGTGATTTAGTCTTAGATTTAAGGACCAGGCTGCCCCTGAATTCAAGTTTAACTTAAGAATTTATTGCCAGTATAGAATTGAATTCAGCCTGGTCACATAAAAAATCAGTCCCTTTCCTTATGCCCAGCTTTCAATGTACTAATTTAAAAGGGATGGGGCAAAATGTTTGTTACAATTATTGCCATTACTGGGTATGTAAACCTTTTCTATTACAGATTATCTTCTTAGATCAGACATATACCTATAGAAATGTTCTCTATATTCATCACCTGCATTGGAAAATTTATATGGAGGAATTTGCTCTGTCATGGATACATCATCATACAGAGAAAAAATATATTCAGCGATGTCTGCTCAAAACTGTTTCATATAGTGTTGCACTAAGTTTATTTTGGGTGTTGAGCTTTGGCTTTTACTTATTGTGTAAACCTAGAAAATGTTTTTATTAACCTTCATGTATGGCTTAGTCCAATGAGTAAAAGCAGCCAACAGTGGCTTGTTCAAAAAGGATGGTTAACATAAACTATGGCTAAACATAATGTGTGCTCTCAGCCACTGTAATCGGCAAGTCTCGCTTTTCCTACAACAGCTGACTTTAGTTCAGAATGATACTAGAGAATAGATTTTTGTTGTTATTATTCCTGTCCTCTTTTGCTAAACTTGTCCCAATCTGTTTACCACATTGTTATCACATGCTCATCTCTAAGCTAAAGTGGCTGGTTTCATGACAATTATTCTAATGCTAAGCCAGGGTAACAATAATATAAACATTTTGCAAGTATTTTTCTTCCAACTTTCTGAAATTTTGACAATAATTGTGGCATTTCCTGTTTGTATATAGTATCTGGATTGTCCACAAAAGCCTCTCTTCAGTAATGCACTTTTCTTCTGTGGAGGCATTGTTCTTAAAAATACAGAAACTCTATCTTCAGACTTTAATAGTTTAATCAGGAGAGGAGCCAAAATAGGCCAGACTCATTGGCTCCAATCCTAAAATTATCTATACCCATGAAATCCCTATTTTAAAATAATATTCCAAGTCTCCAACTTTGCAGAACTGAACCTGATCTATATATAAGATTAGAGCAATGCTTGGGTCTTCGGTGTTGACGTGGCAATTTGAGAGGATCAAATGCATGCATTTAATTTACATCTCAAATCTCATGATTGCTGACATTTAATTTTCTCTTCCCCACACCAAGTCTTCAATATTACATCTGCTATGGCATAGAAGGCTTTGTGGCATCATAATCTAGATCAGGGGTAGTCAACCTTGGCTCTTTTATGACTCGTGGACTTCAACTCCCAGAATTCCTGAGCCAGCACAACTGGCTCAGGAATTCTGGGAGTTGAAGTCCACGAGTCATAAAAGAGCCAAGGTTGACTACCCCTGATCTAGATTATTATAAATCATGGGTGGACAACCTGTGGGTCTCACTGTGCCTGTTTGACCAACTATGGATGCTGCCTTCACACCAGTGATCTCAAGTTGAGAAATTATCCCAGTGGTGGTACATTCTTCCAGACAGTTCTTCTACTAGAAACTTGGTGTTTTGTAAAGTGTCTGGGAATTCTTACAATCAACAATCCAGCAGGAATAATAGCAGGAAGGGAAAAGCCATTTATATTTCTTGTGTCTCTTAGTAATCCTGGTCAATACTGTAGGATTTCAGCAGTTTGTCAGCAGAAGTAAACAGCTGATAAAATCATTTTGTGATGCCAGGGATCTCCAGTTGGGTCATTGAAAGGAATGAAGAAATAACAAGGCTTCTGGCTTCTTTTCTTTTTTTCTTTTTTTTTGCTGAGATAACGACTTATTGTTAGAAAGGAAAAAGCTTTCTGGGGAACCAGATTAAAGAGTGTAGAAGCATCAACAGACACATAAATTCCTGTATCTAAAATTGACAATGAATTTGGCCCTCAGACCAGTATTTCGTAATCCTTGTTCTGGAGACTTCTAATTGGCATGGCATACCCAGAACTTGATATACTATATCAGGTTCTATATATAGTTTTCTGAAAAGCCTAAAGTAACTTTGGGAAGTTGTGGATTTATTTACATTCCCAGAAACGTTACACATTGTTGTGTGGTCAAAATGCTACCTCTGGGCTGCCATAACTATTCCTTGAATAAGAACTCTGTAAAGCAGTTTGGGCAAGTGTTAAAATTGACCAGTGTTGAAAATAAAACACTCCATAGACTTTCTTTTAACAAATAAATGACTTTTTCCCTATGTCTGCTCTAAAAAAGTGAGGCAATTGTTGAAGACAGATTTTATAAATTTTCTGTTGAATGGTCAGTTTTGGCTCAGGACATCTGGGACCAGTACAACCAGCATATATAATACTCCAGATTTGTGAGTAACTGTAATATTCTCACGTAGAAAGTAGTTCAGTATAGTTATCAGCTAATAGTTTGTATGTTTCACAGGCAGGTTTCCTTAAAATACATTTTCCCTTCAATATTTGCTTTGGCCAAGTAATAACTCAAACCATCTGCAGGAATTACTTCAGTTCCATTGATATTTACCCAGCTCCAATTTTTCGCCAATAAGCACTTCAAGCTACAAAAATGTAAGTGGTGTAATGCACACAAGAAACAGCTACTATACAGCAAGTAATTTTGCCATTCACCTCAACTCATATATTTTCTCAGAAGCTGGTCCTATAATTAGCTGTTTTATTCAGTAATAAAAGAAACCAAATTGTAAGATGGTAACTAGTTAAGGGAGAATATGTTTTCAATCAGAAGGGTACATGTTTTCTGGGCTAAAGACCACACATGGCTCTTGAGTGACAAGCCAACTCCCACATCCCAAAAAGACAACAGTGGGGCCAGGACAAAATTATTTTCATTTAGTTGACATTTATACTTCAGTAAAATTATATAGCTTGTCCGTTTGAATCATGAATTTTAAATATGTTGTCTTTTTTTCTGCCAAGTTAAAAATTATAACGTTGAGTTTTCTGAGTTTGTCCTAATTTCAGGGAGATGTATGAATGAAAACTTTATCACAGCCATACCCTAGCTCTTTTTTTTTCAAACAATTTTTATTGATTTTTTTCCCTTTTTACACCAGAATGCTTAAGAAACAACGTGGAGATAGGGTAATCAGTTAGGTACAATAACATCATACATATATAGCTCAAATATTGCTCCTTAAAATTTCCCTCTCTAACAATTAGAATAGTATAGTCAAACTAATACATCTCTATAAAGCCGTTGCAACCCATAAATGTAATCTTAAATTCCATATTTATATCTTATTCTAGCTTGCTTTCTTTCCAAACGGGTTTCCATAGTAAGGCCTCTAAGTCCACAAATAAAACTCCCTCCATTGCTTGCCATAACGCATAAGTCAGGGGAGAATCTCCCATTGTCCATTTTAATAAGCTAGTGAAAAAGTTGTAGCGATTCTCAATAGCTCGTGGTTGAACTTCCATTTTCATCTTTTTTGAAGTTCCGTCTAGTTTAATTACAGTCATTTTTGAATCATCCAATCATCTAGATAAAACTGATTCATTAATACATTCCTACATAAGAATTCAATTAATCAATAGAAATTATCAGCAATCTTTCATCAATGTAAATCAAACCCTGTTTTTAGGTTTATTAATTTCCAAATACCATATCTAACTTAGCCTTAAACAAAAATATTATTTACAATTTGGGTGTCCATAATTTCTCTTATTTAAGCATATTATTTCCATAACTACATTCTTACATTTTTTAACTATGTTCTATTTCTTATTCAGTAATTCTTCATTTATTAATTTCATCTCTTCCATCATTACAATCTTTTTATCATTATAGCTCCACAAATTAGTTGTCATGTCTAATAATAAAAAAGCATAGGAAAAATAGAAAAAAATTAATAGAAAGAAACAAAAAGAAACCAAGAGAAAGAAAGAGAAAAGAAGGAAGATCTATTATTCCCAAAAATATATTCTTACTATATTTCAATATTAAATTCTAAATCTTATACTAAAAACACCTTTTAAAAATCCAAATCCAAATCAATCCACATCTCTATAAAGCCGTTGCAACCCATAAATGTAATCTCAAATTCCATATTTATATCTTATTCTAGCTTTCTTTCTGTTCCAAATGGGTTTCCATAGTAAGACCTCTAAGTCTGCAAATAAACTCCCTCCATTTCTTGCCATAACACATAAGTCAGGGGAGAATCTCCCATTGTCCATTTTAATAGGCTAGTGAAAAAGTTGTAGCGATTCTCAATAGCTTGTGGTTGAACTTCCATTTTCATCTTTTTTGAAGTTGCATCTAGTTTAATTACAGTCATTTTTGAATCATCTAAAGTCTCAATAGATTGTTTATAAAATAATGTAGAGTCTTCTTTAATATTATTTTGCTCCCCTCCTATTGGTTTTTTATCTGTCAAGTAATCAGTTGGAGTCTGGAGATTAGCCTGCCTTTCTGGGGTTACATCCTTAGTTTCCGTGCTAAAGTCATTTGTTCATTAGCATCAAAAGTTTTTTCCAGTGTAGGTTGGTAGTTCTGATGTAAGTTTAATTCCTCCATCTCAGTAAATTGTGGATACGGTTGAAGATGGATCTCTTGAGTATATACCCCTTCTGCTGTTTCTTGGCTTGCAAAGTGCTCACTTACACCTTGCGCTTTAATTTGTCGTTGAAAAATAATCTCTTTTGTATAGGCAATTATTTGTTCAGTATTTTCAAGATTTTTGTCCAATATATACTTGTAATTGAAATCTGGACAGAGTTCCTTCATTTCAATAATATATAAAGCCATTATTCTTTTGGTGGAGGCTGTATCTGATAACAATGAGTCAATATCTGCTTCCACCCAACTATACAGCTTCTTTATCTTTCCCTTTTAAGATAATTTGAAAGTCAAAGTCAGACTCAGAGTCCAAAGAAAGGGAATAAGAATTGCAATAAATAATTTCACCACAAGATGTCCCCAGAGGGTTAACCAGTTGTTCAGTCTTTCCAGACCCCCAGTAAAAATAATTTCTTTCCTCTTTTCCCTTTTTCTCCTTCTTTTCTTTAGTTATAAAAATAGTAGAAAATAAAAACAAATCCTCCAAATTGCTAGCATATTAAGTTTCTGTAACAAGGATTTTAGGACTCCCAAATATTCAAAAATAAAATCAACCATTGAAAAAGTTAAAATTAATTTTTCTTTTGTTCCAAGGCTTTTCTTCCCCCCATCAACAAAGCCACTTTAAAAGGATAGGGAAAGGCTTCCAAAGGCTTTTCACAGGAATAAATAGGAAAGGGAGAGGCAAGGAAAGGTCTCACCGAATCTTCCACGATGGTTCTATTTCACTTAGATGTTCTTGTGGCTTACGGCTCGTGCAGCTAACTGATCAGCCATTTTACTGGTGGATCTTTACTCCGTCGGCCCAAAGGAGCTCGCTTGGACAGCAGAGGGTGCTGCCTCACCTCTGCAGTCAAACAGGCAGCCTCCTCAACAGTGGTCGCCCCTCCAGGGTGACTTTCGACCCAATCAAGTGTCTATCGGCGGGGGAAACTCTGCCGGCAAAGAGATGAGTCTCTTTGCATGACCGCAGCACTGTGACCCAGAACCAGCTGCCATAGCCTAGCTCTTAAACCAACCAACAAGTGCTAAAGGGTTAGACATTATGTCCATTCTGCTGTGGTTTAAAAGAGCTGTGAAGACCAGGCTCTTCACCCAGGCTTTTGGTAAAGAAAAGGGAGACCAATGTTTCTCTCCATTGCATACCATCCAGTAATCAAATGTAAGAAAAAATAAATAAAAAGCCTTTCCTACCTACTGCAGCCACACCTAATTTTGCACATCCAGTAAAGAACTGGATCTAGTATCATTTTAATCCAATGCTTGTACAGATCTGCTCTGTTGTTGAAAGATGAATTGATTCACTAATGGCAATAAAATGTGAAAATGTATAGGGTCCCCCCTCCCCCCATGTTTTTTATGCAGCAACTTGTTCAAAATAATTGTAAGAATAACTGAACATATGCAGTTCTCATCTAGGTTTCCAAATTCCTGAAGTGGAACGTTAAATCTTGCTGAAACTAATATCTTACCTTCCATTTTATTTGTCCTTGATCAAAACTCAGAATCAGGAAAAGCACTTGTCAAGTCCCAACTTGTATATCATGAGAAATCTAATTAATCAAAGAATGTGTTTACTTTAGATCTGCTAAGCAGTGTTCCTGATGCCTAAGATATTTCTTTTAAAGCTAATTCAGTGTGCAGATTCCAGAATGAAATAAAGAGTTTTTCTATAGATTTCATTACTTCATCCTAAACTATAATCAGCGGGCATGTTTCTGTTGCTTTACAACAATATCGTAAGAAGAGGGGAAAAAATACAAACATGAACAGGGAAATGCAAAGAAAAGAAGAAAAAAGGAGCATTAACATTTTTTTTGTATTACAAAAAATGGATAGAAGCTCAAAGGCAAATCTATTTGCCAAGACTATGCAGTCATCAGCAACATACTAAATAGTACTTTTGTATGCAGATGTCACTATCTGGATTATGTAGTATAACTTTAAGGGCCTATTAATTGCACATTCAGAATATTCTCATACAGTATTTAATGCTATTCAAAAATGCATTCATACTAGCAACATTCTCCTGCATTTTTTTACTCTATCACAGTGATGGCGAACCTTTTAGAGACCGAGTGCCCAAATTGCAACCCAAAACCCACTTATTTATTGCCAGGGGCCAGGTGGGCGTGGCCCACTGGTTGGGCGTGGCTGTGGTGGCATGGCAGACTGGTGGGTGTGGCCAAGGTGGGCATGGTCACCTCGATGTTGCTCATGGGGAGGGATGCCTGTGGGAGCCGGGCAGGGTTAGGGGAAATCCAGGGGGTCTCTGGCAGGTGGAGCGATGGGCAGGAGGCTCATCCTGCGGGGTGAGGTGAGGCAAGGTGAGACAGGGCGGGGGTGCCATTGTCACAGGGCAAAGTGAGGCAGGGCCCGGGGCGGCTGCTGCCTGACACTATCAGCCCCTGCACACAGAGGCCAGCAAGCACATGGGGGCCGACAGTGTCCATCAGCAGCCACAGCCTGCTGGCCCCTTCACTGGCACTATCTGGGGCTCTGCAGCCCACCGCCAGCAGTTCAGAAAAGCCGCCTCTGTGCTGGACAGTCATCCAACAGCTGAGGAGGCAATGCAGTGGGTTTTGCCTGAGAAAAGGAGAGCATGCGAGGCCAGGAGGGATGGGATGGGGGGAAGGAAACCAGCCATGCTGGGATACATCCAGCCACGTGGGACCTTAGCGAGCTAGCGGGCAGCTGGTTGAAGAGGCATGATTGCCATCTCTGAGGCATGGTGCACATGCCCACAGAGAGGGCTTTGAGTGCTGCCTCTGGCACATGTGCCATAGGTTCGCCACCACTGCTCTATCAGTTCTTGTTCTCTAATTGTATGCAGGAATGACCAGGGGTGGGGTGGGGGAAGAAAGAGAAAGACTGCCTAGAGGACTATTGGATAAGAAAGGGCATAGCCTACAGCTACATAATGACAGAGAAAGAGACTCAGAAAGGAACCTCCTTTACTTCTCAGGCTGTAAAAGAGATGGTGGAAGATTTGTACTATCAGATTTGCAAGATTCTGTTAATGTAGCCTTATAATAAAGTATAATTAACTCATCTGGTTGTGCTTCCTGTCTGGTCTGCCTGACTGCCATGTTCAGTATAATCTAGATATGTTTTCAAAGCTGATTTCAGAAGAGAAGCAATTTTACAATAAATGATCTTCTCTAAAATAGTATACGGCAAGTTTTTTCTGCAGTTTTACCAGATTTACTCCTTTACTAGGAGTAATGAAGTCTGGTTAATTTAAAATCAGTTGGAATATTAAAAGATAGAGAAAATTTATCAAATGTTTTGTTAGCACATTGGTTTAAGTATATTACACTGTATACTGGCACAGGACAATTTGGAAATTGTCTATTTCCCAATCCCTTATACAGAATTAAATTTGAAAAATGTAACTGGGTCAGTTTGTTTTTCTTCCAAAAATTTTAAGATAATTCTGGATATAAGAACTGCTTTTTTAAAAAGAATCTAGTTAATTCATTGCAGCTTCTATTACTGTTCTGGAATATTTCTGGGATATTCACAATAAAGATTATTTTTAGCTCTTTTTTTCTTCCTATCTTTAGTGCATGCTGTTTTTTGTAAAAGCAGTAATTAAGATATGAACTTAATTTATACAGTATACTGGATATACAGTAGTGGCCAAAATTGTCGAAACCTTTTGGAAAAAGTGTACAGTAGAAATGCCACCTTTGGTTATGTTTCCACCAATTTTTCTTCTAATTTCTATATAACTGTAGCCTTGTTCACTTAATAATACTATTTTACATCGCTTTCTGGACACCCAGTCAACTCTTTGCACCATTACTTTAATTTTATTCCGTTTTACAAGCTCACTAAATGAAAGAACACAACAAAAACCCAACCAATTTGATAGCGATCACATAACACACTGACAAATGTCCTCCTCTCAGCTTCAATACACGACATCAATAGCTGAATCCTACTGTGCTCTGATTGGCTCATTGCCAAAACAAGATGACACCTGATTGGCTCTCTAAACACTCATGCTCATTGGCTACAATCAGATGAAGGAAAGCTACCTGATATCAGCCTAAGCAAGTTGTGCTTCCTTTTTCTGGTTATTTGGCTATAACTTTTCATAGAATACAATACAGACAATTGAACAAACTTTGTTGCATTACATTCTTGATTAAATTATCTTTCCATTGATATATAATTTTATGGTACTACTCCAAAAAAAGTGGTGTTACTAGCCATCAAACCTCAAAAATACACTTTTCCCAAAAGGTTTCCACAATTTTGGCCACTACTGTACTATAAAATAAATAAAAATATACTCTGTTCAAATACTGGAATACAGTATTTGTATTTCCAGTATTTGAGGGGCTGCCACAAAGAGGAGGGGGTCCACCTGTTCTCCAAAGCACCAGAGGGCAGGACAAGAAACAATGGATGGAAACTAATCAAGGAGAGAAACAACTTGGAATTAAGGAGAAACTTCCTAACAGTGAGAACAATTAACCAGTGGAACAGCCTGCCTCCAGACATTGTGGGTGCTTCATCACTGGAGGTTTGAAAGAAAAGACTAGACAGCCACCTCTCTGAAATGGTATAGGGTCTCCTGCTTGAGTAGGGGGCTGGACTAGAAGACCTCCCCTCTTCTATTCTGATTGAACTCACTTGTAACCTTTTATGCAACTTAAGAAAGAGTTAAAATTTCAGATGCTATTTTAAGTTTCAGTTTACTGAATTCCTTCTCCTAATCCGTAGTGATATAAACAAACATGGAAAATATTCTACAAAGCATCTTTGGATAAAAAAAACAACAACAGATGAGGTTGATGCAGATTTCCCCTCCTTTTACGTAACTTCAGATGAATTGTAGGATTCCTTCTGTTATTTCTCCTATTTCCCTTTGCAGTTCACTAGGTTTAAACTCCTGGGTTTCAAATATTTTTTTTAAAATTCAGTTTCTATGTCTGACATGTTTTTACAATAATCCAGCTATCCAAAGGGAGGTACAATATAAAATGCTAAAATAATAAAAATGAATATCCAGTGATGTTACCAAGATCACTGTAGAACTCAGCAGTTTGCAGGTAGGGTGGGACTGGAAGAGTCCAAGCAGTAATTCCTGTGCTTTCATGAAACACAACTGCTTTCTCTCATTGTGTCTCAGCCTAACCTATTTCATAGATATAGAATGAAATGGTGGGGAAAGAACCATCAGATGTTATTAAGTATGATGTTATGTTAAGCTAGGGTTGTCATATATTCAGGTTTTTGCAGATATGTCACCCTTCTTAATCCTTATGTTTTTGTTCATTTTTTTAATTTTTAATTTTTAGATTTTGCTTTTCTTTTTTCCTCTGTCCTAACAATGGTTGTACAAAATGTCACTCCTGTGGCTTGGGGATTCATCTAGCTAAACAATAAAATTGTTTCAAAAATTATGAGAAAAGTCTAAGTACTTAAAGGGATCTTTTAACACCTGTCAGTTGAATAAACTTCAGTAATAAGTTTTGCGCTTTACCCACACAAAAACCAATAATTATAGAAAGTGTACTGTAGTCATGAAGGTGTACACATAATTTAGTAATGGGTTTTTATTATTTCAAGTTTCAATTTGAAAGGATAGAGATTGCTTCCAATTTGGGTTTATATTCTGCAATCAACTTACCTCATCAAGGTATGTTATGAAGGAGGCAGTTAGTGATTTCATCAACTAAGCATATCATTTTCAGTGTTTTTCAAATATTTTCCTATCTTTTTTCTTACTAGAAATATCTATGAAAAAGAAGTAAAAGAATAGCATAAAACAGGATTTCTCAACCTTGGAAACTTTAAGGTGTGTGGACTTCAACTTCCAGAATTCTTCAACTCCCAGAATTCCACAGCCTGAAATGTTCCACACCTTCAAGTTCCCAAGGCTGAAAAACACTGGTGTAGAATAAGAACTTCTCTATGCAACATGATCCTTGTAACTCATTCTGTGCATTCACACTGGATGAAGATCCTTTACTTTCACATGACTTAGCAGATGCTGATACAGATTTGTAACTCCTTTTGTAAAGTTCACAAAGGGTATCAAGATGCAGGCAAACCACAGCAGAAAAGTATTGTTGCCTTGCTGGAGACTCATTATTTACTATTTACAGATAGTCCTTGACTTATCACCACAATTGAGCCCAAAATTTCTGTTGCTAAGTGAGACATTTGTTAAACAAGTTTTCTCCATTTTATGAGAAATGCAGAATGTAGCAATTTCTTGCTACAGTGGTTAAGTCAGGGGTAAGCAACTTTTGGCTCTTTCATGACTCGTGGACTTCAACTCCCAGAATTCCTGAGTTAGCATGGGTTAAGTGAATCACTGCAGTTGTTAAGTTAGTAATACAGTTGTTAAGCAAATCTGGCTTCCCCATTGACTTTGCTTGTTGGGCTACAAAAGGTGATCACATGACCCTATAACCATCATAAGCATGAGTCAGTTGCCAAGTGTCTGAATTTTGATCAGGTGATCAAAAGGAGGTGCTGCAATGGTCATAAGTGTGAAAAAGTGTCACCTTTTTCAGTGCAGTTGTAACTTTGAACAATCACTAAAGGAACTGTTGTAGGTCGAGAACTATCTGTACTCTAACTCACTGTTTTTCAATCTTATTCTCCCAGAGTTCCCCAGCCAACCATGGTTACTGAGGTTGAGAAATACTGAATCTAAGTTACTATTTACTCTGAGAAGGTGAAAGCTAAACTAGATAGGCCTTTGCCTAAATTAGGATTGCCCTGCTTATATAATCAAGCTGATTAATGCCTTGGAGGAAAGGTAAATATAAATTTGTAACAAATACAAAACAAGGGTAAGTTGAGAAAGACACTAAATATGGTTTGTTCATTTTCTTCCATGCATGATTAAAAAGATTTAAAATGTAGTTTGAATATTCTGTGTTGCATTGATTTGATTTTAATAAACTTCAGAGATGATTTCAATTAATACAGAACACAATAAAATTAACAAGATAATGAGATTTAGATATCGGGATAAAAAGCGTGGAGACTATAGGAATGTGTCAGCATTTTTATTTTTAGAATTACTCAAGGTAAGAAAAAAGAATCATATATGTGTACGACATACTTGGGTGGATGGAAACCAAAAACACCAAGCATAGTACTGGGGTTGGAAATGTTTTCCTATATTTTGCTGTATTGTGTGACACTGAGAACCAATAAATAAACTCCTGAAAGTTAATAAATAAGTTTCTCACAAGTTAAAAAGAATCACTGGTATAATCCTACCCTTTAGAGCAGTTACATTAACATAACTCATGTTAGCATAACATCCTTATTTGGCTTTATGACACATGGGAACATTACTCCATTTATACATGCTTAAAAAAATAAAATATACTTTTTACTTTGATCATCACATGGGCTAGCAAACAAATAGCCTAAGAATGATCGTAAAATGAAAGTTTCAGTAAGAAATACAAAATATAAAACAAAGGCCTTTTTTTGATAACACTGCAAGCTTGAGTTGACAATATACATCAAGCTTTCTGTTGTCAAGGATTTATAAAAGTGTGATTTAGGATGTACTTACCTAGTGTTCCTTCCTTTAAACTAAAAGAGAGTCTTCCTTAAACTAAACAGAAAGAGAGAGCTCATTTTCCTAAGTCCTTCGCTGCCTTTCACTCCTCTGGGTTGGGATCCCTTTCCCCCTGGATCACATGAAAGAGTTCTATTAATGTGAATTGGCTTAGGTTTGAGAACACAGGACTGGATAACACCGAAGGGTGAGGAATCTGACCCGGGAGCTCTAAGCTGCAGTACGTCACTGCTCTACAGGAGCTGCAGGAGCTATCAGCTATTTGATCGGGAAAACATTACAAAGAAAAGGCCTTTATTATGTGCTTCAGAGCTAGCTCAGGTGCTGGTGTGTCCTTTTCTCTCACAGTCTTAATGGATTCCTCTCTCTCTCTCTCTCTCTCTCTCTCTCTCTCTCTCTCTCTCTCTCTCTCTCATTTATACACCCATTTATAGGAATATAAATACCTACATGCTGTATCTCTAACACACACAGAGGTGCAGGGTAAAGATATTAATATTTCTATGGAAACTAATCAAGGAGAGAAGCTATCTAGAAATATGGAGAAATTTTCTGACAGAACAATTAATCAGTGAAACAGCTTGCCTCCAGAAATTGTGTGTGCTCCAACGCTGGAAGTTTTTAAGGAGATTGGACAGCCAGTTGTCTGAAATGTTATAGGGTTTCCTGTTTGGGCAGGAGGTCAGACTAGAAGACCCCCAAAGTCCCTTCCAACTCTGTTATTCTATAAAGGTGTGGGTGTATATCCCATTTTTTCTGCTTAAAAAGAACCTGTCATTCCCTCTTCAAAATTTAAAGTTTACATGCATAATATTGGGTAAACACATGATGCAACCAAAAACTCTTTTCTGGAGAATCATGTATACCAGTCATGAGAGCCAGTGTCGTGCAATGGCTGGATGCTGTCACAGGGTTGGGGAAGGCCAGGTTCAATTCTACCCTCAGCCACAGAAGTTCACTGGGTGATTAATTGGCCAGTTACTCTCTCTCAGCCTAAAAGTGGCATGGTGGCCAGGAGTTGACAGTTTCAATTCTAGGCAGGAACAGATGTTTCTCTATTTGGGTGCGAAGAGAACATATCTGCTGCGAACTCCACATAGGTATCTGGAAGGACATCTAGCCAGTAAATACTCAGCTGCATTCCGTTGCCCCAATTTCACCCTAATACAAGGGATTACAGGATCGTAAAAAGAAAAAAAAAACCCTCTCTCAGTCTATGCTACCTGAGAAGATTGTGGTATGGAGAAATGAAAAGAGATCCATTATCTATCTATCTAATATATATCCATGAGCTTACAGATAAAAGGTACAGTACAAATCTAATAAATAACTATTTCTAAAAGTTGACAGTACGCTGAATGAAACATCCCATTCTTTTCCACAGAAAAGTTAATCCTCAAATGCCATTATTTCATTTTTCTATAAATTGGCCTGATACAATAATAACCTGCATAAAATGATGTCTGACTTGTTCTTGAGACACTCTGGCTGTTCTCCCACTGCATTCTTCTGACACTATCAGAAGGTTATCCTTAGCTTGTTTTTTTTTTTTTTTAATCCACAGTTTTGTAATAGGGATGGCAGTTACAAGTCAAATGCGCTTGGCAAGGCTCCTGTTTATTGAACAGGAATCAGATTGCATGCAAGGGTAGCTGGATAGAGCTGGCCTGTTTTTCTGCAACCAAAGAGCACAGAAAACCATGCACTGTTGCGAGAGGAATGAAAGGAAAGCAAAAACAAATCCTTTCACTCAGCAGGGCTGGTGTCAGAAGCAAGGATTTAATGTCTAAAAAGTAACAAAAAAACAAGCTTTTGGTCCTGATTTGTGGGAAACAATTTCACAGTGGAAAATTAGTATTGTTTGTTTTATTATTCATTCATTTATTAGTTTATTTATTTCACATATTTTTAAACTTCGTATCTGTGAAGAGTTGAGGCTTTTTAAATGAACAGAGTTAAACAAAATGACAAGGAGAAGGATTAGAATATAATTGCTAAAAATACACATGACCTTTCAAACACCTACTTCTCTTGTACTCACAATACTATGCTCGGGTATAAAACTCAGTGCTTACAGTAATAGTATTAAAAATAGTCTAGCTTTTCAGGGAAAATATAGTTATGAAATCATTGTTTCCATAATATTATACATAGTGTAAGTGTAGACCTCTATTGTCTGATCAAATCAGTTTTTTTCTTTCAAATTTTTAAACCTCCTGATCTGTAAACAGAGAGTATTTCTGGATAATGAGAGCAGCTTCTCTTTTAATGCTTCAATATTATTAGCTCCTCTCCAGTCCTGGTGTTCTGACAACTGAATAAACATAACTATAGAATGAGAAAGTGACTGTCTGTAGAGATGGGTAAGCCTCGGGATGCAGGGAAGGCATGTGGCACTGTTAGTGCAGGAAAAACACTATTGCAAATTATTCCTCCAGATACACTGTAGTGTAAAGCATTTAATTGCAACCAAAAATAATCCATCTTCTGGAGGCTCATTATGCACATTTGTATAGAGTAGTTTGCTTGTCTTGTTAGCAATGGTGATTCAGTCTGAAGTAATTAAATCTGAAGAAACTACAGCAAAAAAGGGTTCATAGGCTACACTCAATCCCAAATTTGTCCAGCATAGGTTAGCACAGCCTTTCTCAACCTTTTTGCCCTTGAAGAGCCCTTGAAATAACTTTCAGGTCCCAGAGAATACCTGCGTAGATGTGTCTGTGTGTGGTGCATGTGTGTATATATACAGGAAAGAGAAAGAAACCAGAAATATATAGAAATCTAAAAATAAATATGAAACCTTACGATGCAATTTACTTCTAATTTACGTTTTGCCACATGTACAAGAAAAGCAATGTGGAAGGCTGGCATCTAAGCCACAGCACATAAAAATTCCCACTACTGCAGGTATAGGCAATGTACAGCATTCAAAGTTATTTTTTTAAATTTCTTTTCATTCACAACTTTTTATGGAACCTCTTGCGACTTCTCATTGTACCTAGAATTTCATCCAAGCTTAGCTGAGAAAAGCAGGTCTAGCATATTGTATTATGTCAGTCTGCTTGGTTAGTCTATGATTCAAGGTATTCCCCCCAAATAGAGGATCTAAATAAACTGTAGTTGAGTTAATCATGGATAAAGAGCCTAGCACTGTGTGTTGTAAGTGCAGCCCATTTGAATGAGCAATAGTTCAGTGTGTTGTGCAAACACAGACAATTGTATTCATTCAGTAAAGCATTTCAATTAAACTTTAGTTAGTTTGAAGTGCAAACAAACCCAAGGATCATAAAATCTTGATGATGGTGCTCATAACAAAATTCAGAGACATTAAAATGGCATTATACAAATTCCAATATTAGATACTCACAACATGACATCTGTTTTAAGTACATACTGTAAATCATGTGATTTATATGATGACAATCTCACAAGTATGAAAATCCCTCCCACACCCACTCCTACTAGATGCTCATGGTTCCTGAAAGCACATTAAATCATTTTCCAATATATGAATCATAGAACGGAAACTGCACAGCTCGTTTTTGTTGATGACCTATATTAAGTCTCAGGTTGTGTAGTAGCTGCTTAGAACTGAAATGATTCAGAGTCTCACAGCCTACATTTTAGCAAGATTAATAAAATAAAGAGACTTGGTTCCAAGAATATCAGCAACTTAATTATTTTTAATTTAGAGCCAATATATCCCTGTCATATTTCAAGACTATCCAGAAACTTTATTTGGAGCAAATTACAGTTGCCTATATGTTAATGGCTATCAGCAAGATGACAGCCTTTCGAGAGGATCAGGAAACAGAACTAGAACCACAAGTGCTCCTTATTGGTTCAGGGTAGAATAAATATCCTGTTGAAGTTTCTCCCTGACAAACAAAATCAAGGTTGGGTTATTTTGAGTTTCTTTCTCACGCTTCTTTCTTAGGATTGTGTAATCTTTTCTCCTTATTAAATTGCTCCCTTCCTTCTTCCCAAGGCCATCTCTTTTTTAACATACGGTAGTGTTTCACATCCTCAGTAACTTCAGGATGTGTGGACTACTGGGGAATTCGGGGAGTAGGTCCACATGTCTTGAACTTGCTAACTTTGAGAAACAACATTTCTCACAATATTATCATACACTTTCCTGTAGCATAGGAGCTGCACTGACACCAGTTTGGTTCCAAGTGCAATTTAAAGAGTAGGTAATAATTTATAAAATCCTATAAAGGGTGCTGAGAGAATATATACTCAGAATTTCTTATTTCTTTGTGGAGTGGCAGAGAAGGCACAAAGGGAAATATGTTTTGCCAAAGGTCCTCTCCTGCGGAATTTCTTCCCAGAAATATACTAGCAAAACTAGAGCACAACAATGATGAAAACTGTCTTGAATGTATTTGGGTCAATATAAAAAGGGGGGGGGGATGACATTGCCATAGGTGTATACTATCGGCCACCCAACCAAACAGAGGAAATAGATGAACTTTTTGCTAGTCAGCTAACTAAGGTATGTAGGAAGCACATCACAATAGTAATGGGGGACTTTAACTACCCTGACATCAACTGGGAGACAAACTCTGCACCCAGTGGAAGATCATATAGATCCCTGACAAACCTAGCAGACAACTTTGTCTCCCAAAAAGTAGAGAAGGGAACTAGGGGATTAGCCATATTGGATCTAATCCTCACTAACAGAGATGAAATGATAGAAGGTGTTGAAGCCACAGGAACCTTGTGGGGGGGGGGGGGAGAGTGATCAGGCAATATTGGAATTCAACATTCTGGAAGCACAAGCAATAGAACACAGACAAATTAGAGTCTTGGATTTTAAGAGAGCTAATTTCAATAAACTTAGAGAGAGTTTGGGAATGATTCCATGGATGAGAATCCTCAAGGGGAAAACAACTCAAGAAGCTTGGAAAATTTTGAAAAATGAGATAATAAAAGCCCAGTCTAGCACAATACCAACAAAGAAGAAAAACAATAGCTCTCAAAAAAAACCAGCATGGCTGCATAAAGAACTCTCTGATAAATTGAAAGATAAAAAGGACAAGTATAAAAAGTGGAAAGAGGGGCACATAACTAAAGCAGATTATCAGCAAATAGTCCGAGCCTGCAAAGATGAAGTGAGGAAAGCTAAGGCTCAAAATGAACTAAGGCTTGTGACCAAAGTCAAAAATAACAAAAAAAGCTTCTTTCAACATGTAAAAAATAAGAAAAAAGTTAAGGAAATGATTGGTCCATTAGTGGGGGAAAGTGGCAAGAAGGTGACAAGCAACAGGAAGAAAGCAGAACTATTTAACTCCTTTTTTGCATCTGTCTTTATACAAAGGGGAAAACAGTCCAACCTATCAAAAACAGTACCATAAAAAATAGATTAGAAACACAAGTTAAGATAAGCAAGAAAATGGTAAGTGAGCAGTTACCCAGCCTAGATGAGTTCAAATTGCCAGGACCAGATGAATTACACCCCAAGGTTCTCAAGGAACTGGCAGATGTGATCTCAGAACCACTGAACTATATTTTTCAAAGATCCTGGAGCACTGGGGAACTACCAGAGGACTGGAAAAGAGCTGATGTAGTTCCCATCTTCAAAAAAGGAAAAAAAAATAGAAACTACAGACCTATCAGCCTGACCTCAATACCTGGGAAGATTCTGGAAAAGATAATCAAACAACAAATCAGTGAACATCTAGAGATAAACAAAGTCATTACTGAAAGCCAACATGGGTTTGTCAAAAACAGATCATGCCAGACAAAACCTATTGCATTTTTTAACCATTTGACAAAATTAGTGGACCAGAGGAATGCTGTGGATATAATTTACTTGGACTTCAGAAAGGCATTTGATAAAGTAGATCACAACCTACTACTTGATAAGATAGAAAAATGTGGGTTAGACAACATCACCACCAGATGGATTCGTAGCTGGCGGACCAGCCATAGTCAGCGTGTGGTCCTCAATGGAACTGCATCTAGGCCCAGTGCTCTTCAACAACTTGATCAACGATTTGGATGAGCGGATAGATGGGGAACTCATCAAATTTGCAGACGACACCAAGCTGGCAGGAATAGCCAACACTCCAGAAAATAGGCTTAAGATACAAGAGGATCTGAACAAACTGGAACACTGGGCACTATCTAACAAAATGAAATTCAACGCTGAAAAAAGTAAAGTTCTACATTTAGGCAAGAAAAACCAAATGTACAGATATAGTATAGGTGGTACCTTGCTCAATAGTAGCAACCGTGAGAGGGATCTCGGAGTCCTAGTGGACAATCACTTAGATATGAGCCAGCAGTGTGCTGCAGCTGCCAAAAAAGCCAACACAGTGTTAGGCTGCATTAAGAGAGGGATAGAATCAAGATCACGTGAAGTATTAATACCACTTTACAATGCCTTGGTAAGGCCACACTTGGAATACTGCATCCAGTTTTGGTCACCACGATGGAAAAAAGATGTTGAGACTCTAGAAAGAGTACAGAGAAGAGCAACAAAGATGATTAGAGGTCTGGAGGTTAAAACATATAAGGAATGGTTGCTGGAATTGGGTATGTCTAATTTAATGAAGAGAAGAACAAGGGGGGACATGATAGCAGTGTTCCAATATCTCAGGGGCTGCCACAAAGAAGAGGGAGTCAAGCTATTCTCCAAAGCGCATGAAGGCAGGACAAGAAGCAATGGATAGAAACTAATCAAGGAGAGAAGCAACCTAGAACTAAGGAGAAACTTTCTGACAGTTAGAACAATTAACCAGTGGAACAACCTGCCTCTAAAAGCGGTGAATGCTCCAACACTGGAACTTTTTAAGAAGAGAGTGGACAGCCATTTTTCTGAAATGGTATAGGGTTTCCTGCCTGAGCAGGGGGTTGGACTAGATGACCTCCAAGGTCCCTTCCAACTTTATTATTATTATTATTATTATTATTATTATTATTATTAAATTTTTGAATGAACATTTTAATTTAAAAGGCTTAAGTCCTACCTCTTTAAATTGAGACTGAGATTTAATGGATTATGTGTGTTGATGCTAGTTATTGTTATTTGAACTACTGAATTTGTGAAATAGCATAAAATCACCTGGGATAATTAAAAAATAGGAAAACAAATAAACCAATAAATAAATAGGAACAAAAATGTAGACAATTACTATGTAGTTTTTGTAGGCTGGCTTGCTGGACAATTGGTTAGATTATGGTTCTATGCATCACTAGGGGAGAATAATCATTGCAATGAAAACAAAGCCAATTGTTCACCCAATACAGAACAAAAATGCTATATATCTAAGTTATCTGTAGTTTGGTTCTAACTGCCATCTGAAAATATTTTGATATTGACTTCTACATATTTACTATACATAAATAGTATAATGTCCAACAGTAGACCAGTACTTATAGAACTTAAAAAAAAAATATTACAAAAGTATGTTGGCAGTTTTAACAGGTAGGCTGCAATTTGATACATGTCATGGTTCCGACAGATGAAACTCTTCAAAAGAACTTCGAGGCATTGTTTACCTTAAAGAATCTTTTATTCGAGAAACAAAATATCGGCACTACATAGTCAAAACCAAAAACTAAATTCCCCTCCCCTGGATACAAAGTATCAAAACACAATTCCCTCCTCCAATAAACAGTCATAAATCACATTTCCCAATTAGCTTGAAGCGCGGGCTTTCTCCCCAGCTCTCCAGCCCGCCAAAACTCTATTAATTCTGGGTCCAATGACCTTGGGTTCCCACGGCTGAGTTATGATTATGACTAGCTGGACTCTCATCCACATTCCCCCTCCCAGCATCAACTAACTCTAGAAGCAACAGAGAAAAATGGCTGCATTTCCATCTGTCGTCAAAGCAAGAACATGTTAGCAACGTTGACATTTAAAAAAAAGAAAATGTATTTTATGCATTTTAAAATGCAATTGACCATCCTGAAGCTTGAAGAAATATGAGTTTAAAGTCTGTAAACCATACTAAAAAAGTGAGTTCAAATAAGCCTCAGTCAAACATCATCGGTCTTTTTGACCAGCACATTTTATGTATAGGCATAGGTTTCCAGGAGCTGCAGTAATCACTGCATCAGATTAATGAAGATCTAGACTGGTGAAGGATACAACCAGTCCTGATATTTTTTTTGGGCACCACAGACTAACATTGTTCTGCTTCTACAATGTCTCCCCCAAATCTTCCCCAAATCAACATATTTCTATTCAGTAGGAATAGAAATAGTAAGCATATAGTAATGGTTTGTTCTTCCATTTTTTTGTCAAACTCATGTGTGGGATGAAAGGTTCATATCTTAGTCATATCTTAGTGTAGAAACAAAGCAAAATACAACACAACACTTATGTTGCCATCGGAGGAGGTAACCTAAGTTTTTTTCACTGCCAAGATGTAAGCAAGACATCAGTTCTCTTAAAAAAACAAAAAACAAAAAAACCCCATAATTCAGGTATATATGTACTTTCACTTTACAGCATTTCCTGAAACCTAGAACTAGATTAGGAAAACAAGAGCAAATTTCTTTACTAGATATCCTTAATTTTATACTGCATGTTTTAATATTTAGTTTATACATACAAACAAAATTAAATATACACAAAATTATAAATGAAAAAAGCTGAAAAAGACAACAACATATTTATTTACAATTCATGCCATGATTCATGAATCATCTGTAACTGATTTATAAGCAGCGAATATTTTAAAGTATGTTTGTTTTTCCCTTGCTGAACAGTAAGACTTTTGATTGTAGTGCAAGTCAATTTCTTTAGTACAGCTGCCATGTGGTTAAGAGATAAACTTCAAAAAAATATAAATATCTGAAAATACGAAATCTTGAAGTGGTTGATATACTACGTGTCATTGCTTCTTACCGAAATGAAAAAATCTATTTTAACAAAGCATTAATTTTACTGCATCTCCAATAACATAAAAGCAACGAGATCTTTTATAAAATACAGTAGTATTTCTTGTTGAAAAGATGACCTAAAAACCTACCACTACGTGGTGCTGTGAACCAATGCCATTAATAATTATCTTCGTTTTGAAAGATAGGCATGGAAGCAACTGAGCACCACAACCCTGAAAAAAAAAGGTTTATTTAGATATCCAGTGACTGTGTCACCCACCAGTATGTAGGGAAACAACAGCCCCAACTGGTACGTACAGGAAAACACGCTATGTTTTCCCGCTGGTCTTGCCGAGAAAAGACGCACAACTCCTCATTCATTCTTCCAGGTGAGCGTTTCTCAAATTCAGTAATAAAATGTGTGGACTTCAACGCCAAGATTTCCTGAGCCAGCATGTTGAAATTCACATATCTTAAAACGGCTGAGCAACTGATAAGTGATGGGGAAAAGACGCACCACTATCAAACCTCGGAAATTGCAACCGTGGCGTTCTGGCTTGAAACTTCTGACTTGCCGTCAACATTTTCAGAAAGCTTCCGTGGATCAGATCCATAGCTTTAGATATGTCAGCCTACCCAACTTTACAGCTACAGAGCCACCTTTTTTGTTATTTTAGAGCTCTCCTAACGTTTATACCTATCACCAAAGCAAGATTTACAACCGAAATTTTCGAGGGCTGTTCGCCACTTCGTTATCAAACGAAGACGGCTGAATGACTCTGCTACCTTCTAAACTCTATTGTGACAAGAGCGACTTTCCTCTTGGCATTGAGCGTTCTCTCTTCATTATTTATCTCTATGTCCAACTTCGCACCTCCTCTTCCCGGCGTTCAATGCGCGAGAAGGAACAGCTGGCCCGCGAGAGAGTGTTAGGCCGGAGGCCGGGTCGGAATCGGGAGGGCTGACTCGTCTCGGGCCCTCGCTGAGATTCTATGCAGTGTCGGTCGGCTCCAGAGCCGGTGATTGCGCCCGAAATGTCCGGCCGGAGCCATTCCGAGGAGAAAACTTCCGGGGAGGAATCTGACGAAATGACGACGCGGCGCTTGATCCGCCAACAGTACCGAGAACTAATTTCTACCGTTCAGCGTAAGGTTCCTCCCCACCGAACAGGAGAGAAATGGCGCAAATTAATCCGGGATGAGGCCTCCATTGATCCAGGAAACTTGCTTGGTGGCCTCGCATCGGTCGCTGCCGCTTAACTCTGTCTACATGGCGGGGATGATGGGAGGGGGGGATAAAGAGGGAAACTCCTGACTAAGTCTTAGGATCGAGGGTTCCTTGGTGCCCTCTGAGCTTGGTTGTTTTCTTGCAGATGTTTCTTTGCCCAAACTAGGTAACATCATCAGTGTTAGACTGAATGTGCCTTAAGATCGTGCGAGACAGCGGTGCAGTACATAAATATGTGCTCTTCTCCTGTTTTGGGATCCTTTTTCTTGTCTGTGGAGATGATGGATGGGGTGCATTCCAGTCATGCATCTTTTTCATTCCCACTTTGCTGTGACCTGGAGGTGGTGGAGTTTGAAAGCTCCCACCTTTCTGAGATTTCCCTCCCCCCCCCAAACCTTCATTCTTCTAATGAATGAAGTCTAAATACCTCAGTGGGGTGTGTGTGTGTGTGTGTGTGTGTGTGTGACAATCTTTTTTTATTAAAAAAAATGTAAAATGTTTTTAAAATCTAAATCGTAATTGGAATCTTTGGGCATGTTGTGCTTCAAGAAGTGGAACTCTGCCTTGCAGATTGGTGCATATACTGGTTTTAATGAGGTGGCCTTTTTGGTTAGGTATCTCAGTGATTAAATATGTTTTTTCCCCTGTTTTCCTAGAGAACCATGAGCTCATGCTAAGCACCAATAATGATAAATTGACAGAAGCTCTAGAAGATGCTGATAAACTATTTACTGGAGGTAAGATGAGAATTGCCCCAAATACTTACCATTTCTTCAGTGCTTGATTTCTTTCTAGAAATCGCTTCAAATAAAAAAAATACTGCTATTTTCTTTTTTGATTGATAGGCATCAGTGTCATTTTTATTAATACTTCATGTTCGGTGGGCAGTATATATTACATCAAGTGATATAATATGAATATAAAGTGATGAAGTATGAAACTCAGCACTAAGAATAATTCTTATTGTTTTAAGTATTAAGAAAAACCCAAAGCTTGCTTTTACAAGACAATAATGTAATAATGAACATAGTAGTCACCCATAGGATAAGCAAGCAATATGCTAAGTGATATAAATGAAAAAATGTTACCAGGTAATATCAATAAAGAAATAATCTTTGTTGCCTTTTCAGTTACAAATGGCTATATAGTTCTGATTGATAGTGGGCTTTGTTTGGTCCTTTTTGTAATGACACTGTAGTGCACTTTGGAGACAACCCTTAATTTGTAAACCTCAAAGCTTAAGCTTCAAGGAAGGATTTTTATTACTTTCCAAAATATGTGAGGGTTAGGGAATTTAATTTTATTTCTTCTTAAAGTCCAGTACTGAGAAGTAGCTAGCCTCATTAATGTTTGGAGATAGTGTCAGAGACACAAATCTGCAATTTTTCAGAGGCTGTTGAGGCTCTGTAGCTCTATCCCTTAACATTTATTTCATTTGGAGAAAAATGGCAGTTTCTAGTATACCTGCATGCTACTGTTTTTAGCCAGTAGATTACACTGTGTTGCTGATAGAATATTATAAACTTAATTGTGAAATGTAATTTGTAATTCTTGACACTGCTCTCCATTGATTCACTTTGTTAGCTTGAAAGGTTTAAAAATTGAATTTCTGAAGTTTAGGACATTTTCAAAAAATATAGAGCTTGGTGTTTGTGAATCTAAGGCCTTATTCTAATCTTATCTGAGATTTTTTAAACAAATCTTGGTAATGAGTCAATGCCACATTGCCATTGCCATTAAATCATGATTTAAATCACCAGTAAAAAGGCTTGATTTAAATCAACTTGATTTAAATCATAATTTTTAAAGAGCAACTATCATCTCTGTCCTGCAGCGGCTCATCCTCTGACCTGCTGTTGATTCACAACAGTCCCATTCACTTTAATGGGACAGCTGGTAATGTGGCAGTGACACAACAAGGTGAGGGACATGGCAGGCAGCAGGTGAGTGGATGCCCACTAACAGGCGCTGCCATGATGGATCTGAAATGATAGGTGCTCTTTAAATGTAAAGACTCATTCTTGCTGGTAGTTACAATCTATAATATTATTATTTGCAAACAAAATGAAGGTTTCCTATTTAGAATAACAAGCTGTCTGGTTAGTAAAACAGATATCACAACCGATTTTAGGTTAATAGATTAATCACACATACCGTGTTAACCCAAAAATTAGACCTACCCCCAAAATAAGACTTATTCTGATTTTTGGGAATGGGCCTACTCTAAGCCCTATCCCAAAAATAAGCCCTAATTAGGACCCTGCCCACTCCATCCCATCTCATTGTAGCAATGGGGCAGGAGAGTGCATGTTGCACCGCTGCTGCCACAAGGCAAAACAGGTGGAGGGTGGAGTTGCCCCGCACCCGCTTACTTCAACCCCCCCCAGCCAGAGCATTTCTTGATCGGTGACTTTCACTTTCTTGATCGGTGACTTTCACTTTCACTCCCCTTCTGAGCCAGACTACCATGCTATGGAGGATGGGTGGGATAGGCCCAGTCCCCCTCCACCATTTTGGAGCCGGAAGGAGTGATGGTGAAAGGCTCTGCTGCTGCTGTTCGCCGCTGAAGAGGCTTTCTTCATGCTTCTCATCATAGCTCACCTGCCTGGTGGCAGCTGCTGCCTCCTACTCCACCAACTCTCCTACGGCTTGCGCCAAGATGGGGCAGCGCAAGCGTCCCCTGCCGCCTCCCTCCGCCAGCCCTCCCTCGCCACCACTGGAGAGAACGGGGAGGGGAGTGGCTTTGTGCAGTGACGCAGAGCAAAGAAGAGCAGTTGCTTGCCGCCCTGCATTGCCCCGCATCGCCATTCTTTGTTCTGGAAATGGCAGCCTTGTTTCCTGCCGCTTCTCTTCCTGGCGCTGCTGTAGAGTTTGGCGTACCACCATCCAGCTCCTCTTTCTTCCCGGAAGCATTTCTTCACTAACCTGCTTTTCAGCTGTGGCGCGTTTTTCTCCTGCTGCAGGGAAACGGAGTTTGTGGGACTAAAAAAAACTTCGATCAGACCTTCCAACTTCTCGGGGAAAAAAAAAAGATCTCGCAAGAAGTTGGACTGTCTGACTGAACTTTTTTCTTCAAACAATCATACAGTTTGTAGTGTACATAGATTTGAAAAACAATGGGATAAAAGAATATTCCTGAACTTTGTTTTACGATTTATCTCATGGTTACTGTGAAATTATGTAATGCATCAATGCAGTGCATGTTATCTCAGGTTGCAAAGCTTGGATTCATTGAATGAGTTTACCAAAGTGTAAATATTGCAGAATATATAGCCTCATGCTACATAACTAAGCTCTATTTCATGCTGAATAAACTAAATTATTAATGTATCTTAAATAGAAAACTATATTTAGATAGATTTTTACTCCACAAGCATTTTATTAAAATAAATTTGATTTAAAACATCCATTTTTTATTTTTTTTAAAAAGTCATCAATTATTATCCACCCTGCATAGACAACATATTTCTCTCACAAAAATGCACCTTTTCTTCTAGCCCATTACATTGAATTGTTAACTTAATCTTATTTAGTTAACCTAAACAACAGGCATCCATCAGAAGTTGGATATTAATGAAAATTACGTTATTGTGTTCAATTCCCTTTGAATCTAGCAAAATATTTTTCTTCTTTCAAAACAGTGTCCTTTGCAAGGGAGGCCGCTTTGGATGCCCAGTTCCTAGTTTTGGCATCAAATCTAGGAAAAGAAAAAGCAAGCCAGTTACACTCAGATATGACAGTATTTGATCCATCTGCATTTGCTGAAGATTTAGTAAGTTTGCAATGATGAGCTGTATAGTAATATAAGGCTTTTCTGTTTTATTAAATAGAACTTGAAGCTGTATAGTAATATAAGACTTTTCTGTTTTATTAAATAGAACTTGATTATATATACTGTATAATGATCCCATCAACATTTCATGATAGTAACTCATCATGTATTCATTGTTTAAATGGGAAACAAAATATATTTTTAGCAAAGCTACTATCAGTATTTAGAAGTATACTTAAATCTTTCACTCATATAAGCTGAAATACAAGTTTTAGAGACTGAAGCCAAAAAAAGTATGCCGTGCACTTGAGGTCCTGGAGTTCATGAGAACCAGACTATTAGCTTGCTGTTGCATTAATAATATTTTTTAGTAGGAGTTAGAACCCCTTTGCTTATTTTAAATGTAGGCTGTAACTCTTGGGCTATCACGCTCTATAACCTCTTCCCTGGTTTTCTCATTAATTTCAAATTAGTGGATTCTTGCATTATTGAAAATTAAAGTATTCTATATCAAAAATGTAGTGATCTAGATATGCTTTTTTGATCCTGCAGAATTATTTTGCTGTGCTGGGTAGTTAGAATCGTAAGCCATGTGTCACAGTTAATAATTCATTTTTGTTCCATCACCAGTCATGAGCCAAAGAAAATTAAAAATTACTGCTCAGGTTTCTTTAGACTTTCATTTTTTTTAGTTGGCATCACAGACCTGGGTTTTGAAAAAACATATTTGTCTGCTTATCTTGTCTGGAATCACATAGTACAGCGATTCTCAACCTGTTGGTCGCGACCCTTTTGGGGGTCGAACGACGCTTTCACAGAGGTCGCCTAAGACCATCGGAAAACATATTTCCGATGGTCTTAGGAACCAAGACTCTAGTGAGAATTTCTGCTCAAGGCTAGCTCCGCCAGTCAGCTTGGGCAGACAGGAAAGCAGCCGCCTCAGCAGCATGGCGGGGCTGCGCTACCCATTGCAGAGCAGCTACTGCGCGTCGCCACGGCTATGAACCTCCTCCTCGGCATCTTTCAGGTCCTCTTGCCTGGCTTCTGTCTAGGAGAAGCGCAGGGCCAAGGTAAAAAAAAAAAACCTTGCGAAATACTCCCGAGGGGTAGCGTCGATCTGTAGCGGGAGGTGAAGGGGGCGGGTGGGTGGTTGGGGGTCGACCAGAAGGGAACCAGGTCTGATAAGGGCGTCTCTGGCCGCTGCCTTCCCAGTTACCGAGAAAGGGAAAAAAAAGAGCCGTGAGCGAGTTCCCCTTTCTGCCTCGTTGCTGAAAGCTTTTTTTTTTTAAATGACCACCCGTTCAGAACTCCTCGGGGCTTGTTTGCATGAGCTTGTGGCAGATCAGTAAATAAAGGGGTGGGGGAGCCAAACCGTCCAAGGTGTTTGCACCCTAAACATGTGGACGCTGCTTTCAGGACTTGCCACCACCACCCCCTCTCTTCCAACCCTGCTCGGGCAATGCACTGCTGCTGCTGCTGCTGGCTGAGCTGAGCTGAGCTGTGGTGCCGAGCCGGTCCCCACGCCTCCTGGTTGCCCAGCCGCCCTCCACCCCAGCTGCTCTCCGTGCCGTCCCGGAGCCTCCCCGGTGCCACCTGGCCCGCCCCCGTCACCATCTGTGTGTGTCTCCAGACCTTACTGGACTGCCATCCTCAGCAGCCCTAAAAAGCACTGTGGAAGAGTGGGGAATGCTGGGAGTTGCAGTTCATCACCATCTGGAAAAACATGACTCTCCAAAGATCAATCCATCCATCCATCCATCTCCTTCCTTTCCCCTTCAATCTCTCCTTCCTTCCTTCCTTCCTTCCTTCCTTCCTTCCTTCCTTCCTTCCTTCCTTCCTTCCTTCCTTCCTTCCTTCCTTCCTTCCTTCCTTCTTTTCCCCCTCAATCTCCTTCCTTCTCCATCCCCTTCCTTTCCCCTTCAATCTTCCTTCCTTCCATCTCCATCTCCATCTCTTCCCCTTCAATCTCTCTCTCTCCTTCCTTCCTTTCCCCTTCAATCTCCTTCCTTCTCCATCTCCTTCCTTCTCCATCTCCTTCCTTTCCCCTTCAATCTTCCTTCCATCTCCATTCTTTCCACTTCAATCTTTCTCCTTCCTTCCTTCCTTCCTTCCTTCCTTCCTTCCTTCCTTCCTTCCTTCCTTCCTTCCTTCCTTCCTTCCTTCCTTCCTTCCTTCCTTCCCTTTCCCCTTCAATCTCCTTCCTTCTCCATCTCCTTCCTTTCCCCTTCAATCTTCTTTCCTTCCCCTTCCCTCCCTCCCAACATTTTTGAGCAAGGAAGAGTAAGCTTCTCCAGCGAGCATTGCTATATTGTTTTTGTGATTAATCATTATGCTTTATGTTCAATTTGTAACAATGAAAATACACCCTGCATATCAGATATTTACATTACTATTAACAACAGCAGCAAAATTACAGTTATGAAGTAGCAACGAAAATAATTTTATGGTTTGGGGGTCACCACATCATGAGGAACTGTATTAAAGGGTCGCGGCATTAGGAAGGTTGAGAACCACTGTTATACTAGCTAAGACAATTCAAATAGTTCTTTGTATCACTACAAAGAGAAAATTGGCTGCCTCCTCAATTTAAGTTATGTAAATAGTTCTGCATTTTTGGAGAAGGTGGTGAGTGAGGAATGATTTGTGCAAAGGGATAACATATGCCATATATTTTAAACTGAATTTCCTGTTTAAAAAAAAACAAGATAAATTGATTAAGATGTTGTAATTTCAGATCAAAGTTGCAATATACTTTATTTTGAATTATTTAATATGCAATTAGTATCATTCAGTATAGATTTAGACATGAGTGTAACTCCGTAAGCATGATGTTGTGTACCTTAACATATTTCTTCTTGAATTCTAATTTAATATTGTTATGCATTTTGTATAAAAACACAAATTGATACCATAATATATTTCTCCTACAGTTATCACTTATGGGTCTAAATCGTTTGGAAACAGAAGAAAGTGATAGTGAAGAAGAACAGGTTGCTAGTGGATTCTTACCTCATAATGCTTGGCATAAACTTGGTGAAGAAGCAAAAAAATACTTTAGGAGGGCACCAGTTTTCCATTTCATGTGAGTTTATTTGTGGTACCCTTCCATTCAGTCTGGTGTGATATCTTTCACAGGAATTGTGCTACAGATTTATTGTAGATTGGGACTTGAATAGCACAATTAAAGCAGCTTGCACAATATAATTTGAGATGTGTTTCTCTACTGCTGTCTTTGAGCTTTGATAGCAGCACTTGCACTTGCACTTTCTGAGGAGTTGTTGAAGTGAGCAAAATAAACTAAAGACCTTTTATTAAGTTATCATCCCTATATTCCATGTGACATACCTCAAATGGGTTTGGGGCAAGGAGGTTTCTGAATAAAAAATGCTGTTGACCCTAATTTATTCTGTAATTGGAACAAATTCTTCTTACCAACAGTGCTTTAGAGGTCTTCTATAAATGTTTCCTTTTGTTGCTCTTAGGTAATAGTGTTTTAAAATTTGAAATAAGAAATGTGTATAGTTGAGAACAACCAGACTAGGATTTTGCATTCATATGCATTAGTCTGACATGACTCTAAAATTAAAACATTATTAGGTCTGAAGGCATGAAGCTGAAAGAAATTCTAATCTCTCAGCAGTTCAAACACCAGGTTGTTGTTTTTTGAGGCTTATGTTGCTATATCCTTCTAGTTTGTTAGCCATGTTTGCAAAATAGAATTACAGTGTTGTGTTTTCAGATTATTTGGAATGTTACATAAGGAATTTACAATGTTTTCATTGGCTTAGGTTGGGCACATTTACTCCTGATCCTCCTGTTGAAAGGCCACGCGTTGAAAGGCAACGAAAGAAGGCAACTTCAGATGGAAACAGAGTAATGCCTGCACAAGTGAGTTACCTGTGATAAAGCCTAATATTACTTTGGGGATGAGAAACTTTCAACTGAAATTCATAGCACAGTAACAGAAGAGGAAACATAAATAGATTTTTTTGTCATAACAAAGCATGGTGAACAATGATTTTTATGCAGATGTTTGGTTCTGGCTTAATAATCTTCTAATATAAATACATGGAAAAATATTTATTGAATCAGCTGATTTTTGTAATTTGTAAATGGTTCATAAAACTTTAAACTCAATTTTAAAAGCTTGTTTTTCATACCAGTAGATTTATTTCAGCTCAGTACTATTTTTGCACGTTCTCCTATTTTTTAAAAAATACATTTCATTTATCCCAGAAATCAAGTTTACATTGATAAAAGTATTGCTGGTTATGAGGCACCACAATAAAATATGCTTTAAGGAAAACCACAATATTTTTAAAAGAAAATCAGAATATTATAATAGAACAGGAAGACTGCTATAATATTGTCATAAAATATAGCTATATTAATAATAGCTTGTTAAATTAATTCCTTTTTTAGTTAAAGAAAATGGAAGAATCTCATCAAGAAGCTACTGAAAAAGAAGTAGAAAGGATTTTGGGATTCTTACAAGCCTATTATGCAGAAGAGCGTAAGTTAATGGATTTCAGCATTCTCACAGTTGCCTCTGTTTTAAGTATTGTTATGGGGGCTAGGACAGAAAAAGTATGATATTGAGAATGCTATGTAAGAACACAAATATTTGAGCAGAAAAGATCAGTTGAAGTTATAAAGAGATTGTGTGCTTCAAATATTTAGTTGTATTTTTTCTGCAGTTAGCTTAATTTTTAAGGTGATATACTGGAAATGCTCACTTATATTAATTTGATTCCATATGCACATATTTCTCAATCTGATGTTATGATAATACTTCGCTCTAGGAAGAATCATTCAGACAGTATATAAGATTTGTTAAGAAAATTTAGTTTACATTTCTCATTCTGCTGCCAACCATAATTAAATGTCTTTAAATAAAAAAAAATTGAATAGTAAAAATATTAAATATGGGCTTAGGATTTTTTCCATTCATATATGAATGATAGCTAAATGATATTGAACATAGAAAGTAAACTAGAAATAGACTGAATAGCTAAATGAACTTATCAGTATCAAAACTATGTTATTTTTACATTATAGCTGATACACCAATATCTTTCCTTGAGTTTGTGACAGACCCAAATTCTTTTGCACGAACTGTGGAAAACATGTTTCATGTCTCATTCTTAATAAGGGTAAGGAGAAACAATTTGCTCTCTTAATTATAAGCAAAATGTATTGTGTCACAAATATAAGCACAGGATCTGAACCATCCATGTTGAAGGGCTGCTATTGACTAATTCTTATTTCATCACTTATGTAATACAAAGTTTGATGTGTGTTTATAATTTACTAACCCCCTCCCCCTTTTATATACTAGATTTTTGTCCTTTTGACAGTTGTAATAAATTTATTTTGAAACAAGCTTGAGAATTATAAAGAATTTAATATATTTAGGCACTTGAAATATGGATCATGCTTTGTTTTTTTAAAAAAAATCTGATTGTTTTTTCATAATGGAAATAAGTTGGTTTTAAGTCTTATATCTATCTACTGTTTAAAAGATTAAAACTGGAAAATTAATTCCTGAATGACTGGGATTGCTTTTTGTACTAAATCATAACAATCATGGTTTATTTCATATACTATAAATGGCTGTAATCATACAATCCACTTAATCAAAACCAAACAAATAATAGGTAGCTAAATTTGTTTACCATTCTTATCACTTGAATTCAGCTCGGTAAACGTATTTCAGATTTCATAACTTGTTTTTGAAAGGTTTGCTATCTTAGAAGTAAATTGAACTTTTTTTTTTCTAGGATGGACTTGCAAGAATAAAACTGGATCAAGATAAGCTTCCTGTAATAGGTAATGTTGGAATATTTAATACTAGGAATTGTTTTAAATAAATGTCTTTATGTCTTTTAATTTGATATATACTTGAATTTATATTGTTTTAGTGAAATGGTATTTTTGTTTTTTAAATATAACTGTGTGTCCCCAAAATACAATATTTTATTAGAACCTTTACGTCCAGAAGGAGTAGAAAATTATGAGGATACTCACGCACGAAAGCAAGCAGTCATATCAATGAGCTATCAAGAGTGGAAGGTATAATTAAATATTTTATTTCCTGAAGTTATTTTAAATATCTCTGAATTGCGTTTCTGTGCCTAAAATGCTGCAACTAGGATTAGCGCATCTATATTATTCAACTTGTGTATCACAATAAGATGGACTGACTGTTGGTTAAAGTAGTAATGTATTTCATTCATGAATTTTGTACAGTCTCCCATCTTAAAAAAAAATTGCAGCACTTTACCAGAATTTACATTGTAAAAGTATGATAAAAATAAATGCTAGTCAGAAGTTCTGTTAATGTGTAATATACATAACTTCACATTTAACAGCTTAATATTTTAACTAATGCTGATTGAAAAGGTAGATATGTTTATTAATGCACATTTTTATCTATAATACTATGAATTAAAGACATTAATTTTTTATTTTCACATAGAATATTGTGGACATATTTGAAATTTCACAGGCAATGATTCCACCTGCTTCACAGTCACAGACATGAGATGAAGCTGATCTGAATGTAAGGTACTATTTTTTGTTTAATTTCTCTGATATCGTTTTTGTTGTTGATATTCAAGCATAATAAATGCTAGTTTGGACTGATTTGAATTCTATCTATTTTTTGCAGATTTCAATCTCACTCTTTTACACAGGTATCCATAGTTCTGTAAAACCAGACTGATCTTGGAAGGAGAATGGAAACGAGCAAAACTTTCCTGTTTAAGTATTGCATATTTGCTTGAATAAGGGGAGTGCTTCCAGGTTTTCTAAATAACAATGTTGTATTATACAACATAATGTACATTGTTTATTTGCTGTAACAGCAGATTAATCTCAAATTGTTGTAACTTTTATGTTCTGAATGTGCTTTGTCTTATTACAATTCATTTGGTCAACATTATGTTATTTCAATTTGTATTTCACCTTTCCACAAAGCAAAAAGAAGTTAGCTAACAATAAAAACAAAGTATGATTTTCAGTAAAAGAAGACATTTGATCAGTCTTCAGAGGTGGAAAAGAGCGGTGGCTTGCCACCGCTCCCAAGGGTGTTTGCTCTGTATTTTTGGAGTGACCCAAAATGTGCCTTCTTTTATGTGCCTGACAAAGACAACTTTAAAGGTCCTTTAATGATTCATACTGAGAGTCACAAACAGTTGTGCCTGAAACCATTTAGATGTTAAAGGAGTAGAATGGTACTATCCCAGTTCCTTTGGTGTTGCAGCAGTATGTGTTAATTATATTTTAGTTTAGGAGAATATGCACTTTTATAAAGCTTATTTATAGTTCCGTAGCTAAATTAGCTTTTGAACCTCATTATTTGTGAATGATGGTACAGAGAAGAAAAATGGGGAGTGGAAATGCAAGGCCGAGAAGAAAAGTACATTAGGCTGTCTACATCATAGGATGTACTCATCTCATTGAAATACTTTGCTTTCCTCCATTATACTATTTTGGTGTCATTCTGCATTTAACACAAGCATTCAAATGTTTATAGTAGAATGCCTTTGTGAAATGGCATATAAAAACAAAATAGCTTCTATTGTGGATGTCATTCCGTGTTATAGATTATTGAAACTTGGGCAGAAGCATCCATTTGTAATTAAAACACTTTGAAACACTTTTCCAGTGGTTGTATGTTTCAAGATTAATACTTTCAAATGTTTCTGTAGTCATTTTTGAGTTATGCAAATGTGTTAATCTTTAAATAATATAAATATTAAATATAGATAACACGGAAGCTTTGGCTTTGAAAAGACTACTTTTTGGACTAAAGATGCAATCTAGTAGATTCTGGGAAGCTGCCCTGCACCTTATAAATTACTCTTTATAAGTATTTTCTTGGAAAGTTGCACGAGATAACAAAGTATAGGTATTATATACAAAAAATATGTGGAACTGGGTTAGTTGTTAACTTATAAAATTCTATGGTGTTCTTTCACCCCTAGCATATATTATTCTGTCACTGGATTTCTAACAGTAATAAGCATATGGGCATCATACAAATCATACATACTATAAATGCATCAAGGAGATTTGTTTTTCAATCCAAATGATTTTAGACAATTGTAGCCTGACTGCATTAATAAGTGCAGAGAATGCAGTCTTGTCAAACTAAACTATTCAGCTATATAAGGCAGTAATGTAGGATTGTGGGAAAAATAGGAATGATCCCTCCTAGCATGCATGTATGTATACCTACTACAATTATTGGGAGGGGGAATAGGGATGAGAGTCCAGCTAGTCATAACAATAATAACTTAATCGTGGGAACCCAAGGACATTGGGCCCAGAGCTGTTAGTGTTTTGGCGGGCTAGAGAGCTGGGGAGAAAGCCCGCTAATTGGGGAATGTGATTTATGATTGTTTATTGGAGGAGGGAATTGCACTTGGTTACTTTGCATCCAGAGGAGGGGAATTTAGTTTCTGGTTTCAACTATGTAGTGCCGATACTTTGTTTCTCGAATAAAAGATTCTTTAAGGTAAACAATGCCTCGAAGTTCTTTTGAAGAGTTTCATCTATCGGAACTATGACAATTATGTTAAATTCAAGATCATTGCAACAAAAATCTATCAGGTGTATAAATAAAATGATAGATCTATAGAATGATGTACCAATGCTAATGTGTTTCCGGCATCTTTTTTAAAACAATATTTTCTACTGTCTTTCCCCACTGTTAATTATTACCCTTATGTTTTTAATGGATGATTTTTTGTTTTGTTATAGTATAATGTATTACCGTTATATTTTATTTCAGGATATGGATATGTATGGTGCATATTTTCAAATTATATTTTAGCAACTTGCATAACAAAACAATTATAATCTTTGGAAAAAATTAGATCAATTGTTAAATATTATACTTGTGTATAATGTATGTGGTTATACTGCAAATATTAAATGAAAATCTTACACAGGTTCTATACAACCCTTTGTCTATGGCAGGTGAGGACTTGAATCAAGTTTGGCCAATAAAGGATACCTATCCTGCCTAGTTTTAATAGTATGGCTGATTACTTGAAGAATAAATTACTGGAATATACCACAACTATCCCTTAAATATGTTTCAAAATTGTGAATGGCCTACAGTAGAATAGCATTGGTAGTAAGTGGTACCTCTTAGAGGTGCGGTATCATTTCTGTACTGAAACAATTTACAGTGGATTGCCAAATTGCTTTGTGAAACAATTTAAAGTGCTCCCTTTGATGTTCAAATCCTTCTATGACTTAATCCTAAATTATTTGCAAGGCATGCTCTCTGACTTTCAATGGGGCATTTCTGGACATAATTGTGGTGAGATGTGGAGCATAAAATTCTGGATTTTTTTTCAGCAAGAAGGGAACCTTTTTTTTGGAAGACAAAGAGTTGGAGTTTAGGCAGAAAGCCTGATTATAGCTTAGAAATAGACTTGAAATCTTAGTTAGATCTTCTAAAATTCATTTACTGCTGATTTGTAATAATACAAGTGGTCCTCGACATATTAATGGAGCAAGGAATTATGGTCACAAGTTATACTACTTAAGTAGGTCATCACGTGATTGTGCCTGATTTTGTGACCTTTTTTGCATGGTCTTTAAGCAAATGGCTGTTATTTTGTTGGAAACTGGAAGTAAACACAAGTTAACAGCAAAAAATGTTGCAAACTGATCATATGACTGGGATGCTGCAAAGGCGGGCCAATTGTCAAGAATCCAAAATGACCGGAGGGGGGGGAGACAGTCAGAATTTTGAATCGGGTTGTAAGGGGGGGGGGGCTGTGGTAACTTTGGTTGTAAGTCGAGTGCTATCTGTATTGTGCCCAGGTCATTTGGGTTGGGTGATATATAAATTCCATCTCAGTCTTTAGTATAGCTCAGGGGTAGGCAACCCAAAACACTCAAAGAGCCACTTGGACCCGTTTCCCACCAAAAACAAAACACTGGGAGCCGCAAAACCCTTTTGATATCTAAAATGAAGATAACACTGCATATATCCTTTTTTACCTTTATTATAGGTGTGTGTATGTGTGTGTGTGTGTGTGTGTGTGTATGTGTATATGTGTGTGCGCGCACACACACACACACACACACACACATATACACATTAAAAATAAAAGTAAAAATATGACTCTTGGGAATACCCATACTATTAAAACAATGATCACCAAGAGAATGCTTTAAGAGAATAAAATTACATACACACAAAGGTAAAAAAAGGATATATGCAGTGTTATCTTCATTTTAGACGTCAAAAGGGTCTCTCTCTCCCTCCCTCTCTATCTGCCCTTGGTCTGCCACTCCTCTTCTCCCACTCTCTCTCTCCCCCCCCCTCTCTCTTTCTCTCTCTCTCTTTCTCCCCCCCCCCTCCTATCTGCTGCTCACCTGGCAAGCTTCAAGCTGTTGTCCAACAACCTCCGGGGTAGGCAACGTCATCTCTTTTATGACTCATGGACTTCAACTCCCAGAATTCCTGAGTCAGCCTAGCTGGGCTAGCTAGCTCTCTCCTGCCCTTCCTGCTTCCTTCAGAGACGCAGCAAAGGGAGGAGCTCCGCCCAGAAAGCTTTTCAGCTCCTCGGAGAACACTGTGAGTGCACTCTTTTACACATACACACACACACACACAGACACACACACAGAGAGAGAGAAAAGCAGGGAAGTGCAATTGCCTCTCTCTGTCTCTGTCTCTCTCTGCAAAGGCAGAGGAGGCTGGGAGCCACAGGGGAAGGCCCAAAGAGCCGCATGCGGCTCCGGAGCCGCAGGTTGCCGACCTGTGGTATAGCTATTACAACATATTTATTACAACATATTACAGCATCATATGAATTCAAAGTACAAAGAATATTCCATCACCTTTTGTAAATATTGAACACATCTCTTAAATATCTTACTCTGAATCTTCACACCTAGAAAAGTATTTCTCTCTTATAAGTAGAACAATTAAATAAGGACCAAATAATGGATTAACTAAAGGCAAAAATCTGTGTGGTTGTTAAGAATCAACAGCAATTTGATAGCACATAATCAAAAAGCCAGTAATTTTGAAGTACAAGTAGCCCTCACTTAGCACCAAGTGACATGGTTGTTAAATGAAATGTCACATAACTGCTCGACTTAGAGAGGGCAGTTCTGACAATCATTGAATGAATCCCACATGGTTGTTAAGCGAGGACTCACCTGGATCCAAGCCATTCTTAGAAGAAGGGAAAGGACTGCCTCCAATTCTTCTCAGCAACCTATTTTCCCCCTCCATCTCCACACTTTTGGCTTCCTGCCGATCCACCAATTATCCTACCCCCTGGCCGTCGGCTGCACTGCCTATCACTACCACCTGGGTCCTTCTTTTGTGTGCTGGCCAGGGTTTCCTTTCACAACTGGCGCAGCCAGGACTGCCATTTGTACCAGCTCCTTTTGTGCTGGCAGAGCTCGGTTGTTTTGTGAAAGGAAGGCTTGGCAAGTACGTGAAGGATGCCCTGATCAGTAGTTGGATGCGGTACAGCACACACCTGCCTATAGTTCTTACCTGCTGGTCTATAGGACATTTCTACAGCATCTCCCCTTGCGTGGCCAGGATGATGAACTCAGCAAAGACAACAAAGGTCAACTGTGGGAGGATAGTTGTAAACATGGGCAGGACTGAATTTTGTTTACATGACCCCAGGCAATGGCAAAGGCCAGAGCCTAGAGGACTAATCATAAGGCGTTTTGTTCAGTCCCATCATAACTGAATAAGTGCTGAATGAAAGGTAAGCAAGGACTACCTATATATTTCATTCTCTTTGTGTCTATAAACCCATAACTGATTGCATTCTATGACAAATGAGTATGTACATATCCTGCCATATCCAGTTTCTGCAGCATATCTCAGAAGTAAATAATAAAAACTAACAACACATTGGAGTCCGAGTGTCAGGTTCAAATTATATGAATATTAATGCAGTCAGAAAAAAATACAAGGAATCATCTCCCTATGCACACATAACATAGATGTATATAGCAAGAAAACAATGATTTGGGAAATCATTTGAGAAAAATGTTCAACTCCCAGGTTAAAGACCCCAGACACATGTACATGCAAGGTATTCTGGTTTCTTCATTGTTTTTATATGAACAGATATGCTCTGAAAGGATGAAAAAAAAAGTTTAGTGGAAACCAGCAGACAGTACCATTTGATGTGATTTATTGCTGCTGTACTGAAATTGATAATATTGTTAAATTTAAAACAGCAGCAGCACCATATGTCCCATAAAAGTTAATTCATTGTCCTGAAAAGATCTTAAGAAATATATTTAGTGCTGGATGATCTCCCCGCCCCCAAATGCACTTGTACAACAAGGCAATGAATCCTCGACTGTGAGCTGAAGCAGGATGAAGGTTGAGAATGAAGCACATTTACTTTCCTGAATCTGTTGAAAATACAGGAAGAGAATATACAGAAAGTATGGAAAAGCATTTCCTCTGAAGACAGAGAATTAGGCAGTTGGAAGGCAATGACTGTTTATTTCCTAATGCTGAGAGAAGCTCCACAATGGATCTATTTTTATAAGGGTGCAAAAAAGAACCTCCAAATGACCATTCTTCTCTCCTACGTAACAATCAGCAGTGACTATTTGAGCAAGTACCAAGCAATTGTCTCTTGGTTAGCAAATGTAGCCAGAAAGAAAGATGGAAAAGGGTACATTAATTGCCCATCTGTTAGCCAAATTTCTCCTCCAAGGCTTCATTAAAAAAGCCACCCAATGCCCAACAAGACGATCAGCCTTATCAATAAAGAGTGAGTTTAGAGATATGTGCTACCAATCCAAGGGCAGATAAGTTAACATTACAAAAGCACAAACATTATTGCAATATGCTCTGGCTTTATTGATTTAAAATTAGGCTTTTACTAACAGGACAGGGATTTTCAAATGTTCACTTGTAATTTCTGCCTTTAGGATATCCTAACTTTTTTTTTTTTTTTTTTTGGTGTTGGAGGAAGTACAAGAAATGGCATCCCTTCAGAGCATCTTGGCACCCGAAGGAGAAAAGGCCTCAATTTGTTCCTGGTTCCAGTAGAACAGTAACATTACCTTTCATTGTATTTACTTAGCTGAAGATAAAAGTTGACGTACCACAACCCTGCAACATTTTACTTTATGCTCCTTTGAATAGAGGGACCCCGTTATTTCTAAAACACTGCAAAGAAGAAGTAGAAGAATTAGTAGTTCCTGAACTTCTAATATGTATACGTATATAACACTCCTGAATAGATAGACAGACACATTTGAACGTCACATTTTTAAAAATAACCTGCACTTGTTTCTGTGGAATTCTGCCTGTCAGAACGTTTTTGAAGCCAAAGCCCAGTAAGGCAGCTGTATCAATCTGTTGCAGGCTAACACTTTTATTATAGCTTCATCTTGCGGCAAGATGAGCGACAAACAAATTTAATAAATTAATAAATAATAAATAAAACCTGCCTGGTTATCTTGAACAAGGATGCGAATCTTCTGCAGGCTGTCACACCGAAGCATAGGGATAAAAACCAGCCTTTAATGAATTTTCCCCCTTTCTAGCTTCAGGTTTGGCCCCGCAAATGGAAGCTTCGTGCTTTGCCTTTGGCAACCGGAAGATGGGCTTGCAAGTGGGGGCCCTCCACGTCGCTCGATCGAGCCGCCTTCTGCCCTTCGTTAAAATGGCGGCCGCAGACGCCGCTGCTTAGGGCGCTCGAGAGGTCCCTGGCTAGGCTGGCGGACACGAGGTTATCAAAAGGCGGAGGCAGCCGGCCGGGTGACTAAGATGGCGGGAGGAGGATTCTTGAGTATCGTGGAGTACTTGGGGGGAGACGGTGGCTACCGCTGCGGCTATTGCAAGAACGACACCGGCAACTTCTCCCACGGTACGAATCGGATACGGGAACAGAGCAGAACGCAGCGCCGGAGAGGCGAGGAGAGCCGAGCCTTGCCATCTTTTGCCTCAATGGCGAGTCTCTTGTTGCCGTTTGAGGCTGCGATATTCCTTTTAAAGGGTAGGCCGTGGAGGAGTCGGAGCGGGACAAGTTCAGGCCATGTTAGGCTTCAGCCGAGGGCAAAAGGCAGTCGGCGCTCGGTGCCTCCTATAGCCCGTTTCTAGGCGCCTCTCGAAGCTATCCTTTTAAAAACAGTTCACGGAGCGATGTCACAATTCTCAAAAGGTGCCGGGCCCTGCCTGGCCCATCTCTAGTTCGAGCCCTTGGCTGCAATTTAAGTTATCAGAGTGAGAATGAAAAACAGCGAGGGAAACGAAGCACCTGTTTGCTTTTGACAAGGACCACGGTGTCGGTTTTCAGGGCACGAGGTACAAGTTATCTGATGCTTTTCTGTCTTAATTTTGTGCCCGGTTCCTCTCAGTGTAGCCCTTGGCTACCAAAGGACATTCCTGTCCCTGAATTGGAAGAAACTGCCTTGCATAATAAGAATCACAGGGGTGGGAGCCAATACAGCTGGTCCTCAACTTGCAACCATAATTAAGCCCAAAGTTTCTATTGTTAAGTGAGTTATACCCTATTTTTACGATCTTTCTGGTCATAACTGTTAAGTGAATCACTGCAGTTGTTAAGTGAAACTAGCTTCCCCATTGACTTTGCTTGTCACAAATGACTCAGTTGCCAAGCGTCTGAATTTTGATCATGTGACCATGGGGATGCTGCAATAGTCGTAAGTTAGAGAAACAGTCATAAGTCACTTCAGTGTCTGTTATAACTTTGAATTGTCACTGAATGAACTGTTGTAATTGGAGGACTACCTATACTCAGAGTCTAAAAGCACATTTTATAAAAACCCATAAGTCTTTGTAAACCCCAGCACATTTTCTCAGGACATGAGTACAGATATAGAATGGGTTGGGTATGTTTATGAAATATTTGTTGTTATTATTATTAATATAAAGATGCATAACAGAGAGATGGGCAAGAAACCAGTGGAAATTAATAGAAATGTGTAGCATTCCCACCATCCATGGAACTATAAACTAGCCAATCACCAAATGCACTCAGATTGTGTTTATTGTACTTTTGTGTTTCATTGTTTTGTGCAACCCCCAATATTAAAGAGAATAATAGATTTTAAAGAAAGAAATAGAGTTGTATGAATTTGTTGTATGGAAACAAGGTAACAGTAGAATAGAGGATAACAGAATAAATAAACCAGTGACAGATATTTACAATAATATAATTGTTTTAAATCAAATTTAAAGGAGTCAAAGGAGGTCTTGTGGGAAATACTGTTGAAGTAGATGGGGTATTGAGCTGAACTGCATTGTTAGATCCACTGACAGCATCTTCTGCTACATAAGTACTCTTCAGAAATAAGAGCATTAACCCAGATTTTGTAGCAATGTTCATGCTGGTTGGCAAATTCTGGGAGTTAAAACTGTCATAACTGGAAAGTGCTCAGATTCACGAAGGCTTATTTGAGAGCTGTATTTTTGCAGCACACCAAAATCCATGGCATATTTAATAGACCCAATTGCCTGGGTCATCTAACACATTGAATTATAAATTCATTGGCTGAAATCACAGAACATATTTATCTGATGTATTATATGAAGCCAGACATAACAATAAGTAATCTAATGAATGAAAATAAGTACAATGTGATGAGGAAGCCATACATGCTTGTAGCAGAATATAAGGACACATTCCTTTAATGTTAATTATGTATTTTACTTATAATTTTGAAAAGTTTCAATCATACTTTTAAACATTGGGTTATTAAGACATGTATATGGGGAGGTTTCCACAGGGGCAGATTTTTTCATGATTCAAAGTAAAATTCTTTCTATATTTTGTATGAATATTTTCTATATGAATATTTGTACCAGGCATGTGGGCTCATTCACTGACTGTTCAAGACTATCAGGATCTTATAGATCGAGGATGGCGAAGGTAAGTGATTAATTGAATATTCCTGTTCTGATCCTTATTTTGGTCCCAGACTAGTATAAATAACATGGGACCATAACCAATCAAATACTATTTATATCCTATAAAATATATAAAATCACTAAGTACCTCCATATATTTAGACATTACTTGATACCAATTGCCATCTTGCTACATGAAGTAATTTTCCAAATATTATACACGTAATTACAAGAATTTTAGAAGTGCAGTGTAAAATAGAGAGTAAGAAGTTATACCAGCATGTATTTTAAGTATTAACAGTAATATAAACAATTAGCACTCTGGATAGATCCACATGTAATCTACTGCTTCTTATTTGTAGTGTGTTCTAACAGAATGAATATTGGAAAAGGGAATGCTTGATAGATCAACCTGCCCCAGCTCCACAGGCATGGGTATTCCAAATACCGGATCTTCTTAATTGCTGGTTAAATATTTAACCACAACTGGGGGATCCAGGTTCAAGTCTACCTCAGCTATGGAAAATGGACATTCTCTCTGAGCTGAAGAACTTACAAGGTTGTGGCTGAGTTAAAATTGGAGAAGAGAATACTTGTAGATTCCTTTTAGCCACGGCAGGAATGTTGTGATATAAGTCAACCAATGATAAAATTTGGGGACTTTTTAAGATATGATACACTGGCACTTTGTATCTTTGATTATCAGGGAATGGAAGTTTGGAATGGAATCCTATCTAGATTATGAAGTTTATCTCTCTGTATCATATATTTATTGCTTCATTAGAGAGAAAATCTTAAATTCCAAGAAATTTAAGTAAAAGGGAGATAGAATTTGATATGCTGAATTTGTCATCCACATCTTTTTCTATATAAATAGGTAGTCCTTGACTTACAACAGTTCATTTAGTGACCGTTCAAAGTTACAGTGGCACTGAAAAAAGTGATTTATGATCATTTTTCATCTTACGACTGTTGCTGCATCCCTATGGTCACATGATCAAAATTCAGACGCTTGGCAACTGGTTCATATTAATGACAGTTGCAGTATCCTGGGGTTATGAACAAGCTTTTGTGACCTTGTGACAAGCAAAGTCAATGAAGAATCCAGATTCACTTAAAAAACACATTACTAACTAAACAAATGCAGTGGTTCACTTAACAACTATGGCAGGAAACTTCATAAAATGGGGCAAAATTCACTTAACAAATGTTTCACTTGGCAACATACATTTTGGGCTCAATTGGGGTCGTAACTGAAAGATATCTGTAGTTTGGAAAATGTCCATTAGAGTTAGAAGAGCTAAATTGCTCGGGTCTAGGATAACTAGCCAATATTTGTATAGCCATCCAAAATATTATAATATTGTAAAAATATCAGGAAATAAAGATGAAGACATTGTTTTTGCCAGCATCATTTCATCAAAGGGATGATGAGATTGCTTAACATTATAAAGCTCAAAAGATTTATGTGATGTATATTCATGCATGAAAGATTTGAATGGCTTCTGTACAGCTTATACATTTCTTGTATAATTAATTATATAATTGTGATCGTTTATATAAAACTTTTTCATCTCTAAGTATGATGTATATATTTAATTAATATTTATTAAGTATATATTTTAACTTAAGAACACTGTAAGAATTCATTAAAATATGTTCATCTTTTAAATTCACAGGAGTGGAAAGTATGTTTATAAACCCACTATGAATCGGACATGTTGTCCTCAATATACAATAAGGTAAGACATGCACAATACTTAATATTTTTTCTAATTCACTATCTGTGTTGTGCAATTGATAGATTCAAATGTCCATTTAGCATTACGTGTTTAGCAAGTCCCAGCCTAATTTGCCTTCTAAATGAGTCAGCAATTATATAGCAGAATGGTTTCTAATTAATAATTCCCACAGAATGTTGTAAGTAATCGTTACATGAAACTGCTTTAAGAAGCCTCAAATCTTGCAAGATCTTAATATTTTCATTCAAAATACCTGTGAGAGTTTTGTATTCTTAACTAAATATCTGCAAGATTTCAAAGAGGACTAACTGAAATATTGTTAGATTTGGTGATGTTTTGAGATTATATTTGTTTTAATTATTAATAATAAATTTTATTTAAAATTGGGATTCCACAGATTTCATGTTAGAGCACATGTGCCGTGTTAGGCTATGGGATGGTTATCAAAGACTTGCTATACGATGAAAGTTTGCATTAAACTCTTTATAAAGGCAAACATACTGTTGACCTAGCTAGTCAAGAAAAAAATATTTAATTATTTATCAAACTTACTTGCCTCAGAATTTTAAGACTTACATAAAATTAAATGAGTAAAACCAATGCAAAACAAACTACAATAAATCAACTACCATACTAAGTAGCTAATTTAAAAAATTAGAAATAAAAACTGACTTCAGATGGTGCTCAATCTGTCCCCAAGGCTCTCTGGAACAGCATGATCTTTACTACATTCCACTGGGGCCACATTGAGGGAGCTTGTCTAGATATATGGAAGATGTTTCAGAAAAATAGCATTTTTGACCCCTTGATGGAACTCTCTTTTCCAGCCTTGTTATTTTTTTCATATTAATAATTTTCTTACATTTTGCTCGTCTTCGGGAAGATGCTGCACTTTGCCCCCCTTCAACAGTTAATTGCATTGTGATGGTGAGAGCAGAGGAGGGTTATCCATCATCCTGAAGGATGCATGATTTCTATACTAAACCTAAGACAAGATTGGAATATTTTGTACCTCATTTACCAGTTCATTTACTCCTGCTTGTAGTTTCTTTCTATCCACAGAGAACAGATAGAGACATTTACATCAGATTATTCTGTGTATACAGTGTTAATAACGTGCTTAAGTAGCCTTTTGTCAAAATGCTGTGTAAATATTGATAATATTGTACATTAAAAAAACATATTGAGAGACTGCATACTTCACTGGATTTTAATTCCAGAAAAAATGCAGTTGTTTAAACAGGATTCGTAATTCCAATTTATGCAAAGAATAATCACAAGTTTTGACACTAATCATATGACATATATTACTAATAACTATATCTACATAGCTTTATCTACATAAGTGTGCTTAATTATTATATTACTTAGGGCATACCTTGATTGCACTTATTCTTTTTTTCCTTTGAGATGCCAAGTATTACACTTCCAACCTTCCAAATCACAGAAAAAAGTTTTGAAGAAGATGTTAAAATTTTTAATAAAAGGAGAACATTCTAAAGCAGATGTTGAAGGTAATTTTTAGTGTCCTTTAAGTGTTATTTGTTGCTGTATTCTGGAATTTTTTGAAAAAGCAGGTAGTTTTAATTGACTCAATAATATAAATACTGTACAATATTTCTGTATCAGTTTCAAGTTAGAATTTGGGGAACATTTTATAGATTTTTTTCATAATTCTCGTTGTGACTTGTTTCTTTAAAATTTTCGTCCATTTGCAGTTTTTATGTGTTCTGTCTCTGCCATATCTGAGTAACTGTTATTATGTCCCATTAAGTCATTTTCAAGTCCTAGCAACCACATAGATAAATTTTCTCCACGATGATTTATCCCTAATCTGTTGAACATCTTCTGTTATTATTTTATTTATTAATTTTTTTGCAGCCTATCTCACCATGGGGCTACTCTATGCAGCCTTATCTAAGGCATTCATGGCTTTCTATCAAGTATTAATCTCTGGCATATTTCTTGACTGTTTGTTCCTTTACTGCTCATGGTTGATGCTAAGGCAGAAATGATCCACTATTTTGATACTTGCAGTGTGTGTTCTAAATATACACTCTTTAGTAAGTGGAATTGATTTTGTATGAGCATTTTAAATTCTATTTTTTTTTAGAAGATCCCTATCTTTTGGGGTCAGTTTTTATTCTTCCAGCAATTTGTGTGTATAACAATCGTGGTATATTCCCAGTTTTAATGAAATTGTTCTTCATTTATCTTTGGTATACAATTCCATCAATAATTGCCAAAATAGACAAATCATATAATGCTGAAAATGCCTTGAGAGAGAGAAGGAACATTTTATCATGTGTGGTAGACCAGGGATCCCCAACCTATGGACCGTGGCCCACTATTGGCCACCAGGCTGTATGAGGGGCTGGCTGGTGTGTGTGTGTGTCCGTGCACATGAGTGTCATCATTTACAGCCCCACTCATGCAAGCATTGCGAGTGCTCCCAGCCCCACTCATGTGAGTAATGGGTGTTCGTGCGCACACATGCATTTACCCCCCCCCCCAAAAAAAACCCCATCCCTTCTTTCTCCCTTCCCCTTCACTCTGGGCCTCTAACCCCGAAAGATTGAGGAACTCTGTGGTAGACGTGTAACAAAATACTCCTTAAAATATTGGAACAGAATACATAACATTATTCAAAACATTTTAGAAGTCAAATTATAATTGCTTTGACTGGACATAATTCCCAAAACATATTAATTAAAAGATCACATTGTATTAAAATACATATTCAAGGCTGCAAAAATAAATTTAGCACATCATTTGCAAAGAGATATGTTACCAGTGATTGGGAATTTAAACTTGGAGAATATGCTGCAGTGTCAAAATTAACAGGATATATTAGCAACAGAAGCTTAACAAAGTTTAAGCAAGAATGGCTTCCAAATATTTATATATTACACAGCAAAGTGTAATATATGAAGTATTTGTAAGTATAGTTTTTAAAGAGAAAAAAGAACTGCCTAAAGAACTGAAATTAGAAATTATAAAGATTTATAAACTGTAGATTAGTTGAGGTTAGAGTTAGGGGATGTTAGAAACCAGTATTATTGTATATTATTTTAATAGATTATGAGTCAAATCTTTTTTCACATTGTTAAAATAATTTTTATGTTTAATTTCTCATCATTGCCACCATTGTTAAATGAATCACTGCAGTTGTTAAGTTGGTAACCCGGTTGTTAAGTGAAACTATGCTCCCCACTTACTTTGCTTGTCAGAAGGTCACAGAAGATGGTCACATGACCTTGGGACACAGCAATGGTTATAAATATGAACCGGTGGCCAAGTGTCTGAATTTTGATCACATGATCTTGGGGATGCTGCAGAGGTCATAACTGTGAAAAACGGTCATAAGTCCCGTTTTTCAGTGCCATTGTAACTTTGAACAGTCGAACTAAACGGACTCTTGTAAGTTGAGGACTACCTGTATTTCTTGCCAACTATTTTTTTATCTTCATAACAGAAAATATTTCATAATGTAGAAGTTAAGATATCAGCTTATTTTCCCAATTGGGACTTAAAAAGAACTGTTATTGCTTCCTGGTGTTTTTTTTTTTTTTTCCAGAAAATTTGAGTCTTCTTTGCTTTCTCTGTTGCTGTATTCAGATACAGTGGGGCAAAAAAGTATTTAGTCAGCCACCAATTGTGCAAGTTCTCCCACTTAAAAAAATGAGAGAGGCCTATAATTGTCATCATAGGTAGACCTCAACTATGAGAGACAAAATGAGAAAACAAATCCAGACAATCACATTGTCTGATTTGGAAAGAATTTATTTGCAAATTATGGTGGAAAATAAGTATTTGGTCAATATCAAAAGTTCATCTCAATACTTTGTTATATATCCTTTGTTGGCAATGACAGAGGTCAAACATTTTCTGTAAGTCTTCACAAGGTTGGCACACACTGTTGCTGGTATGTTGGCCCATTCCTCCATGCAGATCTCCTCTAGAGCAGTGATGTTTTGGGGCTGTCGCTGGGCAACACGGACTTTCAACTCCCTCCAAAAGTTTTCTATGGGGTTGAGATCTGGAGATTGGCTAGGCCACTCCAGGACCTTGAAATGCTTCTTACGAAGCCACTCCTTCGTTGCCCGGGTGGTGTGTTTGGGATCATTGTCATGCTGAAAGACCCAGCCACGTTTCATCTTCAATGCCCTTGCTGATGGAAGGAGATTTGCACTCACAAGCTCACGATACATGGCCCCATTCATTCTTTCCTGTACACGGATCAGTTGTCCTGGTCCCTTTGCAGAGAAACAGCCCCAAAGCATGATGTTACCACCCCCATGCTTCACAGTAGGTATGTGTTCTTTGGATGCAACTCCGCATTCTCTCTCCTCCAAACACAATGAGTTGTGTTTCTACCAAACAGTTCTACTTTGGTTTCATCTGACCATAGGACATTCTCCCAATCCTCTTCTGGATCATCCAAATGCTCTCTAGCAAACTTCAGACGGGCCCGGACATGTACTGGCTTAAGCAGGGGGTCACGTCTGCTGTACTGGCACTGCAGGATCTGAGTTCCTGGTGGCGTAGTGTGTTACTGATGGTTGCCTTTGTTACGTTGGTCCCAGCTCTCTGCAGGTCATTCACTAGGTCCCCCCATGTGGTTCTGGGATTTTTGCTCACCGTTCTTGTGATCATGTTGACCCCATGGGGTGAGATCTTGCGTGGAGCCTCAGATCGAGGGAGATTATCAGTGGTCTTGTATGTCTTCCATTTTCTAATTATTGCTCCCACAGTTGATTTCTTCACACCAAGCTGCTTGTCTATTGCAGATTCAGTCTTCCCAGCCTGGTGCAGGTCTACAATTTTGTTTCTGGTGTCCTTCGACAGCTCTTTGGTCTTCACCATAGTGGAGTTTGGAGTGTGACTGTTTGAAGTTGTGGACAGGTTTCTTTTATAGTGATAACAAGTTCAAACAGGTGCCATTAATACAGGTAATGAGTGGAGGACAGAGGAGCCTCTTAAAGAAGATGTTACAGGTCTGTGAGAGCCAGAAATCTTGCTTGTTTGTAGGTGACCAAATACTTATTTTCCACCATAATTTGCAAATAAATTCTTTCCAAATCAGACAATGTGATTGTCTGGATTTGTTTTCTCATTTTGTCTCTCATAGTTGAGGTCTACCTATGACAATTACAGGCCTCTCTCATCTTTTTAAGTGGGAGAACTTGCACAATTGGTGGCTGACTAAATACATTTTTGCCCCACTGTAGTTGCCATGTTAAGAAGTCATATATGTTGTTAGAATTCCACTTTAAAGGTAGCTCCTTTGTTACAGCAGGTTGTTGTTCAGTCTCCTAATAAAATGTGTGAGGTGTCACCTAAATCCATTCTGTATATACACTCTGTATGTACATAGCACGGGTGAAATGATTGTACAATTTCTCTTGACAGTAATGTATTTTTCTTAGAATCTTGGGAGTCAGTCGATACATAAATTGAATTAATTTATTTTGAAAGTTCAATTATATTGTGGGATCATTTATGTATGCTAAAATTGCAGTGAAAATTATAATTTGTTCATGTTAAAGTAGAAATATTAATCTTTTATTAAAGTAAAATTTGAATTTCCCTACTTTGTATGTGTGTTTTCTACATTATTATTTACAGTAGATCCCATGGAGTCTCATAACAAAGAAGCTGACGGCTGTAGTTTTCCCTTAAAAAATCCACCTGTCAGAAGCCAATCTGAATTGCAGCCCCTCAATACTGACACCATGGAAGAGGAAGAGATGACAGAAGAAATAAATGTAAAGGAAGTGGACTCAAAAAATTCTGAATTGTGTAATGCAGAACTGAATGCCGATTCTAGCAGGTCATTACAGATAGCAGACATTACTCCCAAGCCAGGTAATGCCTATTTTATGCTGTCTTTTACCTCTTCCAAGACAGTGAGTAAAACAGAGGCTAATAATTGCATGATGAACCCTATCATTTGAACGTTTTTTTTTTCCAATGTTGTCTAAAAGGATGGGCTTAGAAAATCCTCTTTTCCCAAAAGGACATATTGGTATTGTTATTTTACGTGAGTCTTTACCCGGTATTAACTAAGTTAGTTAGAACAGAATTTATTGTAGCTGTCTCTCAGCAAAACATAAGAAAATGTATTTCATCCTTTTATTAATTTTTTTTCTTCTTTTTGCTAGAGAAAAAAAATATTAGAATTAATTGTAGCTGTTTAAACTAACTTAAGCTCTGCTTAACTAAGTTCTAACATTAAATGTGTTATGCCTCTTTTATTTATCAAGAAACTTGCTAAAGATAAAGGTAAAAAAAAGAAAAGTTACAGTATAGCAGGGGTTCTCAACCTTGGCAACTTTAAGACTTGTGGACTTCAACTCCCAGAATTCCTCAGCCAGCAAAGCTGGCTGAGGAATTCTGGGAGTTGAAGTCCACAAGTCTTAAAGTTGCCAAGGTTGAGAACCCCTGCAGTATAGCTTGGCTATCTTCACCATTTCATTAACTCCCTCAGGTAAGGTACTTGTAAGTTTGTTAGTTCACGGTTCTCAGACTTATTTCATTATATTGGATACATAAATTAGCATCTTTGTCTGGGTTCAACAAATAACCTTTGTGTTTTTTACTTGTATTCAGCAGGCATTCTGCCAGAGCAGTGTTTCTCAACGCAGCAGCTTAAAGATATGCAGACTTCAACTCCAGAGCTGGTGGGAAATTCTGAGACTTGAAGTCTGCACATCTTTCAAGGCCAAAATTGAGAATCGCTATACCTGAAAAAGGAGGAAAGTTTTCATTTGCCAAATAATTTTTGCGCCTGCTAAAATATGCCCCAGATGTGCCCATTTCCCTCCCCCAACTAGCACAGAATAACACTGATACCTTTTTTTTAGTTCTTCTGATGGCTGTGGTGTTGCTTCTTTCGATCCCCCCTTTTTTAGGAATATGGATTTTGTTATTCAACAGTTATATAGTTGATCTTGTATATGAATTTTTGGATATAAACCTGACCGTTTAATGAAATAACTTAGAGCAGAAAAAAAATTCTTATCCTCTATCAAGGCTGCAATATAATCTTGATCACAAGATACTTTTTTCTGGATGGAAGGCAAGCTTTCTGTTGTATCAAAGTCATAATCATTATATAGTCCATTTTAGAGTTAGATTGCGTACAGTAGCTTGCAAATATAATAATAAATAAGAGGATACTAGAACCTTAACATTTCCATGGTTAGTGGTATCGCAACAATCAAAGTATTACCGAATGCCTAACTTTTTTTAAAGAAGTGCTTTCTTTGTAGACAGTCATATTAAAAGTAAAATAAAAATAAAAATAAATGAGCGTGACTTCCTTCAATATATGCTTTTCCCATTGAATAATATGTTGGCATTCTAGGCAGAGGAGCTGACTTGAGCAAACCGCCATGTCGTAAAGCAAAAGTCATACGGAAGGAACAAAAATTGCAGAAAAAAAACCTGCAGTGCCAGATGTGGCCAGTTTCACTTGAATCAGGGTCTCAGAGTTTCACCAGTCAGAACTGCCGCCCTAAAACCAACCAACCAAAATCAATCGAAGACTTCATTTTTGCCAGCTTACCTTCCGAAGCTCTGCACCAGATAGAGGTATTAAGATATTTCTATTGCTTATGGCAAAGTATTTTTACATTGTTTGCTAATGCTAAGCAATACAGTCAGCAAAATAGGAAAGTTGTTTGAAATACAAAAGCAGGGAACACTGCAAAGTTTTGAATTAGAAAAACATAAATAGTGTTAACTTGTACAGGTAGTCCTCAACTTACAACCACAAGTGAGTCCCAAATTTCTTTGCTAAGCAAGATGGTTGTTAAGTGAGTTTTGCCCTATTTTACAACCTTTTCTGCCACAATTAAGTGAATCACTGCAGAGTTGTTAAGTTACAGTAGTGACCAAAATTGTGGAAACCTTTTGGGAAAAGTGTACAGTAGAAATGCCATCTTTGATTACGTTTCCACCAATTTTTCTTCTAATTTCTTTATAACTGTAGTCTTGTTCACTTAATAATACTATTTTACATCACTTTCTAGGAAACCAGTCAACTCTTTGCACCATTACTTTAATTTTATTACGTTTTACAAGCTCACTAAATGAAAGAACACAAAAAATCCCAACCAATTTGATAGCGATCACATAATACACTGACAAATGTCCTCCTCTCAGCTTCAATTTATGACAACAATAACTGAATCCTACTGTGATCTGATTGGCTCTCTAAACACTCATGCTCATTGGCTACAATTAGATGAAGGAAAGCTACCTGATACCAACCTAAGCAAATTGTGCTTCCTTTTTCTGGTTATTTGGCTATAACCTTTCATAGAATACAATACAGATAATTGAACAAACTTTGTTGCATTACATTCTTGATTAAATTATCTTTCCATTGATACATAATTTTATGGTACTACTCCAAAAAAAATGGTGTTATTAGCCATCAAACCTCAAAAATACACTTTTCCCGAAAGGTTTCCACAATTTTGGCCACTACTGTAGTAACATGGTTGTTAAGTGAATCTGGCTTCCCCATTGGCTTTGCCTATCAGAAGGTCACAAAGAGGGACACTGCAACTGTCGTAAATATGAGTCAGTTGCCAAGCATCTGAATTTTGATCACATGACTATGGGCATGCTGAATGGTTGTAAGTGTGAAAAAGGATCATAAGTCACTTTTTTCAGTATCTTTGTAAGTTCTAAAGATCACTAAGCGAATTATAAGTCAAGGACTACCTGTACTTGAAAAGTTTCATGTTCTTTGCAGAAACACAAGGGGGTGCTGTGGTTCCATCTAAATGAATGAAATGCTACAGAAGAAAGATATTGATACCTATAACTTTAATAAGAACCTAAAATGTACCATCCTTGGAACAAAATTATAAAAAGTATATTTTCAACCATTTGGTGAAGCCTGGAATGAAACATTTGTCTATGAATGTAGGCAATTTTTAGGTGATAATGTCCTAGCTTAACTAGATGTGTAAAATTCTGTGTATTATATACTGTATCCACTACTTTTGGAGAATTGTTAATCATACTATTGATTTAATTAATTTTGGGTGATGTCCCAAGTTATAACTAGGAGGAAGGTGTTTTGATGGCAGTTTTTTGTTATTTCTTTGAATATCAGAAAAATAATGCTTGTGGGAGAAAGACTTTGCTACTCAAATTGGTGATTTTACCCAAACATAAATATTTGTAAACTTGATAAGAAGAGAACATCTAATTGTAAAGAAAGAAAATTGTAAAGAAAAGAGGTGATCAGTACCTTTAATAATGGAAAATTTCCATTTTTACTAACATGGCAGGCATTTGTTAATGTTAAATATGCTTTACTTAAAGAACTATTTTAAATGAAGTTTTCTTAGCAGTTATGCCAAAGTAGTAAATGTTCAAAGAACATAGTTTAAAAGAGTGTCTTGTTAACTTTCAGTATCAATTTAATGTTTTTTTTTAAAAAAGAAGATATATAGCCACCCATGTTGTGACAGCAACCCTGGGAGGCATAAAAAACATTAAAACCAACTAATCCCCTCAAACCAGAAATTAAATCACATAAAACTCTACAAAAACTCATGGCATCATGTTTACCATGTTGATTATCCTTTATTCCATTTCTAGTCTTCTATTCCTTCCAGGAACTTATTTCTTGCCACATTATTTTCTGACACAATTCCATTACTATGTGCTGCTTCCTGGATTTCACCTAGTCTTGTTATTGTTTATGCTGTCTCTGAACCAAAAAGATGCTTAACCTGAGTTTCTTGATTGCTGCCAAGCATTAATGTGACCTCTGTGTCACTTGCTGTATTGATTTCTATCTGCCAGGACATTGGGACTCACTGTTCAGTGTAGCACATGACAACAACAACATGTTTGCTTGATCTTTTGAATCTTCATTGTCCATAGCCAATGCCATGTTTTCCAGTATCAAAACATTGCTTTTGATAGAGCGAAGATAATCCAAAGGGCACATTGGTTAAATTTTTAAAAGAATATTTAAAATTTTTAAAAACAATATTGTAGAAACAACTGATTCCAAACATGAGGTTTTTTGTGCTTCTAGGACAATAGTCTTCAAACTTGGCCCTTTTATGACTTGTGGACTTCAACTCCCAGAATTCTTCAGCCAATATGCCTGGCTGAGGAATTCTGGGAGTTGGTCCACAAGTCATAAAAGGGCCAAGTTTGAAGATCCATATTCTAGGATAATATAAACTTATGCACATGAATTAGCTAATGCAAGCCTAAACAAATGTATTTTGCTCACCACTTAAGTTTGTGAGGTTTCACATTAAACGTGTTAAGGAATTCACCAATATTGTATTTTAGTACATTCAAACTTTAGTAGGTATCCTTAAAATAATCATCATAAATCTAAAATACAATTAGATTTAAGAAAACCTATAAAAAAGTTGTGTTTCAAAATAGCATGTAAATGTTATTTGACTACCAAAGTCCAAACTAATGCTAATACGATTGTGTGTGTGGTATGTGTGCATGAACATATATGTTACATTTACATTTACTTTACATTTGAACATCGCATGACTGCTTCAGATCAGATTTTGTCTACAATCTTTTGAAAACATTTAAATGAAGGGCAGTGTGGTTGGAACTTGAGCTTTGAATAGTGACACAAAATAAAGCTAAATGTTCTGTTTATGAAAAATATATATACAATGTTGGGTTAAAATATGAACAAGAATAACTGTTTAAATGTTATCTATATTGCTTTCAAACATTTAGATCCATGATGTATATTATTGCAACAACTGTTTTTAATTCTTTGGAAGGTGAGGCTGGTGCGATCATCTCCACAAAGTTCCCAGTTCAAAGCCACATTTCAGGAGTCTTACCAGGTTTATAAACGTTACCAGATGATTATTCACAAGGACCCTCCTGGTAAACCAACCATCAGTCAGGTCAGGCAGCATACTGTTTTAGTCTACTGTGAAAACCAAAAGCTATTTTTTTATGTATCTTAATCATAAAAATTATGAAAATTATCTCAGTTATACTAAATTGAATATCCAGAAAACACAAGCAGCCTTTCAAACCCATGAGTGCCACAAAATACATTTAGAAGGAAAAAGAGAAGCAATTAATTTGTCATAAATGTTAGTAATGCTGTCTAAAGAGGAACTCAAGTGTAGTACACTGTAAATTTTCTAAACAGGGCATCTAAGATTTTCTAGACAGTATTTATGTCGCTACTGTGAACTGGAATTATATTCAAATAATATTAATACGAATGCAGAGTGCTACCATTGGAAAGTTTCCTTGGATTGAACTTGTGATGAAGGTCCTGTTCATAAAGTATATTTCACAGTAAAAGCATTAGACAAAGCAGGGAAGGAATATCTGAAATATTTTCCAGACGAATGTATCCTATTGTTCTTTCTTTCTTTCTTTCTTTCTTTCTTTCTTTCTTTCTTTCTTTCTTTCTTTCTTTCTTTCTTTCTTTCTTTCTTTCTTTCTTCCCTCCCTCCCTCCCTCCCTCCCTCCCTCCCTCCCTCCCTCCCTTTTGCCATCTCAAAGAACTGGCCCTGAGTGGTTAACAACAGTTCGAAAAATAGCAAAAAAAAAAAGTCACAAAAATGCAAAATAAATAGACAGTCGGCAGCTGTGATTAAAAACAGCAACGTACCCAACCACCAATATAAATACAATACAGGTAGTCCTAGACTTAGAACAGTTCATTTAATGACTGTTCAAAGTTACAACGACACTGAATAAAGTGACATATGACCATTTTTCACACTTAGAACCTTTGTAGCATCCCCATGATCGTGTGATCAAAATTCAGATGCTTGGCAATGGTCATACTTGTGACCGTTGCTGTATCCCAAGGTCATGTGATCCCCTTTTGACAATCAAAATCAATGGAGAAGCCAGATTCACTTAACAACCGTGTTACTACCTTAACAATTGGAGTGATTCGCTTAACAACTATGTCAAGAAAAGGTCGTAAAATGGGGCAAAACTCATATAACAAATGTCTCACTTAACAACAGACATTTTGGGCTCAATTGCGGTTGTAAGTTGAGGACTACCAGTGCAGATATTTCAATAAAAGTAATTCACAGGTTCCAGCAAACTTCGACCCCAAGTTCAAGCCCATGTCTTGTGAAAGAGTAAGCGAGTCGGGGACAATCTGATCTCCAGGGCAGGTGCTGTTGAAAGGAAAGGCTTTCTTCCTGGATCCTGCCAGGTAGCTCTCTTTCATAGTATATCTCTTCGGTCAGATTTGATGGAACGGGTAGTCATGTTTGAGGAGAGAAAATCCTACATATAACCTGTTCCCATGTCATGGAGGATTTTGTAGATAACCACCAGGATGTTGAATTTGACTCAGAAAGATACTGGAAATAATGTAACTTATGGAGAAGCATCTATAACTGTCCACACTGCTGCATTATGTACCAACTGAAGCTTCTAGGTATTATATAAGGGCAGCCTTATGTAGAGCACACTGGAGTAGTCCATTTGATAGGAGACTAAGATGTGAGTGATTATTGGGAGAGCCTTCTCGTCTAGAAAAGGGTACAGTTGGTGCACCCTTGATTTTTCTGATTGCCTACTAGGATTTTTCATTCAAATGCTGCTTTGTTAGTTCTTCATGGGTGCTATGAATGTTTCATAAGAGTCACAGATTAAGGCAGGCAAAGAATAGAACCTATAGTTAGTATTCAGTACCTGTAGTCCCTGACTTATAACCATTCCTTTAGTGACCTTTCAAAGTTAACAAAGGAACTGAAAAAGTGACTTATAGACCTTTCCTTGCACTTATGTAACATAGCCACAGTCACATGATCAAAATTTGGATGTTGGCAACTGCAGTGATTTGTTTTACTAGCATGACAAAAAGGTTGTAAAATCAAGTGGGACTCACTTAACAACCCCCTTGGTTAGCAATGGAAATTCTGCTACTATTGTCATAAATTGAGGACTACCTATATTTTTTCTTAAGAATCCTGCTGGTGGTAAATGATGCTGTTTTGTCCATAATGCAGTTTATTATTGTGCTTTCTTTCATTCTTTAACTATTTCTTCTTTTCATCACTTTTCTGTTGTCAGCCCATTTTCATCCTACATTATGCTGTCTCTCTCATGTGACAGAATATGTAGATTCAGTACAGAAAAAAACTTTTAAAAAGTGACCTGGTAAACATTTTATAGCATGCGAAAATTATTTGAGAAAATGTTAGTGCTTTTTAAGGTTAGTTGAATTAAAGCCCTTTTAAGGTAATGATTGGTATTGTGTTAATTGTGTGATAGGCGAGGGTCTGCTAGAATGACTGGTTACTAAAGATGTGTCACAGATTATAGATAACTCCTTTGGCATTAAGAGCATTCATTATCAGCTCTTATTTTGGCACATGAATGGAATAATGGCAGAGGTTCAGAAATTACTAGAAATTGACTCTGACAATTAACATTTGGGTTGCTGCCCCAGCTACGTTCCATATTTTTGCTTATAGCTTGTTCTTACTGTACAGCTCTATAAAATAAGAGAAAGAGATGATTGTGTCTTTTGCTCTCATTTAAAATTATTCATTTTCTTTTGGAAAAAGAAAATTTTTTTTGAGAAAAATTTATGATAGCAGCTTTGATTGTTGGAAAATTTCAGATAATTTCAGTAGCTCAATAGTAGCAGAGTCCTTAAAGGCAGAATCAATTCACGTGTTAGATGTTGTTCCGTGTGTGAACCGGGATATTCCTTAGAACATATTTATCACTCATTGACAGGTAGAGAATACTGATCTCAGTGAATTCACATCACAACTTGAAAACTGAAGTATAAAAGTTAACTGTCACAAAACTTTACAATTTCATCTGTGTACAAATTGTATTTTATTATTTCTGCGTAGTATTTATTTACATTTATAGAGATATTTGTATGCTGCCTGTTCTATGGAGTCTAGGCATAGACTGTATTAACATGGCAGAAACAAGTTAGCATGTAAAATGGGAGGGGGATTTGTGGTCATTGAGGGTTCCTTGTAGGTCTCCGTGGTAGAGGCTTTGAAATGGATCTGAGGAGATGATAGCCTGGCCTACCCTTCAGGAGTGTAAGGACAACTTTAAATAAACTGTTGTACTTTCCATTGCTCTGAAGGTGAGGTTAGTACCAGTTTCTTTTGAGGACCCACAGTTCAGTTCATCTTTTACTCAGTCTGCCACTTTATTTGCCAAGTATCAGATGACCATACACAAGGATACTCCTCTTGAATGTGACGAGGACCAGGTACAGTTTACTGCATGTATTTTTTTGTCCATATTATTAATATTGTCATCAATAAACATAAATGGACTTATTTCCAGTCATTTAGATCGATCCAACCTTTTAAAACAATATTTTTCCCAATCTTGCTTAAACTAAAAACAGGAGCCCAAATAAATCCTGGTATAGAATAAAGTCCACAGAGTTTCCAAGAGTAACAGCATCAGTCCCACCTTGTTGTATCTAATCAGAAATGCTTTGGATAATATCTGGATGGGAGATTGACAGGGAAACCCAGGGTTCAAGTTAGAAAAATAAAGAAAACAATGTCATAGTATTTTCCTTACTGTTACCAATAAAATTTATCGTCTCCATGAAATCATTAGGAGCTGAACTCAGTTTAAGTGATCTTTACCTAAAACAATATATGAAAATATCTGAATTATTTTTGAACAAAACCATCCAATACATGTCATACATCAATAACTGTAAATGTTGAAATCAGTTAAATTAGATATATGCAGCCCTGAATCTGCATGAACGTGACCTAAAGAAGGAAATAAAACAAATATTCAGACTGCAGCTGGGGTAGATCTATTCAAAAGATACCTTGTGGTCCTATGGAATTAATAGAAATTAATTCTGAATAGACATATAGAGAATTGAGGAAAATTGTACTGGCCCAGATGGTTAAAGCAAACAAGTAACTTTGAATAACAATACTAATTGCAAGAAGTAGAATGGTGATTCCTGTGCTCTGTGGTTAGATTCAAATTAAATGAGATGATCTATGATTTCAATAAAATTTATGCAATTGAAGTTAAGTTAATTTTATATTAATTAGACTGCTGTTTAGAAGACCAGATCCTGAAGTTGAAACTCAAGTGCTTTGGCCACCTAATGAGAAGGAAGGACTCACTGGAGAAGAGCCTAATGCTGGGAAAGATTGAGGGCAATAGAAGAAAGGGATGACAGAGAATGAGGTGGCTGGATGGAGTCACTGAAGCAGTAGGCATGAGTTTAAATGGACTCCAGAAGATGGTAGAGGACAGGAAGGCCTGGAGGAACGTTGTCCATGGGGTTGCGATGGATCGGACACGACTTCGCAACTAACAACAAATATTAATTTTAATGGAACTTAAATGTAATTAACTGCATCACTTTTTAGTAAACTGAGACCTGGAAAAATAAGCTGTAAGGATATGATAATCCTATGTGGATTTCACTTGTAACTAAAACAGCTTGAAAATAAATGAATTATTAAAGAAGTTCTACCAGATGGGTGACAATAGATAATGGATGAATGAAAATTGGGCAGCTAATGTGACCATTAGCCCCTGGTATCCTGGACCAAAATTTTTCCCTACAGAATGTCCTTAGTGAGCACAGTTGGGAATGGAATTGGTGTCACTAAGTGATTTTGTCATGGTTCCGACAGATGAAACTCTTCAAAAGAACTTCAAAGCATTGTTTACCTTAAAGAATCTTTTATTCAAGAAACATAGTATCGGCACTGCATAGTTGAAACAAAAAACTAAATTCCCTTCCCCTGGGTACAATGTAACAAAGCACAATTCCCTCCTCCAATAAACAGTCATAAATCACATTCCCCAATTAATTTGAAGCGCGAGCTTTCTCCCCAGCTCTCCAGCCCGCCAAAACTCTATCAACTTAGGGCTCAATGACCTTGGGTTCCCACGGCTGAGTTATTGTTATGACTAGTTGGACTCTCATCCACATTCCCCATCCCAGCATCAACTAATTCTAAAAGCAATAGAGGAAAAATGGCTGCATTTCCATCTGTTGTCAAAGCAAGGACATCCGATGTTAGCAGTGTTGACAGATTCGGTAGAGCGTGACATCATGTGACTATGCTGTTTAGCAATGGAAATTCTGGCACTCCTGGTTGCTGTTAACAAATCATTGTGAGTCATTAAGTG